>NC_134037.1:62324174-63524174 GCF_965140245.1 Athene noctua | reverse complement strand
AAGCAGAACCTGCAGTACTGCAAGCTGTAAAACGGATTTTTGTATACACATTCCTCATCTGGGCCTTATTTACATTAGAAATGGTATCTAGTGTATTCAAGCTGTCACACACAGGAGGATTTTCTAGTGTTGTACCCCAAAATACCAGTACAGCCCTTAGTCCAGTCCCTACTCTAGGCCAGTGTTTTGGCTTATATAAGAAAGCCTTAAAATGGAGTTGCTCTGACATGTTCCTTTGGGTCCTCTCTCAAACCTCGGTGAAGCCCAGGGGAATCTTGTCTTCACTTCACCGGGATTTGGATTTGGGATTTGGCCTTCTTCTGGGACTGGCACATGGATCCCATCCACCAGGTTTCCCTGGTGGCGTTGTTCAGCAGGCAGCCACAAGCAAACTGTGGCCCAAAGTAAGTTACATGACATGAATGCTCTATTTAAAACTTATCAGATGTGCATCTCATCAGTCCTAAATATTTAACATGTGTGTATGTATATACCTATTTTTTCAGATTAAGACATTGGAACCAGATGCTCAGGCCCAGTCAGCATGGGTTAATGAAAGGCAGGTCCTGCTTCACTAACCTGATCTTCTACGACAGGGTGACCTGCTTAGTGGATGAGGAAAAGTCTGTGGATGTTGTTTACCATGACTTTAGTAAGGCCTTTGACACCGTTTTCCACAGCATTCTCCTGGCAAAACTGGCTGCTCGTGGCTTAGATGGGCACACGCTTTGCTGGGTAAAAAACTGTCTGGATGGCCGGGCCCAAAGAGTTGTGGTGAACGGAGTTAAATCCAGTTGGCAGCCGATCACGAGTGGTGTCCCCCAGGGCTCGGTTTTGGGGCCACTCCTGTTTAACATCTTTATTGATGATCTAGATGAGAGGATCGAGGGCACCCTCAGTCAGTTTGCAGATGACACCAAGTTGGGTGGGAGTGTTGATCTGCTCGAGGGCAGGGAGGCTCTGCAGAGAGACCTGGACAGGCTGGAGCCATGGGCTGAGGCCAACTGGAGGAGTTTCAATAAGGCCAAATGCCAGGGGCTGCCCTTGGGCCACAACAACCCCCAGCAGCGCTACAGGCTTGGGGAGGAGTGGCTGGAGAGCTGCCAGTCAGAGAGGGACCTGGGGCTGTTGATTGACAGCCGGCTGAACAGGAGCCAGCAGTGTGCCCAGGTGGTCAAGAAGGCCAATGGCATCCTGGCTTGTGTCAGCAATAGCGTGGCCAGCAGGGACAGGGAAGGGATCTTACCCCTGTACTCAGCACTGGTGAGGCCGCACCTCGATTCCTGTGTTCAGTTTTGGGCCCCTCACTACAAAAAGGACATTGAATGACTCGAGTGTGTCCAGAGAAGGGCAACGAAGCTGGTGCAGGTTCTGGAGCACAGGTTGTACGAGGAGCGGCTGAGGGAACTGGGGGTGTTTAGTCTGGAGAAGAGGAGGCTGAGGGGAGACCTCATCGCCCTCTACAGCTACCTGAAAGGAGGCTGCAGAGAGCTGGGGATGAGTCTCTTTAACCAAGTAGCAAGTGATAGGACAAGAGGGAATGGCATCAAGTTGCACCAGGGAAGGTTTAGACTGGATATTAGGAAGCATTTCTTTCCAGAAGGGGTTGTTAGGTGTTGGAATGGGCTGCCCAGGGAGGTGGTGGAGTCCCCATCCCTGGAGGTGTTTAAGAGTCGGGTTGACACAGCGCTGAGGGATATGGTGTAGTTGGGAACTGTCAGTGTTAGGTTAATGGTTGGACTGGATGATCTTCAAGGCCCTTTCCAACCTTGATGATTCTGTGATTCTGTGATTTTGTGAACATATGGTGTTCAGCTAACTTGAGGAAAATGAAGAATGGAAAGTTGTAGGAATTAAAAATAGGGATGGTCCTCTGGAGCATGTGCAACCCCTCTGAAGTGGAATCCTGTGTCAATCCTGTCAGAGAAAAGAAAGCCCTTTGAAATGGATGGGATACCATAAAAATCCAATTTCTGTGATCCATCAGCAAACTGTTTCTTCTTCTCCAGTAGATGACAAGCTGACAAAGCTTATTTTAAAGAACATTTTCAACTTGCTTAATAAATTATAAAAGGCAGCTTGCAAATGGCAAATTTCATTTGCAGTGACATAAATCCCAAACAGATTTTTCAGTAGTGTTACGAATTACATAAAGTGATTTATAGGTTTCCTTGGCATCAGTTGTCTGTCTTTCTCTCTGAAATTAGACAAGCTAAAAGACAGAAAAGTAGGACAGCATTAAAAAAGCATTAGAATAAAACATTACAGAGTGGGAGTATTTGAGAAATTAAAATATAAAATGCTGACAAACCACCAAGGAACGATGGGCTGATAGCTGAGGTACAAGAAGGGACTGAAAGAACCTAGATTCATTCTTCTTTAACAGAGTCTTGGGAGTCACCTTAGAGAAAGCTCTGAGATTCACCATGCCTTTACTGTCCATCAGTAAAACATGACAAATAAGGCTTCCTTACCTCCAGGCTGGGCCATGCAGACTGTGAAGTGCTCATATATACATATAATGACAATCAGTTCCATGTGATGGCCATAGGGAAATAGCAGGAAAAATCATGAACTAAACTGGTAACAACACCTTTTCCCTTGAGACACTTTGTCTTCTGCAGAGGTTCCCAAATTTGTTGTGTTCCTGTGTTGTCACCATTATCACTGTTGTCAGCTGCTGATTTCTGTGCGTTACAGAAAATTTTCTGTTTTGTCAGCATCTGTAGGATCTGAAATAATAGTTTATGCACCCCATACCAAATCTACCACAATTCAGGAAGTCCAGGTCAAAAAATAGAATGATCATTAAGACAGAAGTGGGTTTTGTTTTCTCCAGAGAAAGGAGGGTAGAAAAGAAAGTTTCAGATAGAGATAGAAGCATTCAGGGCCAGGATCATACTTAGAATATAGTTTACGTTTTTATGAGTTGTACACACACCCTGTTTATCTGTGTGGGTGACATTTCCTGCTGAAATCACTGTCCACAATTCTAGTTATCACCCCAGGACATGTGCCACCCTCCCTGGACTCAAGCTATGACAAGGAGCCTCCCTCAGCAAAAGGAGCAGAGCAATAACTCTTTTACTTTGGTGTTCTTCATCCTGCAGCCAGGTGACAGAGGGAAAAAAAAAAAACCAACACAACAAAACACCACATAACAGAGGTACGGCAAGACTTGATAACTCCCCTACAGTCAAACAATTAAATTCATCCCTGTAGTAACTTAGTCAGGCCCCTCAATTTGAAACTGTCAGAAGGTATTAGTCCACAAGAGAACTAAGAGCTTGTTCATAGCAGACCTTGTAGCATTCAGCCAGGCTTGTGTGTTAGAGCAGTGCAGCTTCGTATGTATAGAGTGGCAGACACATGGTGACCCTCAATAAGCTCTTCCACCTCCCTGCGAGGTTTCTGTGCTTGTCCCGCCACGTGTTGTGCCAAGATGTTTTTAAGCTTCTTTCACCTCTTTGTTTACAGTGGTGAAGCAACATCACAGCTGTAAATGAGGAAAAATTGGACTCATGATTTGCTTCGCTGTATATCAATCTGTTTCTCCTGTAAACAGCACCCCTGTTGTACTGCTAGGAGTCCGGTGAATTGGACAGACAAGTGATCAGATATGAACTGTGAGCACAGGCAGGCTGTGATTTAACACCACTCTGTAATCCCTGCTCGGCATCAGGTGTGGGGACAATGTGACGGCTCCTGCTGCTGCCAAGTGGGCTACATGGGCAGCTAGTTTTCTTTCAATGGGAAAATACACTTTTATGGATAATAATAGTCCTTCTTGTTTTCTCATATTAAATACATGACATGGAATAAACTATTACAGGGAAGGATTTCTCCACCTGAATCTAAGTGGTGGCAGGGATCACTCTAGATTGCACTGTCCCCGTTTCTTAAACCAGTGGGGTTTTTTGGCAAATATTTCCCAGCTGGTCCTTAGAAAAAGATAAGGCAGACATAGGCATTAGTCACCCCTTCCAGCGAAAGGTGGGGTGGGGGGGTGTTCCCCTTCTGTTTGTCCTTCCCCTTCCCCTTCCTTTCCCCCTTCTCCTTCCCTTTCCCCTTACCACTGCCCTGTACGGTGTGTCAGGCCCTGGGCTGAACACTGATGGCTCCATCCTGTTCCCCAAGCAGCTGAGGACGTCTGTGACAGCACTGCTGGCACTTGATGCACTGATTATGGAACACCCCTCCACATTGCTGTCATGGCCATTGCCAGTCTGACAGGCCTTATGCCAGGCCAGTGAGGGTGTGAGGAGGAGGAGGGTAGAGCAGGGGCGCCCATGCCCACCACCTCCCCACCACAGCAGTGCTCTGAGCTCTTCTCTCAGCATCCTGCTGCTCTGAGGACAAGGCAGTCCAGATGAATAGGTGACAGCAGGAATAGGGCCCTGACTTTTGTGGTCACAAGGAGGTTTTTGGGGAATGAAATGAAAGCTGGGCTGTTTCTCCGTCCCTGCTTGGTCCCAAGAGTGCTGAAATCAGTGCCCTACTGAGATGTGGGGAACCCAGGTTTTCACTGAGAAGCATATGTAAATCTAATTACCGTAGCTTTATACATATAGATCTTAAGCATGCAATATTGTGCCTACCTTAATGCACTGCAGCTAATCTCATTGCCTTCAGCACTTCAGATTAACATATTGAGTTTATGCAGCCATAACCAAGAACCAGAAGCGAGTCACATCAGTGACAGCAAACTTCAAATCCTTTCAGGCAGCTAGAGCTTGTGTTTTTCCCATGCGCAAATATGCAAGACCACAGTGACCTGAAGATTTCTGTTTTGATTGCATGCAGAGGTGGGACCTGATTTCTCCATTGTTTACATATTGCCTTGTCATCTCACTGTTACCAGTTGTTCAGAAACAGGTGTAGATGGGAATTTGTTGTGTCAGAAACTCTTGTGCAATGGAACTTTCTCTTCTATTGTGTTAGCTGTCCTTTCCCTTTCATAACAAAGACATTTCCATTATTTTTCTGAACGTTCAGAAGAACTCACTCACTGAGTGCAGCAGAGCCTTGTGAATCAGCTTCTAAACCAGCAGCTGCTTGTATCAGCAAGCAGTGAAGAGAAAAAGTTTGTGTGGTGTCAGGCAAATTTCTGTGAAGGCTCAGGAGTGTGTATAAGAAGACACATAACTTACTGATGCTTTAGAAGTCCCAGTAGTCACACAGAAAAATTACACTCAGCTTTGATATTCTCCTCAGTTTTCAAGAGTGATATTAAACTATCTTTTAACTTCAGCTGATGCTCATACTAAATGTGATCATTTTACTTTGGCCAAATTCCCTACATATTTAGCATGTTTGTCTAGTGTGTCTCATCACATATGAGTTCTGAATTTCCCTGGGACAGAAACTCTCTTATTGCATCTGTTCTCAGTAACTTATAAAACAGAGCTTTAATTCCCCTCAGCAGGGCTTTTAGACATATCTATGCTGCAGCATTAGGTGCTCTGAAGCCCCAGACCTTCAATGATGCAGAAACTGCAGATTCTGACATTTACTTTTCCTTGAGATGTCTACACAGCGCTGCTCAAGAGCTTTGCTTGTCCTGCTGGGAATGTTGTGAAATAATCCTCTGCTGTTCATATTTTTGGCTAAGACCCTTGAAACCAAATCAATAAATCACAGTTTAGAAGAATTTTTTATAACTTCCTGAGAAGAGGGGACTAAATTCAGGTATTTATACTACTATTACAATCTTCATCATAATTACAATGCTGTTACTTCAATAAAAATTCCCGACTTCCAGGGGAACTGACTTTTGCCTCACTAAGAATATTTTAAAAGCATGAAACTGGGTACATGCTCCATTTCAGGATGCATGTTCTTTCAAAGTGTTGCACCCTTGTCATATAAACTCCCAGCAGGATATAGATGACAATATAAGTTTTCATTTTACATATTCCAGAGATCACTCATCCAGGCTTGGGCGTTCACCTTTACTCTGACTAGTGCTGTAGCCGTAATAAACTTTGATAGTGCTCCCAAACCATGTGGAATTAATTTTAGCAAAGCAGAAGCATTGCAAGGTATTCAGTAATGTGCAGAACTGTAATTTTGTGCATTACAGTAAGAGAATAAAAAAAACCCACAAAAGTAACAAATACAAGCCTGGAGTTTGCTCAAACAACCCAATTACAAAGGAGGAAAGTCAGATGCACTGAACAGCAGCCAAACTGTGACAGAAATGCAAATCCTAAGGTAGGAAAGTGTATCACATGCAAGTTTTTATACTCATCAGTTTTTTTCTTGGTTTTATTTTAGTAATAAAGAGCAGTGATGTTCCTTCATTATTTGTCATCTAGGGAAAGACTATTGTAAGTTTTCCAACTCCTAAAACACTGTAATAGCACAGTGGGGGATTCACAAGTGCTTTGATTAGGACACAAAATCACAAGGAAATTAAAAAAAAAAAAAAAAAAAGCAGAAAACATATTTTTAAGTGTGGTTTAAAATGAAACTGAAAGGAAGGTAAGATGCACTCCAGCATTTTCTCACTGTGCAGAGACCTTCCCTGCGGTGGCTGGGGGTCAGTAGAGCAGACCCTGCAGTGCTCTGGAGATGCCGTGGGTTATTCTGCAGCCCACTTAAACAATGTCTGGTCTGCATAGCCTCAATAGTTTCTCAGGCCCAGTAGGCTGTTAGGAGGCAGAAAAATGCCTTCAGGTGGCACAGGCAGAGGGATAGGCAGGGCCTACCAACTCCCCAGCCTAAGACAAGCACGGTGAGATGGCACCAGGGAACCTGGGGTGAGGGGCCACCCCAGGGAGTCTTAAAAAGAGTCAAGTTTGGCGCTGGCTGTCCCTGCTGTGGTTCCTTGCAGATCTAACCTACCTCTGAGAGGCAGGCTGAAACACCGTGTCACATGGTAGTGCAGGACAGGCAAACTTACACCACAGCCAACACAGAGGCAGTGGCTGTTCATGTCCCTGTGATCCACTACACTTAGGGTCAGTCAGTGACCACACGACACATTGCCCAGTCCCGCTGAGCAGCGTGGCCATAGTGCCGCGCTCAGCCTACACTCTGTGAGTTTAACCTAGGGCATCTTCCCCGCAATATTCCCTGTATGAATCAGGAACTTCTACCTTTTTCTCTGATAAATGCAATATGGCTTTTACCAGGAGCCTTCTCTGATACAGTGCCAGCGCTACATTTCCCATTTCTGCAAATGTTTCAATTCCCTGTCAACAGAAAAGCTCTGGAAGGCAGATTACAGAAAAGCTTTTGGAGGGCAAGAGAAATTTCTGGATTTTGAAGATCTTGTAGTAATATAACAGACCACAAAACAGTGCCAGAAGAGCAAAAGCCATTTCCAGAAGGATTGTTTTTTCCCCACAAACAGATGGACCAAAGTCAGAATCTTTAATGTAGGCTTCTAGCGGGGGCGGGGATGGTGGTGGTGGAAATAATCTTAGTTGAACTGAAATCCTATGTAAATATTTTATACTTGTATTAAAATAATGTGATAATTACATAATTAATATACAGTATTTAATAATTCAATGCATGTCATTATATATTAAGATATAAATATAAAATCCTTCAAAAATCTATATTCTACCATGTTGCTGTGCAGAATGGCAGTATGAATAGATAAACACATGCTTAAGTTTTATTTCTATTTTTGAATATATTAATACTGGACTTGTGAGGGTAAAGTATTTCTCTGCGTTGTCTCATCCAGGACTGCTGCTGGCTCATCATAGAAACAGAAACTTAGAGCCAAAACCTAAGAAAACGTAAACCAAAATGTGCTCCTTTCCTTAACATATCTTCCCAGCATTTGTAATCTACAGTTTAAGAATTTGCTGTTGAAAGTTGTGTTCATAGGGTCCTGTATAGTAATGATTAATCAATCTTGTCCAGTTACTCTCTAAATCTGTTTGTACGTCATATATACATATTTATATAGCCCTCAGTGCTACAACATACTAGTACCTCAGAAACCGCCCCAGATGCATCTCAGAAAACTCATATACAAAAGGGTCAGTTCTGCTTGTACTTTCTCCATGCGCAACATAGACCTGTAAAATGCCTCAACAGTTAAAAAAAAAAAAAAAAGACACATGGAAATAAAGTCTTAGTTTGAAAATGTCAAAATACTTCATGTTAAGGCTGTTGGACTAGAATGGTTTGATGTTTCCTTCAAAACAACAGGTTTTGGTATAGAAAGGAAGTAAAATTAGAAAACAAAATTCAAAGGAGTTTACGCACAACATATTTTGTTTTAGTTGAATGAATTATTGAATTGCTTAGGTTGTTTTCATATGAGAGGATGATATTTGTTTTGGCTTAATTAAAGCTGTTTGTTTCCAAGAGTGGGGAGGACAGGATAGTTCCTACTGTTCACCTGTGGACCTAAACCACTGCATTTATACACCTGGTTCACTCTCCCTCTGTGCCCTTTGTGAAACACTTCAAAAAAGCCTGAGTTTGACCTCCTGGACCTCTGGATGCCAATACTTTCCTGTGGTCCCTCTCTTTGCTTTGACTCTGCTGCGCTTCCCATGAGTCTTGCTTCTCACCAGCATGTTCCCACAGCCCTTGCCTTTGGCTAATGGGCAATTGCAACCGTGGGAAGTGTCCTTGGCCTAACCAATGGTCACTATGTATGCAACTTGAGAGCACACTGAAGAGTTTATTTTAGCAAGCTCATTTGCACAAAACTAATTCTTTAACAATGGTTCCTGTGTATTTCCCTCACCTGATCAAGGTCAACCCCTCTTAAGCCTGCCTCAGGAGGTCATTTTACCATGCAATGTTCACTGTGATGTAACATTTTTTCAGTAGGGGCCTTTGACTTTTGGCAAGGAGGAATAGGACAACAAAAGCACTAGTACCAATTCAGCTTTTAAAAAATCTGAGTAGGAAACTGCCTTATTTTTATCCTTGAATAATTTAGATCACAAATAGAACAAATTATGTCAACAAGCAGCTACCTAGTGAGCTAATTAGCTGTGAATTTTCTAGTTTGAATTCATCAGCAGTCATACCACCATAAGCCAAAGACAGGAATGAACCTTTTATGTTATTTTCCTAATATTCACAGCTTTTGCCTTAAATGAGAGAGAATGAGAGAGAGAGAGAGCGCACGGTTGATTGCCTGACACTGACTGCACCACAGTCTGGTGGTGAAAAAACTCTATGAGGCTTTTATTGCTGCTTGGGAGTTGACACGAAATGCTAATGGTCATTCCTGTTTGAGCTGGAAAACCCAGCCACTTCATGCACACAGGTACAGAGGGGCAGAATTGCACCTATTTGTTTTGTAGGGTCCAGGAAAGGCAGATGACGCTGGAGCTGTGAGTGTGAAAACATATAGCATGCTAGAGAAATAAAGCTTTAGTGACGCAAATGCTCCTATAAATACTGCACCTGAATAAATAAAAAAAGAATTGATGATGAATGTGTCCCACACAATCCTCATAATGGCTCTTCTTTCTCAACAGACCGGGGTTTTTAACTATTCTAAAGTGACCTGATAATGTATCAGACTTGCTTTGTTGCAGGGAGCATATATATGTATTTTTAAAGACCATTCAAAAGGTCTGTCAACAAGCCCCTCAGTGTTGGGGGTTTTTTATTTTGCAAGACTTAATACGATTAAAGGTTAGTTATGAAAAAGATTTTCTATGGAAGTTCAGGCAGAATTGCGTGATAAAAAGTGATTTACAGTTTTTAACAAACGATAGCTATATATAAATATTTGTTTACTCAGTACCCTTGAGATTGGTGAGATCAGCTGTGAATTGCCTTCTTTCCTGGAGAACTTTAATTCTCTAATGCCTTCTGTTGAAAATATCACAGAAGTTTGGAAAATTTATTACATTAACCTTGCTCACATAAAATGCTAAGGATCTCCTTCAATATCTGGGTGGTAAGACTATTTCATGCTTTGTCAGTGGTGTGCATCTAAATGGCATCAAGTCTGATAGGAAGACAACAGCTTCACTGTGAAAGTTTTTGTGCTGGAGATTAGAGGAGACAGATCATTTTGCACTAGGGCACTACATCAAAACTCAGAAGATATAGCTTACATTGTTTACTCTTTCTGAAGCTGTGATCTTGTTTTATACACCTCTGTTCTACAAGGGTTTTGTCAGGAGGGATGCTTTGCATGTTGATCAGGTACTGTATGAGGACTACAAATTAAACTGAGTAAAAACTGTAACTTCAGCTAATTGTCATAACAAATTAAAGGGGGTCTTCCTAGAGTCTTTCCTTGCACCTTCTACTCCAGGGCAACCAAAAATAATGAAAACAGAGGAATTCTAGTTGATGTGCTGATATTCTTTCTAATCTGAGAGACTGAGAACTAAACCACCTTTTTTCATTCCTTGCAGGAAGCATTCAATAGTGTTGAACTTGATCTATTTTCACTACATTTCCTTTACCCTTACGTCAGGGAGAGCTTTTGTCTTCATCATTGTCAAGGTAGGTGTTCAGTAACAGTCCAGTCTGATAACTAATGAAGTTCATGGGAGTCTTTCCACTGATTCTGATAGTAGATAGTGATTGAAATGAAAAACATCCTCAAAAGTTGATGTATCCTCCAGCTCAATGTCCTTAACTCATGGGCAATCTGTCTTGCTGCCTCAGCTTGGGGTCAAAAGAGGAAGATTTCAATGGGAGAAGACATGTGCGAGAAGTCCAGCACAAAGTGTCCAAAATACAGCAGCAGAGTGTAAAAACAAAAATAAAATCTGAAATAAGCAACCAGTAATGAGCAGTACTTGAGAATGGGAAATTTATGGAGGTAAACAGAATCTGAAATTAATTCAGACTGTTATAAGATGTAGGATTTACTTTTCAAGCTAGATTACTTTTCTTACTTCAGGGTTTGAGTTCAAATGACTCAGAAAACACAAGAAAAGGAAAGCACCACAACAGTCAACATTTATAACTAGTATGCTTTGTGAGCACACTGGAAACACATTTCTCTGACATTCTTCCATGTGCCTTACAAAGAGAAAAAGATGTATTTTTCAAACTGTTGTGTTCCCTCCTTCCAGTAGAACAGCGACTTGCAGTCCTTTTTCCTCAGCACATCTCAGATTGCAATTGGATTGATTCCTTCCCTGAACTGCCCAAGTATCTCTTTTCCTTCTCCTCCAGCTACTCCATGCTTTCCCTTGAGGGGCGTAGCACAGAAGTTGGGGAACACCAGAGCCGTGCTATGGCTATTTTAATTCTCTCCTTGATGTTGGGTGTCTCTGTACTTTCAGTATTCAATGTGAGTCACTTTTGGCTTTCTGTTATCAAAGATTTCTTGTCAATCTATCTACAGAAATAACAACAAGCAAACCAAATGGTAAAAGTTCAGTCAGCTCTTCACTGATCCATGCTTCTGTTTCACACGCTGACAGTGAGACGAGGTGTCAGTACCTGTCAGTTGTCCCCACCACATTCTGCCAGAGGAAGAAAACTTCAAAATTGACAGGAGGGTTATCAGGGCCACTTGCAATCTGAAACGAATATTATTCTCATCTTTACAAAAGATAAATTATTGTAAAAATGGATACCTAAACTGTAGTAAAAAACTGAGAGTATCAAGATCAGGATCCCTGGTTCCAGCTGTCAAAGTTTGACACTATTGATATGTAAATGAATAATTCCTCAAGAGTTCCTACTGTAGCCTATTTTCTTGCATGCTCTATATAATCTTTAGATAAATTATTAAACTAAGAACTTTTTCTTTCCATTTTATAGAGGGCTAGACTCCTTTCCAATTGTGTTACTGTTCCCCTCTGCAGATGAGAAGAAAATGCAGAGAAATTTATTATTTATAGAGACCAAATATTAATAGTTCATGATGAATTTGGTATGATGGTTGCAACAGAAGGGTATCTGGATAAAAACTACCTTACAACAAACCTTTTGTCGTGAATAATTTCCCTGCTTACCATTCACTGTGTGAATTTTACTCGATAGGAGATGAGGAGGTTGGTTTCAACACCAGCAGTGACTGCTAACGCACTGATTAACAAAAACCAATGGCATCATTACTGAGTGAGTCATTAGCATCCTCAGAAAAAAGCATAAATGAGGAGGGAAAAAAAACCCAATTACTTAGAAAAAAGTACAAAGCACATGATGGAGTATTTTAATTTGTTCAAAAATAATTAGTACTCCCCTGCTCCTATAATTAAAGTTTTATTAATTTAGGATAGGAACAGGTGAGAACACGAATTTTTGTGTCTGCATCAGCTTGGGCATGGCTTGTAATCCTGAAGAGAGATCCCAGTGAATCACAAGCACCATGGCCACTTTCAGAGACAGAGGTTCCTTCATGGTACAGGCTGTGGGAGAAATGAGTACCACCTGTATTGATGCCTATTTCTATATCAGAAGCATGCCCATATGGACAATGAGCAGACCTTAAAAGTCTGACAGTTTAATCATGTTCAGTATAATTTATTTTCCGTAAGCTCCTAACAACAACCTACAAGTGACAGGCAAAAGAGGCAAAATGCTATGCCACTGCATGTAAATGAGATTGGACATTGGAGTATAACCAGGAGTTCATCCATAATGTAATGATTTCCCAACACCATTTTGAGTATACCTGTCTTGAAAGTCCTCAGGCAAAAAGTCACTGAAATTAAGGATGAACACAATGTATTTCAATTAATGATGTCTCAGGCTCCAAGTCTGGCTCTGGCAAAGGGAATTTTTTTTTTTCCAAAAAGTCTGGATTAACATACTGAGTTTCTCTGCAGAAGCACTCTACAGAAGTTCAGAAATACAAATTTTCCTGATTAATTCCATTGAGCATATTCAAAGGAAATAAAGCATGATCTTGTCTAGATTGTCCGCTTGTATGTGTGGACACAAAATGACTTGTGTGTTCAACATATCCAGAGAGGGATCATAACAGTGAGTAAGCAAAGACTGAAGGCCCATGTCTCCTGGTTCTGTGTGTCTTGAATCACAGGTTCAGAAAATCACAGGATAATTTAGGTGGAAAGGGATCTCCCAAGGTCCCATCTACTTTGACCTCCTGCTCAGAGCAGGTCTAGTCAGATGACCTTTCTCAGGTCTGTGTCCAATCAAGTCTCCAAGGATGGAGGTTCCCCAACCTCTCTAGGCCCCGTTCTAGTATTAGACCACCCTCACAGCAAAAAAGATTTTACTCATATCTAACAGGAATTTCTCAGGTCTTCTGTCTTCTCAGATCGTCTGATCAGGGAACTGCAGACAGCCATAACAACTCCCGTGAGCCTTCTCTGCTTCATAGACTTTTAAAGAAAAGTACAGTGCATTCAACTCCCACAGATTCAGGCTCTGCACTGCTGCCTAATAACAGGCAGCAATCACTGTTGTGGGTAGCCAGACTGTGACATTACTCATTTCTACCCACTTTTCTTCTCTGTTTGTATCAGATACCCTGTGTCTTTCAGAAATACTATTTTAAGGGAATCATGACTTTTAGTCTAGTTGCTGGTATACCTCCCTCTACCCACAGGAAAGCGTAGCAGCAACTGAGACAAAACCAGAAAAGCTGTGCTCGCTGTTCTCATCCTATATTCCCCTGTGTGATGGTGGTCCACTCTTGTGTGCATGGGGTTAACCTCTGCAGAAAGACTCCTGTGAACAAAGGAGTCCAGAACTTTAGGTCCAGATATAAGAAGCCTAAAATCCATGTAAATCCCTGGGTCAAGAGTTTCCTACTGGCTCACTCTGTACTGCCAGGGCAAATATTAGGCATGGGGATGTGGCTGAAGATAAGGCATCATTTAGTATTTCGGTCTTTTTGTGGCTAGGGCTTGTTATGGGCTGTCCTTATCTGCTCAGTGCTGGGCCATACATTTTAGCAGCCAGAAATGGGAATTATTTAGTTAAAATCTCAAAATTCCTGCATATTAACTACCATGCTGTGTGAGTCCACATGTGTTGAAATCTCAACACTGAGGAAGTATTACAATATTTTTGGGGGATGCAACACCAAAATGAAAGAAAAATAGGAGCAACAGAATAGCTGGAGGCTTGCATCTGTGGAACCTGCTTGTCATTTTGCATTCTCTTTACTAAATAACAGCTGTAGCCAAACAGCTGGGTAGCCCAACTATTTCTACACTGATCTTTAATTTAAATTTGTTTTTACTCATTATTATATTCCAGTTTAATATTTTAATAACAATTTCAAGGCAATTCACTGATGAGTCCAGGCAGAGCTTTCTTTTAAGGGCCTGTGTGGGCTTGGTTAGAGTAATATGGCAAGTAGGATTCATGCATACTACCCAGGTGGGGCCTTAAAGCAGCATTGCTGATGACAGAAAGTCACAGAATCCAAGCATCATTCCAATGCTTCAGGTCTGGACCAACACAGCTGAAGTGGATGGCTGGTTCACATGAGTACAGCAGCAACTGGGGGACCTCCAAGACTTCACTGTGTTTCTACAGGTATGTCTTAGTATCTCCTTCCTGGTGTTAGTGTTGTGATTACATGACAAGTAGGTAAGATTTGTGCAGGAGATAGGGCTAGATGACCTCCAAACTAAATTCTTCTGTAATTCTGTGAATTGCCAGATTAAATTTTGACACTTTTCCCTGCCCTAGCTGAGGTTTTCCATAACTCACCAATGAGTGATGATTCAACAATGTTGAAGGAATATTTTAGGTTAGATCCCTTCTGAAGTCCTTGAGGCTTTCATGTCTGATCATACATCCAGGTCCATGTGGCTCTCTTGAGCCTTTTGGAATGCAGGAGTATCATACTTTTAAGAACAGATCTGTGTAAGAACCCAGGTGGGTGGAGGTGAGCACCTACAAGTATTCCTGGACAACAGGACACCGCAATATCTAATTTTCAGTTATGTTTCTCTCTGGGACATTACATTTTTTATTAAATTCACAAGGATAACTAAATATATAAGACTAGTTCAATAAAATACAGCAAGTAAGAAGGGAGCTATGCTGAACAGCTAATGGGTCATACTTACCTTTCCTTATCCTGTGCAGCATGGTACAGTTCAAACTAGAAGACATTATCCATGAGTACATTGGAGATGTGGGTTAACATCATACAAACAGCAAAGAGAATAACCCTGATCTTCCTGTCCCAGGTGAGACTTCTAATAAATGGTTAAGGCAGTAAATAGGACAGGATGCCATCTGTGCCATCGCTTTTGTTCACCAGATGTGACAGGTTGATGGGCACTCTGTGCCAATCCTGTGAGGGCCCAGAGCAAGAGCAAGGAGGGAAGTGACCTCCCTGAGAAGGATTTGTGGGGCTTCAATGATGCAAGCAGGAACCCAAGGAACTTGTTAGAAGGACCACCAAAACCCAGGAATATGAGGTACTTTAAAGGTTGTGCTGGTGAAGGTTTTTGAGAGCATATACATTTTGGGGACAGGCAGGTAGATAAATCCATCTGTGAAGTCAGTTTCCTTGTTTGGAATGGGCCCTTTTTAACATATAAATCAACGGATAAGTAAACAGAATATTATTCTTAAACTGCATAACACAAAGGGCTTCAGGGGAGAAAAGAATAATCTATCTCACAATCTTTAAAACTTGCATAGTTGTAGTTAAAACATATTTAAAATCCATTAATCATTTAATTGCATGTTTGTCTTTTAAACTGATGGATATTTTCCAACATGTTGTCATGTAGTACTTTTTATATTTTTGATACAAGAAAAAAACAGTTAAGTAGTAAAAGCAATTATTTTAGAGAGTGAAAGAGAATGAAAGTAAAAACATCTGATCACTTCTCTCCCTGAACAGGCAAGTAGTTCAAACTGATTATAATTTTTTCTGAAAGTGTTGCAGACTTCTGGTTACCATGAACCCTGGAAACCCTGCGCATTTGCACTTCAGTTTAGCAAACAGAAGCCTTGCTGTTCTCTTTGTTCAGAAAGGTTTAGTTCAGAATTAACAAGCTGATAAAATACTTTGCTATAAATTTTCATAAGAATCTACAATGGGTCACACCACTACGTTGTCATGGTGATGATAAGTGCAGATGTCAAATGCAAACTAGAAAGTGGCATATATGATGATTTGGTTTTGAAAAAGATTTTATAAAAGCAGTTTTCAGGGGACTCAGATGTTCTTTCTTCCAACAGATTACTCAAACCGCGGTAGCTAGAGGCCCAATCCGGAGAACACCACACCCATTAACCCTCGGGCTATTGGCTTCAGTGGACTTCGGACATAGCCATTATGAAGGTATTCATGTGAAACAAATGCATTAGTTTCCTCTTTGCAGAGACAAATCCCTCCTACAGACTGAGGCCTTACAGCTGCTTGAAGTACATGTAAACTTAATAAGGTTTATTTTTAGATGGTTGTGTTTGATATATGGTAAATGGGGTCCTACTCTTGGTAAAGCTTGCTGTTATCTGAAGGGTATTTTAGAATTAAAATTCTAATTTATTTAGCCCAAGTGTAGAGAAAAAAATCTAACTTCACATACAAATTGCCAATTTACAGCACA
The DNA here is from genome assembly GCF_965140245.1 of Athene noctua. Lineage (NCBI taxonomy): Eukaryota > Metazoa > Chordata > Aves > Strigiformes > Strigidae > Athene > Athene noctua. The sequence continues at coordinate 63,507,717 of NC_134037.1, read as the reverse complement.
AAATATGGTGAGTGGCAATTTAAAAAGCAGCATTGACTCTACTGAAGGCAAGGGAGCCTGGCTGCAGGTAAGTAGTTACATTGATCAGGGATGAAGTCCTTAACAAGGATGACAACACTGAAGCCATTCCTCTCTTTCTGTTCTGCCTTTGTCCATATTTTTTATCTTTTTTTTATTTCCTTTGTACTCACACCAGAGGAATGCTTTCATACACGCATTTGGTACATGTTCTTTACTTCCTTTGTTGTGATCTAAAATTTATTCTATTCAGCTCTCAAGATTGTATCCCTTCCATGACGTGTACTTGTCTGATTGATTTATATTTACATCCTGGAGCCCTCTGTTATGATGCTTCTCAGGCCTCTCAAGGCCTCCACCATCACCCTTTGCTTGTACCCTTCGGGGTCTGAGGTCTACAGGTGTCTTGGTGGCATTATGAGTTCACAGAGTCAGTTGTCCCTCCTGGGTCCTCTGACCTGAATTCCCAAAGCACTTGCCCAGGTGCAGGCCCTCTCAGCTCTGCTGGACCTGAGGAGGAACTTGGTCTGTATCAGTGTCATGTGTGCTGACACAGCATCTTACTGCCAGGTTGTCTTGACTCACCTTCTCAATAACCACATCAGCTGATGTCTAGATGTGGAGGAGTGCCAATCATGCCTACCACTAAAGTCCAGACACGGCATAACAGCCTTTATTTATCTTTAAGGACTGACTTTTTATCTTTTAGGACATGCTCAGCTTCAGAGCAGAAGCTGCAATATGCAAACAGATTTATCTGATTTATCCAAGTTTCCATCAGGAGGTCACATGCCTCTTACACCTGGAATAATGGAGGAACAAAGACAAAGATTTTGGTTTTTCTTATGAAAATGTAACAAGCACATTATTGAGAAGATATACTTCATGTTTTTCCATCAAGCATTTGACTAGCTGAACTTCTACATCTGCTTCACCTTCCTCCTGTGTGCAAACACACAAAAATTATTAGTATTGCACCCAAGAAGCCTATGGCAATTTTACCACAGAATCAGTCAGGTTGGAAAAGACCCTTGGGATCATCGAGTCCATCCATCAGCCCTACTCTACAAAGTTCTCCCCTACACCATATCCCCCAACATCTCATCCAAATGACCCTTAAACACATCCAGGGATGGTGACTCCAACCACCTCTCTGGGCAGCCTATTCCACTGTCTGACCACTCTTTCTGTGAAAAATTTTTCCTAATGATCAGTCTGAACCTCCCCTGTTGGAGTTTAAAGCCATTCCCTCTTGTTCTGTCACTAATTACCTGTGAGAAGAGACCAGCACCAACTTCATCCTCCCATCATCTTTTTTTGTTCAGACACTGGGTCCTGGGTCTACTCCTGGTTCCTGTGAAGAGAGCAGACATGACAACTACTGGCTCTGAGGTCTAAGATAAAGAGGAGAGATGCCCAGCTACTGCTTACCTTGGTCTCAGCTGTCAAGGGGAAAAGCTTGGGTAGGAGCAGACAGATACTGTGGGTCAGTACTCAGCTGTGACTTGCTGTCACAGGAGAGCTTTGGTGTCTGTGCCTGCTCTCTGATGTATAAGAGCTCCTGAGAAGAGACAGGATCCACCTGACAAAGCATCTTTGCCAACAGCCTTGCTAATGTAGTGAAAAGGGCTTTAAACAAGGTTCACAGAGGAATGGAGACCAAAGCCAGAAGACACAGGGAGAAATTGAGTAGGGGAGCAATGTGCTTGGGACAGGGCAATGGCCACTCCTCTGGAGAAAGCAGGATGCCAACACCCCAGCACAGTGCTTATATCTGGACACATGCAACACGGAAAGCACAGAAAGCAGGAAGCTGAAGTCAAAAAAGAGTCTCCTCTGCCTCCATGTGAGATTTCCTCCTGAAACTTAGATGACGATATTAGTAACCAGAGCCTAAGGAGCAAGCTGATGGAAATGATTAATTTATGTCTAACTGGCATCCAGAGCACTGTGTTCAGCTTTGGACTTCCCTATTACAGGAGAGGTGTAGACACACTGGCCTCCAGAGAAGGACCAGGAAATGTTCAGGACAGGAAAACGTGAGCATGTGTTGTAGGAGAGGAGCCAGGAGAATAGATGGCTTTGAGGGGAACTAACTATGACCTTCAATTACCTTATGGGTAGTGTTAGAAAAGACAAAGCCTTACTCTCTTAGAGGTGCACACTGAAAGGACAGGAGACAGCAAACACAAGATGCAACAATAAAAATGATGATTGGACATAGGGAGAAAAAAATTTCACAGCAAGATTTGTCACCTGGGATAGGTGCCAGAGAGGCTGTGCATTCTTGCAGGTATTGAAACTCAGATGGATGCAGCCCTGAGAAGTCTGTTCTGACTTTGAAGATAACCTTGCTCTGACTGGGAATTAGGACCAAATGACCTTCAGGAGTCCCTTCCAACCTAACTTATTTTATGATTCTGTTGTTTTCTGATTTAAACTGGGGATATAAAGCAATGTTGTGATGAGATCCCAGGCTTCACCTATGCAATGAAATTGACCAATGAACTTCCTGCTTTGCTTTTTTGTTTAGATTTAATGACATTTTTAAGCCTCTTTATGTTGACTGGTCAGTAACTGTAAGACCACACTTCACAGAAATGTCAGTGCATTTAGCTTTAAATATTTCAGCTGGTTCCCCTCTTTAGGTCTGTGAAATGGTTGTTGCTCAGCCAGAGACCACTTCAATCAACAAGATAGATATTTCTGCTACAGTTAATGTCAGACATTTCTGTGTGGAACCACTAGCCTAAAGCTAAATTTATTTGCAAGACTCAAAACCAGCAGTGGGTCAATGGTAAAAAAGTTTGGGACCAGTTTTCACAAAGACCCCTAACCTGCCGTTGGCTGTTTTGTTTTCCCAGTGGGATCCACCCTGACAAGAGACCAAAGCCTAGCGACAGCTCCAAGACCAGCAGCAGGTATATCTACATTGTACATGACTATGATGATACTTCAAGTGAGGGTGACAGTCTTTGTCACCCTGCAGCCTATATCCCTTGCCCAAGCACACTACATTCAAATCCCTTCACATCAGCTGAAACATCTTCTACCCACAATGTTGACTGCAACCACCATGAGCCTGCTCAGGCTCTTCAGCACCTTTTCTGACTCTTGGATGTTATTGTTTAGGTACAAATAAAAATAAAAAAAAAAAAAAAAAATTGGCAGCATCTGCCTCAAGTACAGTTGGATTTTGGACTACTCTCAGTGCAGTGTGGACACCACTCACAGGCACCTTAAAGGAAATAAGAGGGACATGTGGAGTCATGTTAGCATGAGCTGGGCTTTTGAGCTCCAACCTGTTGAGATTTCATTCGGGGTTTTTTGTCTTGCCCAAGAGATGAGTCCCTAGTTGTGATATAGCAATTCTATATGATTGGTTGTGGAACAGAGTGGGGGCTTTGCCATCATCAGTTTTGATATCATATTGATGTAGTGGTAAGAGAAAGGGTGGAGTCAGGACCAGAATTTAGTTTGAAGTACTAGTAGTAAATGTCCAATTTTAAAAGAGCTACAGTCCTCAAAAGTTTCCAGAGTTTCCAGGTCCAGTGCTCTTTGGCTAAGAATATATCTGATTAGATAGTGGTTCAAAATGGTGCATTCTGGCTGCAGATATTTCTTTCCCCCAACAATGATACTATATTATGTGGTCCACATTATCCTGCCACAGCATATATCATGGAGATCTGAGTTTCTTTTCCAGAGTCATGTTGTGTTGCATTTCCAGAGTTGTGTTGTGTTTCTAAAAAATGTAGTGATCACTGAGAGCGGAAGAAAGAGAGTGAACATATATTTCTCAGCAGAAATCTCAAAGATAGAGTGTGGTTGAAAAGCTCTTACAACAGAATATATGAACCAGAGGCACTTGTTTTTCATTAACCTGCGCTGCTGTGAAAAAACAAGTGGTCTGAGCCTTCCCAGCAGCCCATGCTGATACCTGCAGGGGCAGCCCAGATCCAGCTAAGCTGATGTTTGGACAAAAACCCAGTGACTGAAAATAATCTGATTGGGCAGGTGCACCAAAAGGAACTGAAAAGGGCTTTAGAGGTCAGAATCAATAAGTGGAAATCTCATACATTAATTTGAGGATGTTGGCCTCTGTTACCTCACTTCCAGATAAGTAGAAATATGACTCATTTCCAACATATAAAATTCATTTCGTAGAATGGCAAAGAGAGTTTTCAAAAAGTAACTTGACTCTGGGTATTCTGAAGACATTTAAAAACATAGTTAGCTGACAATCCAAATGAATTTCTCTGTGTACGCAGTGACATATTTCTTCATCAAAATGCTACCTTTAGTAACCTGGATTTTTCCTAGCCCTTTCAGATGACATTTGGTCAAATGCCTTAAATGAAACAATGATCACAGGGATTTCAGTTTAAAACATTTTACCATGTAGGGTATAGTAGTAAGGCTGTAATTATTTGTTAGCTGTTGGGTGATGTTCAGCTTCCAAAATGAAGGGAAATCTTCAGCTGAGAGTACAGGCATTGCAGCAGAATTAGCAATGATGCAATGTGACCTCCATTTTCTGTAACTGTCAAAGCTGCTACTACAATTATGATCATTATTCCATCAGGAGCTAACGGTCCTGATATGGAAGGAAAGGGGGAATGTTTGGCTAATCATTTGGTGATGGCTTAACAGTGGAGACTTGTTTAGAGGTCACAAGTTCGGCTGAAGCTCTGATACTTCTGCTGCTGGGTGAAAACTGTTATTCAATTGCTCGTGTCTGTTAACTGTTTGTGTAAAAGAGTTTGTTCACAAAACCTGTTCTGAAATGGATTTTTGTATTCACATTTTAGGATTCAATGTCTTCATTAGAGGGATTAGAAGAAAGGAAAATGAAGACCTGCTAGGGGTCATACTCTGGAAGGTCCAAGAGACTTTCACCGATGTCAGTGGAAATTTAAAGCAGCAAACCTTTCAACTTCTTGAAGACATTTGTTCTTAAGAAACATCTTTGAGTTTTGCACTCAGCGCAAACACAAGAGGAAGAAACCAATACTTAAAGCAAATATTCTACATTGAATATTATCCAGCTTACCTATAATAATGTGTTACATGAATACTCAAAGATAGATCACCATATATTGTATTCACTACATTAGAAAAAAGACTAGAAAGTTCAGGTTCCTGGGTAATGGTACTTACCAATGTCAGCTGTACACAATCTAATTTTGAAATATGGAATTCAATAAGTTATTTCAATTTTACAAGAATGTAATTTTAAAAACGTGTGTTAGTGAGAACTAACTCAAATTACAACTCTGTCACACTCCTGTGGAATACAAGAGCCTTTTGATCTGTAAGAAGTACCTCAAAAACATTCATAGGGACTTACACAGTGAGCAAAAGTAAAAATCATATGTTTTTTTTTTATATCTTCAGGATTCAAGTGTTCTCCCCCCCACATCATTGCAGCAGAGATCATTCCTACTAGCATGAGCTACAGAATCACACAGAAGGGTTGGGTTTGGAAGAGATATCTAAAGGTTATCTAGTCCAACCCCTGCTCAGGCAGGGTCATCTAGAGCTGGTTTCCCAGGTCTATGGACAGATAGATTTTGAATATCTCCAATGATGCAGATTCTACAACCTCTCTGATTAACCCGTGCCAGGGCTCAGTCACCCTCACAGTAAAAAAAGCACTTGCTGATGTTCAGATGGAATCTCCTGTGTTTCAGTTTGTGCCTCTTGTCTTATCACTGGGCATCACTGGACAGAGCCTGGCTCCACCATCTTTGCACTCTCCATTCAGATACTTGTACATACACACATTGATAAGATCACCCTGAGACTTCCCTTCTCCAGGCTGACCAGTCCAGGCTTCCTCAGCCTTTCCTTGTAGAAGAGATGCTCCAGTTCCTTAATCAACTTTGTGGCCCTTCACAGGACTGGCACCAGCATGTTCATGTCTCTCTTGTACCGGGAAGCCCAGAACTGGACCCGGAACTCCAGGTGTGGCCTCACCAGTGACGTGTAGAGGGGAAGGATCACCTCCCTTGACATGCTGCCAACAGTCATCCTAATGCAACTCAGGATACCCTTAACCTTCTTTACCCCAAGGGCACATTGGTGGCTCATGTTCAACCTGGTGTCCACCAGGACCCCCAGGTCCTTTTCTGCCAAGCTGCTTTCCAACCAGTCGAGCCCTAGCATGTCCTGGTCCCCAGGTGCAGAACTTTGCACTTCCCCTTGCTGAACTTCATGTGGTTCCTGTCAGACCATCTCTCCAGCCTGTTGAGGTCCCTCTGGATGGCAGCACGACCCTTGGGCATGTCAGCCAATCATCCCAGTTTGGTGTCATCAGCAAAATTGCCGAGGGTACATTCTGCCCCATCATCCAGATCATTAAAGAAGATGTTGAATGGGGTTGGATCCAGTATTGTCCCCTGGGGTATGCTGCTAGTTACTGACTGCCAGCCAGACTTCATGTTTCTGATCACCACTCTCTGGACCTGGCTGTTCAGACATTTTTCAATCCACCTCAGTCAACTCATCCAACACATACACTGACAGCTTCTCTATGAAGATCTTATGGGAGACAGTGTCAAAAGCCTTACTGAAGTCCAGGTAGGCAATATGCACTGCTTTCCCCTCATCTACCAGGGTAGTCATTTTGTCATGGAAGCTTATCAAATTAGTCAAGCATGACTTGCCCTTGGTGAATCCCTGATGACTATTCCTGATTATTTTCTTGTCCTTAACATGCCTGGAAGTGGTTCCCAGGATTGGCTGTTCCATCACCTCTCCAGGGATGGAGGTGAGGTTGACTGGCCTGTACTTCCCTGGTCCCTCCTTCTTGCCCTTCTTGAAGATAAGATTGTCCTTTCCATCAGTCTTCAGGCACTTCTCCCAGTCACCGTTATCAATCAAAGATTATCAAGAATGGCTTTGCGATGACATCAGACCAGATCCCTCAGCAACCATGGGTGCATCCCATCACGTCCTATGGAATTATGTTTTTCCAGTTTGCTTAAGTATTCCCTGACCTGATCCTGATGTACCAAGGGTGTATCTTTCTTGCTCTAGCCTTACTCCCTGGTCTTTGGCTCCTCAGATATCAGAAGGCCTGTCTTAATAGCAACAACTGAGGTGAAGAATTTAGTACATCAGTCTTTTCCATGTCCTTTGTTATCAGGATTCCTGTCTCATTCAGCAATGGGCCCATGTTTTTCCTCTGCTTCCTTTTATCACTTAAAGAAGCTTTTCTTGTTGTCTTTGACATCCCTCACAAGATGTAAGTCCAGCTGGGATCTGGCTTTCCTAACCAGGGATCTGCATGTTCAGACAATGTCTCTGTGTTCCTCCCAGGTTACCTATACCTGCATCCAAGTTCCACTTGCTTCCCCTTCTACCAAAAGGGGTTTCTTCCTCTCAGTTGCTGAATTAACAACTTTCAAATTAACCTACACAACAATTCAGAGGCACTTCCCAAGCCATCTGAACATCTAGCAAAATAGATGCAGAAATGCTAGTTATTGTGAAAGAGTCAAGTACACAGGTTTTTAGACTTTCTGCCCCACCAGAAGGGCATGCTCTGGAATTAGATGCATTCCAGCTGCATCAGTAGAGAGGAATTAAAGGTCAAAGGATCTACTTACTTAAAGACAGAATTTTACTAAAAGGTAAAACACTGAAGTGTGTCACTATATTTTGCAAAAGTGATTTTCATCTGATGCTCAAGTGTCTCAGGTTGTGAGCAGAGTAGCTAGCCTCTGCAACTTTCTTCAGCACTAACCTGCCTAGTGTGTTTTTTGAGCTTCAGCTTTCCTGCTCCTGTTGTTAAAAGTAACAACCATAGAACTTGTCCTTTGAAAAATGTCCTTCTGTCCTCCAAGACTGAAAGATTTTTCCTCTCTCTTCCAGTATGGATGGACACTATATACCATATATTACTGTGGAGCAGTGTTATTTCATACTTTATTCCTTCACAAAGTTAGTAATTGACATTTATTTTTATTAGATATATTGTATATCTCAGCTAACATGTTTCAAACATGGAATTTCACACTGATTCCTCTTTTCTGATGTCCAGTAAAACACAGTGGTATGTCCGATAATTGTATGTCATAAAAAATAGCCAGCATTCAAACTTTCTTTATTATTTATAATGCATAGTCTTGTGTAAGTTTTGCTTGCACGGAAGAGAACAAAAAAAGAACAAAAGTTTGCTCTAAGGGTGGACTCACTGGCTGAACACAATATACTCCTCCTGCTTTGCAGTACTGCTGGGATGCTTTCATGGAGAAGCCACATTTCTTTACCAGATGACTGCTATCCCTTTTGTACTTAATGCTCTCCTTAAGAGCTACATCTTTCAGAGAGTCCTCAAAACACAATAGGGTATTTAAGGATCCTTTCCTACACACAAAGAATATTTTTTTCTTCCCTGGAAGGAAAACATAGTATTTCTGGGATCACTTGTGTTAACTGTTATCACTTTAGATTCAGCTCCCTGCTGTCTCATTAAGTCGTGACTTCATCTCACTTGCAAAGCTCTGCAAAAGGTGAGACACTAATGGGCCCCAGCTGCTAGCACTGATGGTGACACGGCCCTGCTGGCTTTGCAGAGGCCAGAGCACTGCTTGAAGAACATGAGGTACATAAGAAGTCAGGCTCCAAAAGAAGCTGGGCTAGTGGGGTATCCTTCTTCGCTGACTTCTGCTGCTGAATCCTGTGTGTTTTGTGCGTGCAGGCTCCTGAGACACTGGCTGGTACAGCTCAGCTCTTTCTCCAGAGGGGGATGGCTTTGGTCAAGGCAAGTCAGTTTTGGAAATGTCTCCACTTCCTAGCTCAGATGGCTGTTATGTGTTCAGCACACAGCCAGGATGGGGATTTATGTCCCCCTGTAATCCCCAGGACCATGAGTTACTTGAGTGAGGGGCTGCGGTGCCTCTACATTCTGGGTGATCTTGGAGAATATCATCCTGAAATATCCATGCTGGTTCTACCACATTTGTATTACTTCAGGTCACTGGCAACTAAGGAAAGCTTAATTGTAACAGAGGGCTCCTTAATTTTTTAAACCACAGTTTAACCACAAAAAGAAGCTGCTGCTAAACTAATGTTTAAAAACAAAGCAGACCATGTCACAATGGGAGGAGGTGAAAGCAAAGTGGCTGTTGCACCTATCAGTTACCACCCTTGGTCTATTCTGATCTGGTATACACTCCTGCCCACATAGATTAGTTGCTGTCTCTTTCACAAAGAGATATAATAGTGAAAGCATTTCCCTAATTTTCCAGTCTTCAAATTTGTTAATTCTCTTTACACAGTAAGCAAATTACTCACTTCACTTAATCGTTCTTGGCAATCACCTTTAGGAACAGTGGCAACATTAGCAGTGACATGCCATATGGGTCTGTGTCTGCATAATCTACAGATGTACATTTAATGATATCAGCATGGTGGCAATGAACAGCAAGGAGAGCTTCTTACTGTAAGAGTTTCATTGCTGTAATGTAGCTTCACCTAGTTACATAGCGAACACTAACTCCTCAGAAACAGATGACCATTTCCTTTGGCTGTAGGATCAGCCTTTCAGTGAACCTGTCAGTGGACTGAATGGGAAGTAATCTTGCAGAAAAAATTTCAAGAGAGACCGGCTGTGCCTGTAAATAAAAGCATATAGTACAGATAATAAGTGAGGACTATTACCATAACAATTTCAGAGCTTCATGATCCTCATTTGATGGTTTAATGTTGATCTTTTGTCTCTTTCACACAATTTACTTCTTGTCTTCTCTGAGGAGAATATTGTGAGCAAATTACCACCTTTGTCCCAGAAGCTACTCTTCTGAAGTACAGCAGGAGTTGCTGGGTCTGCACCTACACCTCTCAGAGCCATTTGTGGCACTCCCACAGGCCTAGTCTATTCCAGAGTGAAATCTGGAAGCCTGCAGTTCAGTGGTTTGTATCTACTACTGTTCTCTGGAGATTAACATGCAAGAACTGCAGTTTAGGTATTCACTGTTTTTACCAAAGGTCGGATATGTGCTGCCATGAAACCTAAGCACAGAGCATCACAGGTTGCAAAGCATAGGTTATACATTCTTCTGCCTCCATATTTTGTTACTGAAAAAAAACAGATCCAGAGCCCCTCTCTTCACTGTTGCATTAAATATTTCTCTGGACAACTGCTGCTCTTAATGTTGTTCATCAATATTACAGAAGGCCATGTCCAGAGGGATGTCTACAGCTGCATCATGACCTTCTGCAGATCACAATCCATAAAGATCACTCCGTTTCCCTCCAAGGAGCTCGGAGGCATGACCTGACACTTCAGTCTTTCAAAACCTAAATGGTATGTGCTAAGCTGAGAGCCAGAGAGACCAGATGGTACCAATGCCTAAAGGCACCTACAACTGTAGAGATTCGTTGTGTCCAGTGATCCCGCAGAAATGTGCCATGCTATAGAGATTAATTGTGTCAATCTGATCTAAAGAAAAATGTGACTTTAGAGCCATTGGCAGCAGTCTGTGAACAAGGATGGGTTTTGTGCATTACCTCAGAGAGCTTGTCCGCACAAGGACTTTCCCCAAAAGTCACCTTTTTCTGTCACTTTGCTAGCAGAGTTGCTGTGTGTGAGATGGGCTGGAAAAAAGCATGGTACCCAGCAGGACGTGAGCAGGGAGCTCACAGCCAGTTGCAGTCAAACAGCTCTGAAGAAGGTTGCTTTTCTCTCAGAAATCAATAATTTCTCAAAAGTATTTTGCACTGCACTGATTTGAACAAAAAGAGTAGAAATGATTCACTACCAATTCTTCTTTTCCTTTCAAAATGAGTTCTTGTTACAGATTTTAAAATGTTGTGTACTTGTTAGAAAAAAATAAAAATGGAATCTTTTGTTAAAATAAAACAAAATCACTGATAACCTTAATTTTTATAAATTAATTTATTGGGAATTTTTGATTGCTTGGAGTTTGTTCTACCTCTGGTCAGACTTGTGCTCTGATTTTGTGGCAATCTTTGTGAAATGGGAAATCTATTTACTACCCATCCTTGAACTCACCATCTGAACAGTCTTTGTTTCTGTTTTGTCTATAAAACTTAACCTGATGTGTTTCTGTACTTTTAAAAAAAATTGCACAAATTTTATTTCTGAAAGGTAGAACTTAGATGTGATCCTGATGTTTTTTCGTGGTATGTTTTATATTTGCAAAGCTAAGAAAACCATCTATTTGGGAACTCTTTAATATAATTTAAACATTACTTCCAAGTAAAAGAAGAAAAATAACCTTATCATGTCGTGTATTGATTTCATTTGGACAATAGCACTAGTGAATCAGAAGTCATGATGTAATTTTCATAAAATGTTTAATGAAATACCAGAAGCTAAGGAAGCATGGAGGTGGGGCTTTCCATGTGATTACACTGTCTTTGGTAATGGTTGTGTTGTGGAGATTGGCACTTCCCACCATGCAAGTAATACATGCAGGACAGATTTTTAAAATAAAACAAATGCAACTCTGGTTTGAGACCTGCTATTCCTTTTCCCAGAGCTGACAAAGCTGTGCTTGGTGGGCTGGTAGGGGTTTAGAATGAATCTTTAAGAAGGTTAGATCTTTCAAAATTTGAATCAAAATGGTGAGATGACCTCGAGTTTCACTGTAAAGGGGAAATGTTATCAAAAGACATAGTGATGTGAACATGTAGTGTGTCCTGAGAGCAGAACTGAGCTCTCAGAGTGTCTTTCCATTTTACTTTGTAGCTCTTCTTTTCCCTTTGAATTTATTTTAGGAGCCTCAGTGCACAGTTCCAACCCTGTGACAGCAAAGGAGTCTTTATGTGGTGTAGGCTAGAACAGACTGCAGTGTAGGAGGACGGTGGATTACTGTAGCCTCATATTACAGGCAAATTTAGCAAGTGCTTTAAAAAGCCAATATAAGAAATAACATCAATAAGATCATGACCAAAAAAAAATTCTAGAAATATAAGCCTGAGGCTTATTTTATTTCTAAGAGCATATCTAAGTGGAGATAAAGGGACTGGGGATGTGGAGAAGAGCACACTATTACAATAGTAGGAAAGAAGGTCAACCCAAATGAGTGATTTCCTGGCTGACTCACAATCTATTGTATTAATAGGATCATTGATTATCTTTAAATCTTCTTTTGCCTTTGATTTTATTTTAAACTATTTTTAAAGTTTAATGAGTTAGGTTAGCTAGATAAACATGTAGTTAATAACATGGTGAAAAAAGGATTCAAACATCATTTATGGCTATTGTGAAAATCAGAGTTCTAGGTAGGGCTTAAAGATTTGGCAGGAATGTAATCCTTTCCTCTCCTTGATATGATCCAGGCAACTGTTAATGCAGGTTAAATAACTTTCCCAGTGACCCATAACTACCCAGTAACCGATGGTTTGTCTGTGAATGAGCAACCTCTACTGAGTGAGAGAAGCAAAATTAGCCTTTGTCATTCAGTAGATGGTGCTCTTCGCTTCTCCTGAAGTTATGGATCATGCTGCCATTGTGTTAGGTGCCATACTTCAGAAGTGATTTAAGTCTACAGTTCTACCTCTTGTGCCACCACTGCATGCTATGTGTTTTGTCAAGATTTGAATGTTAATCCCTGTGACCAGTCCAAGTCAGATTTTATCTGGTCTACTCCGTTGATCTAAAACATCCCAGCAGACAAGGACTAGTTAACAATATATGAAGCTTGAGTCTACCAACCTTTTGCTGTCTGTCCCCAGGAAAGAAACAGTATATGCATTGTGCACGGCCTTGATATCTCCCCAGAAGTGGAGCTGCTGGTTTTCCATTGGAGTACAGTGCTGTTCTGAAACGTCTCTCCCACTCAGGCACCAGTACAGACTTTTCTCAGCTATCTGGCTTTACAGGACCTACATCTACAATTGGTGGACTCCAAAGCATCCAAAGGGTGAGTGCCCATGTCCTGACACCCGATTTGACTAATCTTATTTCTGACCTGTGCTGAAGCAAGAACTGGGCATGCTCCAGCCTCCACCAGCCCTCCTGCATCTTGTTTCCCATCAAAAGAAAACCTGACAATAGCTCTTCCTGTCAAGTCCTTAATTTGGATTTTGCAGAAATGCTGAAGGCATGCAAGAGCGTGCATCTCCTGTTCAGTCTGGAGACAACCTGAGTGATGAGGTTTAGAGTCAGAAAAGTCACAACTAAAACACCAATCTAGAAGATTAAGCTCAAGGATCAGGATGTGGCTGGAACTGCTAACAGCTGATGAACAGGGTGGATTTCTAGAAGGCTGTATTGAAAAGACAAGGAGACATTTACTTCTTGTGGAAGAAAGAGTTGCTTATTATATTGTAAGCTTATGTAATTTTGGAACACATTTCAGGGCAAATGAAGGAGAAGATGAATGGGAAAAGTCAGCATGGATTTATGAATGATAAATTATGCCTGAGCAACCTGATTGCCTTGCAGATGAGGCAAGAGCAATAAATGTCATTTACATTGACTTTAGTAAGACTTTCAACTCTGTCTCCCACAACGGCCTTGCATCCAAGTTAGGCTATGAATGTCTCTATGGGTAGGGAACGAACTGGGAAGAAGTAGTTGGAAGATTGTGCTCAAATGGTAGGAGGTAACAGGTTACATATTACCTGGAGGCAGGTTACAAGTGGAGAATTGCAGAAATCTTTCCTGGGATCTGTCCTGTTTAACAGCTTAATCACCTGGAAGAGATGATTGACTGCACACCCATCAAATCTGCAGATGAACCGTCAGTACCCGCAAGCGTCAGGCTGCCACTCAGAGACACCTACATACAGGCAGGAGGAATCGGTTGACAGGAACCTTATGAAATTCATCAAGGGCAAATGCAAAGTCCTGCACCTGGAAAGGAAGAGATCTTAACTTGGTCTCTTGGTGTAGACTAAGTCTGGGGAGCTGCTCTGTGGGAAAGGCTCTGGGGTCCTGGTGGGAGTGAGCTCAACACAAGTCTGCAGTGTGCCCTGTCAGGAAAGGAAGTTGAGAGAAGGGATCCCTCCTCAGTACTCACTGAACCACCTCTATAAATACCTCACCACCAGTTTCGGACCCATAATGACAAGACAGACATCAATGACCTGGACTGAATTCAGTGGGGAGGACCCCAAGGTGGTTGGGTTTGCAGTACTCGTGCTATGTAGGGAAGGTTAGTGATGGGACTGGTTAAGCTTGAGGAAGAGATCATTTTTGAGGGGACCTAACAGCAGCTCTTCCAGTACCTGTGGGGGATGGGTGAGAGGTGGGATCCAGGCTGTTTCTAGCAGTGCATGGCAAGAGCTTGAGAGAAAATGGGCATACACTAAAAAGAGATTTCACCATGAAGACAGTCATGCAGGTGTGTAGGTTGCTCAGAGAGGCTGGACCAGAGACTTCCTGTGGTCCCTTCCAGACCTAGTTGTCCCATGACCCTATGTTATCATAATTTACAGTTTGCTTTGAAAGCAGAAGCAGTCCTGAAAGATTACTGTGGCTATTAGTGACCTGAAGTGGGATTTTATTTTGGTCTGCTTTAAAGGGCCAGATGCTCAGAGAAATGTGCACGTGAATGGCCTGCTCATTTGCTCTCTGCTGAGGGAGGAAGAGCTTGGAGACTAGCATTTGGGTTGGGGATGGGCCCCACATGGGGAAGTGTGAACCTGAGGGACCTCCCTTGTTCCCAGGCTAGGTCTGGCTTCTTTTACTTTGTTGTATTACCCAGAGATGCAAGGATCCACCAGTGAATTCATTATGAAGATGAAAGAACGAGTGCATCAGGGGAAGAAGAAAGATCAATCTGAGCTGATGTCAGCTTCAGCAGTAACCCTTGGATTTTCCTTTGAGATGCCATTACATAGCATGTGGCTGGAAGAAGAGACCATTATAGAAATTGAAAATAGCTGTAAGTATGTAAAATGCTAATGGCACTCTTCAGCTGTGAGCAAGTGTTCCTGGTTGTTCATATAAAAAAAAAAAAAAAAAAAAAAAAAAGAATGGCTGTACCTTGTAATAAGGAAGGCATTATGCACATTCAAATTATGAGAAAAGTTTCTAAAGTATGAAGAATCAAGTCTGATAAAAGAAATCATATCTCCCCATCAGCTTAGTATATATTAATATAATTTCTGTTTTGGCAGACTAAATGACACTGCTCCATTACACATGACGATGTCACACCATAAAGAGATGGATGGTTTAATAAGTACTAACTGCCTGTTTTAGCAGTATTGCTAGCAAATTAAACTGTTGCTGGTACTTCTAAAATTGCAAAATATATTAGGTTAGCTTGATTTAAAGTTACTAAGAAGGAGTGGCTCTTTTTACTTTCCCACTGGATTCCCCAGCTTGCTGCTGGTTTCTGTCACAGTTTCTGCTTGCAGCACTTACTCCCAGCTGGACCTGCAGAAATGTTTCTGAAGAATTTCTGCCGGAGATGCTTGTCTTCTGTCACAGTCTGTTTGGGGTTTGCACAACAACCCAAGTGTGGGCCCCCCCAGTCTGCACTGAAGAAAACAAGCCAGAAAGTCTGTGACAATAATTTTGGAGCGATTGCCTTGCGAGATACTTGAACCCTTCTGTCTTCAATGCACTGCACAACAACTCTGCAGTAGGGAAAAAACCCACTGAAGGTGTGATGCCTCCATCAGCACTACAGATGAGACAATAGATGCTGCAGCTCCCATCCCATCTCAGTCTCTGAAGACTCTGAAGGTGCACTTGTCACACACTATAGCATCAACTAGATCACAGACAGTGAACTCACTGTTATTGTATCACAGCACACTTTTAGTGAAAGGGCCATCAAGCAAGAACAGACGTTGATCTAGTTCATATGGGGACTAAACCAGAAGCTCCCATGGATGCTGGAGGTCAGACTCTCAGGCTGGATGTAGTCTGGGATTCATCCTGTAAATGAGCAAGGATTCAGAGAATGCTTGGAGCAGCAAACACATCTTTTTCTAAACTGGTTTGCTCATCCCTATTCAGAGGTGAATACTGGATACAGTTCTTTGTCTAGCAAAAATAGTAAAAATAGTCATCAAAATCAATATTCATTATGAGCTATTTCGTACTCAAAACAAAATACAGAGTTGATTTTCAAATGATTCCTTAAATTAATCACTTTTTATTTTCTCTTTGTCGCTTGACATGTGCTGTACCTTTCTTTACTAGTTGGATTTAACTGAACAGGATTTTTAAGAGCTCTGACTAATCTTTATAGTATCGGAAAAAATTCTTCCGTGAATGAGGGGAAAGCAGGCAGCACTAATTATCTCCAGCATGGAAGAACACTATGTCAAAGAAATCCAAGCTTTGAAATATCTTTTCCTGTCAAATCTTGGCTCATTAATATGCTTATCAGTCATGTACATATTCAAAGTATGTGTCACATAATACAAATCTGAATGTATCAGTGTCATGGGGATGAAATATGCAATAGTTTTGGTTTTGTTTTGTCTTTTTTTTTTTAATTAAAAGCCTTTTAAGAAATTTATTTATGCTGTTGTGTGGTTGTTGTTCTGTGCATCTCTCCTGCCAAGCCACCAGGTGGGGGTGGGCTTCCTGTGCACTACAAGATTGTGGTCATTCCATCAGGAAAACTCAAGCAACCAAAAATTTTTTTGATCCTGATGTTCATCTGTGTGGACAAAAAGCCTTGGCATTAAAATGTTTTATCTTTTTTTCCCCTCCCTTTCCTTGTCTTTTTGTGTAAATGTTGAAAAATCAAACACCACAAACCTTCTCAGAAGACCAGCCATTTGAAATAAGTATTTTGTTACTTCTGTCAGCCGAGTGCACCTTCAGGCAGAGCCTTTGCTGAGGGCTGGACCAGGATCACCTACACAGTCCCTGCAGCAAATCAGGAACATGTGTCTTGCTCCCAGGTCTCTGACTTCCATCTTCTATTTTTCTCCCTGCCCCAGAACAGTGAGGGCTGATGTAGCTGAAGGATGTGACTGCAGCTAGCAAGTCGTCCTGTCCTGGGTGGGCAGACATGCACGTGGCCAACAGACTTCCCGTGTGTGCTGAAAGGGTTGATGCCCTGAAGACCTTGGCAATAAGAAGGGCTCTTGAAGTGTTGCCTCTTACTTCTTCTCTTCTGCTACCAGGACCTCCACGGGTGCACCCGGAACAGCATACACATAGGAAACCTTCTCCCCCACCAGACAGAGAACAACCAGCCAGATTCCTACCACCATCAGAAAGCTTTTGGGCAGGTGGGAGGCATTGATTACTTTTTGAGGGCTGAAGAAAATAAGCAATTCTTCTTGTTTTTTTGTTGCTTTTTTTTTTAAAAGGACTGTAACATGGTTGATAATTTTGTTCTTTATGGCCTCTCTTTGCCAGCCCCCAAACATATTAAGTATCTAAGGCCAGTTTGTACAAAAAGGAGTGATGTTTTGCCTGATGCCACCAAGATTCGCCCAGCTGGTCTTGCAGCAGTAGGTCAGCAAACACATCTGGCAAAGATGCCAAACAGGGAATGCAGGTGTAGATAGCTTTAGTCACATCTGTCCCAGAAGACAGAGGGCAGAACTAACAGCACACTTCACCTGAAGCTTCCTGCTCCTGGAGTTCTCCTTGTACTTGGCAAGTGAACATATTTCACAGAACAAAAAAGGGAAAATGTTTTTCCTCATGCATAGCCTCATGACATCACTGAAAACTATCCAACAGGCACAGGTCAGGATTACTTGAAATTACTTGAACTTCCGCATATACTTCAGCTTTTTCATAGATTTAGTAAAAGGATGATTAAAGCCATGCTCATATAAACTGCAGTAGTTTAGTCCCCTCTCTTCTTCTGGTTTCTTTCAGTGAATGAGTACAGTCAATATTGAAAATACTGTGGAGATTTTTTTTAACAAAAATACATTGAGCTAGAGCACCTTATTTCAACATTACATGTTCTCTCAAAATTTATGTAATTTTGTCACTATGAAGCATTTTATCACCATGTTGAAAAAAGAAGGCTTGTTAGTTTAGGCCACATTTCTGTAAACATAGCTTGCATCTCCTTGGTTTTAGCCTCCATACTCCATCTGAAGCAGTCCTGGTGAAAAGGCTGATGATGTCTTCCACCCTCCTCAAGGCCTGTCCATCTGTATTTCCTTCTGTGCAAGGTCTCAAACCCAAAGCAGACTAATTTGTTGCCCTGACAACTTATTTCTGGTTCAGGACTCTTTTTGTCCTCCTTATAGTTACTTACCAAAATGCTATGTACTCCTTACTCTACCTGCTGTCTGAACAGCTGTAATTTCCTGTCAAGGGCAGTGTCTACACTGAGAGTACAAAGGCTATGCATTTTTAATTAAATACTATTTAAAAATATGTTAGTGGCCACAAAAGACAGATATTACACCACCAATAGACATTTGCTGATTTTGGTCACCCCTATGGCCCACCTAACTGAAGTATTTTTTAATGTTTTAAGAGGGCAACATTAAAAGCTAAAACAGCACTCACCTATAATGCATAAAATTTAATTTTTATAATTTAAGAAAACTTAATAAAATAATTGATAAGGGTTTGTGTAAGAGAACAGTTCTTCCATCACTCGTGGTTCTGATTATGCAATTTTCAGACTACTTGAAGTTGAAATCTTCTCCTTATATCCAGGCTTTCAAGACAAAACAATATTGTTATTATTATTTTCAGCTAGATAAGTTAGTTGCAAGGGACATACTGATAAATGTACTTCTTCTTCCCTCTGAAATTCCTGAATTCTCAGTATAAAATGAATCTGGATGAACTTTTTGTTTGAATTAAGAGATTGACATACCCATGCTGTGTATTTTTCACACTTGTCTTTCACACAGTAGTCTTCAGTAATCCAGCTCTACTTTCTTTGAATTACCCTGGATAGGTACAGAAGGAAACCTGTTCTTCCCACATTTAGACTAAACACTGGCAGTGCAGATCAGGATCCTGGTTTGCTTCTTTTATTTATTTTAAACTTGCATCAAACTGAGACCAGAATCTTGTTTGGGAGGTGACCGTGGTGAATATTCTTCTGGCAATACTCAGATCTCAGCCACCCACTGCCAGTCTGAAGCCCCTGGGGTGAACTCTTCTGGGTGTTGGATGGAAATGGCCATGTGCCCCAGACGGGACACGACGTGTGACCCTCCTGGTTCCCCAGCCAGCCTGTGCACAACAGCACAGGAGGTGATCCCATTGGACACCAGGCTAAGCCCTCGCTGCACCAAACTGAGTCAAGAGATGCTATCAGGTGCTGCTTTGCTGTCCTGGCCATACAAGTCACACTGAGTTTTTCATCACTTGGACTACTTCAACTTTTAATGAGCTCAAATAATAGGGAGTGGAAGGTATTTAGCATATTAGAAAAGAGATCTCTTAATCTGGGTTATTGAACAGCCCTAGAGAGCAGTATCCCTTAGGAGCAATGAAGTGCCTTGTGTCTCTAGAAATGACATAAATTTATGTCTTCATTGATTATTGTCTCAATTTTCATAATCAATAAACTGAGCAGAGCCTGTTTGTTCTTCCAGACTTATATTTCTTATTAGAACTAATTAATAGTCAAGAGAACAACACAGAGGAGTAACTGATTGAGTCATACAACAGATTTATAAATAAATAGGCTACTTGGTTCCCTATGGGAAAGAAGTCAGCAGCATGTCACTCACAGAGGGTGTTACACTGACAAGTGACAGGGATAGTTTTGTTATGCAATATTTAATCTTAAAAATGTTTTTTAAGGCATTGTCAGAGAAGAAGTTGAAATCTGTGTAATGTTTTATTTCCTTTGAATTCAGGGAGAGAAAACTCTGCAACCATTTAAGTTCACAATTTGAAACTTAGCAATGATAGGCTTTGGTCAAGAAAGATATGTAGCTTTTCCACAGAAAAGCAAATGAACACCATTTCAGAATATACCAGGGAAGATTTGTTCTCGTGAATGGTTTGGATGAAACAGAGACTGCTTTTGAAGTTAGGTTGTTTTGGTTTTTTGGGGTTTGGTTTTGGTTTTTTTTTTGGCTTACGCACATCTTACAGAATCCAGTCCTGTGTCTTACTAAGTTAAACTGCTGATCCTCCAGAAAGAGGAAATGGTATAAATAGCTGTCAGGGGGGCAGGACTGATAAGTGTGCTATCTAGAGTTTCCACAGATCCTAATGTCAGCCCAATCCTGTGGCACTGATTCAAGGGAAAAAAAGTCCCACTGATGTCAAAACGATTTTTGACTCAGTAAGGTCTAGACTGACTGTATTTTCAAATCTATGAAATAAGCTTAATGGTCAAAAAGGGGAAAAAGCGCAAAACAAAAAACCCACCCAGCTTCACAGGCCTTGAGGTAATAATCAGTTCTACACTTTTCACTCTGACAAAATCCAGGCAGAGCGTTATGCAAAGATGTCCTTAACTCTGAGCTCCCATGACAAATTCCTAAACCAGAAGGACTGGGGCCAGGGTACAACAAAGGCACCAGTGATGGACTCCAAGGCCAAAGGATCTCTCTGATCATCATTTGTGGCTAGATTGCAACATCCCTGACACCCCCAGAGTAATGCAATATACATCACAACACAGTTTATGGGGCAAGACACTCTCTTCAGTACATATTGGAGTTCCTTATGGTTCATATTCTCAACCAATGTTTGGTTTGATCTTTAGTATACAAATCTGCATCAGAAAAGAGTGGAGTTCACCATAAATTGCTGACCATTAACAGCACAGGTTTTAGGCACAAGTTCTGCTTGCAGTTCTTAATGAATACAACTGTTACCTTATGCAGTATTTTAAATGAAAAAATGGAAAACTCAGTGGGGTGCCCAGATTTTTCACTAAGAACCTAAAGAATCTCCATTTTCTTGGGTACAGAGACACTTTTTTCACGCTTTTTTTGTTAATTTATTTTGTGAGAGTTAAATATATTTCTTGCAGATATCTTTTGGGTTTGCTTCCTACTATATTCATTCTCCATCTTCCTTTTTCTCTGTACCTGTTGCTTCTTAATCTTTAGCTTTGCTGCTGCTGCTGTTACTGGTAGGGCAGTTTTGGAAGGGAACATCCATGTGGTCCTCTGTTGTAGATACAAGGATAGAGGAAAAACAAATGGACACAAAGGGATACAGTGTCTATGAAATCCTCAGTTTCAAAGAGTAAAATATAGAGCAAATAAAGTAATAAGAGAAAAAAATTCGTTTTCAGGTGGAAGGGTCTTAAGTCTTAATAAAATAGGGCATAAAAATGTAAGATATTTTATAGTATTTTAAGCTAATTGTGTCTATTTTGAGATTTCTCACCCCAAAAGCATTGACAGAACCTTCATCCCTTAGTACCTAAATGACACTCCTACTATTCAGCACACAGATATAAAACTGACAATATACATTTCCACTGCATGTTTTCATTAACAAAATCAAGACCTGCATACATTCATTACTCATGGCTATGAGATGTCAACGTGATATAGCCATGAAAGGAGTTACTGAAGCTAAAAGACAGCATTGCCACAAGAATATACACATAGGAACCAGACATTTATAGCCATGACCTGGAAACTAGGAGATTTCTAAGCATCAAAGCTATGAAGTGCCGCTATGCCTTCCTGCAGAATAGGGAGGGATAAAACTTAAAGTCCACTTAAAAACAGTGCTTGAATACTTTGAGGGACACATTGCACAGCAGTAGCAGAGCCTACATCCTATGGCCCAGGAACATCCTCATGTCCTATGCACCTTGGACAAGGGGAGATATAAGTCCAGAGGACATAAGACACACCCACCAAATTCCTGACCTTTTTTACTCTCCTCCTTATCATCTTTCCTTTTTCTTCATTTCTCCTCAACCCAGTCTGACTTTTCATCACTTCTTACCCCTTCTTTCCTTCTTTATGAGGCAGGAATATGCTTGGCTTGAGGAAAGTGACAAAGTGGAGTAAGCACCAGGAGAAGAAATAGAGAGGTGGAAAAATTAAGAACAGACTCAATGGAAGTGATCAAGGGCTGTATTTCAGCCCTTCAGTCTCGAAGTTTGGGGGCTTGATTTTTTTATTTTTCAGTCTCAAAGCTATGCTAAGAGTCTTTGGGATAAATTCCCTCTTTTTTTTTTTTTTTTTTTCTCCCCCAAAAAGCTTGAGAGTTTCTGAGCTTTAGAAGTTGACTTTACATGGCAGAAATTTAACTGGAAAAGCCCCATGAATCCCTTTCTGTCACCGAAGTCGTTCTTCCACTCCAGGAATGAAAGACTTTTTTCTCCTGCAAACACTTGTTAAAAATTATCTGTGAAGAATGGTGGTGGAATTGTATGCGGGACTAATTCTCTTCCAGCTTTTCCTGTAAATGCAGTCTGTGAATGTAGCTACGTTCCTGTTTTGGAGCCTGCTGTCCTCCATGAGGGACTGCAGAGCAACTGGAAGCAGTTTCAGATTTCACAAACTTCACTTATAATTTCTTAAACAAAAACTTTGCTATGGGGAAATCAATGTAATTTCCTCCTATCACACTTTGATCTATTGAAAACTCATGACTTGCCTTTGCACACCAGCAGTAGGTAGTATTTATGGATCTAATGGTGCAATATGTGTGGGAGTCTGGCACAGTGACATGCCCCAGAGTGCCCGGAAAGTGCCAACCACGGCAGCATTCAACTGCATTCAACCGCATGGCTGCGCCGGCGCTGGGCTCTCTCTGTTCTTTCTTTCCTGGGTGGCAAGGAGCCATGTCCTACGACAATGCCTTCATTATTGAAACATAAAGAAAAAAATGCGCATGTTTAGCCTGGCCAGTACTGGAACAAATCACTTGTACTTATCAGATTGCAAGGTCTTTTCTGGGAACAGAAATTTGGAGTCCTCGGAATCTCAAGAAAAAAAAAAAAAAAAAAAAAGGAATAGTCAGGCAAGTCAAAATGCAGTGAGATATCTCCACCTTTGAGTCATGGGGTTTCACTAGGTGCTGTCTCAAACTCAGTTGTGTAACTAAGTATTATAGATCTGGAGTGACACTTGCACATCCAAAGATCTGAACCTGAGGAAAGCAACTTTCTTATCATTAAATACCTCCCTGAAATACTAATCCTTACTGCCTAAAAACAGATTTCTCCCTGTTAAGAATGTAGGTATGAACTAAAAAATTAGGAACTGCAACCTGGGACAAGACTAGTCCAATGTGCTCTCCTGCACCTTTTCATGCCAGAGAAGTTGTCAAAAGGCCATTTGTGGGTCATTACTCCCCAGTTAGTTTCTTCTCCTCCCAACACTTCAGGTATAATGCTGATGCCACACACTACAAGAAAAAATACCCTAGCATGTCAAACCATTTACACAGTTAAGAATCAAGTGTATGTATGTCATCTGTGTAAATGGTTGTTCCTTATTTAAATTTTGCCTGGAACTCACAGAAGGACAATAAACAGGGAATGGCTGACACGCATATTAGTCCTGAACATAACTAGGGTTAAATTGCACTTAAGAAGAGAAGCACCTGATGCAATTGCTGGGATCTGCGGTTCAGTGACCTTGGCAGTCTCCTTCAGTAGTGTATTATTTCCAGGTCTCTGTAAACAGCTGTTTGATTGTTACTAACCACCTTCTGCATCTCTAAGTGAGCTACTATATGTTTTTTTTCTGTAAGTTTTAATAATACTGAGTTTGGTGCCAAGGAGCCCTCAGGGGCAGAGAACAGTCAAGTATGTTCCTTGTTGAACTTCAGAAATTATCTATTTATACCCAGAGCCTATCCTCACAACATTATGCTTTTCTTGGAGTATATTTAGTGTAACAAGTTTGCTGGAGTGGAGTCAAGACTTCACAGCCTTCCTCTTAGCATTGTCTTTCTAACCTTGCCTTTCCTAGCCCAACAGCTCTGCCTTTATGCTTAGGGTCTCCACAGCTTGTCTCCTTAGGGCTTCCTTCCTTCCTTCCTTCCTTCCTTCCTTCCTTCCTTCCTTCCTTCCTTCCTTCCTTCCTTCCTTCCTTCCTTCCTTCCTTCCTTCCTAAATGGCTTTTTCTGAGTCAGACAGTCAGCCCTAACCTTGGCTTTTTGCTTTCCATGTAAACCAAAGGATACTAAATGCATGACTCTGGTTTATCTGGGAGAGAGATGAGATTTAATTTTCCTACTCCACCCAAAATAACACTCAGATACCTTAATGCAAACAGGTCAATGCATTTGGAGTGCATATTTTGGTATTATCTGTAGCGTTCACAAACAGACCTTTCAGTAAATAGATCTACTTTTGCTCTTGAGCTGACAAAAGAACAAGTAAAATGAACTAGTCATTTTTTTTCCTGTTCTTATTTCTATTTTTTATTTTCTATTCTTTTTCTTATTGCTGGTTCTCTTTTGTAATAATTCAGTAAAATTTCTCCAGTGCAAATCACAGCCTTCCTTCAGCATGGAAAAAAATGCTGTGTTTGGATATTTAGTGCATAATCACAGTCTCCATTGACGTACACATGAAGTGTGTCATTCCCCTTGTTTCCTAATGACTGGGTTAGGTCCCACAGGCAGCAACTCCCTCTGGCTGTGATGTCTGAAAGACAGCTTACCTTTTTTACTGTCCTGGAAAAAAAAAAAAAAAAAAAAAAAAAATTACTGATTGTCCCACTATACTAACTGGTTCCCTTTTGTTAGTTCCACAAAAAACAGGTAAGGGAAATGACTGATCCTGACAGATACTGTTTTCTTTGGAGATCTTCTCACTCCCAGCAGCTGGACAACTGGAAAGTTGGATTTGTGAGCAGATAGCAATGCTGTCTACTACAGTCTGAAAGTTTTAGTATTGATTTTTATAGGATTTTGTAGCATGTATATCTATCTCAGTAGGACAGAAAGAGGTACAGCCCTAAAAGCTGCTCTATCTGTGTTTGCAGATGTGCCTAAAAATACCAGAAAGTACAAATCTGATCAAATGCATTCCCATGATTCCCTTCTTTCTCCCTCATCTTTTTCCTTAAGGCTTTTCTTCTTTATTCACAGTAGTAAAGTAGCATCAGTGAAACAAAATAGTTGTTATTAATTTGTAGAAGGTACAAAGAAATGTCAATTTTGCAGCTGCAGCTTAATTCTTCCTTGCATTCCTCTAATATGCAAAAGATATCTTTTACATATTTATGGATCTTTCATCATAAAAAGGCATAACTGGACAAAATTGGTGTTGATTTCCCCACCTGCACCTGACCCTTTGGCAATATTTTCCTCATTGGCACAGAAGTGCTGGGGCCGGAGGTAGTGTTTAAGGAGGACTCACAGATCTTGTAAGCTATTTGGTTTGATGGAGGAGTCCCATGCAGTACCTGTTTTTATCACTACACTCACCTGACTGGAGTATAGGAGAAACAAGAAAAGCTGTATTGCAGCAGTGTGATCCAGACATGCTGCCCAGTCCACAGGCTCTGTATTGCAACAGTCCTTGCCAGCACCCCAGTTTCCAGAAAAAAGGAGGAAGAAAATGAGATGGGAAGTCAGCCAGGGATGACGGGGCGCTGGGATGCTGCTGCAGATCCATGCTTTCGGCATCTCCTCTCACTTCCATGTCCCTTCCGCTGACCCTTGACTGCATCCATGTGGGACATGAGGGCTGTGGGGGCCAGCCTGGGAGCATTAAGATGAAACGTCTGGGATATTGATGGATCAAAATGCTGGGGGTGAGCAATAGAGGCAGGGAGACTGATTATGTTCACTGTCGGAAAGCTAGGAAGAAAAAAAAGTGTTTGGATAGTTTAATGGAAGAGCCAGGGATGACAATACTAGCAGTATGCTATTGTCACAAAATTACTGAAAGAATTGTGACCCTAGTAGCAATGTCTTCCTTTGAGAATTGAACAGACCAGAGAAATTAGGATGGAAGAGCTGAAAAAGGAAAAGGACCAGAATAAGCATGGGGAGGAAAAGAAAAAAAGGAAGAATGGAAGAGTAAACTATTGGGGAAAACACTGAAAAGTTTGGGCACAGCTAGTCTATACAAGATCTAACAAGCAATGATTATGGGTCAGAAAATAGTCTTTCTGCACTGGTTAAGACAACATCAAGTCTGGTAATTTTGTCAACAGTGAAGATTCACAACTCCAGAAAACTATAGATTTTCAACTTTTGCTAACTGATGTTCATTCAACTGTGTTAAGATCTCCCTTGACAAAACCAGTTATTTCATTATCTATGACCCAACTGAGGTTAACAGTCCCTTTACAGCTGAAGGTAGTAAAGAGGGTTTTGAAATAGGCTAGGGGCACAGGCGGGCAGTGTCCAAGATAGGACATGGGCTAAAGGGCAGGTATTGAGAGAAAGCAGCAATTATCTTATTCCAGGCCCTTTTTCCATTTTTTCCCTGGGCTATTGTGCTCATTGTGCCACTATTGCCCATGGTGGTGTGGGTGTCTGGGGTGAGGAGTGGGTCTAACTTCAGCTGCAGCAACAAATTCTGTTCCCTACTAACCTGATTCATGTTTGAACCAGTAACCCAGAGCTGGGAGGCTGTCTAGCTCATTAAAAATTCCCTGAGTGAGTTTTCTGACCCAGTTCCAAAACAACAGAGAAAGCTTTTTAAGTTGGTTTTTGGAATTCATGTCATAAAAGATTCAGGCAACATATGGATTATTTATTCACATAGGGGATTTAAAATTGCTGCTTTATTAAAAAAATGCATCTGATTTCCAGTACTGTCTTTGTTTTACAGCTATTCAGGCAGCTTCTAAAGGAGAAGTTGGAGGGGGAAAGGAGGAAACTGGGACAAGGTCTTAGGCTTGACTACAAGGACCCAACAAATCCAGTTCAGGTGCCAAATTGTTTTAATGAAAGAAATTATTTTACTTTCTACTTTTCTGTGAAGGGCAAAAGGGCACATTTCTTATCTCAGGTGTTTTATTTGATTCTTTCTATATAAAGGACCTACACTATTCTCCATGTAAAAAATTCTCCAGAAAAAACAATTGCTCCCATATTTGCTGTGCAGCATGTCTTTCATTTCAGAGTTAGACCCACAACAGATGTCACCAAAGACAGGTCCACTGAAGACACACCAGTTCCTGATTCGTACCAGCTTCAGCTCTACTCCAGGCTCTGTTAATGAAAATGAATACAGGGTTGTGGCTTCTCAAAAGTATTGTTTTGGGCTTTAGCCAGAAGCCCCCTTCTGTTGCAGTTGTGATGCACGTCAAAATCCCTTTGAGGAAACTGGAGGTAAAAATAGAAAAGCAACGTTGTCATTGCAGACAAATCTCAAGCAGGCAACAGCCTCTCTCCATGACCTTCAGGTAGAGAAAGTTTATTTTTCAGGAAACCTGAGTAGCACTTGAACTCTTTGGCAGATGGAAGGTCTCTTTCATAGAGGCAGAGTAAGAAACAGAAGCACAGCAAACTAGTTTCTATCCCTTCGAGCACTGGTTAATGAAAAACTAAGGTGGGGCACAAAGGAACATAGAAAAGAGATATGCACAGGACTTTTACACCCCTTGAAGAGGTCAGAAGCACAAAGGACTGAGGCTCAGGGAAGCAGCAGCAATGAGCATGACATAAGGAATTTGGGTCCCACACAGGGACCCCAAAAGTGATGCTGCCACTGTGGGGCCCACAGCCACGCTCTCTGCACCCTCACAGCCTCTCTGCATGCTCTCCCAGTGTTCTCCTGTCATCAGACCTGAGGTTTTTCCCAGTCCTTTCCTTCTGGATAAGACTTGTCCAAGACTTGGAAGATGAAACATTCAGTTTCTAAAATTTTCAACCAGGGAAAAGTGAAGGAGCTGTGCAGTGGACCAGAACCCAGCAGCTTCCCAACTGAAAAAAAAGCTGATGTCTCACACACTCATCTTATATTATAGTTCAAGGATTCCCAAAACAGTTCAGCCGAGGTCACGTCATAACTTGGATAAATATCTATTGCTGCAACCGTGAAAAAAAAAAAGTAATCAGTCATATCTTGCCAATCTTCTCAAGCAAGACAAATAAGAGTCCATGTAATTATAAGCTTGATAGCCTGAAACTAATCCCAGGTAAAATACTCTATAGCTGATCTGAGAGTCAACTAATAAAAAATTAAAAGGAAGCGGTATATTTAATGCTGAACAAAGTGCAATTATGAAAAAGTAGCTTGTTATCTGTTGATAATATTACAAGATTGATTGCAAAAGTTAACTGTGGCTGTTTTAAACAGACTCTGCCGGGTGTGTGATGTGCTAAGGAGTGGCATTTTAATTGAAAGGCAAAGTGGATTAAAAACTGGCTAATAGGTTTCAAAATGTTATAGTGATTTTTGTTTTAATGGTTGTATTTCTACTGGTTCCCACAGAGATCAATTTTTAGCATTATGCCATTTAAAACTCTTCATTAACAATCTAGAGAAATGTAGTTGTTCGCAAATGTAAAAAAAAAAATAAGGGAGCAAAAATCAGTGATGAAGAAAACAGGTCTCTGATACAGAGCAACATGTATCTGTCAGTAAATGAGATGCCAGTATACGATATATATTGAGTGTGGCCTATAATGAAAGTATGTCTCTACAAAGACTGCGAGTTAAGTCCTGGGGAAGACTGTAGTGGAGGCTGGAGGTCCTGGTGCATCATCTGCTGAACATGAGCTTCAGAATGGTGATGGCAAAACCACCTGATGTCATGTTTGCTACATCCCGATTATAAAAGCACAAAGCAAAAGGAACAGAAAAGTTTGTGTCATGCCCACAGGGAGTCTGCTGCTGAAATGTTTGTCCCGTCTCGTACTGTCCTGGTTTAAACCTGGCTGGCAGCCAAACACCACACAGCCATGCGCTCACCCTTCCCCACCCTTGGGGAATGGGGAAGAGAGTGGAAGGGGTAAGGGTAAAAAGACTTGTACGTTGAGATAAAAACAATTTAATAATTGAAATAAAATATAATTAAAATAATAATGATAATAATAATAATAGTAATAATAGAAGATACAAATGAGTAAAGCATAGTGTAATTGCTCACCACCCACTGACTGATGCTGAGCCTGTTCCCGGCCAGTAATCCCAGAAAAGAGAGAATTCTGAAACCACAATCCTGGAAGGATTCCTGATCAACCCTTATTTATATACTGAGCATGACGTTAGATGATATGGAATATTCCACTGGCCAATCTGGGTCCGTTGCTTTGGCTATGCTCCCCCACAGCTTCTTGTGTACCTGTGCACTAGCAGGACATGAGAAGTCCTTGATTTCTTAGCAACAACAGAAAGCATCAGTACATTATTGACATTCTTCTCAAATCAAATCATCTTAGCTACTAAGGAAAAATATATTGCCTCTATCCCAGCTGAAAACAGGACAGATACCTACAAATTCAAGGAATACGTTGATGAAATCAGAGAAGATTCAGGAAAGACCCACAGAAATTGCTGAAGGACTAGAAAATACGTCTCTTGAGAATGAAACAAAGGGATTCAACTTA
The DNA here is from genome assembly GCF_965140245.1 of Athene noctua. NCBI lineage: Eukaryota > Metazoa > Chordata > Aves > Strigiformes > Strigidae > Athene > Athene noctua. The sequence continues at coordinate 63,478,361 of NC_134037.1, read as the reverse complement.
CTTATTTTACTCAAACGTATGTTGGTCAGGGAGCTGTTCACTTTTTAAATATGTGGAACAGAGATATGATAGGTAGTCTTCAATCTAACAAACAAATTCAAAAGATGGAAAATTGAGATGGCGGAGTATAGGATATTATTTTCACATGGTTTCCTAGGGATAGCAAAGTGTATGCAATTGGTCTGTCCATCTTTCATTTCAGTTCCTTGCTTTTCCTCCTCTCCTCTCCTACCCAGGCAAGTTTAAAATATCTTTAGCATGCCTGTCCAGTTACAACCAAAATTGCTGGGGTGAGACAGTGGAAAAATAAAAATCTCAAAGATATGACAAATCCATAAGTGTCCTGACAATAAGCAACTGGACAAGAGTGCTGTGCAGATTTGTGCTCTCGCACAGAGGAAGGCAGCTGTGATTATGCTTCAAGCTGTCTAGCGCAGATGCCAGCCGGCTGGTCAGTGCGCACGCACTGCCCAGTTAGCCAATTCATGCCCCATTTAACTTATATGAGATTTTTCCAAAAGCCTGACCAAGTGTAATACAGACTGAATCAGAGCAGTCCTGTGGTTGTATGTTATAGAAGATCAGGGTGGTAGCCTTTCTAGTCTTATTGTCTCTGAATCCATAAAAATGAAGCCAGTGAAGAAGGCAAAACAAACAAAAAAAGTTAAGCAGCCAGCTTGTCCTAGGGAAATAGCCATGTCAGAGAACAAAGAGGAGTTTAAAAGTCCTAATCCAGTTTAACAAGTGCCACTGGGTCTGACTTTGCCTTGCTCTCCGGAGGGACTGCTCAGAGGTGTGTGAGCAGGGCTATCAGGGAAGTCAGAGAAGTGGCTGTGGCATTGTCTCATCTATGGCAGACTTTAGCTGTCCAAGGTGGAAATGTGGGCTGCTCTGGGTGCTGTCCTGGCCCTCTGCTGCACAGACAGCACTGTCAGCACAGACAGATCAACAGGACATCCTTCACCTCACCAGCATCTTGGTCCTGTGTCCCACCACAGTCATAGGCTCTGCCAGTGGCTCCAATTCACACGTATTTGCCTGGGCTGGCAACTGCACCATGCCCTGCTGTTCGAGCAATGGTGTCTGGGTGGGCAGCTGGGGCATTAACCATTGCACTTCTGGCTCAGACTTCATGGCCAGCACAAAGGTGGCTTGCCCTGGCCCATGCAGCCCTTGCCCTGCTCCCCCTCCCTCTGTGCTGAGGCACATATGCACCCCTGCACAGCTGCCCACTGCTCTTGCTGAGGAGCAGCACAGTGAGGATGCTTAGGGAGCACTTATTCTTCAGCTGGACCTGGGTCACCATGCCACTGTAGATGCGACAGTGACAGCACTAAACAACAGTAACACAAGAACAGGAGCAAGCAGTTGGGGGATACAGGAGGTAAAGGAGGATTGAGTCAGGCATGAAACACCAGCACAGCAACGTTGTCAGCCAAATCCACAAGCAAATGCAATTCACAGCCCCCAGGCAGTGAGCCCAGGCTGAACTCTGTTGCTTCAGTGTCACTAGTCTTCAAGCTGTCCCATTGAACACTAACTCAGGTATAACTACAAGCACTTCAGTCACACCTTACAGTGTCATATGGGCATGTCCGGTGAGAGTCTCATATACTGCAAGCAAGCTTCTCTCCCTAGTGCATTTCATTTATCCTGTTTCCTTCGCAAAGCAGTCTCCACAGGAGGAAGGAAGCTCCCTGGGAGTTGGGGCTGTGGGGTGAGCTGGTGAGGAGCAGAGCCCCACTGGGTGCTCCCCAGATGGGAGCCTGCAGCCTTCAAGAGAGGCAAGGTGTCAGTTTGCACAACCTCCTTTGCCAGGGAACGGCATCCAGCACTTGCTCAGAACATACTGAGAGGTAATTTAAGACTGTGACTGGCAGATATATTCCTATTTCCTTTTCAGATAAGTGCTTGGTAAATAGGGGTCACGTTGCTGGGGCTGTGGTAGGTGCAGTGACAGACTGGCTTTACTTGAGCACACGTGTGACTTTAGCATTCAGGCTGATTACAGCCATCCTAAAACCCAGCTTTGAAGCAGTATATTACCTCATACATTGTCAGTATTAGAAATGAGGAAGCCAGTGGCTTGAGCAGCCTTGTTCCACCTTTCACTTCTCAGCTTGAGACATACATGGGAATTCAAAGGTATCATCTGATGCCATGGGGTTCTGCTTTAGACAATGATGGAAAAGACTGGACAATGCAGGTGTTGCTGCTTCTGAATTCAAGGCGGCACCTACACTCCTGCACTCTGCAACCCAGTGTTACACAGCTCCATGAGGAAAAGCAGTGTACACCCCGCCTGCCCAGTCACATCCCCAGAAGATGCAGTCCTGAGAAGGTTGGTGCAGGACTAGCCTAGTGCAGCAGCAAACTATTGGCTTGGGCTCAGGTTAAGCTGCAAGCTGTCCAGTTTTTTACAGTGTAGTACCAAATGCTAATAAAGCAGTCTTTATTGCCAGCTCCTGAATGAAAAAACAGCTGAGTCCTGGAGAACAACAGGGTCATTTTGTGTGACCAGTATTCTTGAATATTTTTTTTGCATGGGGCATAATTCATTTTCCTATAAATGTACACAAATAAATAGGAACTAGGAACCTTGCAAAAAGTTGTCTCCTTGCACTTGAAACACAGAAAACTTGCAGGGCCCTGGTAGGTCCCACAGTTTCTCCAGGTCTCCAGCCCCACCAGTTCAGGTACCTGCAGGCTGGTGGGGCCACCACTGGGATGAACCCTGGGTACAGCTTGAATTCTCCCTCTTGGTGTCACAGTGTAACGCTTAGCTGTTCTGCTGTTTCAGTAACACCCCAGGCCCCAAATACTTTGCAACGGCTTTGAGCCACAGTGAAGCCAAGTTTGCTTTGAAAGCTCATCAGCCTATGATGTGGGCCCTAGCAGATGCCATGCAGAAGACTTGTGGGTACCTATTCTGCTGCTGTTTGCTTCTCTCGTGCAAACCCTCTGCAAACACCAAAGGGAAGGGGCTGCTGACTCCTCCGGAAGAAACTGCAGCTCAGAAGGCCTCATGCCAGTCTAGAAAACATAACATAAAAAGAAGGGTCCAGTTTTTGTGCAAGGAGAAAAGGATGTTTACAGGTCTTATTCCAGGGAAGAAAGAAAGCTCTGGGGGGATGGTGCAGGAGACATCTCTGAACACTGGAAAAGGTTCTAATAGCAGTATATCTGCCTGAATCAACACAGTCAGCCAATAGTGTTACAGAGTTAAATATCACTCTAACTTCCTTTATATCTTCCTCCCTATGGTCCTGACCTTTACTCTTCCATCTCTGCTACCTGCCTTCTGTGTTTCCTATCTTCTTTCTCTTTTTGAGGCTGTTCTGTCTTCCTTGACTAATGCCCACATGTTCTCCAGCAATAAATACCAGCTGCCCTTTTTGAAATCAGTGATGGATTTTAAAAAAAAAAAAAAAAAAGAAAAAAAAAAAAAAGGCTGAAGCCAAATTTTCTGTGGTTGTTAAAAGACACTAAACCTGACTCTGGAGAGTCACCAGCTTGAAAACCCAGGGCTCTCTTGTCAAAGCTGTCAGCCAAGAAAGACTTGTGTGTGGAGGGAGAAAGGCTGGTGGTCTACACATCACTCACAGCCAGGCTGGCACCAGGATCTCTGTGAATTGAACAGAGCAGAAGGCAGCACCAAAGATTTGCTCTGCTTTTCTCTGGGAGCCAGAAAAAAGTTAAGACTTGCTTTGAAAGCAGTCATCCCTTCCTGCTGACAGCCCAAAGGACACATCTGTTTCTGCCTGGGGAGGTGTGTTAGTGAGGGCTGAGACTCCCAGCTCTTTGCCCAAGTTTGTATCTGATTAACAACGTGGCCTTGTGAAATTTCCTTAGCTCGAGAAATGTAATGTCTGTAATGGGCCTCAGAAGGGCTTTGGGGAGGAGGCTTTGATGGGGATTAAGCTGTGCAACGTGAAGGAGTTGCTTTTCACTTCGGCAGCATAGGCAACCTTAGTAGGTATTTCATTCAGCTAGTCCTGTGAGCATTTAAGGATCCAGATGCTCTATTGGGATTTATTCAGTAGTCGAAAGGAGAGACAAAATTAGCAGGGATAAAAGAGAATTTACAACAGCTATGCGTAAACCTCTATCAAACACCCTTTTTGCTCAGAGCTTAACCTACAAATATGCCGTGTAGTCCTCCTTTTCATTGCAGAACAAATGTGTGGTGTCTTTATAGTGGCAAGATCTAGCATAAGAATAAAGTCTTCTTTGCATTCATCTTCAATCACACTGATTCAAACATGCAGAGGTGTCTGTAACTGTGCTTTAAGTGAAGAGCTAAGAAAACTGCCATGCATATCTTTTTTTCTAGACTCCCAGGAGCTGTGAGTCAATCACAGCTGAATATGCATAGAAAGTCCCAGATAACCTTGTTGGAATTTCATTACAGGCACTGTGTGAAAGTTGTGCAGAAGTATAGAAGTTCAGGTGGTATATAGAAATCACAATACAATATTTTACATGTTTAAAAACTGATAAATGCAAAGGAGTTCCCCAGCCAGCCTTCATTAGTATAAGAGATGGTTAATTTTTCTCTTATTACTACAATGTTTTGCTTTTCCATCTTCATTTCCTCTAATTGTTTCAGTATTAAACATAACATCGGTGTTAGCAAAATTAGTCTTCCTTTGTCATCCTAAAGCCTGGCAGTGAGTGTGGTCCCCGAGACCTGGCACACATGGCTACATGAAGGTGATGGTCCCCGTGGGCTCCCCTGTGTTTGTGGACGCTGCTTGCCTGCTCCTGCCAAGCATCTCCTGGGTGGCTCTGTCCCCTCCCACGATAGAGACAGACATGCAAAAACATGTCTTGTCAAAAAAATAGGATGGCATTAAGGCAGATCATGGCTTCACCATCTGCAGGGTGGAAAGCTGTGCAAGGAATAAAGCTTTCACCACCAGCTTCCCTAATGGGGAAAGCAGAGAGTCAGCCCCTTGCTAGGCTTCTCTGGAGCTGGGTTAGGAGACTGTGTGGTGGCTGCCCTGAGCTGTAATCATACTCAAAGGCACTCAGAAAGTCAGCCTTGAAGGCTGCTTGGATCATTTTCTTGTTTTTGCTTTTCCTTGGTGTTAAGTACCATCCCTAAATAGATTAATGAAGCAGAGTCCATAAACTCTGCTATTAATTCAGTTGAAAAATATGTCAGCTTGACAAGCCAATAGTATATTAATTAAGTTATTTGGATAGTAAGGCATGTGGATAAATAGATTTATTACCGAGCAAGTATTTATAAGATATGTTATTAATTATGTTCTGTTCATAGACATTTCTCCTAGCTTGTTATCTAGAGAGATATGTGTGTATATTATAGTTAACATCTTATGTATTTTGATGTTTGTCCATATGCATATACATTTTGGGGAAAACAAATGTGTGCAAGTAGTTTTTAAGGTATTAAGTATGCACTCATTGTAGGTATTCTGCAACATCTTTTCCATCAAAAATATGGTTATTTTACACCCTCACAACTGAAAGGGCATGAGTATTTGGCCTACAGTTTTCTGTGCTTGAATAGCTAACCAAGAATGTTCTTGAAGGAATAAATAAAACTCCTTAAAATTTTTGATCAAGGAAAAATGGAAACCAAAAATTTCCTGCCTTTGTTCTTTTGAACTTGGATACTGAAATTCAAAAGTTGGAAAAGATACTATTTAATTACTTGCTGAGGACTGAGATGTTAAAAACACAGCATCATAATAATAATAATAGCAATAGTAGTAGTAATAAATAATAATAACAATAATAATAATAATAATAATAATATAATAACAAATAATGCAGAGAGGGCCTGGGCATCCTGGGGATCCTCTGCAGTGCAAAGTAGGGTGCTGCATCTCACTGCCAGGGGGCAACATCCCCTGTTGTGTGGCTGCTCTGCAAGGGGAAGGGAGCCAGTAGCAGTCTGCTTTGCCAGGACTTCCTCCTGAAACTTTGCCTTACAGAGTAAAATTTAATCTCCTACAGTTTCTGGTTGGTTAATCTCAGTGGATTTTTGACAAGCCATGAGATTCATACCTTACATTGTCCATGTTCACACCGCTACTTCAAGCAAGGGTGCAGACCTGACTCTGCCTTGGTACTCCCATAGGCTGTGAGAGATCCAGGATTTTACTCATTAATTTTTAAGTTTACTCATCTTGAGATTTTGAATCAAATACTAGAGAAATCAGTGGTACCATGATACAATTTCAATATTTCATTAATAGCGCTTTCTTACTATATTCAGGACGAGTGATTGCCTGGGTTAGCTCAGACACCTATGACAACATGGTGCCTTGGAAATGACCCAGTGTGAGCCATGGCTTTGGCACGGAAGCTCCATGACTGTATTCGTGTTGCTTGGCTCAAGGTTCTGCTCCGCTATCTCTTAAGGCTGATTTAAGAGTGAGCTAGTGTCAGAAGAGCTTGTTTTATCTTCCCTCAATCACCTTTCAGCCTGCCACCGGCAACATGTTGTTGTGCTGTCCCTCAGACTGGTACCAGTGTTCACATGGACACGCAGTGAGCTGCATCCCACAGTTTACCTGGCTCAAAGCTAATCTTTACTTTTGTAACCGCCATTGACAGGTTAATTTTCAGCAGCTGTCTGGGCGAAGGTAGTGTTGGCCCAAGGGAGGCCATGAGTAGAGTAAGGACAAGGTAGTGAGGTCTACAGGACTAATCATTTTAGTAAAGAACAGCTCACATATTGATCTTAAGTGACCAAGAGACAATAATACCCTGGCAGAGCATGGCTTGCGACAGGCAATACTGTTAAAGAGCATTTCCTCCCCTCTGTTACATTTCCACTTGTAAAATATGCTATTATATAGACACCTGAATATACTACAAAATCATCGAGTCCATTTTTCTATGCTTCACTATTCTTCAGTTCTCAAATAAAGCACAGAAGAGAAGACAGTGAGGGAATTAAGGAAAAGAAAGAGAAGATAAGGGAATTTAAAAATGGGTCTTTGACCTGCAAAGCAGCGATGAGAATTTTCTCTTTAGTCTATGGAAATTAGTCTGCTGCCTAGATAGAGATAAGTCTGCAGTGCAACTTCATTCTTGCTGAGCTTTTCTTTCCTTTAATCCTGCTGACTAGAAACCGTCTATTTCTGTACTGTAAGCATCATCTACTTCAACTGAAAAGCTTTAATTTAATTTTTCTAGACAGGACTGTGAGATGTTTCTGTGGTTGCTATTATGAACAGAAGAAAGCTAGGTAAAAACTACTTATTTCTCAAATTAAATATAGTGACTGAAGATTGAAATCCTATGAAACTGGGCGGCACATTTTTGATTCTTCTGTATCATCTCAAGAGATTCCTATATGTGACTACTGTTTTCTGTCTCCATAGAGAATAAAATATATAAATCAGGTACTGAAGTTCATCTGCATTTCATCTGCTGGGAAAGGGGGAATAAGAAAGGGAGCCCTTGTGGAGATTCGTCTGATACCAAAATTATAAATTAAATGCTTGCACGGCGGCAGCAGTCATGAGAGGAGGAGTGCAATGGGAAGTACAGAAATGCAAAGCTAGCTCATGAACTAGTCATAGCTGGCTTAATTTCACTGAAGTTGCTGGATTTGAAGTCGTATTTATTTCCAGCTGAAGAGCAGAAAGAGCTTTCATCAGAAACAGTGTAAAATGTATTTCAGAAAGACATAAATATTGGGTTGGTAGGCATGAAAGAGGCAAAAGAGAAGTCTGTAGCTAGCTTTTCTCATTTGGAGAGAGAATTGCTGACACAGACTGACACACTGCAGACAACTGAATCAATCCCCTCAATATCACTGTAGGAAAAGATGGGGGAATTGCTAACAATGGTGAAAGGGCCAGCAAGACAAAATGCTGTAATGCTGCAAGAACTTCATTATGTGGCCCTATACAAATATAAAAACAAGTTGTTGGGTTTTTTTCCACTGGCACAGTGGATTTGCAGAGGCTCTGCCTGTGACTCCGTGGTCCATGAGCACATCCTGGCAGCTGGGCTTTCCCTGCTGCAGCTCCCATGGCTGCAGTCAATGGACATCCATCCACCACAGAAAATGACCCTGCTCCTCCAATGATACATTTATCAATTTTTAATCTCTGGTGTTAGGTAGAATTTTTCTCAAATGCCTTTCAAGTTTTGACATGTGTTTTTTGTCATTGTGGTTGTCTTTCCTGAGTTCCTTGCATACAGGCAGAACCCCCCTTCGCTCTCTTCAGCACCTGGCACAGAGATTTCAGAGGGTATAAATCATGGAAATAGTGACCCACTGCAATACCAGTTATGGATATCATGGATTTGTCAGCAGCAGGTCACATGCCTGTTCCTATAACATTTGTTGTAAAATATGGATGCTACTCATGCCATCACAGGAGCCTCATATTTTATGTTTGCTGTCGGGGTTGTTTTTATGAGTGAGAAAGCAGAACAGTCAGCCAGGAGCTCCCACCTGTGCCCACACCACAAAGTGGGGAAGCCTCACGGGGGAACTGAAGTGAGCAGAAAATGATGTCCTCTCTTTAGGTCATCTGTAAACTTCCACATGCAATGAAACAGAAGGTGGTGTCTTAAGAGACGCCATTTGACAAGAAGCAGAGTGGTAGCTGTAGCCACAGCAGCAAGCCAGGACCCAAAGATAAGTTGCTATGGCTGAAGTTAGGTGAGAAACAGGATTTTAGGACCTCCCTGCCCTACTATTTTTTGGTGGGAAATTAGACCAGTGGTGTCTAAACTATTTTGATTGTGCAGTAAAAAATTTTTGAGCACACACCCCTAATATATATATAAATTAATTTATAAATTATACACATGTATGACTGTATTAATGCAATATGAACATTAGAAACCATACACAAAAATAGAAATTAGAAAAGGAAAATATAAAGGTGAAACAAATGTCTTTTTAATTTTATCTTTAAACTTAATTATTTAATGGTACCAAAAACAATGGTACAAAAACAGCACAAAAAAAGGTACAGACAGCCTTGGTGTGCACACACCCCACTTTGGAGACCACTAGTTTCGACAGCTGCCATACTCCAGGTGCCCTGAAACCCTCTCTGGAAAGCATTGCCTCCGTCTTCCCCACAAGAGGCCATGGGTGTTTGCCTTGCATCTGGCCACCTCCTCCTCCCCACCCACCTGGCTCCGAGCCAAGCTGTCTCCACTCCTGAACCTACCACAACCATCTTGGCAAGCATTGCCTTTAGAAATCCCCTGCCCTGGGCACCTCTGTTAACCACTTTAATGTTGCCTGTATCAGATTAAAACAATCACTTAAGCAGCAGGTGCTGAGGTTTTAATTACATCCATGGTATGTTCAGCCTGTGTGGCACACAGATGTGTTATTTTTCTGCTCGACATACCCATCAGTCCAAATTATTCTAAACCATTGGAGTCAGAACAATGCAAAAATGTCAAAGGATACTCTTTTGACTTTTTGTACAACTAGTGTTCAGGCAAACAGCTTTGGGTCCAAAAATACAGGCCTCTCCATCATTCACTTTGTCCTGAAGAAGCACACCCCCACCTGTCTTCTAGAAATACTTTAAGCTTAATGTCACCACTAGTTACAGCTCAACCTGCAGAGAATTCCACAAAATCAAGCAATGGAAAGGCCTTACACATCCATGTACCCTTCCCACACTCTCCAGCCCTAGGAAGAAATCGGTTTGGTCATCTTCCCAGGTCTGAAAGCAGGCCCTGCCCTGCAAGATGGGCAAAACCCTTGGCTCTGATCAACCCTGGCTTTCTTCTTATATCATCTTTCAGCCTACTGCCATTCTTCTATCTCCTAACCCTAAGACCAAACAGAACTTCAATGACAGTGTGGGCAGACCAGATGCCTGGCCATGGCCCAACTTGCAGCACCATCCATCCTTGTTTTTGCTCTTCAGCATATTTTTTGTGTAGGCTTCATGGGAAACCTAATCACAGTTATTCCCTCTGCAAGATGTTAAAGGTTTTTTCGTTCTGCTCTGTCGTAGGGCCCTGGAGGAGGCAGCCCCCACCATGGCTTGGGTTTGCAGCTTCCCATGCTCAGGGGGTGGAAAGCAGCAGTTATCTTAGGGGACAAGGGCTTTGCTTTTCTTTCTCAGTAGAGTTTGTGCCAAGTTAGGGTTTCTGTGAGGGTTATAGAAAGATGGCACAAAGCCCAGGAATTTTTCCTGATTCTAGTAAGACTTTTACCACCACCATGAGTTGGGCTGATGGTGATAACTGAGGGGTTTTGTTGCATGAATTTTGGGTGGGTCTGTGGACTGTCATTCAGCTTGGGGCTATTCTTTTATCTGGTGTTTGAATCGAGGAATTCAAACCTTTCAATCCCTCAGCTGGGGACCTCACTATGCAGGAGGCTGAGCTAGGAAGAAGGCTGGCATGGCTTGGGTCCAAAACCTGTGCTCACCTTTTGTAGACAGTCCTGTGGTGTACCTTGGGGATGGTTCTGTAAGCTGGTCACAAATTTAGGGTTGAACCCCATGGGGAAAGAGGGCTAATGGCCTCACCAAATAGCCATGCCTACACTCTTCATAGCTGCTCATGTCCTCTAAAATGTGATAACTAACCGAGGATGTTTGCTCAAGTCTGCAGCACCTGAGCATTTATGAAGGTGGCTGCCTTCAGTTACAACCCAGCTTTTCCTCTCTTTTCTCAAGTGTAATTCTCTGCCTGGATAGACTTAAGGGCAGGGTACTGATTAGTGCTGGAGAATTAATAGCCTCAAGAACAAGTCATTGATGGCATTTAGATAAACTGGAGTTTACAGAAGGAGCTGGCAGTAGTAGCCAGGGTTTTTGTTCTCTTCCTTTCTTGCTGTTTCTCATTGTCTTACTCAGGCTGTGTTAGGACTTCTTCTAACTGGGAGTTAGGAAACCTGCATCCTTGGGAAGCCAGATTGGTCCTGGGCAGGGCCAGCCAGGGGAAGATGCCTCATGCCACTTGTGAGTGTCACAATCCTTCTGCTAGAGCAACCAGTTTCCTTGTTAATTACTCCAGGTTAGTGTGAGTTTATGTTTTGCCCTAGAGTCAGGCAAACCTGGGAACATTACAGAACACCTAAGTACTCTGTACAAGACCTCTTTAAAACAATTTCTGTACCAAGATGAGGCCAACAGCGGTGTCACCCAGCCTGTTAGAAAACAAGGCAAAGCAAGACTACTGTTGTTGCATTTGAAGTTCAGAAAACATGTCTTGAAACAATTTTTGAGGAAACGTTTCCTTTTTAATTCCTGAGAAGTATCTATGACACGAGTTAAATCTGTAAAAAGAAAAATGCTAATCTCTGGCAGAGCTGTATTCTTTCAGTATCTTAGAAAAGTAATTTCAGGAGAAGACATTTATATAACAAAAGAGTTTGTCTGATTACTTTCCTGAGTATTCATCTTAATTTCTTGGTCATGACAGTAAAATGATAAACTTTGTCGCTAGTGCATAAGGAGCAGACATGTTTCAGTCTCTTTGGGCTTCTGAGGTAGCTGTGAGAGTAAAACTCTTTCACAGCTTTTATAGTTGGCCTTATTTTAATAGCTGCATCACTCAAGAGGGTGGGTTTTTTCTGGTTTCTTGGTGGAAATATCAGACTCTGAAATTTTCACAGAATGTCCTGTTTGACCTCTGCTTATAGCATTTTTATGGCACATGTTAATAATTCATGGGGAAAAAAATAATTGTGGTTAAAATTCTACTCGTAGCTGGGTAAAAACAACATATTGACCTTTCTAAAGGTTTTTATTTCCATTTTTTTATTGCTTATCCTTACATTTTGTTAAAATTTGAACATCAGATGTTCCTGATGCAAAGCACAACTTCTTGTTGTATGATTCCTCAGTTGCATAGAATATTCCTGGGCCAGCAAATTGAGTAGCACACAGTGGCATACGCTCTGCTATCAAGGAAGTTTTGGGAACATTTCCATTATGCAGAGGCCAGTCATCAGAAAAATGAATGAGCACTGACTATGAATATGGTCAAGAAATGTGTTCTCGATGGCACTTTACATCCAGAAATGCACAAATACTTTACGTGCTTCAGTTCTTACAATACTACCTTGAAGCAGCAATATATTAGCTAGCTGTACGTAAGGATGGGCAAACTGAGGCATCAAAGAGTTTCCTTGCCTTACACTAAGGGCATTGCCCTGAGGCCCCTGCTCTGAATTCCAGTTTGTGCTCACCCCTTCAGATGTCAAAAAGGCAAATGGAAAAGACAGCTTGTAGGCACACAAACAGCATCCTGGTTTTGACAACTGCCACGTGCTGCTAGGCACACAGACTGGTGCATTTTTAACCATCTGATGTGTGTGACACAATTCCAGTTTTGCAGGTCTGCTCCTGAAGTTATAGCACTAGTCTCTGGAGCTTTTAAAGTGATGGGTTGTAACAGCACATGGGGATACAAGCACCAGAAACCTCAGTGATTTTTCTGAACATTTTTGGGAGTGGGAGATGAGAAGAAGGGAGAACAAAGCAGTGATAATCTGGAAGATTTTTTCCCTTGAAATATCTGTGTCCTATGTAAATTAATTTTCAACACTGCATCCAGGATTAATTGTGTTGATGGTTTACAAGGGCATCTTGTATCTTTTTTCTCTTCTTTGTTCTGACCTATGCTTTAAAAATGGAATAGTTTATGGGCTGAATGCATGGAATTGAAAAAAACTGGTTTTTTTCTAGAAAACTGCTAATGCCACTTCCACATTATCATTCAGCTCTGTGATTGAATCTAGCCTTCAGTAAACAAGAACTTACTGTAAAGCAATCAATATTCTGTTCTAGCTGGGTCTGGAGGAAGAAAAGGTCCTGATGAGCCATTAACATCTGTGGTGCCAGCAGAATTTACACTATCTGATGATCTGTCTTCTGCAGTCTGCTCTCAGCACTGTTTTATTTGTTATCCTTCCTTCCATTTCCCCTGTTATTGAAGCCTTTCTTGGATGAGTTCCACTTCTCCCCCGGGAAGTCAGCTTTATGGTACCAGATACACCAAAACACAGGCTTTGGGCTGCTGTGGATTCAAGTTTTGCATGTAATGAAGCTTCTTCCACTGTTGCATTCATAACACATAGTGAGGGTATCGGTTAACAAGGACCCCACTGGTCATGCTGGCTGCAAGCTGCTCGCACCTGGAGAGTAAACAAAAGCACTGTGTGCTTCCCCAGTCTATAGGTACAGTCAGTTATTTTCATCACACTTGATGTGTCTTGTTAAAAAAAAAAAAATCACACACACACACTGCTCCAGGGAATTCAGTTTCATTTGTAAGTCTGGGGATTAGCCCACTGTAAATACACTAGACACAGCAGGCAAGCTAAATGCTGAAAGGCATTGCTGTACCATCAACTGCATTAATTCACCAGGCTCATCAGTATTTTAATCACAAGATCCAGGTGGCTTTTCTGAACCATGGGATTATTAAAGCACAGTGGGATTTCTTATATCTATTGCCATTTTATTCAGGAAGCAAATATTCTGCAGCAACAATAGATTTACTTCCTACAGCGGTCAAACGTTGCCAGCAATACATACTGATGTTTCTGAGGAGAAGGGAGCTATTCCTCCTAACCGGAGCGTGTCAGACCACAGATATCTCAGATCTCAGCCTGCAGTCCAACAAGGCTGAGAAGTAGATTCTGATATCAAGAAATTAAAAACAAAGTCATGTTTTCTCATGGCCTGGGAAAAAACCCCACAGTTCAGTTTCAGCCTCCTTTTGCAGTGAATCTGCTAGCTGAAATGGCTCAGTTAAGCACAGCAACACGGGGAGGAAAGGGACTGGGCCAGGTCTGTGTGCCCAGCTGTTCCCAACTGCTGCCCAGTTCCTCAGCACTGCTGCATGTGGTGGCACGTATGTCCCATCAGACTGAGGAGGAGGTCCCAGAACAGTGGAGATGCTCCAGCGTGTCAGGGTTACACTGTGGCTTGTCCAGGCTCTGGGCTACAGGACCACAGAAGAAAGGTAAAATACATTAATGCTGCACATCACACGGACAAAGCCATGGGAACAGGCAGGGTGCAACTGAGGGCAAATCATAAAAGACAACACAGAATTTTACCTAGTCGTGTTTAGATTTAGATCATCAATTAACCTGTTGTGGAGAGGGGTTGTGTACTCCCCATCCTTGGAGATATTCACTACACTACACAAGGCTCTGAACAACCTGATCTAAGTTACACTGCTCCAGGGATCCCTTCCACCTTAAATTGTTCTATAACCCAATAGCTCAGGATAATAAGTAGACTGCAGATAAAAATAGATAAAATATTTGTAAGGAGACATTGTTATGGTCTCTATGGTTATAGATACTGACGTGAACCCTGAAAGGTGACAGTGTTCCTACTTCCAGAAAGGAGCTGTCAATTAGCAACACCATTAAAAGGAAAGCTTCACAGTATGGCTTTCTAAAGATGTATCCCATACCGTGTTTTCCTCTAAGAGAATAAGCGTGTGTTCACATTTTTCTGCATAAGTTTTTTACGGCTCTTCACTGAGATGCAATACTGGGTACTACTACACTAGGCTAAGTAAACTTGAAAGATTATTTTGGCAAGACAATAGCAAATCAGTGGTCTTAGCATCTGGGTTTGCTGGAAAACTCTTTTTTTTTAGAGGGAAAGCAACAGTTTTACTGAATCTAATTGAGCAATAGCTGTGAACTGACCAGACTTCGTGCACTTGTTTTGCCAAAAATGTTCATTATTTTCTTTCTGTGCTAAGGACAGTTCCCAGCTTGGCTATAATTTACAGCACCAAGATCTACCAGCTTCACGGTGGAATCCTGAAGTGCTTTCTTGTTATGTGTCAAAGGTTGTATTACATATTTATATATTCCATCTGCCCCTAATGTTCCTCTTTTAGAATATATATGTACCTTTATAGAGTTGGAAATTTTTTATTGACTTTGCACAGAGGAAAATCACTGTGAGTTGATTGCATGGTCAGGGGCTGAGCTGGCAAGCTACACTGGTAGACACAATGCCTCTGTGGATAGAGGTGTAGGAACAAGTCCTGTGAAGCCAAGACCTAGTATGAATCCTACTGATGTAACTGAAACTCACACAATCAGTGATCAGGTATCTCTGCAGATATGAAAAGTCTTTTTCCCACCTAAGACATTTGCAGACCTACTCAACTGCACTTTAGAATAGAAAGTCACTTGGGTGACATTTCTCACTCACTTCAACAAGACGAGTGAATGTCTGATCTGCTAAAAAACTAAAAAAAACCCCAGTAATTCTCCTGTTCTGTTCCTGGTATCAAAATATTCAGTTTTATACAAGTTTAATATCCAGAAATCGCATTTCTTTCTTTACTGCCCATTTTTTGGCTGCCTTGGAATACATCAAATGACTAGAGATTGTTTAGAAGTAGAGAAGCTGAAAACTGGTTATTTTATTTCTCTCTTCTAGCACCAAGAATGCCCCCCCTAAAATTCTAATCTCATCATTGCTTTCACATTCATCTGTCTTAGGCTTTAAAGTGGTGCAGGCCAAAGTCCATCAGGGCTGTACTTCAAGTCTTACCCTGATCCTCAGCATTACAGTTTCTCAGAAGAGACAGCTGTACTGTGAGAGGACACAGGCAAACAATCACAGTGGTGATCCTTGCATGTAAGAGAAAAGAGAAGCCAAAAGGCAACAATGACAACTCAGCTTCCAGAAAACACTAATGGGAAGGTGCAGCCAGCGCCAGTGAGTGGCAGCCTGGAAGGTTGCTCAAGAATCCAAGAACTGTAAAAGTGCTTTAGAGATATAGTATAGTCATAGTATATAATTCCAACTATACCTTTGAATGTGCCGGGCTTGTTTCTTCTTGCTTTCTCATGCCATGTCGAAGGCCCTCAGGGTCATTCTGCGTCCTCTGCACTGCAAGGTTTGTGGCAGCAGCAGCTTTTCAAACCCCCAAAAACCAAAGCAGAGAAGGGCAGAGGGGAAGGAGAGGAGTAAGTGGTGTATTATCATCACAATAAAAAAGGTCCGAAAGAAAACATCAGCAAAATTTCATTTTAAAAAATGTTTTCTCTGATTAGATCTGTTTAAAATTAATAGGAATTGAGTTCCTGCTCTCATTTCTGCCTCTCTCTAATCCCTCCAAGCATTACAGAAGCCTTCATAGTGCGTGTGCCAGTGTCCCACAAACCTGTTTCCAGAGTAAGGCAGAATGAAGAAAGGTAACACCATCGTTCTGCTTTGGCATCTTCCTGCACTCTCAGTTTATGTCAGATCATCAGATTGATTTCTTTTAATGTGGACTTTTCTACTTAGTGTAGACAAAGTTAAACTGACCTCAGTCTATTCAGTATGCCAATATAAGCCTATGTAATTGTCCCGAGATGGATTGATTATAGAAGTACACATAACTGTTTTTAATATGGTTAGACCTGCTACTGCTTTAGAAAATCTTTCATTGTAATTAAGTTTCGGCACAAGAGAAAGCTATAACCCCAGTTTCACAGCTGGGCACAACCTGCCACATGATTCCAGGAGTTTAGAAATATCTGACACCTGCCCTCAATCACTTCATTGTATGAAAAGGGTTGAAATGAAAAAGAAATACTTCAGTCATAATTTTCCACGGCTCCTTTTATTGATATGAGAAGATTAATTAAAATATCAAACTTACTGTAGATTTGTGTTTATGTTAAAAATCTTGACAGGCTGTTAACAATGAAGAGTTTGTTGTTTTCAGTCAAAATATTGTTTTAAAAAAGAAGGAGGCAGTGAGACACAGAGAGAAAACACCACACAAAAATGGTGACGTACAATCAGGAACATTTTAGAGAAGAGTCATATTATAAGAAGTTTCCTCTTAGGCATGTTGATAAGATTTGTAAGTAGAGCTGATCATTTTACTGAAAGAAGTAGCTTAGCTGGAAAAAAATGAGGTTTTGGATACATAAGCTCTCTTCCCAGTCTCTGAAGAATTTGGAAATTTGAGGACTGTTTAATTCTGTTGGTATCTATTATTTGAAGACAATAAGATTGTTGGAGAAGCCCCCAGACTGCCTCCTCTCACTAAAATGCCTCAGCCTGAACATTCAGAAACTCATTTAAAAAACTGGGTTGTGGAAGATGTAAAATAGGCACAGTAAAAGGGATTAGCCATCTAAACAGTGTAGTTAAAAAGACACAGTTAAGCTAAATTGTATCTTCTTTAATTTCATGGTCCTTATTAACTTCTGAAGGAGCTTAGCAAATATATCCAAGGGCACAGTTTGGTTTTTGAAGTGTAAATTGACCCCTCCCTATCCCAGTTGAAAGCTCTAGTGTATCAATTTGCAAAAACTAAGAGTATCTTTTTCACACTACTTTGGTAATATATTCCAGGAACTGTATCTGCAGTGGCAGTGTTATTACCACTCACGAGGCAGTTAAACATGCAGCCTCTCAGACTTCGGTGCGCCTAATTCATCCTGGCCATCGTCCCACTGGAGGTAACACCAATTCCTTTGAAGTCAGAGGAAAAGCTCCAGAAATTCACCTTGAATTTCAGTGGAATCTGCAAAAGGTGGGATGAAAAACATCTAGAAATATTCTTAGTGCCAAAGGGACTAATAAAGACTGTTGCTTTTGTAATTGCCACTTCATCAGACATGTAATGATTTCATGCCTGGAGAATTTGAAGGAACAACGTAGCAAATACACATGCAAGCACACACTTTCTTTGCTATCTTCTGCTAATACTCTATGTTCTGACAGCATTTCTGAACAGCTGGAGGATTAATAATCATTGCTCTAGTTTATTGAAAGAAATTTAACACCTCCACCGCTGAATCTTTTTTCCACAGCAATCTGCACTTTACGCTGTGTGGATGAACATGCTTCAGCGATAATAACTCCATTGTAATTATTTATAAAAAGCCCTTCTATGCTCACCTGAAGAAATAAGTGGACAGGAAATGGAGACCAAAAAAAGGTACATATTCTACCTCTGCTTAATTCTAATCCTGTTAAAAGAAAAAGCTCTTGAAGGATCTCTTACAGCTATTTGAAAGCACAGAACTGACTAAAAAGGCAGAGGTTTATATTACTGCCTCCTACAGTGGGAAAAGAAACACCAAACATCTAAAATGATCATACCCTAAAGCTTCAGCACCTGCAATTATTTAAGCTTTTGAGACCACTGATATTCTGTATTTTTGCTTCTCTCTCCCTTTAGCTGCTCTCACCTCACTAAGGGCCTCTAGCTGGTGACAGTCCTTGTCACCTCTAGCTGTCAGCCCATATTCCTGCTCCGCCATCCTCTCACAGACAGTCACTCTCCTGGAAGTCTGGGCTGGCCAAGCGAGAGCTGAGGGAGCTGTGCCCAGCCGGTGTGAGCAGAAGAGCTCACTCTGGAAAGCCCAAGCAGTATTTTTGCTGTACAAATTTTTAGCAAGGTACACATACAGCAGCCAGCTCTGCATGTCAGCTTGCATCTACTTGGAGCAGCAGGACTTGCAATGCAGGTGGACAAAGGGCATTCAAGAGATTGAAGGGAATACAGTGTACTGTACAGAACACAGAAGCACTTTGATGTCCTTGGATAAAAGCATAAAATACTTTCTGACACATAGATGATGGGTCAAGGTGGGGTTAGTCTTGTTTCTCAAAAAGATGACTTGTTACATTTTGATCTTGTGAAAACAAGTTTTAAAATTGACAGATTTTTCTCAGTACAGACTCTGTCACTGAGCTTTCCTTGCTCATTAGTGTTTTTGAGACTGAAACAGTGTCATATTTGTCTTTTTCTTCATGAATGAAACCCAGGATAATCTACTATGAATATGCTCCTAATAGCTAGAAAAAAACCCCACATTCAATGAATCCCTGATTGACTTTCTGGGGAAGCTAGCAGGGAAAGGGTGGGGGGACAGAGATGAGGATCCCTTCCCTGCTCCAGGAGTTAGGAAGCAAGGTTCAGTTAGAAAATGCTGAAAGCCTCATGGGCAACATCTCTGCTGAGGCTGGTGTCAGCACACAGTAAGTCCCTGAGGCTGGAGCAGAATAAGGGAGAAGCAAGCTGGGCTGCCTGTTTTTGTCTCCCTGAAACCTAATTGTATGGAAATGTTTTGGGAACACACAGCTGCCGTTACACATGGCACTGGCCCATATTTGAAAGCAGACAGAAATGCCTGTTTAACCAACCCCAAGATTTCTATGTGGCTGCGGGAAAGATGTGCTTTTTCTAACCCCACCAGACAAGCCTTTGGCAATTTATCCGTCCACAGCAGCCATCTGTTTCAATAAGGATCATCTGCACCCAAGGACAGGTGGGACCCTAAATCTGCATGGCAAAGCTAATGTTTCCATTCTGTCTCTTAAGACAGAGAGCTGCCAAGTGGTACCTCTGCCATCATCAGCCTTTTAATGAGGAGCAGTGATTGCTGGAAGTGCTTTGGGAGCCCGGGTAACATCTAGCCTTTCCTGCCACCCAAGCAGCACCGTTGCTCATCAGCAAAGCTCTGCTCTGTGATACTGAACTGCTGCCTTCTCCACTTGTCTGTGTCGCTCCCACCCAGGAAACATTCCCTCCATCAGCACTGTGCTGCCTGAAGTGACAGGCACCTGCCAGCCCCATGAGCATGCTGCAGCCCATCTACTCTCATCCCCTGGGCTGGGAGGGAGACGAGGGGCTCCAAGCCATGCCTGACCCTCTACACCTCTTGCTCAGCGATTCACCTCTTCGGGGAGAGGTTACTTTGCTTTTTTGTTTGTTTTATTCATACTTTGCTTGCTCTGAGTTTTCCCCGTCAGCTTCCCACCAAAGCACTTCAGCAGCAGCGCCCTTTTCCCACAGCCCATCTAGAAAAGACACTGGGATTAACGTAGTGAAAACATGGCCCTGATTTTCTCTAGCTTGACAAGCCCACTGTTACTCGGGAGAGACAAAGCAGTTGCTGGCTGCATGCAAATTTAATTGTGAGGTTTTTAATGGATTTAAATGGATTTAGTTATTCCAAAGCAGCTTTCATACATGTCTCTCAGCTGCAGAGGGTTTAGACCTCCACAGAGAATTTGACTTCTCACAAACTAGCTTTTGTTTGTTTATGCAATGATCTAGACATTTTGGCTGTTAAAGAAACTTTAAAACATTATTGGCTGCAAAGCAAAACGACCTGGTTGTCGGCACAGGGTCAAGGCAATATCTGATCTGCCTGATAAGAAGACTTTGTTCAAAATTAGATTGGTCACACTTCAGGCTTACCACAGAAAGTGCTCTCCCTGATCGCCTCATAAATCCAAAGGAAGACCTGTACTCCAGAACAAAGGCTATGAACAGAAATTAAGTACATGGAGGCAGAGAGCAATCAGATCACAGCCTGC
This sequence comes from Athene noctua, assembly GCF_965140245.1. NCBI lineage: Eukaryota > Metazoa > Chordata > Aves > Strigiformes > Strigidae > Athene > Athene noctua. Next base: position 63,458,064 of record NC_134037.1, on the reverse strand, counting down.
CCCAAGGTATTCAACCTGTTTAGTCCCCTAAAGTTTTCAGCAGTGACAAAAGCTGCAGGGAAAATCCCCTCCTTGAACTGCAGTCCCTGTCTAAGATGTGTGTATGCTGCTCAGCCCCTATAAATTGCTGTTTCACACTGGCTGCTCCATTTTCTTCCCAGGATAGCATCTTACTGGATTTTCCTGAGAGGATCATGTTATCTGTGTATAACTCCGAGAGTTTTTTCATATCAGGCTTATCTCTCACAGCCACACAGAGTCTGGTGCCTGCCCTGACCTTTGATATGTTTATTATTGCTCACCTGAGGCAGCCCTGTAAATTTACATAACATTTTACAAACATAAATGCATTGTTCCTGTTCCAAGGAAGGACCATATCAGTTTAAAAAGTGCTGTGCCGGGAGAATAGTTGGATCAAGGTTAATGAGCTGTTCAAGTATGATCAGAGAGAAGCCTTATGTCTAAGGAGGTAGGTGACTTTATTGATCTCAGCCTGGCAGAGCTCAAACTAATGCCACTCTCACCCAACATCACCAGCAATCAAAAACAACTCAACACTTGATATGGCAATGTTGAAAAGTTGAAGCAGCAGAGCATTCAACACAAGGCATTTTCCACCTCCATTATCCTTCCTGCAATAAAACCTGGCTTTGCACGAAGGAGGCTGCATGAGAAGTGAAAGCAGCGTGGACAGAAAGAGTGATGCCAAGAGAGGCACCTTCCACAGCACATGCAGCTGAGTAAATTGGTTGAAATTCTTGTGTTGCTTCAGTTCATTGGGACACCCGAACACCCACCCACAGGTCCTACTGCTGTCCTCACACTGCACCAGCTTTCATAGCAGGATAGGTTTCTCCATCACCCACCTGGAGGCTGAGAGAAGTGTGACTGGGGAAGAGGAAGGGCCTCAACAGAAAAACTCTCCAATGTCTCCCAGTCGTATGTGGGAGATGCTGAAACCATGTGACTTAGCCTGAGACAGCCCACAGGGGTTCAAGAACTGAATCTATTATTTTGAACTTCTTTGTCTTTGGAATAATCTTGACATAAAAAGCTGCTTGGAGCCGCTGATGCCCATTTATTCTTCCTTGTACCTTTCTGGAGCAAAACAGCAAGCATCCTGGTCTGAGACCTTTTAAACTTCTGTCCAGAGTTCTAGCATTTGCAGGGTTTTACCTCAGGTTTCAGAAACGTGCAGTTTTTATGTGAATGTTGAACAAACTGTAGTGCACAATTACCTACAAATTGCCATCGGATGGATGCTGATTACAGTAAATAAGAACTGAAGAGATTGTACAGAAGCAACTTGAAAGCAACAAAAATGAAGCTCATTTATGTTTTCTCAGCCTGCCTTCAGTAGTTTTGTTGCATATACACTACATTTTCTACCCTGATTGAGGTTCAAATTACTTGCTATGTGGGAAGGTCTAGTGAGAACTAAGGATACACTTTATCCACAGATTTGGGAATCTTGTATTTAAAATGTGCTATTTAACCAAAAGGCAGGCTGTCAATCCAAGCACCCATGGCCTGAGTGAACAAAGGTGAAGTACTTCACCAAAGGGAAATCTGCCCTGCAGGGTTTGGACAGAGTAAAACCCTTGCCCCCCCCTCCTTCTGTTCATTCACAAAAATCTCTGGGTTAGTGCTGCTGGGATGGATGATACAGGCACCACAGCAATAGGAGGGAAAGGCACAAGAAATGAGCCTCGTGTTCTGCATGTGTAACTCAGCAGGCTTCCTATCTGCAATTAGCCCTTTTATAGCATTGCTCCTCCAACACCGCAGAGCCTGCCTATGAACTGAGAGCCATTAATACCTTTTTTTCTCTTGCCTGCTGTGAAATTGCAGTCACACGGTATGAGGCTGGTGAGAGAAAGAAAGGGTTGGTATCACCAATGAAAGCACTGAGATGCATCTTCAAAAGAGTATGAAATTTTATGCTTCCAAAGGAGAGGAGGCAAGAGATAAAAAAGGCAACAGCTCCCACCACCTGATCCCACTTCAGCAGTGAGGGATGTCTGGAGTAAGTGTATGCTCTTTAATATTTACAATGCCATACATGAGAGAAGAGAAAGCCTGCCAGCACTTTGCTCTGTGTCATACACCCAGTGGAAATGTGAAGCTCTCTGCCTTCTGAAGTGCAGGGATTGCATTTGAAAAGCCACTCAGTCCTGAAGAGTGCTCACACAATGCAAGCTGAAACCACTCTTTCAGAAAGCACTCCCTGACATCTGACACCGGGGATGGTCTCTGAGTGCAGCAACCACCTTTTTGGTTCCATCTTGAATGTTCATTTGTGAGCAGATCCCTTGACACTTGCAGTGAAGACTTAGGACTTGCAATGCCAGGTCCTGCACTTGGGTCACAACAACCCCATGCAATGCTACAGGCTTGGGGAAGAGTGACTGGAAAGCTGTCCAGCAGAAAAGGACCTGGGGGTGTTGGTCACCAGCCAGTTGAATATGAGGCAGCAGTGTGACCAGGTGGCCAAGAAGGCCAATAGTATCTTGGTTTGTATCTAAAACAGTGTGGCAAGCAGGATGAGGGAAGTGATTGTCCCCCTGTACTCAGCACTGGTGAGGCCACACCTTGAATACTGTGTTCAGTTTTGGGCTCCTCACTACATGAAAGACATTGAGGTGCTGGAGAGTGTCCAGAGAAGAGAATGAAGATGGTGAAGGGTCTGGAGCAGAAGTCTGATGAGGAGCAGCTGAGGGAACTGGGGTTGTTTAGCCTGGAGAAAAGGAGGATGAGAGGAGACCTTATTGCTCTCCTCAACTACCTGAAAGGAGGTTGTAATGAGGTGGGTGTTGGTCTTTTTTCCCAAGTAACAAGAGATAGGATGAGAAGAAATGGTCTCAAGTTGTGCCAGGGGAGGTTTAGATTGGACATTAGGAAAAAATTCTTCATGAAAAGGGTTGTCAAGCATTGGAAGGGGTTGTCCAGGGAAATGGTTGAGTCACCATCCCTGGAGGTACTTAAAAGATGTGTAGATGTGGTGCTTAGGGGCATGGCTTAGTGGTGGACTTGACAGTGCTAGGTTAATGGTTGGACTCAATGATTGTATGGGTCTTTTCAGGTTTTTTCCAACCTAAATGATTCTATGATTCCATATTTTTGTTTTCAGAACATGCCGGCTGAGTTCCCCTTCCAATACAGTACAAATAAAAGCCGTAACATGTGGCACTCTAGACAAGGACCAAAAAAAAAAAATTTTTTTCACAGGTACTTGTCTCATTGTTTTTCTGTCTCTAGAAAATATCTCCAGATAAACCTATGCAGCAGATGCAGAAGAAACAGCACAGTTAAAGGGTAAGTGACTGGATTCGTGCAATTCAGTATTTACCCACTTCAGAAAAAAGTTATATTTTTTTCCTCTTTCTCCCTTTGATTTTAAATGATCAATGCAATAAATTAGCAGTAATTCGACTCCATAGATTTGCATTCCTCAACAGCCTCTAATTAGCGATGTAGCACCTTGCACACCCAGCCTGGCCCCTGTGCACAGTGGGAGATGGTTCTTCTGGGGCACACTGCACCCTCACCATGCAGGTTGTGGCAGCCACACCTTTTCCTTTAGGCAGGGGGCACACCACAGAGGCTAACTCTCCACAGCCCGAACAGGGCTTTCTTTTGTCAGAGTTTACACTTACGACTCTTATTCTTGACCAGGGGACGGAGCTTTCCAGCCACTGTGGCTCTCTCTGGCCCTGCTCTCTTCCTCCCTCTTCCTCCTCCTCATTCACGGTTGTCTGCAGCCACCTTGGTGATGAGGAGAAATAGTGAAAACATGAGGAAATGTAACACTGCAGCAGACATCCTTGGGCAAAAAGGTCTCTGAAAGCTGTAGATGTGTCTTGACAAATGTTAATTTTATTTGCTGGTAACTCCAATTTAAACTGACAGTTTTTAAAACAGCTTCTAAATCTGATTTTCAAGGTGGCCTGAGCCATATTTTTTTCCCTTTGGGCCATGATGAAGTCAAAAGCAATCTGGTGAACATGAACTTCAATCGTGACTCAGACTCCAGAGCCTGGTCATGGTAGAAATGAACCTGTTAACAAAGCTGGAAATGTGTGAGGTGCCTGTCCATAGGTGTTCCTGTTCCTCTTCTGAAGGTGAGTAGAAGATCTTCAAGTATATGAATTAGGGATTTTTTTTTTTTTTTTATTATAACATTCTGAGGCCATAAGTGCCCTGGGAACCCACAGCTTGTGAAGAAAAGACTTTTGTGAACTCTCTTTCAATAGGATCACTCCTCCCTCTTAGATTTAGGGGACAAGAGAGTGGAAGTCAAATCACCCCATAGGGAGGGGTCTACACAGTATCCTTTTGTATTTTACCTTTGCCAGTTTGGTATTTGTTATTTTGCTATTTTCACACCTGGCTTTTATCCTGCAACTATGAACTTTTATCCCACAAGTACAAACATACTTTTCTCTATCTCAGTTGCAGTTGTGATTACTTCCTTGTTATTTCTCCTGTTGGTGTCCTCCTCTAACACACCCTGATGTTCCCAACATTTGTTCCCAACTCATGCTCAGTATGTGCCCTTCTCCCTTGGGTGCTTCTGCTGTTAATGAGCAATAGAGGTTACCCTATCCAGCATTAATAGTACTGCAAGTGCTAGGCAGCCTCTGGTGGTCTCTGTCACACCTAATGCTAGCAAAAAGCAAGTACTGCAGCAAGGACTTCCCTCATGCCACTGCAGGAGGATGAAGTGATGCAGTGGCACAAGGGGCTTGTGCAGCCCAGCTGAAAGTCCCAGGCCCACAGTGTGCAGAGGAACAGGGATAACACAGCCAGCTCTGTTCTGGGAAACATAACCTTGGGTTCATGCTCCAGCACGGGATTGGCATAATGCACTGAAAAAAGGTAGCAGAAATATCTATTATAAAAGCAGACTGATTCCGAGCACAAGGAGAATGAGCAAAGAGAGAGGAAGCTTGGCAAGGAAGGACAATATGACACACAGGAGAAAGGAGTACTCTTTAAGTTGTAAACATGACCCACGTAGCCAAGATGTGTGAGCAGTGACCATTTCAAGATGGAAGGACAGAGCTGTGTGGCAGTGCTTTCTTGTGCAGCAGCAATGAACTGGCAAGGCATCAGCTGGAGTCGCCCAGGGAGAGCAAGCCCAGACCTCCCCTGGCTACAGCACCCACCCTTTTATAAGAGAGGTCTCTTTCCACAATTTTTGTTTAGGGGGTCAGTCATATAATGCTAATAATTACTTCACCTGAGTACCGCTTTGTGAATTTCACAGTTTTCAGGCATTAGAAAAAAAGATCCACCCACTCTGCTAAGTCCATGTGAAAACTGCTAGAATGCTTTGAGAGGTACGTATATGATGCAAACAAATGGTGTATTCAAAACTTAAGAGTTCCACCCAACATTTGGTTTTGCAAATTACCATAATCATAGCTAACCCCCACAAAATATTCCTGAGGTTTTGAGACTGATGGGAAAGCTTTAATAGCTCATAAGCCCAAGGTCAGAGCACAGATCTGCAGCTTAACTACAAGTCTTTGGAAACTAGTATTTGGAAATGCTCTCCAGTTCTTGAAAAGCTTAATAGGTAATCAGCAAGCTGTTTACTCATCCAGTTATTTAAATAAGGATTTCGGAGTACATAATGCTTTTACCTTAGCATTGCTGTCCCACAGCATTAATCTTGTTATTGCTTTCAGGAAATGCAGATGAGGCTTTTTCAGTCTAAAGGCATAAATTTTTTTCCTGCAAAGTATGAGATTAAATGGTCTTCACAGTTAAATCCCAGAAGCCCAATGTACACCATGGTTATTGTGTGGCTGAATCTTTGCAACACACAGCATACAGCTGGAGTGTCCAGGAAAAGGAGCTGGTCAGCAAAACCCAGCCTGGGAAAGGGCCATGGCAGCAGCCCATAGTACAGTCAAAGGGACTCCTCTAACTAAGGTGGGGAGAGACAAGCCTGGGGTGCTGGGCAATACCCCCAAACTCCTCAGGAGTCTGCAGGGTCCCAAGAGCAAGCTCAGCTGATTATTTTTTTTTTTTTAACTTGGGTAAACAAGTGCTTTGCCATCCAAACATGGGTCCTGACTGTGTAACACCCCTTCCTCTATAACGCACCCAGCCGCATGCATTCTACCCAGGACAAGGAGAGATATTCCTCTGCTCCCACATTCAACTGTCACAGTCTTCTCAGGGCTACCACCAAGGTGGTTTTCTTTACAGTAGGAGCCATTGAATTAGTGACAGCAGGATTCCTGTCAGAGCAAACTCTCTTAATTGACATGTTTATGGCACCATAATGGTGGCAATAAGGCAGAAATAATCTGACCAATCCTTGGCTAATTCAGTCATCTGGAGCGTTTTAGAAAACTGGCCCAACTGATCAGATCATGCTGTGGGAGTAAGCTAATGAACCATCAGAGGTCAACCGGAAAACCAGCAACTGCATCTCTTTCCCCACACTCCCACTGTCTAACAGAGATGCTGGATATGGCTCTTTGCTCCTACTCCTGGCATCCCCTCTCTACTTGACAAGAGAGTAGGAATCTCTGCTATGCCTGCTGGATATATGAGACTCTGGTGAGTCTCTTCTCCAGGCTTTGAACCTTAAACATCTTTCAGAGGTGTAAAAGCTACGTATCTGGGAGAACGGGCAGCACTGGAGAAGGTTTCTAATAATAGTACTGCTCCTAGGAAGTTCTGAGCATTTTCTATGCCTGTGGTGTCACCTGCTCACAGAAAGAACTGGAAGTGCTCCTGGAAAAATCATTTCCTTTCCACATTCAAGATAGAAACCATGTTAGTGAAAGATTACAAAAATCTGACTGCTGTGTATTTAGATTACATGATACCCATAACAACTGAAAAAGCCTCCCCTTCCTGAATATGCAGTCTTTATATTACTTGCATGTGCTATTCAACTATACCTCGCATAGCTTTTCTAATGTGTAAAACAGAGCAGGTGTGGAGGGGATCCAAAGGAAGGCATTTGCATAATGTTCCTGAAACTTATAATGCTTGCAATATTTTCTTTCTGGTGCCCAAAGCAATAATTTGGTCTAATAGATATGCAGTATTCAAAGATCTGTCTCTCCCTTTATGTTGTTAAACATAATTTTAAAATATATCAATGAAATTGTTACAAGTCTGTTTGACTTTTACTGACGATAGGATCTTTTCATTTTATCAGTCTTCACATTGGGTCCAGCATCCTATTATTATCAAAGAAATAGGCTGAATTAATGAATGATGCAACACCACATTCTGGTTTAGACCTTTGCCATTATAACTAAAAAATCCCACAACTCCAGTCCAGATAAGTGACTGGAGCAAAACTGAGACAGCATACTGAAGGTTTGTGTTAATGGACAAATCTGTATGCTTATTTTATATTTATGCTCTAGACTGGTAGGACACAAGCTACCTCAAGGCTAGAAGCTGCAGAGCTGTGACTGAACAAATGAGCCACCAGACTAAATTTGTTTGGATGGTGTCCAGCCTGGACCTGCCTCATGTTCAGCCAAGCTGGAGTATTCAGAGTGGGCTGTGTCTGTAGGCACACACTTCTCTGCGTGCTCTTGTAGATGGGATCCATTAGTTATGAAATAATCCTATTTTTAAAGTATTTTTTGTTTTAGAAGAAAATTGATTATAAATAGATTCATTTGCTAAATTAAAAATGTATTACAAATACTACACAGTTATTTTTTGAAGTCATGGTTTTAGAAACTAGCTCTGCTTGTTGGTTTTTTTATAATATAATTTCTTTCCTGATTCCTTCCATCTTTTCTTTCTCTTCCTTTCTTTCAATCTTTCCTTCCTTCCTTCCCTCTTTCCTGCCTATTTTCTTTCCTTCATTTCTTGCTCATTCCTTCCTTCCTTCCAGATTTTATTCGTACCAGATGGCTCATTTTTTATCCATTCCCCTGCCATGAACTGTAATCAGCTGGCTGGGAACATCCAAGGAGGTTGTGTCCTGAGGGTGCCAAGCCAGAGAAGCTGCAGGTTCCTCCTACATGGCAGCACCCTCAGGTTTGCCATTGGCATACTCAGTAGGGCCAGTGATGCACCCTGAAGTGCGTCCTCAAGAAAGAGTAACTCATACATTCAGGTTTGGTTTCATAAGGCTCCAGTTCTTTCCTCATGGGATTTTTCATGTCAGTTTCTTGAGCCACCCGAATGTCACCAACCGCCGCCAGACTGTGCTGCACCCTCTGGTTTGGTGACCTTGCCTTCCTCTGCATGCAACCAGCTCACACTTTCTTCTAATGAGATTTCCACCCCCTCCTGGTCCCTTTATGCTGTTCTCAAAACATACCTCCCATAGCAACCACCACATCAATAGCCATGGATATCATCTCACACAGTGCTGTTGGCTACATGATCTCCCAGAGTGTTTTTCCTGTAGCTAAAATCCAGCAGACAGTTCTCACTAACAAATGTTTCTTGTGCCATTCGTAGCTGGCCTCTCCCCACAGATCATCTCTCTAACATTTGATGCATTCACCACTGCTGTGCCATACCTAATTGTTGTAAACCAGTCATACAGCTGAGATCCACAAGTGCCAGCATTTGGCTCAGCGGTGACAGCAGGACTACTTGGCTGGCAAAAGGTGCTGTCCGCAGGGCAGCAACATAAGCCTCATCTCCCAGAGGAATGTGGCTGTAAATGAGTTTTTCCTGAGCACATCGTGCTGACAGCCCTTAGGAACTCTCAGCTGCAGCAGCATCATTTCTGCCTGGTCTCCCATGAGCGGGCTCTATTGCTCAAAGTGACACAAATCCCATTGATGGCGTTCAATAAAATTAGTGATTTTAAGCTCTCTGTCTACTTTTGAAATCTCCACCTAATACCAAAAAGTAGAGGAACTTATTAACAAAAGTGGTTGCACGTGCCTGTGAATCCCATTGACAATTAATCAAATGTTTCACTTCTAGGAATAATTTAAAAATCCTGCATGTTCAATACAGGTTTTGTTCTGTATTTGGAAATACATGAAGCTACCTGCAGCCTATTAGGATACCACTAGTAATTCCAAAGGAGGTTAAGCAAATTCAGGGAATAAATTCAATTCAGTAGGTGTAACCAGTCTGTTCCCAACTCCTAAAAGATTTTGCTGAGAAGGCTTTTCCCCATTAATAGCACAGGAGTTCCAGATGACGTGGAAGAGTGACAATTTAGTGCCAATACTTTTTAAGAGACTACCAGTGTGAACAATGCAATATATGGGTATAGAAGACTGCCACAAACCCTAGGAAAAATAATGATGGAAAATAAAAATGGAGAATCACAGCTGATAGAATTTGTTTAGCCCATTTCAGTTATCAGGTCATGAACAACATCTTGTGTGTATCTTTCTAGGTGGAAAATAAATGATACAAAGAACTTCTTTAGTCTACCAGAAAAAATAATTTTAAAAACCTCCCTGGAAGGTAAATCCAAAGGAATTCAATTAGAAATTAGGATCACATTCTTACCAGTAAGAGCACTTAGTGGAACAAGTTGCTTACAGAAATGAAGGACCTGCCATCTCTTGATGTTTTCCACAGAAATCTGGATGCATTTGTAGGGAACAGAGCTGGGACTCATGACAGGTGCTGACCACATAAAATAAGCAGGGCTGCACAGGACAGGGAGGCAGAACCAATGCCAGAAGCCCTGTTGCATCACAGTGATCAGGCACAGGCAAGCTGCCCCTCTGCTCTTTGGAGAGTGTCCTAAAATCCGATCGGTTGCTTTTCAGCTCAGATGCTTTAGTCCAAGCAGTGGCTGAAATGTACATGCTTTGTCATATCTGCAGGTGGGTATTTTAGTGAGCTGCAGCTTACTCCAGTTAAACAACTTACCCTTTCTCAGGGACTGTGCACCCAAAGGCAGGACATGGACATCCTGGTAGCCTTGGAAGTAACAAATGGCTGTGCAGAATCACACTGGTTTTTTCTGGGAGACCCTTCTGGCTTGTCAGTGTGCCAGGACTCCATGCACTGACTGTTCTGTGCTTAGTTCTCATCTGTCTCTTGGGCATGGTTCATTTTCTGTGATTGTCTAAGAGGTTCATTTAATGTATTCCCTGCAGCAGTGAACCTAAAATATGGGCAATGCCTATGATCTCCTGCTCTTCTTCCCAGCACATTACACTTGCTGATTTTGACCTTCTGCAGCAGATTTTAAATTTGCTACAAGGTATTGGGAGTGGGTTCAGAAAGTGCTTTTTCTAGTCATCCATTACCTGTGCGCAAGCTGGTCCCTTTCAGTTCAGTGCCCCTACAAAGCCAGTGCTTGTGCACAGTGACTGCAGCATCGTGTTTTCACAGTTGTTTCAACCTGTTAGTAAACAGTTTCCAAGATGCCTTTCAGTGCTTCCTCTCAAAAGGCAATGATTTGAGTTCTTTGTTTGGTTTAGTTCTTGTTTTGTTGTCCCACTTCCAACAGACAGTCATCTAGGCTGAACAGAAGTGGGAAAACATAACCCACACCATCTGTGGCCCCTGAGGGGCAAATGGCACCTTACCTCAGAGCCCAGGTGTTCACCCTGTGCCAAATGAGACCTGGCGATTTCTTCTGCTCAGTTAGCTGCTTCCCAAACCAACCATGTGACACTAAATGCTTGCCATGCTTAGCACCAGGTATCTGGCAAGCCAGAAGCCACTCTGCTTTGGCTAGCCTTCATCCATGGGGGCTTTGAGCCCTTGTTTTGTGGAGTAAAATAAGGATGACAGAAACTAGAGGAGCCCTGAGCAGCCCTGTGATGCGGCACACACAGCACAGCTCTGAGCTGGAGGGCTGAACAAAAGGGTTTGTGCTGCAAAACAATGAGCTCTCACAGAAGTAAAGAGCATGCCATTTTTAATCTAGATGGCATTAAATCTTCCTTATTTGTCCAAGCTGCAATAGAGAGAATTGTATTTGTTTTAAGGATTGGAAATGCTGAGGACTGTGTGGCTGTAACCCATTCTGATTGCAGCCATCACCTGAAAACTTGCATGTAAGGTATGCCCAAGAGTATCCCCCCCTAGGCCCCAGAGACCACAAAGCACTTGGTTTCTTGGGGGTTACAGAAATGTCATTTTGAACGCATGGGATGGCACTAAGAGGCTCTGCAGGGAGGTTCAGAGAGGGATGAAGGTGGTCTGCAATGCAGGGCATGGCTGGGGGGCCCTCAGCCAGCCCTGGAATGGCTGTGGCTCACACAGGATGCTCGGCTTCCCCTAAGGAAGGTGAAGAACTTGACCCAAGACAAGCTCTGTGACTTTATTTCTATGGGAAAGAGCTTTGCACCAAATAAAGCCATTTCTGGCCAAGCCTTGAACTGAAACGGTGTATCCCAGCCAAGTGGGAGGTCTCCTGCCTCTGAGCAGCTTGCTATCTCCCCAGTCCAGCAGCCACTGTCCTCCCAGCATGGCAGCCAAGAGACACCATGTGCCGGCAGGGAAAGAAGATATCCAGTGGCACTGGGTCCAGGGCAAGGAGATGCCCTGAACATGCTGGGCTGCTCCGCCGTGTCACTGGGGCAAAGTTGAGACCAAAGAACCAGGCACTGGGGGCCCTTCCCGGAGGCTCCCATTGTTTCTAACCTTACTCTCATATTTCCTCTTTTCCCTGCTAAGTTCTCAGGCCCTTTTGCAATGACCGTTACAAAACCAAGATGGAGCAGGACCTTCTCCAGACATCTGCCACGTGACTTGCACCAGTCAATGGCTTTGTCAATAATGGCAGCAGGAAGAGCTGTCGTTTCTGTCACAACAGATGCTGGCAGGAGGGGTGCTCAGTGCCCCAGCATGTGTTGGCAGGTTAGTAAAGCACAGCTCTGCCTGCCTGCCGCACCCTGAACCATGACAGGTGAGAGGGAGCAAAAGAAAGAGAAGAAATCAATGGGAACAAACCTCGTGGACAAATGTGAGGTGCTGGGAAGTGTGGGCAAGATCCACAAATAAAAAACAGACAACAGTTTCCATACTGATGTTAAGCTCTCAGTGGTGTACCTGCATGACACTTGGGGTTTCCATGCTTGAACCTGGGACTTTGGCAGGAGGATTTCTCTGCTGGACCAGGGCAGAAACTTGGCTGGCATTTTCCACTAGCATCAGGAAAGGTCTTTGCAATGAAGAACTTCAGCACCAGACCTTTTTCATGTCTGCCTTACTACTTTTTTAATAAAAAAGGTTTGTAACAACTTAAATTTCAGAATCTGATCTTTCATATCATAGATCAATCATCAGTGCTTATTCACATTTTTTCTTAAATAACATCTGGCTGAAGTTGAGTCATTCTGTCAGAAGGATTCAGCGCTGATGAAGTGATGTGTTGCCACTTCCAATGAGTTTCAGTCCTGTTCTGTGCAGGCCTGGGGACATGAGAAAACACAGACATGGTGGTTTAGCACAGTTTTTCCTTACTAGCAAGCTCAACTAGTAAGGTCTGTCCCTAAATCTTAGTACACCTTTCAAAGTGTATGTTGTGAGTCCCAGTCTTGCTTCTCGCCCGAGACATTTAAGACCACTATGAGAATTTTGTCTCTTGGTAACTCATCAAAATCAGTAAATTAATAAATCTGTAAAACAGCCTGAAGACCATGATGCTGTCAAACAACTGCAGGCCTTTTATTTGCTGGCTGTTACAATACAATGACATACTACAGCTGCCTGCTGCCTTGTGATGCATCTGTTGTATCAGACTGGGACAACCACTAGCAATAACTGGCCCACAATGGTGTCCCTGTAAACGTGTGTCCATCACGCAGTGGAGACTGGCTGTGTCTGGTGGCAGCAGCAGCTGCAGGACACACTGGCAATGTCCCGTAGGTACCAGCTCGTCACCATCTGCAGTACTTAGTGGTGAGCCACCAATTGGGGCGTACTGTGAGTACCAAAACATATGTATGTATCATTAGCTCTTTTAAGGTAGTTTGGCAAAGTAAATCACTCTCTTTCCCCACTGTTCTTGTTCTTTCAACACCAAGTCCAGCCTGCTTGGTTCTGGTGGGGCCCTTCCTGGGTCCTTCAGCCAGAAGTGGGGTGGCCACAGGCACTGCCTCCTCCCCTCAGGGAAAGCGGATCCCCAGGGACACCTGACAGAGGCTTCTGAGGCCATACCACCCCCAGAGAACTCTGTCCCTTGCCGCCAACACCAGAGAGTGTGGGGAGGGAAGGGGACATGTGTCTGAAATGTCCAGACTTTGGGGGACCAGCTGCTCTAATGAGGCAAGTTAGTTCCTCAGTAGCTACACGGACTTTGGGATCGTGTTCAGCTCCTGACTTATAGCTGGTCACTGTTCCAGTAACTCATCTAAAGTGTAAATCCAAGTCTGGACAATTTAAAAATAAAGTGTTTAAAAGACATAGTATGAATTTGAGGGGGTTTACTGTAAAAAAAAAAAGGTGAAAGAAGCTAATTTTTCCCCTGTGAAAGTGAACACCAAAACAACATGTTCTCTTAGACTTTTAGTTGTCTGAGCTGTGTCAAAAGCTCAAAAGCCAGCTAAACCCAAACCAAATCAAACTAATTTCAGAAAAACTGTTGAAGTGAGTGAGAGTCTTAATTTGAAATCTGAAAACAGTAAGTCCTACTCTCTGAAGACCACAGAACTGGAGTGAGTCCTACTCTCTGAAGACCACAGAACTGGAGTGAAATTCAACTGTACACAAGGCAGAGGCATCCCACAGTGACCATGGGGAGCCAGGGTGCAGCCCCAGCTGCCATAAGCACATGTTCTTCAAAGGCGTGGACTTTCTGCATTGAGCTGGAGGAGTCCTTTTCCTAGGGGTCAGCAAATGTCCTGGAAATAGAGAGAAGGCACCAGCTGGAGAGATGAACATACCTCAATGGGAGTGCTGTGGCTTTATGCAATGCAAGAAAGCTTATGTCTTTATAAAAGACTGTATTTTAAATTAACATAGCATAGTGATCTTGTGTAGCACTTCCTGGCTGGAACAAGGCAGCGCAGGGTTTTCCCACGGCTGCTCTCTCACCAGCCTCCAACAAGGTCGCATGGCAATTGCAGACTTTTCTCTGAGATCTTAGAGGCCCCATTGTCCTGGCGAAGGACACCTGCAGTGTGTTAGGGTGCCATACCTCCCAGCATATGCTAGAGAGTAGCCTTAGAGGGCACGCTACACTATTAGTTCATGAATGCCTTCAGCTAGGTGAGGAAAGCCTCCCACTGCCCAGCCCAGTATTTGGTTTAATAGATACTGGGAGAGAGGCAGGGGAAGAAGTTATTTGCTACGGGTTCAGAGTCAAAGAACTTGAAGGGCCAGGTAAAATTGTTTAAAAGGTTGCTTTAAATAAAAAAGTTGCTTTAAGTACCACTAGGCAAGATTAGTATCAAATATCATCAAAATGCCAAAGAAACAGTAAGAAGGTTTTATTAAATAGCAAATAGCAAAAGGAAATGTACCTTTCTCTGCACAGCAGGGAGGAAAAATAACAGATCAACAGGGGACTAATGAAAATATTGAACAATTAAATTGCCTCTGGCATTCCAAATGAGAGTGTCAGAAAGTGTACATATAAAACTCGATTTACAAGGTCAGAAGAGGACTCATGCAGCATGCAAAGAAGTGGCATCAGATCATGTTTAAGAGATTAAGAATAATTTAACTGAACAAAGACCCCCAGCTGGAAAAATCTATGGAGAACCTGTTTGTTTCTTGGTGTTTTCAGCATTTCTCTGAGGGAAGAGAGATCATTCCAAGAAAAGAAATGTATGAGCAGCTTTTCCTCAAAGGAAGGTTTCTGCTTCAAATTTTAATTTCAAAATGATAATTGGTGACAAACAAACTTTACAGGATTTTTAAGACTTTTGCTAAATTTTGGTTTTTAATGTTTTGTTCTCTGTTTAACAGATGCTGCTAGGACTGGAACTGCTGCATAGTCGTGTTGAACTGATTCTAAAATAATTTCAGCCCAAACAAAACCAGGAAACCCCATCATAACAAAAACTTTATTCTAATCCAGTCACAAAGTTTAGGTACTTTTTTAGTTGCTTATCTAAACACCTGCTGTTATGTCTAAGCGGATTTTCCAGGATTACCTCTCAATGACAATTGTGATATCTGGAGGCATGAGATCATTGCATTTGTTTTAAATTTAAAATATTAAGATGACACGTCCTGTGAACCAAAGTTCAAACGTTTATACCCTTACAAATGAGGAGATGTATAGTGTGGACTATATCTAAATATACAAGAAAATTTTTGTCTGGATAGATCTGTTTCTCTGTCGCTGTGGAAAATGTAATCCTAAAGGTACATTTTCAGGTAGGTTTGTCCTGACATAGAACAAACTCAAGCCAATAAAACCATACTGACATATGCCAAAGATCTTCTCCAGTGCTGAGTTTTGCATTTGAAAATTACTTAAATTAGATTTTTGCATCTGTTATTCTTACCACATCTCTCAGAAGGTTGATGGGATCTTGAGTCTTTCAATTTTGTTTTCTATAGTGGTAAGACAGCAGGCAGTGTTGCTTCTATACTTAGCAGGTTCAGGATCAAGCCATGGAGTGAACTCTGGTTCTGTTCCTAGCTCTAGCAGCAGGGAAAGTGCTCTAACAGTCTCCTTGCAAGGATGTAACAACTTGCACATTAAAGAAACGGAATCTCTGAAGAGAAAATCAATCTAGGATTTGATGCTCAATATTTAGTCTAACATGCGATATTATTATTGTAACTGAGTTTTAGAGATCACTGCAGCTAAGATATGAAGCTTACACAGGAATGAAAATATTTCCTGCCTGAAAACTGGAACAGAAGTCCAGATGGTGCAAAATAGCTTTAGCATGACAGAAAACTGAAAGCAGCTTTCTTTTCGAAGGCCAAAAATAAATTTTCTTGTATGAAATATTAACTTCAACATGCAGCATTTTTCTTTTTGTTAAATTCTCTCCCTCTCTCTCTCTCAGATCCATATTTCCTACCCCTCAAACTGCCATTAAATCTAAACACAGTTAAGGGGAAATGTGTCTAGACCAAAGCTATTGTAAATGCTGGGAAGATCTCCTATCTTCTCCTTCCTACAATAAACTGCTGTCTAAGTTTGTGCCCTAGCTTCACCTGCATGAGCCTTGGCAGAAGGATGAAAGGGGAGGACCATGCAATACGACTTCCACCAGTATCTCCACTTTCTCCCCTGAGGTGAGCATGGGCTCACCTCGCCTGGGAGCTCTTGCTAGCCAAAATATTAATCTGAAAGAGAAGAAATACTCTTTTTCTTTTTAGTTGCGAGGCCATGTATGGTCCTAGGTTCTTCTGCTTATTGTTGTCTTGAGAAGTAGATAGATGCACACGAGCTCATCTGTTTAAGCGTCTTATACAGCAAAATTAAGTAACACATGCCAGCTTTGTTAAACATTGTAAAGGACCTAACCCAGTTTTCACAGCATATTTTGACACAGGTACCAATAAAACCTTTCTGTCAGAAGTGCACTGAGCACTCAATTAAGGCCACTGGCAACAGGTGCCTGTTCTTACTACTTTCTGTCGAGCCTTTATAAGTAGTCCAACAAATCCAAAAAGTCCTGGAGTTGAAAGCAACTGATACAATGAAAGATGTGCTCATCTACAGGTGGATGAGGTGTTAACCCTGCAGTGTGGCACTGCTTTTCCTTTGAAATTTTCCACAACAATGCAGCAAGACAGACATAGTGAAGTCTCGTTACCAGACCGTGAGTAATTTCTGCTTGACTCAGTCTAGGATGGTTTGAAATGACCAAACTGTACCCCATTGCTCAAAATTACCTCAGATCGGAAAGATTGGAAAATGGTAAATGTGGCACTGATATTTAAATAAGATCCCCGGGGAAATTTTGAAAATGACAGGGAGGTAAATCTGCTTTAGAGACTGAGCAGATTAATGGAAAAAATATTAAAAAATAGAAAAATACGTTATACAGAGAATGAATCAACATGGCTTTTAGAGTAAAATCCTTTGGAGTTATCTGAAGATATCAACAAACATACAATTAAGGATGAGCTAATCACCAAATCATTTTAACAATGTCTCTACTCAAAGTGCATTAAAGAAACTAAGCAATTATGAGTATAAAATTAGTAGAGTAATAGAAAATTTAGAACTCTATAAATGTTTGTAAGTGATCATGAAAAGAACAGGAAGAATTAGGAGAGATATTTTATTATGATACTGAATTATTCACAGTAGTCAAAGTTAAGTCCATCAAGAGCTGTAAAAAGATTTTATGAGACTATCAGCAAATAATGCAATGGCTGAAGAAATTCAGTGCTGATAAAGTAATGCAAAACCTACCCTAATTACTGCAAAATCTACCCTAATTACACATTCACAATAATAGTCTCTATATTAGCTGTTACTACCCAGGAAAATGATCTTGCAATCACTGTGAATATTTATTTGAAAATTTCAGCTTAGTTCAGGAAAGGGATCAAAAAGCTAAACTGAATGGTAGGAATTATTAGGAAAGAAATGGGGAATATAGAAGAAAACATCATCATGCCAGACTGCATATGCCTCTGGAATCACAAGTGTCTTCAGTTTTAGTCACATCAGCCCAGAGGGCCTGTCCTAGAGTTAGAGAGGTGTAACAATGGCCAAGGAGGATAAAAATACAGAAATACAGAATGGTTCCCGTATGAGAAGAACACACATTCCCAAAGAAAAGAGAAATATCAAGTAGGTTATTTGTATTAGTAAGGAGCTCTAAATTGAACTAAGGGGCAAGGGACAAAGGAGGATAATTCTCTGTGCCAGTGGTGGGAAAGATACTCCTGACGCATGAAAATCCCCTTGAGCTACAAAAGAGCGATCTGCACATCCAATAGGCTGTCCTAAATTTACGAAGTCTATGATTATATTTTTATTTGTAATCTGATTGCAGCTTCGTAACAATGATTGTTCTGTATGTGATCAAATGTACAGTACAGAAACTTTCCAAAGCCCAAGGTGTAAGGGTAATAAAGCTTACAGCTTTTAGACTAGCTGAATTGAAAACTTCAATAATTTATTTTAAAAGACAGAAATAGTTTTACAGTTGGGGTTTTCCTGAAGTGGATATGGTTTCCATATCAATACACAGTGGATTTCCCCTCCAAGTACTCATCCATTTGTGTCCCTAAGCCATTTAAAGATTTTCCACTAAAAAGATCCTTTTGCAATAGGTTCCACAGGTTATTTGCTGCATGACAAACCCCTTCTTCTGTTTTTGTGTCCTGCCAGCTTTCTCTGATGCCTGTTATTGCAACACAGTACATTGAAAGGATCTAGGCTGTCAAAGCACCAAATAATAATATGTATCCAGACTGTTGCCATGTGTTTGAGAAGGATCATAATTTAAAAGAACATAAATAGGAAAGGAGCATAATCAAAAAGGAATACAAATACTACTTTCTCTCCACTTAGCAGTTTTGGTGCATTAAGAAAAACTAGACTCTTCTTTTAGCTGTAGCAAAGCTATTTCACCCCCAAACCAAGAGGAAAAACAAGAGTGTAATTTCAGTTGTAATTATTATCCAGGCAACATTTCTCCTGACCTACTAGCACAGTTAGAACATTTTCTTTCAAAATATGCCTTTATTTTCTGCAGCCACAAATCTATCACACATTAGCTATTCTGCCTGATGTATTGCATTTGACCCTCTGGTCTAGTTGAAATACATTTGCCCTGTGAGGGTGTAAATTATTCAAATTGCTTAGCTGTGAGAAGGTGATCTTGCTAATGGCACCACATCCATGCCAGGCAGAACTGCATGACTGCTCTTCGGCTGTTGGCCATGGCCTTGGGGCCTCCCGGGTGGAGAGGATTTCCAGTGTCCTGTTTGAAAACCAGAACTGTCCATCAATTTGTTGCTGGGAACCTCCTCCTTACCACAACAGCCAAATACTTCTGATTCAGCATGGCAATAAAAGGACAGCTGTCAATCTCGGTATTTAAGTGCTTTGGGCAAGGCTTGCTACAGGATGGTAAGAACTGTGGTGTAGTATGTGCTTTGCCATTCCCTGTGCATGCTGGGGGTACAGATTCACAGCCATTAGTAGTAGGGCATACGAGCAACCCAAGCCACTCAGCATTCTGCAGCCCACCTCTACTTCTATGACAGCTGGGACTATACAAAATTATTCATTATTTTTAACTAGAACTGAGTTTCTTTCTAGCTCATTAATTCACTTATGAGTTCAACTGTCTTTTATTATTGTCTTCTTATATGTCTTCTCTGCTCTTTGGAAATAATTTTCATTTTTGGTAATCAGGCTGGTAATCAAAGCCTCCAGTTCCAGACGCAAGCTCCCACTCACAAAATCCCTGAAGGGTTGATTGCTGGAAACTGGGAGGATCTGCCAGGGAGAGAAACACTGAGCTGCCCCTGTTTAAGCAGCCGCTGCTGTCTGCTCTTATGAGCCAGCAACACGGATCTTTGCTCCAGCTCAGCTCTTACATCCGTATGAATAAAGTAGATGAGGAAAATTTATGGTTTGAAATAATATGTTTATTCATGTAAACTACAGTTTGGTATAGGTATAATACCTGTTATGATAAGAGATAGATTTCCTATTCTCATTTGCCTCTGAAATGCTGTAGGAAGGGAAACAGTCAAGAATAGACAAAAAATGTTGAGTTTCTCTAATGTTTTGTTTGCCATAAAAACTGGGCTGATTATTCTTGCATAATTTTATGCATAAAGATTTTTGAGCTCATAAAAAGCAATAATGTGGCTTGTGGAATGAATCTGTAAATATGTTCACAGGCTTACTTTGCAATTGTTGAACTGTGTTTATCCCAGAGGCTCAGAACAAGAGTTTTAAAAATATTCACTGTTGGCCCAAACCTGCTTTCATTTCTGTTAATGTGAATGTCACATCCTGGGTAAGCTTCTCCTGTAGACTGTTAGATGAATTTACCTCAGTTGGGTAGCAACAGCATTTTCAGTTTTAAAAACACAATCTAAAGTAGTCTGATTAAAAGTAGGGCTACTTTACACATCATGCCAACATCTCAGTCTGTAAACAACTGCCAAATAAATATTTACTGGTTCAGGTTTGGGATTCTACTTCTACATCTCTCCTCTCAATAGAGAAATCTGGGTGATGAAAGAACCTCCTGAAGGTTACTTGGATTTGAAACTAGTTTCTCCAACTTCGGTGTCTTCTAGCCCAGGTTTTTGTATCTTCTGGGTGTGCTGCCACTCTGAGCTTCTTTTTCTCTCCAGTAAGGCACCTTATGGTGCTCGCATGTATGGGCAAAACTCTTCTTGTCATACAGATATCTTATGTGACATTAACTTCTGCAGCTGCAGTAGGAAGTGGAGGGAAAACAAGCGATTACGTGAGCCTGGGCCCATGAGTGACCATGCAGGAGTCTAAGCTGCAGCCATCAGGCAAGACTCTTTGGCCTGTGCTTTGTGCGTAACGTAGCATGCCTGCTCATACAATTAATAAAATGTCTGGATAGCAGCTAACCCTTTGGTAAGCATTTCTCTCTCTGGTTTAAGAAATGGTTTATTTTGAAAGCTTCTTAACTGATTTGTATCATTTTCAGGGTAAGTGTTGGTAGGATACAAAGATTCTTTAATATTGGGGGAGTGTAACTCAGCTCCTGCAACACGTTCACACCAGACTGTGCTCTGGCTTCTTGAGCTCATGTTTGTTTTTAAAATGGTCTTATACAAACCCACAAATCTAAATAACATGGACAGTGAAGGATGAATTACACAAAACAGCTAAACATGAGCATTTCCATGTGGCATTAGCCTCCACCAGAGGAGCACTCCAAGATGACTCATAGGCAAACCAGAGAAAGGAAGGACCATGTGCAATATGGGGATTTTATGTGTGTTCAGTGTTCACCTCCATAGGTTTTAATTTGATTTTGGTCACATGCTTCCTGTGCCTTTGGACCCCCTCTGGGGCCAGGAATGGCTAAAGCAATCTTCTCTTTGGATTTCTCTAGAGTGAGAAAAGCAGGGTAAGAAAATGCCAAACGTTTTGGTAGAGCCAAGTGCCACGGGATTTCCTTCAAGAATAATGATTAACAAATGTTAGGTAACACTTTTCTGAAACCTCCTTTTTCTAACTGTTGCAAGGACCAGTTTGAGTCTGGAATATTAATAGTAACATTAATCCACTCAAGCATAAGCTAATGTAGTATTTGAATGGAAATGTCTGCTGGTGTGGGGAACAACTCACATGCCAGCTGTGGATGTGGCTAGGTCGTCAGTCACGTTGTGGCTATGGGGGTGACAGGAGGGGCCAGCTGAGGCCGTGCGGAGCGTGCTGTGCCCAACCGCTGGCGCTGCCCCTGCCTGCCCAGGGCCCTGGCCCAACACACGCCGAGGCATGGCTGGCCTTCCTCAGCGCCACTGCTTGCCTCCGACTCTCCTGGGAGGAACAATGCAGATGTCCAGCCAGGGCTTGGCTCTCCTGCCTGGTACAGACCACCTACAACCACATCTTAGCTCCTCTTCCTTTTCTGTGACTTTGCCTTCGGCTCACAGCAAAGCTAGGCCAGACCCTGTAAGGACTCTTCTCTGACACAGCCCCCCTGCACAACTTCAGTTCTGGCTACCTGAGAAAGATGTGAGACACTGCGGCAGGAGGTCAGCAATGCAAATTGCCGTGCTGGAAATGGCTGGGTTGCAGTCAGCGCATCAGTGCTGGTGGAGGGGTGGCAGGTGGCAGCTCAGCACTGGGGAGGCTCTGGTCCAGGGAACTGTGGAGACCAACCCCTCTGCTCCTGTCTGATGCCCGCCTGAGCAGCAGAGAGACTTTGGGGTGAGGAGCGCGCTTAGCTTAGTAGTTTGTCAAATCCCATTTTTTAACATATGTTATGTAATAGATGATCACTTTATGCTCTTGAGTTGGGCATGTCCTGTTTGCAGAGTCTCTTTGTGCCTGGTTAAAGATGCCCAAACAAACTGATCTGACTGAGAGGCCATAACATCTTTTAAACTAGGACCTATTTGTGTTCACCTTCCCAGCCCAGTTTTTCCTGTGCTGGTGGGGTTGGTTGTTCACCCAGCTTGGTAGAGCACATTGCTCTTCTCTACAAAGACAGGAGACTCCCCATACACAGTCTTTTTTTAGATTCTTTTCATGACTCTGGTAACTTCACTGACTACAGGGAAGATCCTTCTTCCCTTTGATCCCATGGCCTCCAGCCTCTGTTACTCCATCAGACTTCCTAGTGTAAATTATTAATGTATATAAATTATTAATTCACATTGATGGTCCAGAAATGCTACACTAGTAAAAAACCCAGAAGCTTAATAAGTAATTATGAAGGAGCATCTCCGCAGTTACCACAGATTAAAGTGGTCTTCCAATAGCCTGAAATTACAGGATAGCAACAAGACAAAATGAAGCAAATTGATCTGTGGATTCTCTGTGCATATCTTGCGTGACTCACTAAATTTAGTGATGTCCGATAACATGTCTTTAGTCTGTATTATTTTGAAAGTAATAAACCCTCGTATACTGAAAATTCAAAAAGTGTCTAGTATAGAACTAGTTCAGTTAATTTCCAGTCTCAAAAAAATGAAGAACTTTGTTTCCTTTTTTATAATCTTCTTTTAAGGTACAATTAAGTGGGTGTCCTGTGTATTTCAGTGCCTTTCCCGTATTTCTAGAAAAATTATTACTATGTCTACACAGAAAATTATAGAATACATATGGAACAAAAATGCCATGTAATTTACAATAAATGTTAGCTTGATGAGCAATGAATCTACTTCTAGATGTCTGCTACATCTACCACTAAAAGCAGTTTCAGTTATATGTTTCCTTGATTAACACATTTTTAATGGTTTAATTATAATGGAGCTATAACATACTAGAGACCTGTCCTCCACTTAAAGTTTTGCCAGGAAGGGTGACGTTAAGAATATCTGGATTTACTAAAAAATTAATCCACTTCTTCCATCTGCAGTTTTGAAATGTCTTCCTTACTTTTGTAGTGTTACTCATTTAGGATGTTCGTTTAGCCATGCACTGCATATTCCCTTTGTTAGCAATTGTTCTACAAATAGGAGTATCCACCCTGGTGCGGTGATACATCTCATTTTAGAGCATAATGCTAAAGCCGCTTTTAATTTATCTAGTTATCATATTTGCTTGATGATTTTGCTGGGTTTTGCAGTGGATTTTTTTGATAATTAACCTAAATAAGTTTGGTGACATTACCTCTACAAAGAATAGACTTTTCATTTCCTCTTACCCATGATTTGTATTCCAATTTCCTGTACTTTGCAAGCATAAAGTAATGCAGCCAGCAGCTCCATTGGTTTCTGGAGGAGGGAGGTTTTCCCACTCTGCTCAGCTGGCTGGCAGCATGCATACGCCAGAATTTAAGATTATTTGCAATTAATTTTTGTAGCGCTCTGTGCACATTTAAGGATTTGCTTGCTTAGTACACTTTGATTTCCAGACACACAAGTTCAGTGCACCTACGCAATGATAAAATGTATTAGTAAAAGGAGCTTCAAATGTACGCTTTGTTTCTTTGCTTCTTCCTGCTCCTCTAGGGAACATCTGCCTGAGTTTTGCCTTGACTTAGCTTCTATCCTGCAGTATTTCTTGGGGCCCTTCCCTTTAGTGCTCTGCCAGAGAGGTATTTCACAGCCACATGCTCATTCAGCCTTCCCTCTCAGACGTATTCGATTGGAAAATGTGACCAGGAAATGGGACATTTGCCTGTACAGTACAGCTGAGTGACAAACACAAGTGTGCAGCATTAGACTGACCAGATGCAGAGAACACTACCGTTTTCCTTCATTTCATCCTTTAATCTTTTAAACATTTGGACTTATTACATCTTTTTTACCCCGGCAGCTACTTTTGAATTTTATCAGTAGCTGATGGCATTTCTTTTTGGTTTTGTTTTTCTGTTACATTGTGGTTGTCTTTGAGTTATGACTGAAGTTAAATCATATCAGCATGTTTTGTTCTTCTCTTGACTGTTTCAGTGCCTGAAGTTTCTGTATGGCTGGGGAAGAAAAAAAGAATGAAACATAAAAAGGATTCTGAAAGTGCAATGTTTTCCCTGACTTTTAATTCAAACTGTAATTTTGCTAAAAAAATTTCACCAGAACCTCTAGACTAATTTATGACCGCAGAACATCTCTTTCTTATCTGAAAGAAAAACTCCTTATTTCAAATAACCTTCTGCTGAAATCCTCATGTGTCGTTTCTTAATCAACTCCTTTTAACTACCCTAATTCTGCATTTTTGATTGGTTTAATCCTTAATCACCAAGACGAAAGTGTGGCTTTTATTTTCTGGCAATGAGGAGAGAGTCCCTTGTGAGAAACAGTTCCATGTCTCAGTCTCTGCTAATGCATTTTGCATCCAAGAGTCACTAAACAAAGCACGTAAATAGCAGTGGGAGCAGAGACCAGAGCCCGGCGGTCAAACTCCAGCCTCTTGCTCCAAAAGTATTTGCTTATCAATGCCAGAGCGCCCTTTTTGCTATGGCAGGAATGGCAGGCATATCACTTTTTGTTTTCCTATGTACTCTTCTAATTATTGCTCCAATATGAGTGCATTTTATTTCTCAGCCCAGTCATCTCTCAGGACTGTTTTTCATTCAGTACAAATGTTCTCATTATAAAGACTTAACATGAGGAGAATATAAATGAGGAAATGAATGCACACTAAGAACTTGCTTATACAGAAACTGTGTGATCAAAGGAACAGCAGAGTAAAACACATGTCAGCATTAACGTGCTCCTATTTCCAGGGTTCTAACAGTTTCCTTTCCCATAAGAATGGTATGACTCCTTGCCTCTGAAAGCAGGCCAACATAATGATTTTGTCTAACTGAAATAAAAAGTGCAAAGCATTTCTATAGAACATTATGGTACAGCACTAATGAGCTCTTTGAAAGCAAATGCACCTTCATCAGTTGCAGAGATTACCCCTTACTACTATGTAAAAATTTACAAAAGAATCAAAATTCCAAAAGGTTTTCACAAATTCAATTACTACATGACCATGATTTAGAACAATTTTCATAAAGCTCAAACAACACCTGCTTTAACCAACTGCCCGCTAATCACGCAGCTGACCCACTCACCGTCTCAGTCCTGGGAGGGTGCATCCCTCAGGATTTGCTTTTGTTGGGTGGTTTTGGGCCATCTCCACTGCCTCAGGATCAGAGAGCAGTCACCTCTAGATGAAGGCTTCAGCAAACAGCCACGCAGGCCCTCCTCTGACCTCTGGCAGAGACCAGAGGTGTCTCTGCAAAGACATCAACCTCTCTGGGATTTCAGTGACAACCTCCCCCTTCTCCAAAGGGATGCTGAAAAGCTGAAAGCCACAGCACCATTCAGTCCCTCACTTTCTCAGGCCAGGACAAAGTGCCATGAACAGCTGAACAGAGGCAGAAGGCATTCACAGATAAAAGACTGTTTTGAAAAAGATTGTGCAAAACAAAGTCCCAGGCTAGAAGCAGAGTGAAACAACCCTCAGGCATCTGGCTACTAGGCTCCACCTGAGGCAACCGGATTCCTTCCTGGTTTCCATGGGGCTGCAGCTGCCTCTGCAGGTAGTATTTCATCTGCAGTGAAAAAGTTTCAGTTTATACTTCATTTCACAAGCATATTTTAAGACATAACTGAATTTAAAAAGTACACGTGTACTTTTACTAAACTTCAAGTTACAAGCTCTACTGAGTGCAGTGGCTTTGCTTTTCTATTTCTCCTGCTTGCTGACTACATAAATGTGTAGGATATGTCTCAAGACTTATAAAATCAGAATTCTAACAAGAATATGAGTCATGTCTAGACTGACATAAAAATGAAACAGTATCATTCTTGTCACCAGAATGAAGCACGGCTGACACTCTTTGATCCATGACACACTCACATGGGCTTTAGGCTAAAATAGCACATACAAAAGTGTGCACAGTTATAATCAGACACTTCTGTAAATATAGAACATGAAGCTTCTTGAATCCTAACTGCCAGATTATATAACCTTGCCATGAAGTAGTATTAAGACACGCAAAGCATCATACTTACTTCAGTAGGACCATTAGCAGATACAGGGCATTATCCAGTGTGGGTCCCAATATGTGTGTATCTGGATAGAATATCTGAATCTGACCTTAAGCTTCAATCCTGTTTAAATTTATATCAACTTCACTCAACACAGAAACACTATTTAGTTTCCTTTTCACAAAGATCTTGATGCACATTCATCTGCTGCATTACTATCTAACTTCCCGACTGAGCATCCTTATGCCGTGCTCACCCATGTTTGGAGATACCGGTTTCTACAACGGGCTCTCTTCCTACATCAGAGAATTGGTGTCTGTTGGTCAGGACTTACATAGATTTACTGATTTCTCTGGTTACTCTGTCAACTCTTAAACACCTCCGATGAACAGCTCAACTGTGCAGACAATTCATGGCAAGGGCTGCTCAGGTATCAAATGTATGGCTCCTGCAACTTTTGTGCTCTACGCCTAGACCAAGCGTAGATGTCAGGAACAGTTTCTCAGTGGGTCACAAGCAATCCAAAGACTTCTAGCTAGACTAGTCCTGGAAGCTGAGCTACTGATTTTAAACCTGTCACAGACTTCTCCACAATCAGCAGTGTAGAAATACTCTTTTGACTATAAGCAAGCTAGAAGGCAGAACCAAAACCAAAACATGGTCAAACTTCCACCATGTGTTCTGAAATGCCAACACTTTCCTGGAATAACCTGTGCATCACTACCTCAAAGACACATTAAACTCAAACTCAGTTTTTGACGTTGAAGAGTGGATATGGACCTCTAGGAAGCTGGTTTACTTCCTTTTAAACCCACGCTGCCCAGAATAGAAATTAATCCCTAGAGTTTCAAAGTTTTGCCACGTAAAACAATAATGACTTGGGACTGGCTAATCTGCATGAATTTCTTCATGTAATTTCAGCATTCAAGCTCCAGCTCAGTATCTTGGCACAACATCTGTAGTCAACGATGTGATTCATATAAGCACTGTTTCTTCCAATCCTGTTACTTTCAAGTACTTAATTTTATTGAAGTCCATTTGGAGACGGGTGAAAATGTACATAAGAGTGCAAAGGAAAAAAATACTTTATTGTGAACATAGCATGTATGAGTCACCTTTCAGAATATACTGTTATATATCAAATGAGAAAAAAACCCCAACGCTCTGATGTATGAGATAAATGACCAGTGCTTGAGACCAATGAAGAATATGCACACAGCTGTTCTAACAGCACAACTCTGATATCAATCACAACATATATTACATAGCTCTTATGACCAGAGGCAATTTTAAACAATGTTTATAAAAATGCAGATATTGGACATACTCCTGCATTGCTGCACATCCAAAGCTTCGGTGAATCTTGCAGGTATGTGGCGGGAACAATGAGAGCAAACCGACATCCCGCCTCAGGCAGCAGACGGTAGAGATGGAGGAAACATCAAAAGAAGACAAAAACACTGTTCTACAAAAGTAAAAATGCAAATATTATCTCAAGGAATATTATTAATTTCACAAGAAACCTTAATTGCAGCATCCTGACTCCATTAAAGCCAATGAGAGTCTGCTATAGAGACCAGTGGAGCCTGAATTTCATTCTGAAATTTAAAACATTCTTGAGTTAGTGTAAACATCAGCAGAAACAACATGTCAGCATCTATACAAGTATTCAAGTGCTGTTTTAAGAAAAACAAAAACCAGACAGTGCTAACCCAAAATGCTAGTACATATCCAAAAGGCAGATAATTAAAAGAGGTTTTTTTCAAATATACATTTTAAAGTATTTAAAAGCATCAATTTTTTAATATTTGTATATCATTGCTAGAGAAGGGATCTATGACAAAAATCTGAATTATTTGCAATGAAAAAGGAAGGGCACAGTGTTTGCTCAGATTTATCTGAAACCAGTATTTTTCCACTTTGGAGTCATGGCATATACCTGCACATTCAAGCATGTTTCAAAGCAGTGCTCAAGAGTGACTGTACTTCATCATTACGAAATATAATCCTTCTGTGCAAGTATTTCAGTATGATTCCTCATGAGCCACTTACACCCATTCATATTTTCAGTAAAAAAGAAACAGAAAGTAAAATATCTTGATGATAATTGCTGTCTTTAAACAACCCGATGAGATTTTACATCATGGCAATTTACAGTCATGCATTTGGAGATCCAGAGTCAATACAACTTTTCCATTTACTGTTAGAGTTGTGCCTGTCTTCAAACAGTTCTTTGCTAATTTTCATGCGGATCTCGGGACTGGATAACAGCTCCTTTATCTGATTCAGTCTGGATAACAGGGTCTGTGTTTCTCTGTGCAAAGCTTCCTTTACAAAGTCTGCTTCATGGCTCTTTCCTAGAGGAAAAGAACAATATAATACATTTTATAACAACTAATGTAATTTAGAATCATGAATGAATGGAGGTAAAGAGATCATATCTGGCTCGGACAGTATTAAGTGCTCAGCCTTTTGTCCATATTGATTTTTTATAAAAAGGTACTTCGTCAAAAAAATATAATTTACATCAACAAATGCTACCAAAAAGTAAAGAACAGTACACTGTCACATTTAAGAGAAACTCCTGACATATTACATACTGTGTAATAGTATCTGCGATGAATATCTGTACTGGTAATTTTTAGCTTGGGGTTGACTGCTGTTGACTAGGAAACAGCATGTGCTCTCTCACACGGAGTAAGCAGCCCTGCGGCAGTGCCAAACCCTCAGGCAGAGGGCATTGCTTCCACTTATGGCAAGACCTCTTCCATGGCCATTCATGACAGTCTGAAAGGCAAACGCAAAGGGTTCAGTTTCTCTTCACAAGCAAGGAAGGGACTCTTGGTATCAAGAGCCAGTGAAGGCTGGTGTCCCCTGCTTCACCATTCTTGTCTTTTTTCCATCGTCCATCCCTCCCAGCATTCAACAGGTTTTCAGCAGTGCAAGCACTTATTAAACCAGTAGACAGTGTCCTTCGATTCAGAACAAACTTTTGATAAGAGACTCACAAAGCAGAGTGCCTGTCACCCAGCACCACTTAGCAAATTTCAGTGGGGGGCTGGGACATGTTTTTGTGGTTATTCTTGGTGGGATATTTGCTCCCAGGCTTTTTGCACAGTGCTCACTTGCTGTTATCTTTGTCACTCTCATTCTTACTGCTGCTTGCTGCTTCTTCAGTTTTCACAGGGCTTCCATCAGTCTGTCTGGTTTTGCTTTGCGTTTCTTCTAAATATTGCTGTACAGCCTTCAGCACCGCGTTCTCCACCAGCCTTTTGCTGAGGCTCAGCAGCTCTGCATCATCTGGCTCTGCTGCATGTTTTTCACCTATGCGTCACAACAGACAAGAGAAGGAATTCATTGCCACAGAAAGATGGTAGCTGTAAATGTATCAGGAGCCTCTGTCTGAGCTGAATTTTAAGTTATTAGCTGCCTCTTCCTGATTGTAAAAAGTAATTTTCCAAGCTCTGAATCAAAAGTGTTTCACAAAGATGTATACAGTATATCAGATCCAAAATATCTCACTGTTCATTTTTATTGTAACACTCCGGTAAAAGCTACTGGCTAACACTAGGAGCACCCACTCAGCTTAGAGGAGTAAGCTTGCAAATTTAATTTCTTCTGGCCGACAACCACCTGCGCCATCTGGGCAAAGATGAAGAATAAGGCACATGATGAATTTACATTTTAGCAGTATTCTTAAATTTAGCTGCCCCTGTTCTGTGATTTTGCTTAATAAATCTAAAATCTTCCACCTATTTATTCATTGCTTGTAATTCACGAGTTTCTCATGGGAAAAAATGACTAAAATACTCTAAGTGCAGTTTAGATATTTTTTTCTAAACAAGTGTAAGACTTGGAAAAAACCATATACTCCCTCCTTGTCTCTCTACTTTCTACTAACTTAAAAGTCTGACGTTTAAAGAATGCAAGTTCCAGCAGTCCAGGTATCTGCTGATAAAAGCAATAAGCTGGCACTTCCCTGCTTTGTTAAAAGTTAACATGAATAAACATATACAATGAAATAATTGTATACATAGTGAGGATACTCATGCATCATCACATGTATTTTCAAACTGTACTTTTCCACAAATCATTTTCCTAATAAACTACATAGCTTGCTACAGCATCCTCATTTTATGAAAAATGCAATCCAGGAAAAGCACACTTTATTGTCTGATTCCCACTGGCCATGTAATTTGCCACTTTGCAATTTCTTGCACTAGGTAAATAACTCTTTCCCTCCATCTGTATTTAAAGGCCATACTTTTAATGTCCTTTTCTGGAATTAGCATTCTGCAACCAGTAATAGAGGCTGCTTAGTCACACACATCTGGTGAAAGAGATACTATTGTATGCTCTCAGCACAAAGCTCTGCACTGTTCAATTATCTAAATTTGCTCTTTTTCATATATGTAAATTTATTCAAGTTTCTAGCACATATAGATTATAATTCTAAAAGACTTTTATTAGTCTTCCTAGTGGATTGAACAAACCAGGAGTGATTTCACTGATAAAAGATAATTCATAAAGAGTGCCTTTACTAGCTGTTAATCTGAGCATTCCGCTCTGAAACAGCAAAACAGACCAAACTCTTCCAGTTCTGGGCCTCCACAGCACTGTTACTGCGGGGAAGGAAGAATTGCTCTCTCTGGCTGAAGAGCCATCAGACTACACCTGGGGAAAGCATTTTGTTAGGTTTTGAAAAATACTCTAAGAAAATATTTTAAAAGGCAACTATGGGAATAGTTAAAACAAAATTAAAAAAATAAAAGGAAACATTAAAAATGGGTTTAGCATTTCCAAGAAGAAACATTTTAGGTTAATATGCAAGTCTGAGGGAGGCACAGGCACCACTCAAACCATTCAGAGCAGCTACATACTACATGTTCTCTGGCCCACTGCTTACTACGTTCTTTCGTTATCTCCAAAACTTGGGCTTAAATTTATCCTTTAACTTACTTAGAGGAGGGACTTAATTCAGCCTCTCTGAGGAGACCTAAGATATATATGAGCAGCTTCTCCTCCTAGCTTTTATGAATTGATCCCGCATGCTCCTTTGAATGCAGCCCTCCCTTTGATGCCAAATTTCCTTTGCTTTTATTAAAGATGATCGACAAAATGTTTTGGTTGTCCCAGTCTATTTATTCACTAGAAAAAACCCAAACGTTGTGGTTTCCAATTGGGAGACTTTCTTATTTTTCAGAACTGCTAGTGAATCACAGAAATTGTTACTCACACAGCTCTAATAAGCTGTCCATGCACTCTGTACAAAATCAATAGGAAATACGGTGCTCAGCCACTCTGACACTAGATCCTATAGTACTTAATATGCAGACTATGCCTAATCAGTCAAAGGCCTCCAGATACCACAAAACAGTAGTGATTATATTTACTCAGAATGTAATTTTACTTGTAGTACATTATGTATTATTCTTACAGTCTAAAAAAGGACAGAAATCTTGTCTCAAATATTTTCTGCAAAACAGTTCTCATGTATAAAAACCACTGCAATATTATTGCATTTAAAACTTCAAATTAGATAGATAGCTGTGTAAGTAAATTCCCTACTTCAAATGAGCCTTTTAAAAGCACAGTTTATACAGCTACGGAAGAATGTTTTGCGGATTTTTTTGTTATTTGTTTGGTTTTAATATTTTGAGACATTCGGGGCTCACTAACAGTCTGGAGTTGAGTCTATGGTACCTCCTAAGTACGCTCTACATTCCCACTGGGAAGACATACATGGGATGTGACTGACGTGCGAATGCGTGTACACCCCTGTATGGAGAGTGCCCTTGGATTTATCTGCCTGGCCACCTTGGTGGACTGGCACATGGGGCTATATGATTCACTCATGCTCTGTTTATATTGTCAGACTCCCTAAATAGCAGTTGCATGAGTGTCTGTGCAATGCTGAGGTTCACTGTCAAGGTAGTTGTACACTATTGTCTCATTCCTATTCATGACTGTTGACAAAAAGAAATAGGTCACGTAATAATAACAGGTATTGATCATCTATATTTACTTGAATATTTAACATGCACATATAGCCTGTATCTCTCTCTCTCCATGCTGCATCTGCTGCTTGCCTGCTTCTTAGATGTATACAATTCCCTTACAGCAGGCAAATGCTTCTTTGTGTAGAATGTCTTATGTTACAGGAATTATCAGAATATCAGTAAAAAGCCATTGTAGATATGAATGTTTTAGATTTGAAAGGGACACCTAAAAATTGCTGTATTTGTGAACTCTGTTCTGAAAACCGAACATGCACTGTATGTGCCTCTATGCTGTGCCTTTCAGAATAAATTGTGCCACTACTTTATTTTTGTGCCTGTGAATAAAAGATTTGTACTGCCTTCTCCTGCATGTGGCTCAGCATAAAAATGAAAAAAAAACCCCAACCAAAACCCAAACCCTTTCAGTTTGTTTATCCCAGAATTCTCTTCTATATTTTTCTGAAGATGAAAACAAATTCATAATCTGTGAATATATCTCAATGCACCCATGCCAAGCAGTGCTTTTTATTACTGAAACTGAAGCACACCTATTAACCTGAAATGACCACCATTTTTTATGAGAGAGAACTATCAACTGCACAGAATTATTCAAAAGGGGCTTTATGATCCTACAGTGTGCTGCCAGCAGTTATGGACATCAACCAGATCCCTTCAACCAAATCCAAGTTTGGATTCAAATTCACTGCTGTAACTCCCTACTGGAGTAGGTTTACTCTCCCAGGTCAACACCCCCTTAATGCTTTATAAGACTGTGATACAGATTTTTAAATACTGCACTGGAACAGATCAGATTTCATGATCCTGGTACAGCATTTTCATGGTCCTGATACAGCCTGTTTGAGGCCATGCGGATATCTCAGATTTTAAGAGAGGCAGGACAGTTACTTGGATCCCTCTCCGGTTTATGTTACTAGTTCATTTTTATGAGAAAAAGCCAGTTTCACAAATTTTTACCAGATATGCTCCAACACAATGTTCTGCAATCCTTGCCTCATGGCCTCCACACACTTTTTTTTTTTCCTTCCAACAACCTTTCATCACAACAAAATGATGCCAACATAGGCCAAATTATAAAGGAGACCCTTGGTAGTTTGAATAGGTGACTGAGACCAGCTGGGAGCAGGGGTTACAGTTTGCACCCTGGGGAGGGCTGTGGTAACAGACATGCTTCCGTTTACCTTTTGGTTCATCAGTTTTCTAACACCGTTTTTACAAGCTCTAGAAACAAAGAATCCCACAAGGGATTCAGGCAATCTTTCAAAAACTAAACATTAAGAAACTCCTCCTGA
This sequence comes from Athene noctua, assembly GCF_965140245.1. NCBI lineage: Eukaryota > Metazoa > Chordata > Aves > Strigiformes > Strigidae > Athene > Athene noctua. The sequence continues at coordinate 63,424,799 of NC_134037.1, read as the reverse complement.
ATGATGGAAAACTTCATTTTTCTACTCACACTGTGTATCTTACTGAAACCAAGAGGGTGATGTTGTACACGTGCAAAGCTTTTACCACAGGACTCCCCTTCTATGGTGACTCCTCAGTGGCTCCAACTCATTGTAATCCCTGACTATAAGATAACAGATTTTTAACTCCTCTACACAGGGTCAAAACCTTTGCTGGTACGCTTTGCAGCATAGTGGGACTAGAAAAAAGGAGACAACTACTCTTGACAGACTAAAAAGCCTTCAGCAGATGAGTATCAATTATTTCTGTATGTGGTAGGCTTGGAGGAAACAACAGAAGTCAAACAAAACAAATTCCAGAAAGATTTCAGCATGTGAATTCATACAGTTTGCAAATCTCAATGGCTGTGCCTTTACCATGGTTCACTATCTCTATTTTAGCAGGAAAAGACCTAAGAGTGAAGACATCGTATATACTCACAACGCCCAGGCAGATGTGGACTATTGCAAGGCTACCATGCCCAGCTGCTGCCTGTGGAAACATTGTCATGTCTACATCTAGTTTTTGCTACACTACACTTCTGTGTCTATAGTATCTGATTCAAAATTAAATTAAATCTCATCGAGTTCCGTGGAAATCAGATGAGGTTCCCACACCTACATACTGAACTGCAATGTCCCATGTATCAGACCAATGTGTTGAACATTTTCTTTTACTGATGATTTTCAGATAAATTTGGTAGGCCATACATATTAACAGAACTATAACATTAAAGAAACACCATCTCCCTTAGCCCTGCAAAGACAGTGAGTCCACAGTCCATAATAAATTGAATACCAAGCTATAACCAGGCACCAGACCACATTCTTCCCACCCCTACAACACACTGAATGAGCCAGCATGTTCAAGATCATGATTTTGAAGTAATGAACACAAACATGACCATGTGCCCGTATCTAATCAACACAATAAGCATAGACAGGAAAGTCACTACTTTGAACATTTCCTCATTAATTAGGAAGGGCTTCCATGAAATGTCTCTTGAGTGGTCACTTAAGGAATTGGCACAAATAAGGCACTGAGAGGAAGGGTGAAATGATCATCTCATTATGACATGATGCTGATGACATTTGTGTTGCTGGATGTTTCCACTTGATGTTAAGCAGCGGGTGTAGTTTATCTCTCCTCTTGGAAATCTAACAGACTTATTTAGTTTTACATATATTGCTCTGCAAATACAGCACTGTCTAACAAGGCAATACAGGCAATAGCCATCTGTCCTTTGTGCTCAACACATGGGTTTCTAGCTTGTTGGAAAGATTTTGTAAATTTGATTTGGCCCATCATGGAATAAGGCCAACAAAATTAGGAATTTCTAGTAAAGAGGAAATTAAGGGTGTTGCAACTACTCAGGAAAAATGGTGAAAAAATGGTGCTCCTGACAGTTTCAGTAATGACAGCAGGACAGCTCCCTTCTAGCTGGAGGTTTGTTTTGTTTCAGACAAAACTCTCTGAAGCTCAGTGATCTAAAATTTCTTACCACCCCTAACTATAAGTGGAGAAACAGGATGTGCTCTGCTAAACTTACTCTTCCTTCTACAAGCACTGAAGGATGCGATGCTAGAGGCATGAGCCTTGAAAACAGACAAACAACAGAAGGTAACTAAGATTCTGCTCCTGGCACACCAGGAGTTCTGTTAAATATCTTGGTTTTATTTTCCTATTAAAAAAGACCTGCTGACAGAGAAATTTCCTGACTCCCTTAATATAGCTTAATACTTAAGCTTAATGAATTTATAAGAACTCTAGTGTAACAGGAAACAACAACGGCTGAAGGAAAGAAGATGGCTTAAAAGGCTGTTTTACTCTATTTACTCACTGACACCCAGGAGGAGGAGAAAACAACCCAAGTTACAAAAGTGGTTTTACATAACCAGAGGAAAATTCACTGTGGGTGCTGATAATGGAGAACAAAAGCTTCCAGGCAGATTGCAATAGTAAATTACCAGGCAGAATGATTTACCCCCCTTCATGATCCACAGTGCTGCCTGGTACTAACAGCTCAAGGGTGAACAGGAGCCGCCTGGGCTGGCAGGGCTAGTGAGGAGAGCAGGAGAGTCCTTCCTCCTGCCGGGATGCAGCCAAGGGGGAGTCTCCTGCTGTTTTCAGAGCCTGAAACCAGGCTTCCCAGCTTCCCAGGGAAAAGCCAAATTCTGGAACAGGACAGACCTGGCAACCCCTCATCTTCAGTGGCTCTCCAGAAATAATACTGAGAATATAACACACAATGGGAGACAGCACAGGTTGCTTCCCCATCAACCTTGGTCACCACTGACCACGGACTGAGCCGAACGGTCGTGTCTGAGTTGAGGGAGATACAGACCCAAGAAATGCAGCAGCTAACCAAAACAGGATATACACAGATTTTAATCGCTGAAGTCCAAATGTGTTGCCAAATTTTAAGTCCCTGTTTATGGACCCATCAACTGCAAAAATTGAACATTTACTCAGAAGTGTGATAAGGGAAGTCATTTAATATACATTCACCTCTCATCACTGTTTCTTATCCTTCTTATATTCTCTGTGAATTTCAATTTAATTTCTTCAGGATTCATCTGTTATTATAAAGCTTCCAATTGGACACTATTTTGACTGACTTCCTCATGCTACTGTCAAGTGGACTGAAAAAACGCAACCTTTTTTTGGACTAAGACAGATGTTAAACAAGTGTTAACAAGTGAATCTTAGCAAGCTGATCCTGTGTTGTTGCTCCTCCTGAACTCAGAAAAAGACTCCATACAAACTCATACTATCAAATAGTCTCTCACATAGTACATGTTTTACATCAGGGAAAGCAATTTTGAATATGTTTGTAAATTATGAAGACAAAAGTCAAATTTTAATCAACATGCATTTTAATTTAATTATTTCAATTGCAGTAACATGAGTTGTGAAACACAGCTGCATACTGCTTGAACTGCAAAAGGAAGATGAAATCTTGTCCAAAAAAGATTAAGATGCAAGTATAATTGCAATTAAAGAGGATGTCCAACAGTGGCCATAAAGTACTGCAATAACATGCAGTATTTGTGGAAAAGTGTAATTTTCAAGGTGTTTTTAACATCTCTGTAATCATACTTAATTAGACCCTAAACCTAATGGATGAAGGTTAGTGTCACCTCTTTTGGTAGCTGCATCTTACACAGGTTTGAACTGGTACTGTAACTACATCCTAAGGTGGTCAAAATAGATGGGTCTAGTCCTTTTCCCCCAAGATCTTGAACAAATGAACTGAATCCACTTCATCAGCTTCTCGGGCAAACCATGAAGTTAAGTATTTCTGAACATAACAGCAAGCATTGTCGCTGTCTTTCATTTCATGGATCAAGCCTACAGAATCTGACCAAATTTGTTAATAGCTTTGGGAAAACTAACGCAACACCCTTAAGCCAATTTGAATGTAATTAAAAAAAAAATATATCATTAAGTACTTATCATGGCATTTCCTGTCTTAATACCCTTTATTATATATTTTGCCTTATGTATTTATTCTTTCTTCTCTCCCTTTTGTTTGCCACATAACCTCCACTTTAAATGTGGGGTTTTTTAAACTAGAATTTGACATAAGTTTTCACTCTGATTTTGTGAGATGTAGCTGTATAAACGTTCACTTCTCTACCACATATAGGTTTATGAAAGGTTTGTAAATTTATTTTTGGCACTTGGAAAGATTAGTTCATAAAAGTTTAGACCTCTTTTTAAATGCTCTGACTCTGAACCCATAAAACTACTGCTTACGATTTTCTTCAGGACAAACTCTTCCTCAACTTTAATCTCTCTCTAAAACTCCAAATATACTTGCTTTCAAGAACAGTGAATCTTGATGTTCAAAGAAAAATATTCAGGTAAGATAAGCATCAAGTTCAGACGTGTTTAGTCACAATAAATTGCTCTGTGTCATGGGGCTTTTGGTGACCTCAGTTGTATGAAACCAAAATAGCTATAGTTAAAGTGTTAAGAATGCTGAAGGTATGACCACAGTTCACTTAATCTAATTCACAGGAATCTAGAGTATAGCATAAAGAGAGATCACTTAATGAAACCTATGGATGAAAAAACCCTGAAACTTTACCATGTCATAAAACTAAATTTAATGCAGTTAATCCTTCACATAAAATAAGCAGACTTCATAATCTAGGACAAGGGGAAAAAAAATATTAAGGACAACATTCTTTTTTTTTTTTTCATCCTATTTTCTTTATGAACAGTGCATGTATCTGAAGTTGATGAACAATCATCTAGTAATCAAAATTAACATCATTCTTCAGTGTGTTTCACCATTAGAAATCAAAAATAATTGAGTCTTGATTATTTGTTTAAACCAGTTGGCCTTACTTTCACATCCTTCCTATGCTAAATACCAAGTAGCTGTAAAAGCATTTTCTTTGTGAAACAGCATAAAACTCCTTAAGAACATAAACACTTCCCTACCTAATAGCAACACTTCTTTCATGACAGTAATTCCCTACAGCTCTTACACTGCACTCTAGCAAAAGAATAACTCCCTCTCTCTCTTCCCCCATATTTCTACTTCCTCAAATTCAGTGAGCCAAAATCTATTCTAGCAGCACTTCAATGAAATCAATCCAGAAAAATACATCTGCTATGCCAAAAACTGAACTAATCCTCACAACCTTTACCAACTTACACTCTGTACCATAATGAATTTCTCATTACCAATTGCCTTAAAATTGATGGTTCTCCTCTTTCCACTCTTTTTCCATTCACAGATGTTATGTCCACCTACACAATATACACAATTTCATCCCTTCGTCTTCAGCATCCTAATAATTCTTATTCTGTCCCCATAACATCAGTGGAGAACTGATTATTTATGCCATCTGGTTTTCTGGCCTTTTATTTCTATCAGGCTAAACAGTTCTAATTTGGAGTTTCATCTTTGTTTCTTCATCCCCTCTTATTTTAAAGTAAAATTTTTCTCAGTCTTTCCCCAACTCAGAGTAGAAGAATAAAGCCTGGATATTCAGGCCAAAACCAGTTTTTGCATTTCTCCTCACTACATTCAGAACCAACTGTGCAATCAAAAGCAGGTATTTTTTCTTCACTCCAGCTAAACAGCAACACACTTGATTCCATAGTTCCCTTTACCTTTATGTTTTCCACATAGAAAAGTTCTCCCACTTCTATATTTGGCTACAGGGACCAAGAAAAGTTCATTAAGGATGAGGAGAAGGAAAGAGATGAGCAGTGGTTCCCCTCAAGATCATATTATATCATTAAAGATTTTGAGATTTCCCAAGATGGGTAAACACATACGATAATCATGTGGCACACTGCAATGTGGTTTTAGCTCCAAGAATGCAGGTTTAGCTATACATCAGAGGGTTATGTGCTGTCACCATGCTGGGCACCAGAAGCAGTAACCTAGAGCACTTGAGAATTAGGCTGTCCTCACAGCCTGGGTGCAGCACCACGCTGATCTAGGTATTCCACTGCTGATGTAGAGCTTATACTTATACACATCTTATATATAACATGTTTTTATCGGAAGTCTAAGCCTGTAATCTCTTCTTATTTTATGCCTTCTATAGAGATTATGGCTAAAAAAGGATCAAGGGAATGAAATTAATCTTTCAAAGCAAAATGATGCACTTCATTTGGAATGGAGTTATTATTTTATACTATTATTACTATTCACTTGCGCTGAAGTAGGCATTACAGGCAACACCTCCATGATCTGAGCTGTGTTACACCAAGCCCTCTGTCCTTATAATTCCTGGCCCTCCTTCCAAATGTTTCAGTCCAATTATAACAGAGAACATACACAATGCGTAAACAGGGCACACAGGTGGGGTCAACAGAAAATAACATTTATTTCATTAAACCAGAGGATCAACAGTGTTTCAAAACATGCAAACACTACACCAAATTTCACTTTAACAAGAGAAAGGTAATCCTAGACTTTCTGAGGGCGTTCATCACTACAACTCACCTCAGTCACAGGTTATATTTTGTAGAACTACAAGAACAAACTTTTCATTTTGTGCTGGAAAAATCTCTCATATTCTATTAATGATGTGTATGTGAAAAGTAAAAGAAAAGCTGAGAGAAGAGAGGAAGAAAAGATTTGATTGCATTAGGCTATATCGGATGGTAATGGATTTTTAAGACAGCAAAAAACATTACTCATTTGCTGATTCTCCTCAGCCACAGTAAGTGCTGCAGAAAACATGCCTGATACTTAATATGGTTTTGTTCAATTCTTGTACTCTGTACCAAAGTGGAAAATTGAATAAAATGCCATTTAAAAAATTATTGCTATGATGTGAAACTGAATGAGTAACACGGTAACAGACCATGGCATAAGACATTTCTCCTCGTAGCAAAAGGATACAAGTTCTCAAGTAAGAGAAAATGAACTATCTATGCCTGAGGATTTTTAACTCACAGGAAACTCAGCAAGTGCCAAAATGAAGTTCACCTGAGACTGGCAGATACTCAAAGGGATTAAGTCATTATCAGAAAAGATGAAGTTAATGGTGGATTTTGAGATTTTGGGGACTGGGATCCAGAGGAGATGTCTAATAAGGCGTGAATTTTCTCTATACCGGTTTAGGACAGCAACTTCTAAGGTTCATGAGAGTTACAGGCAGGGTCAAGAGCCTGACAAAAGTTCAGCTGTGTATGCTAACATCAGAATTACATGTCTGAAAGCACCGACTATTGTAAAAGTTTGGCAGTGTCAAATCTGTCACTGGTATAGTGTACTTTTAGTTACTTAAGATCGAAGGATTTAGTCTGTAGTCAAATGCTTATCAGTTGAAGGTATCTCGTGAGACCCCACCTGGAGTCCTGTGTTCAGCTCTGGAGTCCCCAGTATAAGGAGGACACAGACCTGATCAAGTGGGTCCAGAGGAGGCCATGAAGATGATCAGGGGCTGGAGCACCTCCCCTGTGAAGACAGGCTGAGAGAGTTGTTCAGCCTGGAGAAGAGAAGGCTCCAGGGAGACCTTATAGTGGCCTTCCAGTACCTAAAGGGGTCTACAGGAAAGATGGGGAGGGACTCTTCATCAGGGAGTGTAGGGATAGGATAAGGGGTAATGGTTTTAAACTGAAAGAGGGTAGATTTAGATTAGGTATAAGGAAGAAATTCTTTCCTGTGAGGGTGGCGAGACACTGGAACAGGTTGCCCAGAGACGCTGTGGCTGCCCCCTCCCTGGCAGTGTTCCAGGCCAGGTTGTTCGGAGCTTTGAGCAGCCTGGGCTAGTGGAAGGTGTCCCTGCCCATGGCAGGGGGGTGGAACTAGATGATCTTTAAGGTCCCTTCCAACACAAACCATTACGTGATCTAAATTTTGAACAATGTTTGTGACATCCAGCCCATTTTCCTTTTGTTAAGGCAGGAAAATTTCCTAGGCCGTTCTCCATGCTAATTTCTATAGCATATACAAACCTGTGCCTCAAATTCCTCTAAATCCCAGCCTCTTTTGTCAATTCTACAGTTAAAGCTTATGGAAACAGAATCACTCAAATTTTAGGAGTGGTAAAAATAATTAGGTATGCAACTTTACTAAGCCAGAAATAATCAGCTGCTGAATGAGGTGCCAAAGATACTTTTCAAGTTATCTTATTTTACTTTGCCTATAATAATTCCACAAATAGTAACAGACTAGTGTCATCTAAAGAACAACTCCTCACTGGACTAAGGACCTTAATTTGCCTTGCTTGCTTTGTTTGTCTGCATTAATCTGAAAATCTTGGTCACAACATTGCAAAATGTAGAGACTCTCTGCAGTCCAGCATCTGTCACTGACAGGAAGCTTTCCCTGAAATATATACAAAATGTTCTCTCTTGTTCTTATGTTGCATGATGCAATAGAAGTAATCCCATGCTATCTTAACAGTTGCTTAATCATGTTAACCAGTTCCTCCTCCTGCCTTCTGGTTTTGCAGGGTTTTTTTCCAACACTAGCTAGTTCCTACTCTCAGAGCACATGGGTTGCTCCCAGGATGGAGCTCCGCAGTTCCCCAGGCATTTTCTGGAAGTGCAGCCTGGGCTCCTACTTTGTGTTTGGAGCATTTTCTTTTGAAAATGTAACCCTTCCTCCGCTCCATGATTGTGCCTCTTGAGCTTCTAGGATAAAAGTTACACTGATCTTTCCAGTGCAGATTTAGCTAGCACTGCATGCATGCCATTTCTGCTAAAAGGTTGTAGGTCTGGTAGCACATGATCTTGCTGGAGCAGAAAAAGAGAAAAGTGTTTGTGGGTTTTTTTCCTTTCCGGAGGTGAACCTTTCCCATAGATGAAACCTATTTTCCCCCTTTTTCAGAGAGGACTGAGTATAGCCTCCTGATCGTTCCAGGTCAGTATAGAAAAGCTGAATTTGTGAATCTGATTATTTGTCCACATTTTGGTTTCTACAGATCTTTAATGAAAGAAACTAAAATAACTTATTTTCTCTTTCTTAATTATATGATATCTTTAAGAGGGGCTGTGCAGACTAATTTTATAATTTTTAAACATTTTAATATTTTAATGGTTTCTGGAATAAAGGTTAAAATATGAATGCCTGCTTCCAGGAATACCACTCTCCATCAGAAAACAAAGCACTCGATTAGCTAGCATTAAGCACCACAAATAAGACAGTATAAGAGAAAAAAAAGCACATTTAAAACATCAGGTTAGGAAGGAGCAGACAACTGCTACATTCTGGTTGTATAACACTTTCCCACTCTGCAATGTGGCTATTCTATTTCTGTAATAGATGATTTTTCCATATGTTACAATTTCTACACTGAGAGTGGCTCTACTCTAAGCTCACAGGGATTAGGTTACTGTAGGACTTGTCATACAGCAATACAATACTTCAAATGAGTATCTAAAGTAGGGTAGCTGTTCATGTATAGTAACAGAGAACAGTATTTCATGTTTAGCATGTCACACTTCACTTCTTACTGGGCTGTAATATGGATTTGCTCGTGCATCACTTTTGAGCAGAGGAGGAAAATTCAGTTTAGGTTCTGTGTTGACAGTAGACAATGCCTCTCCTCACAGTAACATGAAAAACATCTCTGAAACCCCGTGTTTCATTCAGAGGTACCTGGCTATGTTTACACAGGTGAGGTCCACAATGCCAGTACTTGTTCTTTGGTTATAAGGCTAATTAGCACAGAGCAGCTTAGGTCCATCCTATACAGCTCTACTAGCTTCTGAACTGTCTGCTGGGAACAGACTTGTGTTGGTGATAACTCCTCACCAGTGCCCAGAAGCTGCTGCAGAAGGTGCCCTTTTGCCAGGGCCAGAACTCTGCCAGGGTCATAGGATGGGCAAGGCAGTCCCAGCGCCCAGGTACATCCCCAGACACCCTGCCATGAGTCACACAGGTGTTCAAGACACACAGACTGGTCTGCAGAGCTGGGGTGTGTTTGTAGGTAGCAAAGCTGAGAAGTCACTGAGCTGAATTCTGCATTCATGAAACAGTGGATTTCTACTGGCAGAGGTTTTGACTCATAACTCCAAAGCAGTCCAGCACCAATGAACACAGAGATATGAACTAAGAACAGTTTCAGAGAGTAATGCAGTAGTAGCGAGAGTAATGTGTGTGCCAGAGGACAGAATTTGGCTTGTGACTCCTACTTCCTGTAGGAACACCACAGTTTCCATTTCCAATTCCACTACAAAGAAATCCTACTGCTGTAATGTTGATTTAATCTCCAGAAGTAAGGAAATGAAAAGGTAAAATTCATAACTCTAAATATTTAGACTTTCTGATGCTTTCTACTTTTCAGGGTGGGTCTTACAGCACTTTGGAAAACCACACTGCTCCTTCTACTTTTGGCAAGTAACATGTGGCACAATTTATATAGTGAGTTGAGAGGCACTGTGCCAGAGTATACATAAAACTCGGTAAACTGAGAAAGGAGTATATAGTAATGAATATGAAAAACAGTACAAAGGGGATTTCCATTATACAGAATAAGATATTTTGATGTTGTTCACTGGGAATATAGGGCAGCTTTTAATATTATCTGATAGCAATGGCCTGTAATTTACCCTTCTGAAATCAATAAAAACATAATGTAGTCTTTGCTTTATTCAATAATATGCTAGGGTAAAGCAAACAGAGTTCCTCTGAGAACCCAGTCTTCCTTTTGCTGTGGCAATGGTGTTACTAAGATAATCTTTAAATCATCTTAACATCTTAAAAGACAGCATATCTCATGTCTAGGTGTGTATGAGGTGAATACAAAACATATTTTTCACTAATGAGCAATAATGTTTAGCCTGCATACTTATAAAAGTATGAGAAATCTAATACAACACTTTCTTAAGATCAACATCTGCATACAGGACAATCAGTGAAGTTATTCTCTTCAGTTCACCCAAGACATATTTATGTATGTTTGTCTTTTGCCCTTATCTCTAGCAAACGAGTGTAAATGAAGAAAATTTAAAAGTGATCATATTTTCCTTCTGGGTTTGCTCTTGCTTTAAGAAATCACGTTGGAAGTCTCCTGCAAGAGCCATGGGAGCAGACTACCAGCCTGATTTTTAATGCCCAGGGATGCAAGAACAGTATTTTACCCAGGCTCCTTCCCTTGCTATGTACATACTTACAAAGAGGATTCCAGATGGAGTTGGCAATTTGTTGGCTTGCTGTCTGAACCAATCTCTCCGATATTATTTATAGAAGGTCTGCTTTTAAATGGGCTAGCTGATAGTCTCATCCATCTCGCTACAGCCCTTGACTCTGGGAACTGCCAGCGGACTGTCACAGCCATGACACTTGGCAGGCTGGGTCCTCAGTTGGTATAAATCAGAACTATGCTTGCTTACTGCTGCTAAGAGTTGCACTTGACATTTTCACTACCGCTTGATTCATGCCCCAGATAATCTGTCTCACTTTCATGGTTTTATTTGCACGTTTAGCAAAAATCCTTAAACACTATTAGCTGGCTTCTAATAGAATATTCCAACTGAAGTATCCTTTTAGACAGCTTCCAAGCACTGCAGTACTAAATGGTATATTATTATTGAAAATATTGTTTTTAATAAATATAACCATTATTAGAATTGTCAGTTCAGTTACTGTACAATAGAAACCTTTCAGAGATTTTATCACTACCAGAAAGGTATAATTTTTATTATACAGAAATAAATTCATGGACCAAAGCAACATGTATTCTTGTTTATGTTATGTTACAATTTGATAGACAATAGTTAACTGTTAATTATTTCCCCTTTACAAAAGATGAGAAGTTATTACCCATTGCAGTATATTTAAAAAGAGTTCTTCACTCTGTTCAAGTTTTTGTTCTAATTTTATGCTGGAGATTTACAAAACAAACTGGTTTCATTTGGAAGATCTGTCCCCATGAGAAATGGTATTCACCATTCTTTGGTCTATACTGCTGTTTGGTTTTCTGAACCCAGAAGCCGCACAATTTGGAATATTAAATGCAATTTTCAGCTGTAATCTGCCACTGCAGCTGGTGGCCCACAGAAATGCCCAGGGCTATCTGAATGCTATCACAGCAGAACTCACTTACATTCCAAATCATCATAAAGCCTTCTTTTTCCTAGACTGGCATATGGAGTGTTTTAGATATATTCTTGGGCCTCCCCCCCCACCAACAGGGCAAGGGAATGACCTATGGTGGATGGAATTTAAACTGATATCTATATAACATAAGAAATACAGGGCTCAGTTCTGTATCTACTGAGCTTCCTGTCTCCCCAAACATTTGCTTATCATTTTAACCAAAGAAGCATCAGCGTGTTCAGTAAGATCAGGAAAATACTGCTTTTCCTTTGGAATCTGTTCTTTTATTCATGTGGTTATTTGAATGAAATACCTTCCGGAAACAATGAATAAAACGCCTGGCTAATGTCATAGTTAGAAACTTCTCCACATAAGCAAGTTTACAGTGCATTACTTTTCCACCTGGGCTGCCTGACCTTGTAGCAAAGCATACTAAAAAGTTATTTGGCCATAAATTTTAAAATAGGAAGCAAAAGCAAGAAAACAAACGATGGAAATTTCAGTGCATCAATGTGCAGTAAAACAAATATTTTAAGAAGATCCCTCTCCTTGACAGAGGATTTTTTTTTTCTTTTACAGTGCTATACATATAATAGCATCAATACTGCATGGTACTGATCATCATGCCTTACTATGTTTTATTTCCACCCAGAAAGAATTGCATAACCTATAACTAATAGTGCATTTCTCACAACCCCCAACCAGCAGCCTCTGTTAGTCTGACAAGCATGCTGACTAGTTCCAGCAGTGGTGACCTTTGTATGGGCTCACTGAGATCACAGGCTCGGTTCCCATAATCTGCAAAGAAGCCTTCAGATGTAAACAAAACAATTTTAATGTTATCTCTCATCTTTGCTCAACAAAAAAATCCCATAACGGAGTTATCCACTGCAGTACTAACATGACTAAACTGAAGAATCTGCTCTGGTATAATTTAATATATTATTTTACCTAAAAAAAAAAAAAAAAAAAAAAAATCCATAAATGGCTCATACAATGCCCTTCACAGCAGAAAGGAGGCATAAACTTGCATCAGTTGTTCCATTTTTTCCATGGCTTTTAACATTCTCAGACTGGCATTAACTATCACCTCTTTGTCATAGAATCATAGAATGGTTTGCATTGGAAGGGACCTTAAAGATCATCCAGTTCCAACCCCCCACCATGAGGAATAAACTAATTTCTGAAATTCTCAGAGAATTATGGTTCTGCAGATCAGAAGAGTATGGGGAAGCATTCAAATATGAAGATAGCCTTCTTGTGAAATATAATCACAATGAATGGTACAGCACCTGGCAAGTTAGCCAACCAACAAGTAGTACAGCACTTTATCCTGTGGGGCAGCAGTCATATGAGGCAATACAACTGGGGGGGATGGCCTTCCAACTACTGTTCCTGTTGTTCATGAAAAGCATTAGACTACAACCAAGAAGGTACTCCTTGTTCTGTCCATCTGAGTTCAGGGTAGGTACAGAAACACCATTTCACTGTTCTGAGAACACTGAATTTAGCAGGAAGGCTGACTCATCTGATGTCTACATGATCTGATGTTTGATCCACAAGTGTCAGTGGACCAATCTGGGCAGAAACAGAGTTTATTACCTCAGATACAGTAAAATCACTTTCACTACATCAGGGAAGTAGTACAGTTTTACTTTACCTCAGTATAAATGTTACTAATAGAGTCTGTTGGAAAAGACACCATGAACAACCTATTTTGGTCAATGTCTCCACCCTCCTCACTGCTAATCCTTCCCACATGCAAGGAAAGCTTCAGGCTCCTTGTTACCCCAGCATCCTCTGCCAGCAGCAGGAAGCCAGCAACACCACGTGTGCATATGTTCACAAGGTACTGAGGCTGCTCAGCACTTTACAAGACTGAGCCTGTGTATTTCTGAAACAACAGATATTCTTTACTAGATCTAGTCATACAGTGGAAAAAATTGTTGTGGCTAGATGATGCTTACCATCATTTGCCCCAGGGATTTTGAGGATTCTTTAATTCACTTCAAGTAAAAGTCAGCCAATGGTGAAGAAATGTTTAACCTCACTGGGGTGACTTTGCCTTAAAGGAGTGCTCACATAACCCGCTTTGCAATGGATCGTGCACACAGCGTACATCACCAGTGCACAGTGTACGGGACCAGGGATGGTGGCAGCAATGACTACGTGCGACCAGCAACCTCTTCTGTCAGCACTTTTGAATCTAGAAGAGGAAGGGGTTTTATGGCCATAGAGCCATTATTGTTTTGCTTATCTAACAACTGCAGCACAGTAACTTTTTCTCTATCAACATTTACCTGTAACAAATGAGGTTAATTAGTACTGTGTATGATTATGTGTTTCTTGCTAGAACTCACTATGAAAGATGGTAGCTTGTAGTAATCCACCACAAAGTACAGGCAGGGTTATTGTGTGCCAAAGCTCACACAACTCCCACATAGCAGGTAAAGAGGACTGTGATCACAGTGAAGGTGAAAGCAAAAGACAAAGAATTATCTTATGCCCCCTCTGCCAGTCATTTAAATGAATATAAAATGTATATGTAATTGTCTCTCTTCCAACATGTTTGGGACCCAATACAGTTACAGAGGTACTGACAGTAAAGTAATAGTAGCACACGAATAGAAGATGGCGTATTTGGCCTCAATATGGAAAATAAATGCCATTTCAACAATATAGGAAGAATCCATGCAAATACTTCTGCCAAATATTATGTAGCATCTGATACATTTCCACCTATGTAAAGTGTTAGTTTGGCAATTACACTGACCATAAGACGGTCACACAGGAACAAACTTCCCACAGGAATATCCAGGAGGGAAGTTTTAAGAGGGTCTTAATCATCAGCGCAAATGTTTTCTGCAACTGGCTCCCTGTGGCATCAGTGGAAGACAGAAAACAACCAATATATTGCAGTAACAGCAGGCTGCACTCTGGAACCGGGCAGTTCTCATCTTGCTACACAGTCACCAATCACTGGAAGCTGATTCTCTTCTGACACACTTTTTAGAAAGTGATCATTAAGTTCATTAAAGTTCCAACTCCATCAACATGGAGTCAATTTTAGCAACCTCATCTTCATTTCAAAGTTTCTCATCAGGGTCTTCTGAACTTTTAAATTCTTTTTCTTTCTCATCTTCTCTTAGTGCGATCAGGAAGTGTTGGTACCCATCCCATCATGAAACTAGTCACCTATACCAATTAGCTAGTCCTGTCTTCTGTTTGCTACAACTGACCTGAAATGAAATCTTTTCCTAACTTCTCATGTGTAATTCTTCAAGTCCTTTAATATAAATAGGTTTGGTTAAGGGCTTTGCTCAAGTTTCTCAGTGTACAGTAGTTATGGATCACTGTGGTCCAAAGTACTCCCAAATAAGGCCTTCATCCCCACGTATGTCTTAATTTCATACGTGTAAGTGAATGCTACATGAAAATTAGACTTTTAACTGAATTTACAGTTTTCACTATTTTAGAAAAGTTACAAATTAACTTGGACATTTTTTGATTATGAACCAAAGAACTCACTGTCTCTGATCATGTTTCCTTTCAGGAAAAAAGCATTTCTGCCATGTCTCTAAATAAATTATAGCATAAACACTGCTGCTTTTTCCCTTCCATCAGTAACATAACTTAATAGCAAGGCAATCCCATTTGACTTGATTAATCTCCAGAATGTCTAGTTGCAATTCATTTTACACAAAACATCCTGCCAGGAAAGTGGAAGGTAGCCTAACATCTGCAATCTAATAGATTATAGAACAGGACAGTCTGTTGCATACTTATGAAACAGTAAAATGAAGCCTTGTTTTAAAAATTATACAATTCTGTGCTTCAAAATTCCTTATACCCAAATAAAAACTGGTACAAAAATTAAATTCAATAAGCTAATTTCTTTCCACAGGCCATATGTGCTGATAGGATTTAAATTTGGACTTACTTGTATTAAACATAAAGGGGAAAAAAATTTGAATATCACTTTTTCAATTAAAAGTCAAATACCACCTGAAATGACTATAGATCAGAGACTGAAAGAAATTGGAAGAAATTCAGCAATATGTGTTCATACCATGTTGGATTATTTTCTAAAAGCACTTTTTAATTAAAAAAAACAACCGAACAACCCCAAAACTTAAAGACATTTTAGTTTCAAGGAGGATTGCCTAAGGCATATGGATACATCTAACATAATTTTAAAAACTCCCTAATTTCACCATTATTTTTATTCTCTTTATTTCAAGATGAATATATTCTCCATTTTTTGAGGTCACAAATAGGCATTCACTGCTGAAGGCTTTTTAAAACTCCTTCCTCCTATTAAAAAGACTATTCTATCTAGACTATCATCTCCTCCTGGATACCCTGCAATGAAGTTGAACTTCAGAGTTCTTCTACACTATATTTTCTCTCCCAGATTTTTCTTAAATGTCCTTCTCTTTGTCTTCACTGGTGCATAGTCTTGCTTCATGACTGAAGGATTATTTTTGACTGTCAACATCAGTCCCAAGAATGGACATACAAGTAGAGATACTCATGATTCACAAACAGTAATGACAGTCTTGGCTGTCATCAGCCCTTGGTTAGGCTTATTGTCTTGGTCATCAAAATTAACACTGTCAGTTGCAAGAGGATAAAAACTTGCGTAACTTTCAGCTTTGACATGGTAAGTATTAAACATTTAGTTTTGGTTGGGATCACTAAATTTTCTTTCTTTTCTTATAATATAGAATGGGAAGCAATCTTAGCAACCTAATCAGAGGTACGCTGAATTTCTATGAGGGAAAAACACAAATAGCACCTAGTTGTTATTCAAAATGTCATTTTAAAGAATGCACCTTTCCTTCAAACTATTTGGTTTTTTCATCCACATCATGCACCTCTTTGCCTGTATATATCATGTGTGTATGAGTGAACATATGCATAGGAATGAAGAAACAACATTACACAGAGAGATTCTCAAAACAGGAAAGAATATAAGCACTGGAGAATGGAGTGTATATAGGACTTGCCAAGATCAGCTGATGAGTGCGTTTTCACATTTAGGGAAGAAGTAGGGAAAAGGATAGCATCTTTACAGTATCAGAACAGGTATTCCTTTGAGCAATTGAGAGTTAAAACCTCACAAAACAGAAGTGAAAAGGACACACAACCTGTGGGACAGAGAGCTAGCACTACTGAAAATTAGTTAGCCTTGCAAACATACAAGGGATGTTTAACAGGGATTCACTTACTACTTGTGATAGGCAAACCTGTCCCGTCTCTCCTGACAGAAAGACAGACAATGCATCTTTTGTGCTATAGCCACATAAACGCAAAATAACTTGTGATAGAAAGAACCGCAAATTTGGCCAAGTCATTGTTTTGTAAATGTAACTGTCGGGATTTTCAAAATCAGCTTAAGACCTAAATAAAATAGTTGCATTTCATTCACTGAACTTTCTTTACCCTCAAAACCCAACTCCTAGCTTGATACAGTTGAACAATTTTTGGTCAGGCCCAAAAGAGCAAGGTCTGGGCTGAATGTTGCTGGCCTAGCTGTGTGTTGGAGCTTGCCTGATTGCCTGGTTCCTATGCACAGGGTACGTAGATTCAGGCCCTATGTTCATTTACTTATTTCCACAACTGTCTGTGAGTGTTACATTCAATATGCACCATAAGTAATAGTGTATAATAGCTACCAAAGAACAAATTAAGTGCTTAATCTCATTAAATCAAAACACGTGGAAGTTCTTGCATCGCTATGCTCTGCCCTCTAAAGTTGTGAATCACATCTTTTACAATGCAAATAAGTTTTATCTTCTGTTTTGAAGTGACCAGCCTTATTTCAGTAATTCCCTGACACAGGAATTTTGTATGCATTCAATATTTAACAGCCTTTTTAAACAATTTCTGGTCAGACTAATCTTTCATTTCCTATCAGGTAGCAAATGGGCTAACACATATAGAGCTAAAATGAAGTGTAACAATGCTTATTTTGGACAATGCATTCTTTTATGCCACATTAAAAAGTGTCATGCTATGAAGTGAAAATAAATAAACAACTTTAGACTGGAAAAAAGCTTCCAATTAGATTAGTTCAAAAAGCAATTAAAGATCATTCCAAAATGAAAAAGCACTTATTAGCATTGACATGAGCAAATCAATATGCGGCTTAACATCAGGGCTATTATACAGGGAATTCCTTCATAATCTTAGAACATGAAGAAATGTTAGACTATACACTAGCCTGTTTTGAAACAGACATTTCAAAAGCCACTCCTTGAACAGAGCAAGTCAAATTTTGAAACCCTCACCAACACTGTTGAACAGGAGAAGAAATAAAAGTTGTTTATTTTTTGCTTTGTGTTTGGCTTTTTAAAAAATAGATTTCTAATCTATGACTTTTAATAAAAGTCTCCAAAAATTTATCAAAATTTATGTAACCTCTAAAACTATTATTTCTATTCACAAGAATAACTTCCTTCAAATTTATAGGAACCTGAGGGATCTCTTGTGCAAAATCAGGATGACTATCAATATGGTTTCATTTTACTTACCTAAAAACAAAGAAAAAAAGTACTTAAGCCACTGGTTATTTAAAAAGGTTCTTCTGGTAAAGGACTCAACACAGGATACATTCATGAATATACATAAAGGCAGCATTGGGAGATGCTGAATCAGGTGTCTGCATCCTTGTAGAAAGCTCCTCAGCCTTAGAGTGGTTCATGATTGTTCACTGAGACAACTGAAAGAATAGGTTGTGAAGGTCCTAAATGCCTAAGTTGTAACAGCTTCTCTTCATGCTTTACTTGTATCTCTGTCCCACAACCAGTAGTGAGGACTGATACTTCTCTGCTTCCCTTCTCTGCAGAATACACTAGCTCTTTGCTCCCCAGAGTACATTTTGGGAATTGATTTCTATGAAGTGTGGCAGAAAAACTGTTTATTTAGATAGTAGTACTTAGTAAACTGAATTGTATTTGTTGGCATGGCTAATAAGGTTCCTCACAAAAAGCATATTTAAGCTGTAAAGCTCTGTGCCAGAAGACAGTACAGATACTCAAAGTTTACATGGATTTAAGAGGTGACTGGAAAATTTATTGGAAGAAAAATTTATTTTTAATTCTTTGAATTATAAAGAATACCACCCCACTTCACAAAGTTCACAAGCTGTGAAGCGCTACAGCACTGGAGCTGTATTTTGAGGAAACGCCTTCTTACATCTGCTCCTTTCTAATGGTTCTATTGGGCACCCTGTGCCTACGATGCTAGGGAGAGGGATCTTAAATTGGGTTCAGAACAACCATTCTTATGATCTTACCAAAACTGTAAATCTTGGCTAAATGTTTTCCAAGGTTATACCTGTATTTGAAGAGAATAAAGAGGGATGTGAAATACATACTGTGTGTGGATACAAGATGTGAGCAAGTTGCTGTTCAAACTTAATAATACAACTCAGATTCCACTTGTCAGTACTTTGGTGCATTTCAGTCATAGCCATCTTTTAATTTCTACGGTTAAATTTATCTTTTTTTTTTTTTTTTTAAACAATGTGGATTAGGCAATGAGTTGAAGATAAATTCAGTTCAGCCTTGATGTGAAATAGATCTAAACTCTTTATTTTAAAAAGCATGCCATGAAAGCAGTGAGGTTTCACCTCACTCAACACAAATATATACTAAGTAACAGTACCAGATAATAAAATCTACACCACCTTTTGAAACTATACCATACATGAAATGGAAAAATTTCCTCACTGAGTTAAGTAAGGAACTCTCAGCCATTCAGTAACTGGCATCTGTCAGCTGTGTTTAACTTGAGGCACTTCAGCTGAAACAAAGCTTACAGGAAGACCATAATGAAGTTTGGCCATTTTCATCGTCATTGTGACTGAACCCAGTCAAGCAGTACAGTGAGCTGCTGTTTACTGCAAATGCTTGCCTTTATTTAATGTACTTTTTTTTTTTTTTAATCTCATATACAACAATCACATGATTGTGATTTGCACCTGCATGTTTGCTAACCAAGATAATTTAGTGGCAATAAAAAGCCCAGGTTACCTTCCCAACACAATTAGTTTAAAGGCCATCATGATAGTGTCATAGGAAGATGAAAAATGGATGCAAAAGTAAATCCCTTCTGCCTCTTTGTATGCCCAGCTTCAAATTGTCCATCTAGCTGGGGCAGGGCCAGGCTAGATACACGGCCACGCATGGCAGTGTTTCCTCCCAGTGCCCGGAGGGAGGACCAGGCATAGCAGAAGAGAGGGAGGGAGGCCAAGGGACCAGTTGAAAGAAAAGCCACTTTCTCTTCTTTTTTCTCCAGACTGTGCTGGACTGCAGGGAAAGCAAATCATACCCACCATGCTCGTCACATACTTGCTCGGTCTCTCCCTTTTTAAGATGTCTCAGTCTATTTTACTCCCCCACAAACACTGGTAAAACAGTGCCACATCTATTTTTTCCTCCTCATTTCAGACACTGCCCTCTTACCTCATCCATAGCCAGACCTCCTTGCTTCAGATTCCCATCATCCTATAACTATCCTTTTTGTCCCTTCCTCATTCCCAGGGGTTTGTGCCGCACCTTTCAGTTGCTACATGCCAAAAGCCCACCTCTTTCAAAAGCCTTTGTGACTTTGCACACAACGACATCTCCTGAATGATTTTTTCGACTACAAGCAGTTTGAGGTCATGCTATGCTAAATGTTACATTTTGTGTATGTTCCATTCACTCACAGGAGCACATACAAAGAAAGCTGGTGCATGACAGGTAATGCCAGAAGAAACGTCAAAAAGGAGTGAAGTGAGGGGACCAAGAGAAGCAGGACACAGAAGAATCTATCGCTCTTTTGATCTGTCTCGACAGAACAATCTTAAAAACAATTTGTATCTGCTGTCTGTCTTCACCTATTCTATATATTAAAACTGAGATGCACTAGGTACTTGATTTTCACATAAAGACATTCTGTACTGGCTATATGATAAAAAAGTTTTGAAAAGCAAAATATTTCTAGCCATGTTCCACTGTGCAAAATTTACAACATTTACCCTCATACCATGACCTGTGAATGACAAACATTTAAAAACAGCCAACTCATTTTCTTGAGGCTGTCTTCTAGATTTCTTGCACTAAGGGACACTTTTTTTTTTTTTAAATTGATGGTATAAACTCTGATTTTATTTATACCTAGACAGCTTCCTGAGTAACAAGAATGAAATATAAACCAGATCAGATAACTGGATTTTCTAGGCTAGAGCTAATGAATTATGTGAATTTAGTTAAAACTGATTTCAGACACAACGTGACAGAAATTTGGCTGCATTTTCTAGAAGAAAGGTTGAAAATATTTCACTGAGCAAGAAGTCAAGAGTAAATATTTTATTGTGTAACCAAACTTAGGTCAAATACCATTTTCAGCACATAATTTAACAGAAACAACATTCCAGTCAAATTAGCTAGCTTGACTCAGTGCACCAAAGGCAATCAGAACTGCTTCCTCTAATTCAACTAATATTTACTCAACTAAAAGCAAAACCAGAGATATATACTTGATAGTCACTTCAGACACTACCAGATGAATACATAAAGTGCAACTATTCCCTCAGTCAGCTAAAAACTACACATCCAGCCAACACCCAAATGGGAAACGAACTGATGATTTTCTTCATCATCTATCAACATTGCCATCAACAAAATCTCCATTCTTTATATCTGCTGCTAATGAGCATTAACCTTCAACATGTGTATGGTAACAACATCAAAACCTCATCTTATTAGTCTAAATTGCACTTGTTAAAATTGCACTTGCTTTTCGTCCTTTTTCATCTCCTACTCTGAATGACACTTGCTAAAAAGGAAAATTAAAATAACTCACTTTGGCTACATTTGCATAGAGAAATGGGCTGCTAGAATGCTCATAAACAAAATCTGATATAATCACTTACCTCTATTACAAAGAAATCTTTATCTATTTAGTGGAAATAGTGCTCAGTTTGCCTCCACCTATGCCCATCCTTTCTCTAAAAAGCAATCAGTTGATTTTCCACAAGGAAAACCCCCAAACCCAAGGAGTGCCCGTCAGCTCCCCGCAGCGCTCCCCTCCCCGAGGCGGCGGCAGGCAGCGCCGCACACTACTGCCCACTTACTGATTTTTTCCTCCCCTCTGGAGAAAGGAAAGCAGCAGAGCTGGCCCATGGCATCGACCGCTTTCTTTTCCTCCTCGTCCTCTCTGCGTGCACCTCAATCAAAAGCTGCAGATCGGGCTGCAGTCCGTGAAGAAATTGCTTATTCTGCTCTGGGAGCGAGCGGGAGAGCGGGAGTGAGCGGCAGGGCAGGCCCCGCCCCCGGCCCGCCCCCCGGCCCGCCCCCCGGCCCGGCCCAGCCCGGCCCGGCCCGGCCCCGCTCGCAGCCTGCGCCTTGCCCTTGCCATGCAATCTGTCTTGAAGACAGCTGCCCGCTTTTCCCTTTCTCGGACTTAGGTTACTTAAAAAACCAGGCACCGTTTGGCCACCTTGAATAAGGCGCCGGTGGGTTTAAAAAGTGTAAGTGTGGCTGTGTGCCCTCTGCCACCACACCTCCCCTCCGCCTCACGAAAGCGTGCTCAGAAAGGAGAGAAAATACGGTTAAGTATACACTAAATCTATATATTAAGTATTTTTACTTAATAAATGGGCTTTCCTTCTTTCCCCAGAAGCAAAAATGAGGTTAAAAGACCGAGCAAGGAAAAAAGCTGTTGGAGGTGCCGGAGGAGCGGCAGCCCTAGCAAGAGATGCTGACAAACAGCCTGGGGTTACTGCCAGCCCTGCACTCGGGGTTGGCCCCCGACTTCAGTGGGAACAGAGCGGGTCATCTTCACTGCGGGTTACCAGCCCTCCTTCTCAACAGGGAATGTATCACAAGTGTGCGTGAGGAAGGTCACCTGGTGGATGTAACCAGCGTACACTTTTCTAAGGTAATAAAAACCCAGTGAGATGCAACATCAGTAAAGAGTAAATTAGTGATTAAAGATGAAAAATAATCAAAGGCAGTCCTACAGGGATTAGTACTATTCCCAACATTACTCGACAGAGTCATTACTTACCTGAACGTAAATAAGGAATGAAACACCTTAGTACATGCAGTGAGACAGGATAGTAAATGAGCACAGCCTGTATGGCTTTGGCAAACTGAGTCTATTCATTCGAAGTATGTAAATAAACCCAAAGATAAAGGCATATACTCTGTCTAAGTATTCTTTGGTTCACCAGAACCAAAGGCGCCTGGCTTCCTACCTATTTCGTCTTGTGGTTCACTGAAGTTTTAAAGGAATTAGACAGTTCCTACTGCAGTGCTCACATGCTGTTACCTATCAAAGTATCCTTGCAGGTTAAGTATATTGTGAATATCCCAGCTTTTGCGGCAAATAGGTGTTATCACAGACTGTTCTGTTCTGTTCGACAACAAAGAATGTACATGAGATATGTGGCTGAGAAGTAGCTCTTTGGTGTCCGAGGATCTCCTACTGAAGACTGACCCTTGGTAAGCCACTCATAATGACAACAGTCCCTGGATGCCCCATAGCTCTTAAAAGTCGAGCTCATACCGCAATTTCTCCTTCACTGTGGGAATTAATAAAATCTCTCTCTTCTGTCTGGATGTGTGTTTCTGCTAACATGTAGATATTTAATATTTTGAGACTTCTACATTTGTTTAATTTACCAGAAATTTATCAACAACTTTTAAAGTTATTGTTGTAACGCACATAAACATACGAAAACCATCACCCCACAAGCTTTCTGTCATTAGGCTAATAATGAAGGCATGCAGGTATACATATAAATTGTGAGATTACAGTCTAGAAAGTCTGCACACAATTTCCTGTCTAGTATATCCAGGAAAACCACAGTGTTTCACTGAATGTTCATCTGTCTGCACTGGCAAACGGTGCACCTTTCACCACTGCAATCACTTTGGTTTTGAAAGTGATTTTTTTGCATTCACAATGTAAACAAAAATTCAGAAGAAATCAAATCCACCAATACTTTCCATTAAAAGACCTAATCTTGCACACCTTCTCTGGTAATACCTGCAGTCACTGACACATTTTGAGCACCCACTGAATAACAGACAGCCTGTGATAGCAATAGTTCTTAACATTTAATATTAAGATGAAGGATGGATAAAGCATGCAATTGTTTATCGCATTGATAAAATAAATGATAAGGCTTATATTCTTGTTAATATCTTCAAGTCTAATATTTACAGATGAAAAGAGAATCCCTTTGCCACAAAATGAGGGTATGAATTCTGCTACTATTAACCTGCACTTTTTACGTGTTCTAGTTCATATGACACGCCTTCTAGAAAACCAACAATTTAATCGGTGGCAGAAATTCTCAACAAAAATGTCTAGTCCTTCCTATTCAAACTGCTATTTGATTCATGAAATTATATGTTTGTTTTCTGAAATGTAAGGATCTAAGACTGGGGAACCCTATAAATATTTCATATTTCTTAGAGAGACAAATCAGCTTATCTGAGAAGAACAAGTATAATATATTTAACATGTTTGTAAGGCATGGTTCCTTATGAAAACAGAATTGTCTTTAAGCTAAGTACTATTCCAAAACTAATATGCATTAAAATAAGGTTGCCAGGCTGTAATATTCTTTATTCTCTTCCATCACTACTCTGTTATTAACAATAATTAAATAATCTACTATTTTAAGAATTATTATCTTCCAGTAGCAGAAACAAAAAAATATCAGGATAGTATACAAGTTTTTAAAATAACTGTAACAGTTATTAAGTTCTATATTCATAGAAATCCATTTCACCTCTGCAGTTGCTTCACTTGAGGAGATGCTATTAGCCTAACCGAGAGCAAAAAGGAAAGAACATGACCCATATTCTACAACGTGAATTAAACATGAATACTACAAGGCATAAGTGAAGCCAATCATCAAAGCATAGAGAGACTATTTCTAGGAGTGAGCAGTATTTTCCATTCTGCTCAGGATCAAAACAAGATCACAGGCAACATTTTAGGCAAGAAAACAATTATTCTCCACCAGGAAAAGTTAAAAAAAAAAATCAGGAATGTTCAAGTAATACACCAAACAATAACATATTTTTCAGTTTTATGTAGGCATAATCTCCTTCTATACTGACAGATCACATCTATGTAGTACCTAAATGAATACAAAACTCCCAGTGCTGTCATTTTTTGACAATCATGTTTAAGAAAGCAGCATACGAAGCACAGAGTCCTCTTAAAATGAAGCATCCTTCTGCTAAAACATGCAATAACCATAGTTCTTACTGATCGCTTCCCACGTAGTGCTGGCAATCAATCCATGGATGTCAGGCTGACAATACCCTCTTACGCAATTCTGGAATAGTCACAACCAGCAACAGACCTCTTCCGCCCATCTGCAAGTCATCTTTTATCCAAAACTAACAAAGTACATAAGCACAAACGTGGATGCAGAGAAGAAACAGAGGATTCAAGGAGGGCTCTTGCCTTTTAGCACTGGCCAGATCAGTGTACATGCTCTAACTTGCAAGACGAGGATAGGGACCATGAACCGAAGAGCTAGATATGGTCCATCTTAAGTATTTGGGCATATATTCAGTAACAAAAGCGGGCCTGATCACATTTTCGGTGCTTTGCTAGCTCAAGGCCTGCAGTTTGTTCTGTTTTGACAACTTGAAATTTTGGTGAGATATACAAAGTACATTTTGACAGAAGTTACAGCACAGCAGGAAAGCTTTCAACTGTTTAAGGCACACAAGTGTGACTGGATATAGAATTATACTAACTCTAGTCATATGAGGCCTAAACAGCCAAGTATCATTAAAAATTAAGAAGCCCCAAAAGACACTGATAAGTATTTTGCTGTGAGGCAGGGAAGCTGGAAGACACATTGGGACTGAAACTGAGGGGTGGAATTTTTTCAGGGAAGGAATGGCAAGGTGCCATCCTTTATCAAGGATGGTTGCCTAGACTAGCCAAGACAAACTGCAAAGCCAGCAGAACTACTGGCCTCCACCAAGCAGAAATTACAATTTCAAATCTTGGAAAGTGTCCCTCTTCAGAGCAGATAAAGAAACAAGAAGGTATTCATTCTAAGCAGAGGCAATTTCAGCCTTCCTATTGCTCCTGAATACTGTTCAGCTGATCCAGAAGGAACCTAGTAAAGCTTTTTTTAGATGATGCTTGTGGTGCAAATTATGTAAAAAGTGGGTGAGGAAGAAAAGCTGATCTACATTTCAACTTAAAAGTATTTCTGCACTCAGAACCTAAGCTGTTCCCAAGCCAGTGTATATAAACACACACACACACACACACACACACACACACACACAGAGCACACAGAAGACGGTGGTGTATCACTGTTAAGTGTTGTTTTGGGAGCACCTACCAAACCAGAATTACAATCCCTACCTAGAAGAAAACCAAGGATAAACAAATCATCTGTTGGATTTCCCAAAATGAAAACATTTTCCTACTCTGTTTGACACTGCAGACTATGTTCCCATTTCTTTCTGCTACTTGGTTTGTAATGCAATGTGTAATCCTATCAAATTTTTGTGTCCTTCTGAAAACACTTGCAATTAAATTTTTCTGGAGGAAAACCTTAAACAACTAGACTAAATTAATTTTAAAGTATTTGTTTTTCTTATTCTTCAATGGCTTAAGAATATTTCTGGAAACATGTACTATAAAGGAAAAATTATACTGAGTTGGCATTTGCATTCTAAAACAGAAGTGACTATTTTAGCTCTGCTCTTTAAAACCACGTTAAAATACTTCCAGGAAAATCTCACCACTAATATGTGTTTTACAACACTGCCTTCTAGAGAGAGAATCTTGCTCCTATTCACTGTAAATCACTCTTTCTGCAAGTTACATTTGCTGAATGCATTGTACCTTTTCAGCAAAGGCTGGGACACCAGCCACTCATATGCCTGCTTTCTATTTTAAGTGCAACCTCAGGGTGAGGCTCAAGACCAAGTCTGCCAACTGTCCAGATTGTTTACCCTCAGGAATGCATTCAGAGCTGTGTTTAGAATAAGCCCTACAGCACCTCTGGCTGAAAACCCCAAATATATTTGAGCTCTGCAGCATACTCACGGAACCCTTCCTTGCAGAGTGGGCACGTCTGTCTGTGATATGTACGTCCTGAGGTATCCCATCTATTCCTGCAGTGATTTTGCCTGACTGAAAGCGGGTGTGTAAGATGGACTTCATAATGGATGACAGCATGCAAGAATGTGTCTCCCTTGGCATATGAGACCTGTAGATAAGCCCCAAGACAATGACAATGGGAAGAGCTGGGGCAAGGTATAGCTCACACTTCAGGGTCTTTCCAAGGCTCACCTTACAGGACTATGCCTCTGACACCTATCAAGCATTCATTTAATTCAATATTCAGCTAGTTCCTGCTGCTGTGGAAAAGAAAGATTAAGGAATGTATAAAAGCAGGAGGACCAGAAACTGAAGGATACATTAGCTATTGTGGGGGAAAACCCCTCCAAAATCACAAAAAGAAATTGAATCTCATAGTTTAATAGAAATTATTAAATGCCATGTGTGAAAAATAGTGCAATTTGACTGAAAGGCAAAAATTTTGGTACTTATACACTTTTTCCTTCTAAAATTGCAAGGGGAACTGAACACTTGAGATAATGAGGTTTGAAAAGAATTGTGTTCATAGCCTGGCAGTCTCTCAATGATTGTGCCAAGCAGTAAGTAGCTAGAGACAGCTATCATTGTCCAATGATGATTTACTGAGAGTTAACCTGACTGTGAGGACACCAAAAAAGTTTTAAGGAGAATATAAGTTGCTTTCAACTTATTTACTATAGTAAAATAATGAATTTTTTTTTTCTTATGTGTATCAAAAATAAATGAGAAAGATGTGGCAGTGGCAAGGCTGTAATGACTTTGTTCTGATACCTATATTTCCAAAAATTATCACTGCGCTGTTTGCCTTTTTTTAAGAGGATGTACATTTTTTGCCAAAATGTTATGAATGTTTTCTTTACTTTCCTGATTACATTTAGCATTTTTAAATGCTTATTTTGAAAAATTGGAAAACCTAGCTACCAAGAAAAAGAAGATAGAGGTCTGTTCTAGAACTTCCTTCCCTTGTTCTCCATTCAAACATGACCAATTTTTACATTTAAAAATAATGTGCAATATGAACACAGAACAGTGAGAATATTTTTTTTGCCATGTACATACATTATCAGTCACATTATATTAAAACTTGCTTTCTGGAACACTGAGTGTTGTACATAGCCTAGAAGAACAATTCTTGTTAAAAAAAATCAAAATTAATTTTCCACTAGAACAAGTAAATTGAATAAACTTTTTAAAAAGGAAAAAACAAATTAAATAAATGGTGACTACTAATATTCTTTCCCTTCAACGTTTATCAAGAAAGACAGTGAAATGCACTGCCACTGTAACACAATTTTGTGTGTCAGATCTGCTAATGCCACTGGCCCCGGTCAGTACTTTATTGCTGATCTATTGCTCTCTTCATAGTTCAATACTAGAGTTCTTCTGTGGTTTGGAACACTTATAGAAATAGGCTCACTGAATGTGCCTAAAATTTAGCTGGTGTAATGTTGCACAGGCAGGCCCTGATTACAGTCCCTTTCCATTCCTGTTGCAACACTTCTCAGTATTGCAACTTTTCCTCAATCTCCTACATTTGGAGTCCAGAGCCCAGATTTTTCTAACTTTCTGAGAATATTACAGAGTTCCTTTTCTCCTGCTTGTTAAAGACACTGGTAAGAATGCAAGTCAGGACAGAGTTGAGATTTAAGGTAGTCTTTTCCATAAAATTCTCATTTATTTAAAAGGTACTTGACAATACAACAGCAGAAGGCTCCTTAAATATGTATTTTTACAGTCTGAAGAAAATACAGTCTTATTCTGGTATGCCAGTGAAAATGTGGTATTTGGTGATGTGCAAATAAATACTTAGCATTAAAGAACAGAAATGAAGGGACCAATGCTAGTTACTGTGCATTTACAGCTGTTTTTAAGATTGTATCAAAGATTTTTCATGATTCATGGGAGGAAAAAGGGAAAGTAGCATGAAGTCAGCAAAAGAACCATGTAAAACTTGTATTTAAAAACCTGCAATTAAGAAGGTTTTGATGCTGTCAGCTCACAGCAATTGCTAGATTGCTGGATCTTAATACGGTTCGCTGAAATCTGCCTGTGTGCTGCCATTTGCTTTAGTAAACTGTATAGCTAACCAAGGAACACACCCTAACCAATCTGTTTGTTCAGATTATTAAAAAAAAAAATAATCTGGAAGGATTAACCCTTGTCTCCTGTTCCTTTGAAATAACACATTTCACCTCAAAGCCTTCCAGAAGAATAATCTTTAGATTTGAATATATTCTTAAATATGCCCTTTTCTTTCACAGCCAACAGTCCTTTGAAATGATCGGCCACAGTGGGAAGAAGGTCTGTGAATGGATCAGGAAGAAAGAAGGATGCTCTGACCAGTGACCAGGTTCTGTACAGAGAATCTTCAAATTTAAGTGCCTGACTGGCGCATACTTACGAAACATGCAGGAAGTCAGATCGATGACCAAGATTGATGCCCAGAGAAATTCTGGCTTCCTCCGTGTCAGTGAGATGAGAAAGCAGCTCAAGTCTTCCAAGCAGTTAATTCTCT
This sequence comes from Athene noctua, assembly GCF_965140245.1. Classification (NCBI taxonomy): domain Eukaryota; kingdom Metazoa; phylum Chordata; class Aves; order Strigiformes; family Strigidae; genus Athene; species Athene noctua. The sequence goes on along the minus strand of NC_134037.1, from coordinate 63,395,591 downwards.
GCTGGCAGCAGGCAAAATGTCCTTTGTCCCACACCCGTACCACACACCTGTGAGACTCCATAGGAACATCACCTTTTCAGCCTACCTAAAACCATTCAGCTCAGCAAAGAGCCAAGTGGGCTAACAGCAGACATCAGGCTGCACTATGGAACCATCTCTGGCTTTATACTTCAACAAGCTTCTACAGCTGTTTTTCAGAAATTCAACAGTCTCCACCTTGAGTTTCAAACAGCAATCAAGTATAGACCCTTCAGGCTGCCCTCCTGTTTGAAATGTTTTATCTGATTTATGTACAGTACCATGGCTTTCATCTGAGATGCACAATGTAATTTTAAGCTGTATGTACAAGGTTAAGCCCGTATCTACACCAGCTAAAACTGATAAACTGAGTACAATCTTTTGCAGACAGTAAATGAGCTAAACTGTTAAGCTCTGCTCTGAGTATACCAGTTAAAACAAACTTATTTCAGGAATAACTTTGTTCTCAGTCTTTCCTAAAACACAGAAACAGGGCAAATGGAAAATATTTCAGGATCTAGCCCACATATTCTAAAAGACTGTAAACATTTAGTCTAGCAACCACTCATTGACTGTAATTTTAAAAAGCTGTTTCTTTCCTTTTACAATTTTTTTCTTGCTGTTTTAATTTACACTATGAAATGGAAGGGGAAAACAGCATGGAATGAATTTGAAGTGTTCATTCTCACAAACAAGGATAAAAAATGAGTTCATTATCAATGAACCTTGGCAGCAAGTATACTGAATAATCTGTATTTATCACTTCCAGGTGACCCCTTAGTGTATGGTTTATCAACACATCATAAACACATTACCAAAGGATTGAAAGTTGGGTAACTGTTGGTGTAATTTTAACTAATAGGTATTACACTGCCACGGCTGCCTGTGTGTGAATCTATCAGATTCATCATCCTGAAGTGCCAGATAGTCTCTACTAAAAGATCAGGACAGGCAGTAACACTGACTCATTTCTTATGGTAATCTGCTCCAAGGTTTTCATGAGACCAAAGCAGAAAACTCGTTCTAAATGAAGATGAAAGGAGAACTGGGAATGCCAGCCAGCTTTTGCTTTCTCAGATGACTGTGAACTAAACTCTTTTTGGTTAGTCGTAGAGAGATTTCTGTTATTCCCCTTCATACATTCTTCTCAGAAAAACTCAAGTAACACAAAAATCATGTCCTGCCCCAAAGGTAACAGAAACTTCTGCAGGAACCCAGCCATTCTTTTGCTACAGACCAACAGCCTCCTAATTTTAGTATTGATTTAAACAAATAGTTTTGCCAGTTTTCCATTGGTGTCCAATTATGGATGAGATGGAGTTCATTAAAATAATGTAAACCTAATTATACTACTTACCCAAGAGACTCAAACATTAACAGAACATACTTACAGATTTAAAACTGAAATACACACATTTCACATAAACTCAAATCAGTGAGTTATTTCATAAGACATTATGTATAAGAGTATTGACAATTGATCTGAATGTTACCTATACCTGGAAGAAGTAAAAAGTAAAGTAAGAACAAGTGAAGCAAAGCCTGTGCATTGATTTTCTATTACATCTCTATAAAAAGATGTAGAAGTGATACCTGCTTAATCTGAAAGTCCTTCTAGAAATCTATGGAGTCAAAAGTGAACCTAACAGGTAGGAGTGATTTACTAGAAGATTCTTAAAAAAAAGCCAGCTAGCACTACACCTAGAAGACTTTCTTGTGTCTTCATCTAGAAACATGTTTATTGTCTTTCAATCTCAGTTTTTAAGTTTTATAACTATGAGGAAAGTGTGTTCTGGAATTTATTCTATTTGTACAAAAATTAGGTAATTTTCAGAAACATATTTTCATTCTTAAAAAGAAATTCAAGAATTTGGAGTTTTGACTGAGATGTCTATATTAAGCGAGTACAACATAAGTAACTGAGTGGGCATTCCTACATATTTCTTTACTTCAAGGACACTGATATTTATAAAGGTCAAAAAAAAAAAAAAAGGGAATGTGATTCTGCATTTGCTGTCAGAACAAGGAGAAGATACAATATCTACTAAGTGAAATAACAGATTCTTTCTGCCTTCCTCAATGTATTGAAGAACATTTCGTTACAAAATATAGTCACGTATAAACAGGATTTAAAAGAAGTAAAATGGTTTCCTTTGTTTACTCTGGAATCTGTTTATTTCCATAAAATTTCTCTGTACTGTACAAACTACAACCGTGTTTTCCTCCTAGAGAAGAAAGAAACGTTTTCATCCTTAGCAGTGATAAATGTGTTTTGGAGATAGGAGAAATCACCTATCACCTATCAGCTTCAGCATCTGCTCTGATTTTTAAATTGCTGTTTTATACTAATTGATAAAATAGGATTTATCTATTTTAATTACAACGTTAAACATGAACTTTTTATTTGAGTGCTAATGAAGCTTTTATGTAAGAATGAAAAAGATAGCACAGATTGAAAAATAAGCTCACATACAACAGATAACAACATGCAACAATCAAAAAAGATGTTCCTTTAAATGGACATATGTAAACATGTCTGCGTATGAGACTCTCAAACTGTTTCCACAGAAAAGGAACATTTCAATGAATCATGTACTAACAATACATGAGAAAATTAACATCTGGGCTGTACTCAGTCCAAAGCCTATCATGGGGAGTCCATTGTGCAACTGGTAGGAAGCAACTTTGATACACGTCAAGGTACCATACAAGTCCCATAGCCAAAGACTGTCCAAACCCATATTTATTCAATGCTTTTCTGGTGAGCTTTTTCTTAACCTCCTCCATGTGAACACCACCCACTTCTATGCCTAAATTGATTAAAAGGTTTCCAGCAAGAAAAGAGATGCTTAAAAGGAACTTTTTACATTATCTCACAGTAAATATCAGGAGTTATGCTATGTAGACATGCATGCATGTGCATATACACAAACATGCAAACACACACATATATATCAACCCTATATACTGATAATTTGCCTCTAATGAATACCAAAAAAAGACAAGCACTGAACAGAGCATTTAAACAGGAGTGATGTGCCTGCATTCAAAAACTGAGTAAAACCCACATATTCTACTACTGCCCAGCAGTAGAAGTAGTCATGTTCAGAACTGGCTCATTTTGAACAGCCTGGGGTCCACCTGCTTAGGATCCAAAAACTGGACACTCCCTTTCCTAAATCGGCCATAAGATTAAGAGTCCAGAGGGCATTTTAACACAGTGCCTGTGATCTCCATAAGACTCCAAGAAATATTATATCGAAGAAAGACAGAGAGGTGTTGACAGTACTTTGTTGAGCATTTCCCACTGGCTTACTCAATGCAGCACTCAGTTCAGCCTGCAGTTTCTTGACTCTGCTCTGAGATACTGGACCCTGCACACAATTGGAAATGGAGGCATCTCATTCTGGGGTCAAATTCCTGTAAAAGATATTCACCTAAAACCTTCCTTTGACTGGTAAATTTTGTTTCTACATGAAGACATAAAACAACCCCCCCCTTTAATACAAAACAGCAGGACTTGCCAATATAATATACCTATTGAATTCACTTTGCAGTCAGGTAGATAACATACATTTAGTCCATGTGTTATATTTCATGGTGCAAAAGACTGTGGACTAGGACTGTGGACCAAAATTTGCTTGGAAAACAGCCCTTAAGAGAGTCTGTAGAGAGAATTCTTACTATAATTGCACCAATAGCACAAAGTTATTAACATAATTGTCCATTCAAATGGACCATTACATTTGAATTTGCACAAATGTAACTTTATACTGAAAAAATGTACACATGTTCCAGAATACAATCCCTTACAGATTATTTCCATTAAATAAACCAGAAGACAGGTGTTCAAATAAAAATGCAGTAGTCAGAGTAGCTACTGCTACAAAAGACAAACTTATTAAATGTATGTAGCTGACTAATTCCATGAGTTTGAGCACTGCAACTCATCTAGAGTCTAGACAAGAGTGATGCTAAATAGAAGCTCAAAAATATTCAAATATTCAAAAATATTTTGTACTCAACTATTGCTCTCTACTATATAGTTCTTACCTTTAAATCTACCCTACTACAGAGCACCATTCTCCCAAAATAATGTTCTTTTCCTTAGAATTTCACTGTGTAAGCCTCACCACTACTCGCTCTGTACGACTAAAGTCCCAAACTGAGAAAGTGAAGAAAAGGATTGGAAGTGATCAGAGAGTTTAAAGAGCAGATAAACAATCAGAAAGAACTCAATTTTTAGAACGTTTTAACCCTTTGTTCCTCATAAGCAACCTGGATAATTACAGTATCATGGTGAAAAATGGTAATATAAGCCAAAAAAGGCCCCATGATACAGAGAAGCAGTAAAAATGCAAGTGATACAGGAATTTATATACAATAGTTTAAAAACAACTAAGGCATTACGATTTACGCATCTGTATTTCAAATTACAGATTTAGGTTTACTTTGAAATACGTGTATGCTATAGAAAGAATTGTACTCTAATATTTTAAACTCCATTTGGAGTTTATGCCTTCAGCTGATTTGTGTTCTTCAAGATTAAGAAAAGCTATCCCCAAGAATATAAATAACCACTAAGTACTTGCAAACCAGTCGGGGTCATGAATTATGAAGAAAGATGAATCAGATGTTCTGTATATTTCTGAAAAGAAAAAATATATATGAGAAGCTCTGACTAGACAACTAGGTAACTGCAAGACAACTGGAAGATGTAAATGACTGAGGTAACAGCTAATCTGTATTATGGATGGTTTTTGATATATTTGGAGATTATCATCTCTACACCTTGGGTAATATGTCAGGAAAGGAAATTACAATGTCTGGAAAGTCCAATAAAATGGAATTTGTCAATAATAAAGATCACAAAAAATTCAACATATGCTTCTAAAAGAGTACAGTAGGTATATTTGCCACATAAAATAATGATTGCTTTTACTTGCTTTCATGTGAAAGTAACATTTCTAATATTAAAGATACACAAACAAGTCTCCTCTTCTGCCAAAGGTTGTATAACATTCTAATCAAGTGATGTAAATTTTTGACATCCAATGTGTTTTGTGTTTTCAGTACAATAGATGGGAATGGGGAGGGAAAACTATCGGGTTTGCCTGCATTCAAAAGATAGAACAGATTAACAGTGACTGAGAATTTTGAAGTACTAAGAGCTGTTTCTGAATAATTCCATATGTGAATGCTCCTATTTTGGAATAACAGTGCTTTGTTCCTGTTCAGCTTGACCCACTTTCCAAGTGTATTTAATTAGGAACAGTTTTATGTGTAAGAAAGCCTTTTGTTTGTTCTCTTCATTAAAGCAATAAAGTTCAGTATCCAGGGTTTCTGATTCAAAACACCTTAAACATTTTTTAAAAATAAGCTATGGAAACAGTGCCTAAGTATTAAAATGCAACTGTGGCATTTTCAGTGTTTCCCTAAATAAGTGATTTCAAAGGTAAAACGTTTTTTAAACATTCTGCATTCAGCAATTACTTTCTACTGTAATCCGTAGGCTGTGGATGGTTACTCAGAATTCATTAAAATAAATCTCTTTGCAAAACGCAAAGTCACAGCAGATGTTTTTAAAAGTTTGTGCCAAAGTGTCAACAGTAGTGTCTCAGCACTTCAGAAATCAAGCTATTTACCTAAAGTAAAACTATGCAGTCTAGAGAGGACAAGAGGAGCTCACTCTTCCCATACTCATAGCTGACCCAAATCCAGGTGAACAGAATCTGTGATGTCAACTCAAACTGTCAATTTCAGCACGGTGCCAACCACATACACCCATATACCTGATCAGAATGTAAGCGACGCAAATCCACGCTGACTCAGAAAATACAACGTAGACATGTTTAGACACTTTAAAAATTGGAAGCCTAACTTCATGTGTCTGTAAGTATGTCTAATGAGTACGTATGTATGTTTGACCTGGTACCATATAAGTCTCCGTACCTACTGATGCTTGTGTAGAAATTAATACATAGATAAACACTACAGCATCAGCCTAGAGAGGGCAGCCAACACCTGAGAAGCAGGAAGGACAACTTCATTAAGCATTGTCATCTCCACCTGATCTCAAGTCCTCCTTGTCAGTTCCACAGCACAAGCAAGTGGGGTACCTTAACAACTAAAGTCGTATCAGACAGCTTATGTCATGAGTGGTTAACACATTTAATCTTGCAATGGAACAGATGAGGAATGTTCACACAGCATGAAAGGCAGCGTAAAAAAGTTATTTCTTATGTATTGCTTAGCCATTTATTACTGGCTGTAAATGCCAAGGTTTGGCACTGTTCTCCCTACAGTGGTTCTATTCTAACCCACATCCTCTGGTGAATTTTCAGGCTGTGGGGCCTTTTTAATGCTGGGTTGGCCCCAGGTGGATGGATGACAAATAAGGGTCCACATATGCAGACACAGACATACTTCACTAAGAAGAAATGACAACTCTTTGCCTATGTAATAACACGACATGTTTATGAATTGTATGTTGCACCCTCCCAGAAAGTTCTCTATATTGCATGAGTGACACCCTCCAGCCGTCTGTACCTAAAAAATCTGTGTAACTGTCCTATAAACAGAAGGGTGGTTCAGATTTCTGTCCTGTCATTAAATATTAATTCAGATCTTAAATGTTTGATTTTCATTTGAAAAACAGAAGATAGCATACTATGTATTCACCAGGTACTGTGATGGCCCTTTCTGATGTGTTTAAGAACAGATTGAAACTTCAAGTAATTTGGCAGGCTGCCATTAAGACAACAATGTCATGTCTTAGCCTGTGGTTGATGTAATCTTGTTCTTACATTCTACTGCTTCCATAAAAAACAGCTCATTGCTGCTTTCTAGGAAACAAGAAATGACACTCACTATATGCCACATAAATAATACTTCTCTAAAATCTGTTACATTTTATCTTGAAATTATTTCCACTGAGAAGAAACTACCTTTACAAATACTAGAGGCTTCAGAAATACTTTATAGATAGTCTAGAATATGAAAATTACTGGAAATTAAATTATCACCTGTTTCTATTACTTGGTGAGTACTGTTCTGAAAGAGAAATATAAGCTGTGGTATTAAGCAAAACAAGCCCTTTCCTCAACAACTACATTTTTATGTCAGTGTTTGTAATACCCCTGAAGTACAGATCTCTACTGATCTGCAACCATGTCTTATTTTAGAATACGTCACAGGGATTAGGTAGGAAGCTCAGTAGATTCTCCCTGTGTAACCATGCAGCACACTGGATAAGCTCTTCAGATCTACACTAATCATCAACAATTGAAAAATGGTGACATTTGAACAATGGAAAACTGGTTTTCCTTTCACTCCATGTCCTTCAAACTACTGAAAAACACTCCTCACAGGAACTGCAGAAGAGCTTAATTCTATTATGATAAACCAACATACCTTCTGTTTGATGTTAAGACTATACAATAAATAGGTATCAACAAAAGCAATATCCTAACTAGGAATATTTTAAGAAAAATACTGATCTATTAAATGAAAGAATATTACATATTTAATTTGTTCTTTACCTCCTAGGCAGTCTGTTTCCTTTTTGCAATTAACACATCTTGAAATTAATGTTTTACATATTTTCTGTGTATTTTTAGTATATGAAATTTAGGAATAAATTAGTTGTTTGGACACTAAAGTCTGCTTGAGGAAAAATGTCTTTAAAGCAGAAATACTTAAGATACAAAAAAGTTGCCGGATGTTATTAAATTGTATTTTATAACATACTACGTTATGTTGTGAAAAATCAATTCTGTCTTTTTTATATACTCAACCAGATTTTCAGTCATGAATCAGATTCTCACTGATGTCGAATATGATTTTGTGCTTTCCTGTCAGATTTACTTCATCAGTTTTATCCCACTGTCTGAATCTATTTTTGAAAGTCATTTGTGGAAAGTCTTATTTTCACTTATTTTTAACTACTGATAACAGTTCTGGTATGAAAACACATCACTACTTCAAACACCTTTTTGTTGAAAAATAAAAGGACAACAGCCTTTTGAATAGAATTACATTATGGTATTTTTTAAAGAAAATTGCAAAAATTACCCTTTACAACAAAGCAAATACTACATACCTCATAATCACAGAACCATGAATCACAGAATTACAGAAGGTGATGAGAAGGTTTTACCTACTTTCAGTATTAGGAGACAAATGCTGAATTCTAAATATCCTGTTCCTGTCTTTAAAACTCCCTGTCACTTTCTAAATGAAAGGTTTGTTACACATTTCCTAACATTAAATCTCAAAGTCAGGGACATTAGAATTTGCCCTCAAAACAATGAAAAGTTATTCTGAAATGAAAATTTCTACTTTCAAACCATATTTACATTGGCTATTGCCCTCTCAGTTAGCTTGTTCTCCTCAACCACACTGAGAACGTATTCACTATAGCTTTTAAGTTATAACAGGTATTACAAAATTAATATAAAAATTCTATCTCATTATGAAAAAATATATACTAATGGTCAGTTTTTCAATAGCAGAAAATTAATAAATACAGAAGAAACTGCTCAGTGTAGTGATACAAGATGATATATATCACTAGAGCTAAAGAGAACATTCATAAGGTTTTAACATAAGATGACAAGGAATCAACAGGGGACTACTCTGTTCTCAGTAGTGAATGGAAAATATTTGATGTGCGTAAGAAACCACTGGATCACCACTTTCTAGTCACTGTCCATAAGGAGCCTGGCTTCTAGGTTAATAACTAAATGTGAGTGTTTCTCTATGTTTCTCTGACGTGTTTAAAAGAATAATTTTTATAAGTCAGTATTCTACCACATGACTCTGCTTTAGGGAAAGATTTTATTGATTAGCACACAATACCTGTTGCTTTTTATGTAGGCCAAGAGTTATTAAGCATGCTGCCTGCATGCACAAATTTGCAGCAGCTGTGGATAAACTCAACACAAACAGTGAACTAATTACTAATTTTGAATGTTAAGAAATAGCCCCTGGGAAGCTGCCCAAGACATTTTTATCCAAAAGAAGTATGACTGCCTTATTATTAATTAAAGTTTGGGAGAAGTGCCATAGATACACAAGAAACTCAAGAGCAGTTACGACCTAAAAGAGTGGAGAATGTAAAAGCTAGCCTACAAACAGACTATCAAGGAAAGAAAAATTAAGAAGTGGAAGAAACGAACCTACAAGTATTTTTAAATTATAGAAAAATAATAAATAAGGATAGATAACAGATAAAATCAAAGAATGATTAATTATTTTAGAAGAAGTGATTCACTGTCATGCAAGTAAGAAGGAGAGTAGAAGAAACCAACACACGATACGTGTAATTCTGTGGGATGTAGAATCTGGTCAATTAAAACAGCATTTACTTGGTTACCATTGCTGTTCCCAATGTGAGAAAACGTCTAATTGCCGTACAAGTAAAATCAATCACATTTAGGTGAAACCATCTGTAGATAGAGAAGCAGGAGAGTATCCAGAGAAGACAAATGCCAGGTTTCGTCTTCGTTTAAGCCAGGGCCACTTAAAAAAAAATACAGTCTTCATATTGCAGACTGTATTTGAACCCTCTTCTTCCTTGATGAAGGTGAAGTATTACTGTATTTTTTGCTTGACACTGTTAAGTGCATTTTTTAAAAAGAGCAAGCTAAGAGATGTTGACAATCTATCCAACTATCAATTGGTTTCCAATTATTTTATTTTTAGTCTTCTAATTCTTCTCAGTATTACTCTGAGTTCATACAGTCTCGTTATCATATCTATTTTCTGTTTGAGGTACCGAGTCTTTTCTTCTTTTCTCCATTCTTCTGTAATTCTTTCTTCTTTGTGGGTATTCCCCAAACCTACTACCGACAAACTTCTCTTTAGTCTAAAGAGCTTTTATACAAGGTACCACTAGGAGTATCTTGTTCTTTGAGACATGGGTGTTGAGCAGCTGCCTGGCTAACATCATAAAATATAATGTGAAAGCATAAACTGCACCACTAAATCCTAACTCAAGGTTATTAAAGTTTAAGCAACTAAAAAGTTATTTAAATGATTCAAATACCCTAACAGCAGCAATCTGAAAGTATAAGTTTTGTTTGTAACATATTCTGTTTATTATGTTATTGATCTCCCTCAGAAACATGAAGCTTGCTAAGAATAGAATAGAATAGAATAGAATAGAATAGAATAGAATAGAATAGAATAGAATAGAATAGAATAGAATAGAATAGAATAGAATAGAATAGAATATTTTGGTCATTTAGTTGAAAAATTTTATATATATATATATATATATAATTAGCAAGCAAGCTAATTAACAAATATTTACACCTGTTAAAGTTGTGTATCTTAGACTCCCATCTTGCCTATCTTAGACACCTCTTAGATCTTGACTGTCTTACACACAAATTTTCGTATGGGATGAATGACTTTCTGTAGGTGTCCCTCATTTCACAGACTGCAGAAAGTACCTTGATTACAAGGTCAGACACTGAACTTGTATATAGTTCCACTGAAACGTAAATTTACCCACTAATGTTCTGCTACTTAAAAAGGCATCTGTTTGAGGTATTATTTGAGCAGCAAGGAGCATTACCTTCTACCATACTGTTATGCTTTTATCCAGATAAAATGATGTTTGTAGTCTGATATTTCGATTTCCATATTGCTACTGCTAGATTGCAAGAGTTAAAGGAGAACTATAATAGTAACCTCCAACTTGGCACATATTCCAGGTATGTGAATTCTGTCTGTGCAGAAAGTTAAGAGTAATCTGCTGGGTGGTTTCCACCAAGGAACAGGCTTCCTGAAGTTTTTCTACCTCTGAGATAGCACAGGGGAAGTCTGATACATAAATTTCTCCTTACTAGCCACTCAGGAGAACCTTAGCACAGCTTACAGGCTGAATACAGCTTGGTGTGTGATAACTTTCTTTAATGTGTATATAATCTCATTTGACATTATATTACTATCAACAAATTTTCTTTGAAACATGTCTACAAAAATCTTTATGAATGGATTCTGAAAATATTTAAGTGAGATGCTTAATGCTAAAGGCACATTTATCATAAGAAGATTTACATAATGTTCCCTTTGATGGTCAGAGAGGCTAGTGAATATCTTCACCGTGATACAAAGAACCGAATCAATCATTCAGGTGAAGGAGTACATATTGAGAAGCTCAACTCATTCCTGTATTCACTGGTCATCTTTGGGATCTGAGGTGACATACAACAACTACCATGCGGTGGGTGGTCTGAAGAAGGACACTTTGTTGGCTTGATGTTTTGTTTGCTTTAAAGAGTAAACTGAACTGTATGTTGAGGATGAAGCTTCAACATTATTGTCACTGTCATGTCAAATTTTAACTCCTGAATACATACCCTGTGGGGCTGGCATGTAGATGCAGAGAAATCTTCTGGTTCAGACATCTACAGGCTCTGCTGAAGATGGTGGATGCTGCTCTGTAACATATTGTCATAAAGCCTGTTTACCTCCTATGCATATTGCTGCAGCTCAGCAGGTTTTTCACCTCTGCCTTTATTCATATCAATCTTTTATGCTACCCATATTTTTAAACATGCTCTTAACACATGCAGCTACCAAGCTGATATGTGTTGTAACATTTATTGGCCATGGTAGTGTGACATTCTTTGTTGTGTATGCATTTCTGTTTCTAACATTAGTTCTGATACCTTTTTAGATCTTTTTGTATTAGATGCATAACACTTAAGTTGGCCCAAACTATGTAACAAAAAGTAAATACTGTTTTTGTATTTTCTGTGTACTGTAAGGAAAGAAGATAACTGCTTGAGTACACGTACATGTAGAAAGAATGAGAGCTGAGTACAGTGTTCTACCTGTATTAAATTATTTTCAAATTTCACTATTTCTGATATATTAATAGAACTGCATTAACTTCCTCCTGTGTTTATTTTAATGTCCTAGCTACCTATAGTCAGTAAAAACCATATTCAAATCACATTTTAAAACATTTTAAAATGAGTTTTTCAAAATTCATTAAAATATAGTTTCTTCTCTGAAATTTAAGAATAAGTCATTTAAACTCTGTTCCAATATAGTTGTTCTCCTTCTCCTATTGGCTTTAAATAAATATATATTAACCAGTACAAAACTGGAAAAATTAAATGTATATATTCGGGCAAGATGCATCTATGTTCATATAGGACTGAGAAAACTGGGGATAATACTATCTTAATGTGGTATCAGTGAAGAACATGCATTCAAATACTATGGCTAGAGAAAGCCAGATGTAGTACTCATGTAAAAATAATTCAGAGGAGAATTCTTTTCCAATATGACACTTCCCATAAATTCTTTACGCATGGTGACACCAGGATTGAGTTAAAGCCAAACAAGCATCTGATTCTTGCTTTGAATACTAGTTGATTGACTGCTGTTATAAACCATTTAATAGGACACATATTCAAAAGACAGCTGAAAGACTGAATGTCTCATTTTAGCATTCTGAGATGTCAGTAACAAGACTAGTTCAAGAAAATAAATTTAAACAAATGGTTTGAAAAAACATTGCCAATATCTACCACATATACTATTAAGCAGCTTTTATTTGTAATGAGTTATTTACCAAATTCTTTAAACAGATACATATTCCAAAATATGCTGAAGTATATTTGTGAATAGTGGAGCTTTGATTTCATCCAAATGAAAAATTTTATACCATGTTAAATAATCTTGCAATTTCTCTTTCTCTAGGCATTTGGATGCACATAAATAATATTTGAATGTACAAACATGTACAGAAGATGATATATAGTTATATACAGATATAAACAGAACTATGAGACATGCACTAATGCAAGGTAATAAATATGGTAATATTTAGATAGATGGATAGATAGATAGATAGACAGACAGACAGATATGTATAAATACATCTCACTTTGATTTTGACTGGTCTGGATTTTGCAATAGTGTTGTCACTAATTTAAATAGACATCCTTCACTTTTTTCCCTCTGTACTGCTTTTGTTCTGTTTTGTAACAGTCTACCCTAAGCTAAATAAAGGTGGTCCTAAATGCAAACAAAAACATTAACAGCAATTAGCATTTGCAAAGTGCCTGACATGTTTAAAGTGTTGTATAAGTATTCAATCAAAAATCCTCAAAACAGTCCTCAAGACCAGTGAGCACTTTCACCAGTAATGCTGAAGCATAGGGCAGTAAGTTACCAGAAGGCAGAAACCAAGTCGTCACCAAAGCCCTACATTGAGTCCTGGAACCAGCACTAAATTTTAATATTGGTATTTATGTAAAGCTAGTCCAAACAACAGGAATTTAGAAGTAGTACTAACTGTTCATAAACACCCTTTGTCTGCAACATAGTGTTAGCTTTATAGCATTAAGAATGAAACAATTCAGATCTTGAAAAATGGCTGAAAAACAGCAGATGAGGCACCAGGTATAACCTGCCCATTAACCAGGTACAGTTTTTATGATTATGAAACAAACAATATGTGCTTAGGAAAAATGGAGTATAATGCATTATTCACATGTATTTCTGTCAATTATAAACCTTTGAAAGTTGGATCTTTCCATCAAAATTAGCTCAACTAGAAGAGGTGCCTGGATCAGAAGTTTTCCTTTTTGTTCAGAAGGTTTTGTAGAATTTGGGGATGGACATTGTACCTTCATAAAGTCTTCATATTCTTGAGATTTCTTAGTCCTTAACAATGTATCTTTGTAACAAACAGAAGTCTTCATCTTTTTGAGATTTCTTAGCCCTTAAGGATGTATCTTCATAAAAAATACCAGTTTTCATCTTTTAGAGATTCCTTATTACTTAAGCATGAAGACAGGGCTTTCCTTTAAAACTGTCCACATGAAAAAAGATTCCAGTGAAGACGTTTCTATTCAGCAAGTTGGGATAGGAACGGTCTTGGAAGATTTCCCCCATGTTGCACGTTTTGTTCTTTCTTTCTGATGATAGGATCATTCCTTGGTCATGAATATTTTCATTACTACATTACTAATGTTAGTATGCTTTGGAGTGGGAAACATTAGATACACTGAATAATTTGCTGGTTGGAATGATTTCTGGTCAAAGTTTTTTATTTTATACTTCTGCTTATTGCCAGAAATCTGGAAAATGTTGCAAGGTATATGGGAACAAATTTACTATAGTCTTTAAGTAAGCATTTTATTGTTGAGGCTCCTTGTAAAAGATTTTTCACATTTCTTTCCTATTATCAGAGGATCCATACAAGAGCAGATGTTCTCTTTTCCTTAAGTAGGTCAAAGTTAATATTTTCTTTTATTAAGATTTATTAAGACTGTCTATATTCTTGCTGAGATGGAACTATTGCTCACTGACAACATGCCACAGAGTTTTGCTCTATTTCTGAATTTCTGTGTCTAAATAAGAAAGACAAAGTTAAGTCTTCACATGAACTTCATGAATGGTATGAATTTCAGTATCCCATGTCTTCTAACACCACTACATTCAACCTTTGAGATGACTGTAGAAAAAAAAAAAAAAATCCCCAAAACATAAACCAAGCTGTACCTGTACAAAGAAGAAAAAATATAAACCGTTCCCTGCTTTAAACCTGACTTTTGAGACTCACTTCTAACATGACATATATAAAGAATCAGCCTAACTAGGACAGGTGAAAAAAGCAATTAATATAAAAAACTTTGCATTTTGCTGTATTACTACTTGACCATCTTATATAATCTGATTTCTTAAAGATCAGCAGGTGCAGGAATGGTATTTTTAAGGCTATTCCAAACACATCACAGAATACATTCCCAGATTTAACGGGGTGACTGAATTTAAGAAAAAATCCTCAACATTCTCTAGCTATTCCACTCAGGGTGTTCTCATGTTCTTAGTATGACTAATAGCAGTTCCAAGATCTACTATCAGCTACCGGGAACTAACCATCACAGAGAAGTTTATTGTACAAACCATTATTTCTTAGTCTCTCAGTCCATAGATCTTCCATGTATACCACCTGAAGTCCCAGCTATTCACAACTTGTTGCAGAAATGAGAAGATGAGCCTAGAATACTAATCATAGGGATCTGAAGCTTCTGTTCAGATAAAACACGAGGACACAACTGTGATTTCTAGTATTGTAATGATTTAGGCAAGGTGTCTGTACAGTGTTTAAAGTCTTGATGGTATTCTCAAGTTATTATGAAATCTGTTGTACCACTGAAATTCTCTCTATAAACATAGTCCAAGTAAGGTCACATCTCTGCCAAGCCAGGGACATTTCACTTAGTTTTAATCATCTATAATTACCACATCTAATCTAACTTACGACACACAGGCTGTCTTCAGAGTCAACAGAGAGATGAGCAGCTCTGGAGTGATACATCTCACTTATCTTAAACACTCATTTTAGGATGAGAAATGGAACTGGATTCTGTGGACGGATAGTTGAGCATAAATTTTAGCTGTCACCAAGAAGCACTACAGAGTTCCTGAAAAGCCAGGGATGATAGACAGACTTCTGTCAGACTCCACGGATACTGTTACAAGAATTGCCTAACATACACTCCAGAAAAAATGGCTTTTCAGGCATATAACTTGTAGTCACAATTGATATAAGAAAAATATGAAGATGTACTTACCAAAAACAATAGAGGACTCACAGTAGTAGTAACCATTTGGTTGCTTTTTTTTCAACATGGAGCAAAGATCTAGGCGGTGCAGGATTTCATGTCCAAAATAATGTCTTTTAAAATCTTCATACAGGCTTGAGTCAATTTTTTTCACCTTTAAATAGCAACATGAAATTCATTTAGGCATTCTACTAGAAGACTGAATTTTCATATTTAATTCCTACAGTTTTCAATTTAACCAGAGGTATAGCTAGGATGGAAAACTACTTCAAGATGCAAAAAGAATACTGAGACAATAATGTGCCAAATCTTCTGTTGCAGTTAAACACAGTCTGCTGCAGAACTTAAATAAGAAAATAAAAGTGTCATTACACCTCCTTTCTCCCCCCCTTCTTCAGTCTTGTAGGAAACAACATACACAATGCTACAACTGCTTTAACTTCCAAGTGTTTGCAACAGTCTTCATGGAACATGTAACTGGAAATTATTCTTGCTATCATCACTGGGGATGCTACTACAAGGAAGAATCTCAAATATTTGTCAAGGGAAGTTTTCTGAGTCTTTAAAATCATCAAACAGGAAAATGTGGTTGTATTTAACTAGCACTAGACTTTTTATCTCAGTAAATCTAAGAAATTACAGTGATTTATAATATCAGTATCATTATGTATATACAAAGTAGAACATAATAAATATTCTATTAGGCTGTTTTAAGAAAACCTCATTTCAGTAGTTATTTTAAGAGTTTAGGGCTCCTCATGCCATCATATTTTCCATAACATAGATGATCTCTGTAGAAATTCAGTATTTTCTTCTTCAGTTTACCTCAGAATAATGCTGTTTTTTTCTTAAAAACTGTTATTATATGGTAAGGGGTGTTAAGAGCAATGGCTGCCTCCTGCAGCTCCAGGCCACAGCTCCCTGCTGCCGGGCTGCTGGAGTCCAGCCCCCATGCCTGGGGGACCCAGGGTCTCTGATGGAGGTACCTGCTCCTTTCATGTCCCAGAGACACCTACACCTGCTCAGAGGACATGGACACAGACAGCTACAAAGGCTGCCACAGAGAAGGTGCTGTCTTCGACAGCATCCACAAACATGGCTCACATGAGACACGTGTGGACAGCCCCCAAGCAGAGACAAGTCATCACTAGTGCAGTCATGCACATAACTCCAGGTTTGCAAGCATACCCACATCTGTGCATCCCCCAAGCGCTGGCACAGCCCCTCTATCTACCCAGCACCCCTGTCCAGATCCCAGGCCCTCTTACACACCTTACAGGTCCCCCCCACTTGCCAACTGGTCCAGCTTGAGGTTTGGTAGTGAACACCTGCACCCCTCGCACACACACCGTTTGGGTAAGATACAGACATCTGCCCCCAGCAACCAGCACACCGCCTCAGTCAGACAAGAGCACCCACCAGTCCCTTTTACGGTCCATTCCGTCCACTCCTTCTTTGTTCCTCCCCATCCCTTTTTCCTGCACATCCCCCATTCGTTTGCACAGTTCCATCAACACCCTTCAACACTCTGAACCCTCAGCTTTACATCCCCGAGATGCAAAGTCCCGGTTTGCCTGCGGTTTCTAGACAGTCCATCAATTAGTGTGACTGATGAGGTTTATTTCTTGGTTTTGTGTGTTGTCAGGTTTGTATCTCTGTATATTTTGATTATGGCTTCCCCTTCTCCATAACATCCCATTTGATGAGGTCCTCAACCAGACAGTCCTACTGAAATAAACATCCCGACACCATGTGGCTGACCAGCTTTGGCTCCTGTTACTGCCTCCCTTGTTGTATGTTGGTCAGGTTTGTGTCTCTGTGTTGTTTAGGGCCTCCTCCTTTTCTTATTACCCCCTTCTGCACTGAAAATGTCCCTCACCAGACACCTTAAAGGGGACAGATGCTGTCTCCTTCCTCACTCTCTTACACAGTATCTGTTCATCTGAGCATCACCCGCATTTCTTGTGGTGTTTCATTTTCAATTATTCATATGCAAGATGGGGTCAGTGTTGGTATGTCTCCTGAGTTTTTACAAAATTACTGACTTCAGCAGCACTTTACTTGAGTAAGTACCTGCACACTTGGTAATTTAATGAAGGTCAGCAATGTCCTTCCATTTCCTTAATCTCTGAAACGATGACATCTAGTGGTGGATGCTTCTCATTTCGTGTACACAATCTTTGAAGTCTACATTTATTCCATTCTCACTGACATTATTTAAAATTTGATATTCTATGGCTAAATTAGTCCTTATGTACTAAGGTTATTTTAAAATTAAATCACCATTCTTTGCTTTTTGGCTGACAGTTCTTTGAAATACATTTAGACATCAATCACTAATAAAAAAAGACCTTTTCAGCCAGGAGAACACTTGTCAAAATGTGAAGCCTTGAGTAGTCGTGGAACAAAATGAGGAAAAGATCAAAATCACCACTTCATGCTTCAATTAAAAAAATACCACTTACAAGAGATTGGGATGTCGCTTGTCAAAAACTGATTGGTAAGGTGTGAATCAAATGTTGAACGCTCAGGAACTGAGTTATGCTTGTGATGCACTGCTTAAAAAAGCCATGGGAAAACTATGGTATTTTTAGTAACTTGGAGAGCTGTTTCTAATGAGATGTGAAAGGATGAAACAACGCAGGTGTATGGGAAGGACACAGTTCATTTCTTAATTGAAAGTGTCTGGAGCAGCAGAGATGAAAGAAAGGAGTTGTTACCACATGGGAAAGTTAAAGATGCTCATTACAGAGCTATGCTATAATCGGGGGATGGTGAGAAACAAGAGTAGTTGAGAGGCCATTTTGAAGTACTCGGTGCTGGAAAGGAAGCAAGACACCTGCCTCTTGAGGAAGCACTGTAATGAATGGATGCCTGCAAAGGGACATGGCTGTGTAACGTGGGCCTGGAGAGGCGTTGCATGTGGGGCTCTTGCACGACTGGCAGGGCACCGAGGAGACATAGCCCTGTTACATCTGTTAACTCTCTGTCTGCGCCTCCTCTGTGTGCAGGCAGGGAAGGTGCAGCCTGCTGTCCCCAGCCTGCAGTTAAGCCCTCCAGGTGCATGAAGTCCCTGTGGCTGCTGCCAGCAGGCAGTCAGGCGGTGTTTGTCCCTTCGCGGGACCAGAGGCAGGAAGGCTGAAGTGGTGACAGGCCTTAGCACAGCTGCAAAGCCAGGCACCCAACGCCCCCCGCAAGCAGCTTCAGCTTCCGTGTACCACACCCCACAACCAAAACGCCCAACTCCCAGCACCACACATCCAGCTCTCCAGTGGCGGCGGCTGCATATGAGGATTCATTTACAGCTGCTCTAAGTTAACTGCAGAGGCCGGAATGGGTGAAAGAGGGGAGCAGTGGGGAGCCTGGCAGCGGGTAGGGGCAGCCATGGGTCCCGCAGGAGCACTGCCAGGCCGTGCAGAGGCAGGTCACGGAGGTGCAACGTGGGAGCGGAGGCATGGCAGCCCTTGCCGGCCGGCGGGCTGAGCTGCTCAGGGGGCTTCTTCCAACCGCCTCCTCTCCCTCCCCCTCAGCGCCGGGCTCCGAGGAGGCCGGGGAGGGAGGCAGCGAGCCGCTCCCCGGGACGGGGCAGGGGCTGGCGGGAGGAGCTCGGGCCCCGAGGCGAGGGGCGCTCCCGGTCAGCCGGGAGTCGCAGGGGAAGACGAGGGTCCCATCCCGGCGTGACAGCAGGACCCCGCTGCCGGCCCCTGCGGCGGCCCGGGGCGACCGGCGGTTAACGGCAGCGCGGCAGGGGCGGGGCGCGGCGGGGCGGTGGCCGCGGCCTGGCCGCGCAGCCGGGCTCAGCGCCACAGCGCGGCGCCTTCCTGACAGGAACCGGCGGCGGGGATGCCTGAGGGCAGGGAGCGGCAAGCACCTGCCCGGAGAGGGAGGGGAGGGGGTCAAGATGAAACTTTTGGGCTGTAAGGAGACACAGCAGCCGAGACGAGATGCCCGTCTGCGGTGAGGAGGGTGAGCAGAAGGGGGAAGAAGTGGGAGACGGCTGGAAGTGGGTTGCGGACGGCCACTGCGGACTCTGTAGGAGAAGCTGTTTGGCATGGTTGATCCCTGCAGCAGCACGTTATGTACTTGTATTGAAACAGGTACCGTGTGATGGTGCTGCATAAATACTGCGGGAGGACCCTGAAACAATGACTAGTTTATGTGGCTGCAGTGTTGTGAGGATCTGTGGTCAGTGCACATGAGTGTCCCCGTGCCTCTGAGGGAGGACGATTTTGTATGTGTATATACATGTGCATGTACACTACTGTATTTGTGGGTATTTGGGCATACATACATACTTACTAAAATAAAGGATACAAATTAAAACTGTAAAACTATTCCAACATTGGGGGTAGTTAGCTCAGATACACCTTGCTTGGAAGCAAGATGGCGGCTGTAGTTATTAGCTGCATCTTCTCACTGGAACAGGTAACATGGGTCTTTAATTCCTGGTAGCATCTTATTTTCTCCAGGGTTGGAAGAATGAATGTTAACTTGCTGTTGTCAATTACAGTTACTTCTCGGAATTTTTTGGATGAGTTGTGAATAAAAGTATCTTTATTCAAAAGAATGAGTGCCATATCAGCCACGAGTTGTGCCTTGCCATCACCACTTGGACCTGAACAAGAGGACAAAGAGTGCTCCGAGACACACATGTCTGTTTTGTGGTATGCAGGGCAGCTTGCAATTACTTACTATGATACAGAAGATTGCTCAGTGTACTTCATGCCTGACATACCTGATAATGAAGACCTCAAGCTACTGCATAGAGTGATTGGGGAAGTTAATCCTCAATGCATAGTGACCAGTGCAAAACAGGACCAAAACATTGCCAAATTCCTGACCAACCTAACAGCTACTGCTGGTGACAAAGATATAAGAAAACCAGAAATTGTCTTGTTTCCTAACACAGATTTTGGCCTAGAAGTTAGCAAGCAACGGATCCTATCTAGGCAACTTCCATTTATCCCATCTCATATGACTGCAACAGAGAAAGTCCTCTACTTGTCTTCAATCATCCCTTTTGAGAGCCCACTCATGATACGAGCCCTAGGGGGACTCCTTAAGTTCCTAGACAGGAGAAGGGTTGGAGTTGAGCTCGAAGAAAGCACTATTGCAGTTCCTATTTTGGCCTTTAAAAAGTTTGTGCTGTCAGATATTGTGAATATGGACCAAGACACTTACAGTGTCCTGCAGATATTTAAAAGTGATATCCATCCTTCTGTGTACAAGCTGTCCAGTGGATTAAAAGAAGGATTCAGTTTATATGGAATTTTAAACCGCTGCAGGTGCAAATGGGGAGAAAAGCTGTTGAGGCTGTGGCTCACACGACCTACTCAGAACTTGACAGAACTGAACAAACGGCTAGACGTTATCCACTTCTTCCTGCTGGCTCAGAACCATGAAACAGTTCTCACTCTTCAAGGTTGCCTCAAGAATATTAAAAATGTGCCTCTTATTCTGAAAAGAATGACTCTCTCCCACACTAAAGTTAGTGACTGGCAAGCGCTCTATAAGACAGCGTACAGTGCAGTGTGCATTAGAGACACATGTCGTTCTCTGCCCCACACTATTGAACTCTTTCAGACTATCTCGCGTGTTTTCACTGATGATCTGCACTACATTGCTAATCTAATCAGCAGAGTGGTGGACTTTGAAGGCAGCATCTCAGAGAACCGCTTCACTGTTAGACCCAATGTGGACCCTACCATTGATGAGAAGAAACGAAAGCTGATGGGACTGTCAGAGTTCCTTACAGAAGTGGCACGAAAAGAACTGGAGAACTTGGACAATCATATTCCCTCCTGTTGTGTGATCTACATTCCTTTGATTGGGTTCCTTCTCTCCATTCCACGGCTACCAACTATGGTGGATAAGAGTGACTTTGAAATCAAAGGCTTGGATTTCATGTTCTTGTCAGAGGATAAACTGCACTACAGAAGTGCTAGGACTAAGGAGCTAGACAGCCTGCTGGGTGACTTGCACTGTGAGATCAGAGACCAGGAAACACTCATTATGCACCAGCTGCAGACAAAGATCTTGGAGAAGTCTCAAGTGCTCAACAGTGTGATTGAGTATACTGCACACCTAGATGTGCTACTAGCTTTGGCAGTGATGGCCCGGGAGAATGCCTACTGCCGGCCACGCTTTACTCACCACCATGGCTTCCACATCAAGGAGGGAAGACATCCACTCATGGAACTATGTGCAAAGACTTTTGTGGCCAATCCTGTGAACAGTGGCGAGGCTACCAGACGAATAAAGATCATCACAGGGCCCAACTCATCTGGAAAGAGTGTCTACTTAAAGCAAGTAGGTCTTATAGTCTTCATGGCTCTAATTGGCAGTTATGTCCCTGCAACAGAGGCAGAGATTGGAGTAATTGATGGGATTTACACAAGAATTCACAGTAGGGAATCAGTTTCTGTAGGGCTCTCCACTTTCATGATTGATCTTAACCAGGTTGCCAAGGCAGTAAACAATGCCACAGAGAGGTCCTTGGTACTTATTGATGAGTTTGGTAAAGGGACCAACACACTGAATGGCCTGTCCCTTCTGGCCGCTGTCCTGAGGTACTGGATAAGTCAAGGAACGCGGTGTCCGCAGGTCTTTGTCTCCACTAATTTTCACAGTTTAATGCAACTAGAACTCCTGCCTAACACACCTCTGCTGGAGTACCTGACCATGGAGACCCACCAAGATGGAGATGAGTTGATATTTTTCTATCAGATCAAACAGGGCATGTCCACTGTTAGTCATGCTGCCAACATTGCTGCATTAGCAGGAATGCCAGCCAACATTATTGAAAGAGGAATGGAAGTGTCAGAACTGATTCGCAGTGGAAAAGCTATCAAACGTATTGATCATCCTTCAAAAGGAGATCGGATGGAAAAATGCAAGTCTGTTGTGGAAAAGTTTCTTCGCCTAGACCTTGATGATCCCCATGTGGACTTAGAAGAGTTCATGCGTGAAGAGGTGCTGCCTTCTGAAGCCTCAGTCTTATAACAGGAGTATGTGTAAAAGCATAGATTACATTGTATCTACCATGTTCAGTACGAGAATTTTGTAATTTAAAGGAAAGTTAGTCACTACGACTAACACCTCACACTACATTTAGCTTGTAACAAACTGTCTATAGTTATGTCTTTTCTTCTTGTTCTTTAAAACAAGTACTGTAGCTATGTATCTCTGCAAAATGGTGTATGGTATGGAAGCAGGAAGACTGAAAGAAGAGAATTTAAGACCCTCTTCCAGCTGTGAGGTCACCCCGTTTGTGCATTTTTTGCCCCTGATGTTAGATCTTCAGATTAAAAAAATACCATATAAAAATTACAAAACATTTCTGTTGGTCTCTAAGACTGTGAAAGAAAGTGTTTATTGTTTTGTATTGTGCCAAAGTGATCATTTCAGCCATTTTAGGATAGGCATCAAGGACTCCAAATAAGTACATGCCTCAGAGTCCCATATCGGCAAGTAACAGTTGTCACAATACAAACCACTGATGTAGAGGCTAATAAATGGAAATACAGAGGGATTTAACGAGTTCTGTGGCTTTTCTTATACCAGCTTTTCTGTACAAAATGCCAGAGATCCCTGGAGTTATAAAAAGAATGCTGGAGGTCAGAATCAGCGAGGACTGATTGACAGAATAGCTTGGGTTTTGCTGAGAATCACTCTTTCTCATAAGGTCCTACATAGCATGGCTATGTATCTATGCCATATGGGTATGAATAAAAGCAAAATTAGAAATGTAGGAAACTGAAAACTATGCCAGGGGTATAAGGCAGAAATTCACATTTTATATTCTATTTTCAAGTATTGTAAAAAACTTAAAGGAATAGTACCAGAAAGGGAAGATTCCCTTTCACTTCTCTTGTCATGCAGAGGATCTTTACTGAAGTATTTGATGCATACACATGCAACAGAAATTCATTAACAAATTAATGAAGCAAGAGACACGATATCTAAGTACTAAAGAAGTAATAACCTTTCCGGTGGTAAGTGCTGGAGATTCCTTATCTAAATAAGACAGAAAAGACATTAGATCACTTATTGTCTGGCTGCCAAAACTTGATGTAACTACTTACAGTAAGGCTACAAAAGACATCAGCAGACACACTACAGGTTTCTTGAGCTATATTTGATTTCACAAAGCCAAAAATACTCGTCACATAAATTGAGAGAAAATTTACATGAGAAGAAAGGTAATTACCTTAATTATCAGTATTAAACATCTTATCTGGTATGTCTACCTGAATATAGCAAAAAGATGTATGTGAGTGCACATCAAAAAGATCTGAATTTGGAGACTCTGGTTTGGGTTTGATTTAGTGTGGAATTTCCTCCTTTATGCCAAAGGAATTATTATTACAAAGTAAGTACCTTATGTTATCTCTATATGAAACCAGGATAGTAGCAAAAGTTTAACATAATTTACATTAAAAATTACAAGAATAAATTACTGAATCATGCAGTAACTTCTATTTCCAGTGGAGTCATAATAATACCATCTGCAAAATAGTATCTAGCATCTTGACAATGTTACCATTGAAGCTGAATGGTAACAGTGAATCAGGCCTTGTACAACACTTGCAAGTGCTGTAAATACAAATTGATTTTTCTCACTAATATATTCTTTTACTAATTATACATACAGCATTCTAAAGATACACTGTACAGAAGAATATAATATCTTAAATATTTCTAAACTATATTTTGGGCATATATTCTTGTCAACCACTGTCTAGGCTAAGGATATACTCCTTACTAATTAAGCAGATGCCATCAGAGCAATTTAGCTGTCAGTCATCTTCTACTTGTGAAATCCATTTCACAGTACTTGCAGTTCTGTCAGCACTAGGTATCAAAGGATCTCCAAATGTCATATGGCATTTATCAAGTGTGCCTCACAACACGCCCTGAAATAAACAGCAGCCTGGATGAATGAAAAACAGAGGGGTTGTGACTGATGTGTGGCAACATAGCAGGCTAGTGAGGGAAGCAACAATAGAAATGGTGTCTTCAAGTGCAAAACTCCAGTTTCTTCTTTCATTGTGTTTCATTAGGTTCTTTGTATAGAAGATAATGATACTAACCTAAGCTTCTTATCATTTAAAGAACTGTGGAAATAGCTAAACATGTGCAATTAAATTATATCCCTTTATCTCCTTCCACAAGGACACCTAGAGGCACACTGTACCTCCTTATTTTGGGGAAGTTTTCAGTGGCCCATTTGATCTCAGAATTGTCCAACTAAGCATGAAGAATGAGTTGATCCCACTCATTCAGCTTCTCTTTAACCTGAGATGCTGAAGGGGGTACAGTGACCCAGATAGCTCTTTTCTAACCCACTTTATCTCACATTTTGATCCTTTATTAATGTCTGTTTCCACGATTTTTAGATTTACCATTTTTAGCTTAATGCTGTGCCTTCAAAGTAGAAAGCTGATTTCTTGAGATCTTTATTAATTTTGAATTCTCAAACTCTTTGCTTTGTAATTATCAGCAACAATTTGGCAAAGTTAAAATCTTTAAAGACTATATGCATTTCAAAAATGCCTGTAGCTATATTAAGGTTTCAAAAACAGGTTGTTCTTTCTCCCAAAAGATAACTTTGGTGGAATTTAGATATCCCTATGAGGAGAATGGCTTAACAGAATATTGCATCAAATAAGGAAACTTACATTTAAAAAAAATATATAGTTATAAAGCTATAGCTGTGAACTATACTCAACCACTTTAGTTCTATTTGCTCTTTTACATCCTTTCTCATGTAAACTTCATACACTCCCCCTTCCTATTTCTCATACTGTTGTATGATCTGAAAATGCAATTAGACGTATTAAAATGTACTACAAAATAGTTATTCTTTTTATGTTTCATGGTTTTATTTATTGTTTTCAGTAAATGTGTGAAACTATCTCACTAAAAGCACGAGCACAATGAAACAACAAATGATAGTAAAGACTGATGTTTATGCCTAACAGTAGATTGACAGAGAAAAATTTTTACAGATTTTTAATACATAGTATCTTTTTATACAGTGTTTCTTTAGAATACCATATGCATTATCCAGCATTATAGAGAACTAAGGAAGATGATTTGGAATGACATTGACCTGGTTCTGTCAGCGGCAGTGAGTATCAGAACACAGAAATTATGCATCCTGGCTAAGGGTTCATGCAAGGTAGAGAAATGTAAACAAAAAAATCAACCAGAAGAAAAACAACCAAAAAACAGAATGGCAAAAACCTGACCCTGATAGTCTCAGATGTTTTAACCAAAGAGTTAAATTACTGAACAGCTGATATTCTAGAAAAGCTGTGGATTTTTAAAATGAGTGTTTTAAAAAACAACTGTTAATACAAGCAACAGCTTATGTGAACTTACAAATTTAATAGCCATAATACACACGTTGTAGGTGACAATCTGTGGACACGTCCTTATTTCTGTTTCACAGCAAGTATGTGTGCCCTTGAAGTTTCCTGATGTATCTCGTCTCACTGCCTTCTTCCAACTAATTTCACAACACTACCTAATTAAAACATGCACCTTCAGCATTTTTTTGTTATTTCTAATGAAACTTTAAAGTATTTTTCTTTAATGCTTACTATTAGGGAAAAAATCAACTTAAAATATTTATATTATGTACTTTAATTCTTATTTACTTTTTTTTTTTTTTTTCCTGAAAATTTTCCTGGTCAATCTTAAAGGATCACATAAAACATTCCATACAATGTCAGCAAAAAAGTATGAAGATATATCTTAGGTTAAATAATACAATATTATTGTTAAATTAGTATGAAATAAAAAACTAGATACACAAGTATTGATTCTATTTATCATCACAGTTATAACCTACTGTTAAGTATTTGTGTATTTTGTCAAAAAAGCTAATAAATAGCAAGAAATAACCACCTGCAAGAGAGAATACAGAAGATGTGTTTCATTGTTACGCTGAAATTCACCAAAGCATATTCAATAGGGGGAACTGACAGTCTGCTTATTATGCATAATCCAAATATAAATTCCATTGTTTACTTGCTTATTTTCTCCTATACAGTAACAAAATTATCCAAACAAACTGCATGCATATAATCTACAATAACAACTCTGCAATTTTGAACAAGTATTTTCATCTTTTGGTCTTGCCTAGTTTCACAAAAGAAAACAGACCATGATATTACTGTAGTGAGAATATCAAGAATGGTAAAATACAGTACAGGACTACTGTTTGTATGTTAGATGCACTAATTTTTCTTTAAAAAATCAGTATTTTGAAGTCTTACCTCTTCAGCTGGTTACAAAGTAGAAAGCATGATGCTGTATCATAAGCAACTCCTTTGTCTCCAGATTAAACTTTCTAGATTGCTGCTGAGCTGTGTGAAATGTGAGCTCACCTGCTTACGTAGCTGTGTTGATTTTGACAACTTCATGAAGGTCAGATGTGGTTTAAAAGCTCTTCCTTCTCCTGTCAAGATGCCTTTTTCTTGAAATATCTTCTTCATAGTCTCTGAGGGGGGAGAAAAATGTAGAGGTACAAAGATATTACATGACAGAATGCTTAAAAATGCGCTTTCAACTATGAGTCACAGCTGCTCCACATGGAAGAAACATGATGACGAGTACGATAAGGCAGAGAGGTTTCTAGTTAACTTCAAAGGTATATATTATTTCATGTAAAAATAGTCTTATATTTGCAGTTAGTATGGGTCATGAATTTGGCTTTACTAAAATAATGGCAATTAGAAAGCTGTCCATGCTATCTGCTTTTGCTGTCAAAAAACTTGACATTAGAACTGTTCTGGAGTTATTACACTAGAAGTTTGGAAACTTCAGGAAAACTTCGAGTATGTAACAGAACTGTCTCTCTTCAAAAGCACTATTCCATGGTGAGTTCTATTATCTATATTTGGGTAATCTCCCACTCAGACCAAAGGAAATCTGAAACTGAAAGCTCTAAATTCTGGTTCTGGATTTACATGGCAGAATTATAGAACATACCAGGTATATTAATGATATTTGTTTGGTTTTTTAAGCTTCACTGTTGCCTTCCAAGCTGATTTCCTATTTTTAGTGTGCACTTTTATCTACCTACAATCCAGGCCAAGCTACTACGCTGACCTAGTTTACCATTTCCCAACTCACCTGCCCAATGTAATGTTTCGTTTCTCAGAAATAAATTTCTGTATAACTTTTGAATTATGTTCCATATTTCTTTTAGCTGAAATACATTAAAAAATTGTTATAATTTTGAAAAAAGTTTAGATAAAATTGATAAAACCTGTGGCAAAAAGTGCCAGTAACTAGAATATTTCTATTACTGGAAACCAGAAAAACTGCAAAATCTTTTTTTTTTACCTTTGTAAATGCAACTTCCAATTTTTCACTAGCTGTAGGTCTAGCTGACTCATACTATCCTTGAACTAAAATCAAAATAAGGAAAAAAAACCCCAATCCTATCACATGAATTCAGTCAACCCTTACCATCACAATGTATTTGCGTTGTATTAATTTTGGCTTGACAGTTCAATTGTAACAGAAAGATCCAGTGCTTTATTCTCCCACCTAAAAGAAAATGCATTACACTGGAAAGCAACCAGCACAGCTGGCTGAAGAAAAATAGGGAAGGCCCAAGGAAGAGGAAGATGGGCTGAGTATTCACTTGGGACCTGGAGATCAAAATTCACTTCTCTTTCTTTGCTGCATATGATTAGGCTCCACAGTCTATGCAGAAGCTGGGATTTTGAAAAAAGCCAAAGAAATCAAAGACCCTAATGCCATCTCTTAAACAGGCCCACTTAAATTCTCTTTCAACATTCATTCCCCACTTATAAGATGGCTGATGCATTTTACAAAAAATAATTAGCCCAACCTTTAATTCTAACTCACAGGATACTGAAAGGACAACCAGATTAAAACTTGTAAAGCTTTTACAATAGTATTATGGGTCATATTACTATGGCAGATGCTGAAAATAACCTACCACAATGGTTGAGGTTGGAAAGGACCTTTGGAGCTCATGTGGTGCAACGCCCCTGCTCAAGTGGGGCCATCTAGGCCCAGTTGCCCAGGACCATGTCCGGATGGGTTTTGCTTATCTCAAAGGATGGAGACTCCACGATCTGCCTGAGCAACCTGTACCAGTCTGTGGTCACTCTCACAGTGAAAAAAGGGTTTCTTGATGTTCAGAGGGAACCTGCCATGCTTCAGCTTATACCCGTGCTCTCTCTCCCTCCCCCTCACCCCATGTATGTGTATATGTATATACAAGCATAACCGCTATATAGACCTATAGATCTATGTATCTAAATCTATACAGCTGTGTATCTACATCTATAGACTTACTGTAGATATGTAGCTATAGCTATGCATCTATATGCAAGTACAGCTTACCTACTTGCATTATTTTAAATTGTGTCTGCAGGAAACATTTCTAAATTTACACTGAATCCCCACTAAGCTATTGTGCAGCTGTGCACACAAATGCTGCTGAACAACAGATTAACATATCAAAACAGAAGACTACAAATAAATGTTTGCTGCTCCTTCATACTGAGATATGGAAGTTTGAATTAAGTCATTTAGTTATAGTGTGCATGTATTTCCATGCATCCACTGGCCTGCTTATTTTCTGATGCTCATAAGCTAATAAAATGTTACATTTATTTAAAACTGAAATTATCTGTAACAAAGCCATTTTCTGGTTCCTTTGTTTGGTTCTCTGAACTGCATCATGTGCGGATTCACTGACTCAATGATCCAGCAAAAGATTAGTCTTATCAAAACCAGGTTTATGCTACCCTGTGATATTCTGAGTCAGTCTTGTGGATTGTAGTCCTTTTTTTGTCCCCTAAAAGCTCAAATTCTTTCTGGTATCATATTTTATGCCAAGCAGTGTCTTATTTCCCACTCTGCAGTTAAGATCTGTGCTGGTGAAGATTTGCACCTCTAAGGGTGTCCCCCTAACTCCAGTAAGTGCTTAGTGTCAGAGCAATGGTTTGCCAATGTGCATCTGATCACAGGATTTTAAACCCAGCATTTTCAACAGAGTAGACTGATCATATAGCACTATAAATGCCTGTTATAGTGGGACGGTAGGGCACCTATACTTTACACTGCTGAACACAGTGACACACCAACCACATGGATTGTGTGTCTTCATTTTGTGCTACATACCTTTGTTCAATATCCGCTATTTCTCTCCCTAAACTAATCTTTTTTTCATACCTGGCAATTCGAATCAAGAAAAACCATAATGAAAAACTGGCTCAGAGGAACGAAAGCATAATTTCAGAGAGTGTGAAGTTTTAAATTTAATTGATTTATGTGTGTGTGTGTGTGTCCACACATGTTCTCATGGTGATGAGACTTCTCACACAGCTTTGTCACAGCACAGACTTATTAAACATCACAGGCTTAAGAGATTGGCCACACTTGCTGGTACTACAGATAGCCCCAGTTTTGCAGTATTTGATACTTAAGGAAAATGTGACATTTTACTGGTTAAGGTGAACTTATAAACATAAATAGTACAATGTTTCCTTCTTCAAAGATAAACAGAAACTGAGTAGATGGAGAGTAAAAAAAAAAAGAAACAAAGGGAAACGGTTTCCTGAGAGCACAGGAAGGTTAAAAGATAATGTAATGCTATTAATATCCACGCACCTCTTTGAAGAAGTGACCACAAGAAGGGTTTTAAAAGAAATGTGGAAGGAAGCATGGATGCTGTGGGCAAGAGAAAGTTCCAGGCTTATGGGACAGCATGAAAGGGGATTTGAAGACTGAGCAAATACATGAAGGTTAAAGTTTATGAAGGGATTGCCTGAACTGAAAGAAATTTGAGGCCAGTGACAAGAATAGCAGAGCAACAATACCCATGGGTCTTAAAAAATGAGGACCTGCCATCTTTCTCCCCGACATGAACATCACTAGCTAGACTAAAAAAACCAAACAAGACCTGTGTTTTCCCATATTAGTCTCAGGCTGAGCAATGTCTGCAGCTTCAAAGTATACCCTAGAAAAGTTAAGGCTTTTTTTACAAGCTCAATGACTTCCTGGAACAAATTTCTGGACAGCTTTCAGACCATCTTTAATGCAATTTGAAGTACTCTGCAATACCATTTCATACCCTATTTTTATAATGTCAAAATTACTGAATGTCATCTACCTCTTTTGCATTGGATGCGGGTGAATCCATTAGAAAACTGTTTCCCCTTAATTAGATTTGAAATGTGATATGTGAAACATACTCAGAACCAGTATATACTGGAAAGGCTCAAAAATTCAACAGCTAAATCAATACAGAATGATTCACAGAAAAATTGCACATCGAGACATATTCTATAATACAAATGGCAATCTTCTTTCCCAAGATTTCATTAGATATGGAAAACTGCTACATATGTACATTTTCTTCCAGTCTATTAATTTCTGCTTGTCTCTAAAACATGTTCCCTCAATTAAAAGGTTTAGAATTTAGAAACAGTATTCTGTCTCTTTATTGACAATCTTTTTTACTTTACACTTGGAGCTGAAGAAAAGCTAAGCATAAATAACTTACAATTATAAATTTCATGTTAAGCCATGTTAAAATTTTTAAGTTCTTAGTTGTTTTTTAAGAACATTCTGTTGGCTATCAGTTAGCAGAAGTTTGGGGTTCACAAATAAGCTCTTCTGGTCATCCCTCCTTTCCTAATAGCACTGAGAATAATGCACATGCAAAGCCTTACAAGACCTAATTTCCAAGTCAATTAAGAACTCAAACCCATCTATTTCAGATGCTAATATTTATCATGACTTCAACTATATGTCACCATAGGTGAGCACTACGAATTAAAAAAAAATAAATATTTTACATATTATGTTATGCTTGGAATATATAATGAAAGCTTCATCAAGCACCAAACTCTCTACCATCCTACTGTTAAGATCATTATGAAGGATAGTATCAGCCTGAGGAGAGTCCCTAGCTGCTACCTGACAAAAACTACTGAATCCTGAACACCTCAGCAATGCCCAAGCTCTGATGAAAAAAATAAAAACTTCTTTCCTGGCTAAACCAGGGTCAGTCACTACCTCATGTGCTTGTGATTTTCATCTCTGGGATGTAAGAAAAGGAAAGGTCTTGCTTCTCATCTCTCCATATGGAGAGTCTATTTTTTCTCCCCATCAGTGTTAGCATTTCTCTGTAAATAATCAGCTTTGAACTATGCCAAAATGTAAACCAGGGTCGAGCCAATTTCCCAATGGTTCTTACACTGCTACGTGGTTATATATTACTTAGGCTTTTCTACAGAAAGTTGGACTGTACCATACCCCTATGGTGTATCAGCGAGCTAGATGGTTATTTCAAGCACGTATCAGCAGTATATGCAGGTCGCTCTGATTCTCTCCATCACCATACACGTAAATAGAAGAAAGATGTGCTCGTTCATAAAACAGGATCCAAGGAGCAGCTGGACCAAGCAATCCCCACTTTGTGCACAAATACCAATATATGTAAGGTAAGTCTTACAAGACAAACAATTATAATTTGAAGGCTCAAAGTGTCAGACTTCTTGAAGAAACTCAGCTCTTTTACTAGCTTTAATCCACTCCAATACTTCCTAAAAGTTTGTCACAATCACAAAAAGTGGGTAAGAGTACCTTCTTTTAAACCACAAAACCCATATCTTATAGCTTCATTTTAATAGAGTATTTATCAGAGTTATTGTTATTCAGTGTCTGACAGCACAATATTAAGAAGAATGCAAATGAAAATCCAAAAGCATTTGCTGTCCTTGCTTTCAGAGAACTATACATTTTTAGCATTAAGGAACAAATGTGGAGATCACTAATGGGTGTTTTAGAGGAACAAAGGCCATGAACATAGTGAACAGCACACCGAGTTTCATTAAATAATACAGCAGTGTTCAGTGTCCTTTAACCAGATCACTGTATATGTCCTGTACAGAGGGGCATTAACAAAAGCATCTCATATTAAACAATCAAGGAGAAATTAAACGACAGATTCAAAGCCAGGCAAGCACATGGGTTAGTCTGGCTTATGTATTTCACATAAGCCAAGCCACAGTGAGAATAAAAACCATAATAAAACACCAAGCTTCAAAGATAAAATACTATGACAAACTGAAGATGTTTCAGTCTCCCTACTAACTGTCCTTTCAACAATTTAACACTTTGCTTCCAGTTCCACCTGACTACACAGCAGAAAATTAGAGATTACCTTGTCTGTAAATGCCAGAATCCTCTCGTAAGATTTTCTCCTTGCCTTACAAACAGATCCTCTACTTTTTCCTGCTACCCTGACCTCCTTTCTATTAAATCCTTATTCTTCCCCTTGTATCTGCCCTCTCTGTGCCATTTTACAGCTGAATCACAGTTTTTTCAGCAAATTGAAAAGATTCTTTCTGACTCCTTCCACACAGTTGATCAAAATTTTAAGATCCTGCATGAAGTGTAGTAGAGTCAATGGGCAAGACAGGCACTGCAACACAATGCTCCAAAGCCTAGAAGCTTCTTCTACATGTCACGTGACACACCAAAAAGGTCAACTAAGAGATTTGTCAATAGCACAGCATTTAGTATTCCCATGCAACTAATAAAATGTTGAAACCCAGAGGAAACTGTTATTTAGTAACTATTACCTGCTGGAAGCACAAACTCATAAAACTAACTGTTGTTACACTAGGCCATCATAGTGACTGTTCATTTTCACTAAAATGTCTGCCCCTGTTGTCAGCATTTGTCTGGTCAAGGGGGCCCTACACGAAAAAAAACCATCATGTAGCACAAAGTTGAATTAGAAAAGGCTGCATGCAGAAAACTTTGAAATATCAAAAGGCATGAACAATGCTCATGTCTACTGGAACCAGCCTTTCATTTAAGTACTATCAGCAGGTAGAAGTCTTGTCTCTTGTAATGAAATCAACAAAAGAATCGTTGGGGTTTTTTTTCTGCTGGTTATATTCATCACATGATACAGCAGAGATATATTTGCTGACATAGATAATTATATTTTTGAGACAGAAGAATATTGCCACTATCAACTTCAGAGCATCCTTCTCTTCTTGCTGTGGATGAACCAGGTTTCTAGACAGACCAGTAAAGTTCTGCTACATGCATTAGCAGGAACTATAACTACTGCATGGACTAGAAGAAAATCAAACATGTCACAGCAGTACGTTTTCAATGCAACTGTTATGGATTTGGACTAGCAGCTTTTTGTTCATTTTGTAATTTTCCATTAAAACAACCGATCTGTACAACAGTTTTGAGTTCTTAATTCTTCCATCATGTGAAATGACTTAAGAATAACTGACAAGAGGCAAAATTAATTTATGTTAGCTTCAGCCATCTGGAACTAAAGGGAACTAAATTAACTGAATTATTTCCCTAGGCCCTCTGAAGTCAGGGCAATGTAACTCACCCTAAAATAGATGCTAAATGTGTGGTTTCATAATCTTTCAAGAAGCTCATAAACCACCATCCTCGCCAAAACAGACTGTTCCTCCTCTCCAGCCCCATGCCTGCCACCGCTCCTATCTTTTGTGCCAACAGTCATGTAACTATACAGTAAACTGCACTAGCAAACTGTATAGGTTAAAAATTATCTGGCAAAGGTAAAAACCTTTAATTTATGTTAATTTAATCACAACGTTAATTTAACCACAGTTTACCATGTGGTTGCATAAATCTCCAGCACAACAAAAGGGGCCAGAGTGCTTTGGTATGGTGGCAATGCCAGCTTATGCTTGAGTAACACTGTAAATGTACCTAGAAAAGAAGATGGGTAAGTATGACTTACTCTCCATTTCTCCCTCTCTAGTATGGACTGTTAGGAAAATCAATTTAGTGATATTAGACTAAATGTCATTTATATAAAACTAAAGGAAATTACTACTTAGGTGTACATGTCTGTCTAGTCCTAACTGCACTCAAATATTTAACCCAACAAATGAACATTTCTTAAAAACAAAGGACCAAAAGCAAATGAAATAGCTATCTGCAGAAATAGAAGAGTAAGTTTTTTGTTCATGAAATACAAGCTCCCCCTCATGGTCAGACCATAATGCATCATTCATCCACAAAACCAAAATCTGCAAGTCCTGTGGGTAAAAAACAGGATTCATTTACTCAGTTTTATCAGTTTCTAGCAGAATTTAGAATATAATTATCAAAATGAAAACCAAAGCCAAACAATTTATTACCTTTTCCAAATTCACTTAGTACTTCAAATATTCTGTAGTGTAGCAAAGCACAAGAAATGAAGAGCTTTTTAAAACTCACCATGAGTGTATATGTCACTTTTAGCTCAGGAATTTCTAAGATGACTTGGAGAAAGAGGGATTAAAATACTCCTCAAACTTCTGTCCTAACAGTTTAGTACTATTCCTGGAAGATAATTATATGATGCTAATATCTTTCAATGGATTATTGGGAAATAACAAGCAAACCACAATAAACAGAAGATCCCTGTTAGCTCTGCTTTCCTGAAATTGTCTCTGCAAACTTTCATTTACATTAGCAGATACTCACTTACCATTATAATCCTGTACCACATTCAGATATTACTGATATCAAACAAATTTCCATATAATTTATGGACTTTTACAAGAACCTATTTTAACCTCATATATTTTCTATTGCTATGTTACAATATTTCTCCTTCAACGTTCATGTAGAACACAAAGTAACACATGAAGTCAAAATTTACCTCAGAGCATAGCAGAAAATGAACATAATCTTGAAGCAGAATAATTCTGTGATAAACTAAACTTAGGTCTTGCAAAAAATCAAACCAGCTACAGAAGTGATCTCTCTTTACTATTGCATGGACAACAACAAAATGATTAACATCCTGCAGGCAATGCTGCATATTTTTCTTCTTTCTGCCAGCTTCAGTTTTAAAATCTAAGTTTTCTAGGGACACAAGGGAAACAGGCAAGCTGCACTAGGAGCCAGCATAAACTTGTGACAATTAATTTTTGTCAAACATATATAACCTCACAGCAGTATATATGAAGATCTGACAGCAATCTTCACACAGATCCTCACAATAGCAGCCCAGCAGAAAAGAGTTTCCAATATTTTCTCTTGCAGCTTTCTCTCTCAAATTGTGTATTCAGGATACTATCCACAGAGCAGGAATACTATGCATAATTCTGACATACAGCCTGTTTGGAATTAATATATGAAATGTATCACAGAAAATAACGTCACATTTCTCCTAATATGATGCCAATCATATAATGATTAGAAGGTACATTTATTGTGTCAAGCACAGCCCAGAAAGTACTACATGGTCTTCTTCCCAGAATGCAACACCTTCAGTAGGAGTTTTGGCCCTTAGCTGAGTGACTGCTAATGTTTTATAAAAATTGCATGCAAATTAAACTGTGTTAGAATTAACTCTATAAGTGTACTCTTACGTTAAAGGAATTATATATGTGATACACTTGGGGGAGGGGGGGGAATCCTAACAACTCCTACCTCATCAGTTTTGAAGTGTTCACATGGATTCTTTTGTTTAATATTATTTCATACTGCAAACTGCACTGCCCTGAAGGACATCTATATAATAAAAAATTATCTATTTTTATCAGGTTACTTAGATTACTTGTAATTAAATATAATAAAGACATATGTAGAAACTATACAGCATATTTATTTTCTTCCTACTCATATCTGGCCGCTCCACTAATTTAATATGTAACTAAGACACTGTTTGAAACACACTTGTATAATCTTAGTGTTATATAATTACAGACCTAAAATCTTTTTTTCTGGCACAAGCACCAACACAAACAGTTTGCTTTCCTGAATTACAGGTTACCTGTTATGAAATAATATTAGCTTTTCCATGAAGGCAGAAAAAGATGCTCTGAAATCAGCAGCAGTTCAGAAGTTATGATTATGACAGTCACTAAGAAATGTTAAGATAGCATATCCTGAAGTCATACCCATTAACCATTTTCAATCATTTTACCATTTTCTTCTGGTAATGTTCAGCTTCCTACCCTGTTTCAGAACTAAATCCAGATGAAACAAACATCACTCTGTAAG
Source organism: Athene noctua (assembly GCF_965140245.1). Lineage (NCBI taxonomy): Eukaryota > Metazoa > Chordata > Aves > Strigiformes > Strigidae > Athene > Athene noctua. Next base: position 63,358,911 of record NC_134037.1, on the reverse strand, counting down.
TCTAGAGACTGAACAACAGGCCTAAGGCAAAGAAACAATCCATTGGGTTGGCAAAAGTAAGCACTTAAATAAGAAACATTTTTACTAAACAGCAGTGTTAGGTGAAATTAATAATATACAGCTGGACTTCTAATGTAAGCAAAGAATGCTCAGCAGTTATGCTTTACAAAGAAAACAGAGATTTGCTTGTTTGCTAAATCTGACTGCACTATGAGTTTGTCTACTAGGAAGGACTGTCAAACTGAAAAACAAAGGTCGAAATCTAATTACATCTTTACTTGTCTAATTCTGATTAAAATCTGATTCACTAATCTAAACTGTGTAGAAAAATCACTCATACTCCTTTTCTTCCTGTAGTTAAAAAATATTTGGCTCTCCATGTCTAGCAACTTCAATTATTTTGGAGTTCTTAACTATAGTCTCAAAATCAAAAGTTACTGTCACTAACAGAAACCATCTCCTTTCACAAGAGGTATTGAAAGGGTTTATGGATTATCTCACTGTTTATAAAAAAGCATACATATTCTGTCACCTTTAAAAGAAATCTAAAGACAAACTCAAAGACAAGGATGAGGAAGAATATTGTCCAAAGGACTTAAGAAATTGGTAGATTCAATCTCTGATATAATTATGGGATCATTCAACAACTGAAGCATCTCTGGAACTCTAAGAACTGTTCAATTTCTACCACACTGAATATTAGAAATACTTCTTTATCAGATGCCACTTAAAATAATACAGCATGGCCCAATAACAGCATAGCAATTTGGTAAACTGAAAAGCTCACAGTCTTCTATTCAATCTTTCTTGAAAACGTCAGATAATACGTACTAAACATTTTCTAAAGGCACTTCAGAAAGACTTTCCATTTTTTCTCTGTATGGGATTGCAAAGAGGTAGCGTGATAGCAGCAGTCTTTGCCACTCTGCAAAATGTCCTATATGGGTTATTGCACTATTAAAAAATGGTGCGACCTCGCATTCCTCAGAGCACAAAAGATAATTCATCAATACTGAAAAACTCTTTTAAAGTGTCTTTCCAAGGAATAGTTGGAATTGCTGGGATAGTTTTAAAGGACACCAGTGAATTACAGACAGTACTGTTCTCTGAGAATTTTTATTTAATATCTGTAAACAACATAGTTTAAGTATAGACTCATAGATAAAAAATTCCACTCTACCTTGTTTTGGTGTAGGTACTGACTACTGTTTCTCAGCTGATATTTACACTCCTTTTAATTTATATATTCCTACTGACTTGAACTGTATCTTTGGATGCATTTTATCTGACTGGCAAAGACAGTGGCCTTAGCTCCACTGTTAAGACACAACTGAGAGTTTTGCTCTTGAAGTGAAGATGTGGGGGCACACACAAAGTAGCATGTACCTGCCACATCTTTCAGTAACTTTCTAATTGCTAAAGGAAGGCAATTAACTTTGAACAACCCACAGATTGGTTCCACAGCTGCTCCAAAAACCAAATCTCAGGCTAAAGCAGCATGGTATTCAACACCATTACTCTGACAGACGAGACATGTCCTTCTCTCAAATTCCCCTTATCCTCCAGAGGTGCAGAGAAAGTCCAGATTTTCCTTTATACATATATAGAAACCTACATATAAAGTACATATACATACCTATACATATATATGCGTGTGTGTATATATACACTTATACATGTGGGAGTGGTAAATTACAGTTAGTTCACTGAGATTTAAGAATGATAATGTACTACAGGAAACACAAAACTTAAGACTCCCCAGACCATGGAAGAGGAAAGAATGTCACTGTCTCTCAGTGCTCTACTCAGCATAAACACAAAGGAGAAGACTATGTAACTTCGCAAGTCAAGGAAGATGCATCAAAGATACACTTCTTAAAGTCACTAAGTATGAAATTACAAATTGAAAGGGGTATAAATATCAGCTAAGAAACAGCAGACAGTACTTGAACCAAAGCAAGGTAGAACAGGGTCTTTGTATCTGTCTGCAAATCTGCGCTACATTTTTTACATCTACTAAATAAAAAGATATCAGAGAACAGTACTGTCGGTAAATCATTAATATCCTTTTGAACTATGCTGGGAAATTCATTATGTACCCTTTGCAGTTGTTAAAGTTATATTAATGTTGACTAAATTAGAAACAACTTATCTTTGTGCTCCATTCTCATCCAGGTTGTCAAAAAATTTTTAAAGCACTTAAACTAGATTGACAAGTGATACCTGCTATTTCCGTAAGTTTTGTTGTATGATCGTTTTCTGGCAACTTCACAAATCCAACTTCATTTCTGAAGTGATCAATTCCTTGAAAAGACAAATCCACTTTTTTTCCTTTCAGGAGATCTTCTACAAAATCCTTGGTATCTGCAAGAGCACCAACTGCTCTGCCAAGAAGAAAGAAAATATCTATGTGAAAGTCAAATATATTAATACTGTTTACATTGCTATAAATCACTATATCCAAAAATCTCACTAAGTTTTATTACTATCAATTTATTATCTACTCAGGTACTTTTGCACTACTTCCTATCAGTCGAGTCAGTAATTTATAAAGGTAAACTGGTTCATACACCCTGCTGTAAAACCACAGAAATAATTAGGCAGACCTAGAAGCAGGTGTAATTCCTCAAAAGAGCTTATCTCAGTCCTCAAGGTGACTAGATATTAAGATCATAGGGTCTCTATTATTCTCTGCATCCCATTTAATAAGATGCTTATTCAGAAGTATTTGGGTTTTGATTCTTAATTTTTTTCATCTCCTGATAGCTCAACTGAACACTCTAAAATTCTACTTCATTCAAAGTTGCTACAGAGTGTTAATTAATATTATAAACATAGGTTAGTGACATTATATATTTTTTAAAAATTATAAAATTACAAGGAAATTACTATTAAGCTCATTAAGAACTGTTATTAAAAGAAATACTATCTAAACTGATTAGTACTTTCTTTAAGAGATAAGTAGCACACACACACTATATGTAAGAAACAGGAGCAAGCCTGACAACCTTTCAATAATCATCTTAATTAGCCACTTTAAGTGTATGTACGATTACATGAAGTATTTGTGTTGACCTGCACTTGAAGTGATTCACGTGCTAAACAAAAATTATATAAACATTCTTAGTGTCTTCTAAAAGATCTCTCACCTGCTCACAGTTTTTAACTCTATTCAGCAAAACTGAATTTGAACTTTTCACTAAACCGATGTTGACTTCACAAACGCTAGATGGCAGTAACAGGTTAAAAACTCTCAAGAGAGTTTATTGTACTTTTTCTGTCCTAGCTGGATGCAAGCCATTACCATGATTTCTAAAGTAGGCTAAATTATATTCTTTAAACCTGTAAAATTACAAACAACTTTACACATGTTTCCACCGTGTTTAGCAAGATGGCCTCTTGATGAGAACTTATGCATTTAATTGAAACCTATGCCAGGTTAAGATAGATGTTAGAGTTGATTACATGACAATATATTTTTGACTGACACAGTCCTCCTGTGTTTTTTCTATAAGGCTTTAACCTACAGCCTCGAAGTACTTTAGCTACTATATAACCACTTTAAACAACAATGCCATTACTTGTTCCTTGGCAAAGATATTTTTCTTTGAACACAGTCTCTGCCACTAACCTACCCTTCTATCACCATTAGACAAACCTGTTGCTGTGTCTTTGTATGTGCTATACTTCAAGAGCTTTCCAAAAGGCCATCTAATACTCATTATATCTGTCATATTACTTCACAGGTAATCATGTCTAGATTTATTTACAGACATGAACCTAAAAATTGTTCCAAAACAAGTACAGATATTTCAAATAGAGTGTCAAAGATTGCAGTGAGCTTTCAAGTGGTAAATTACACACATACCTAAACCCCATCTCTGTATTTTTTTCATCTGAGAAGTGGCACACAAAGAGTCATGGAAAGCTCTGTTCCCCAGCTGAAAAAAGATTTCTATTTCCATACTGTAGAGTACGCTGCAGAACTCACTCACCAGCTCAACACTACCTGATGAGTTTATAAAGTCTATGAAAGGTCAATTCAAACAGTGCGGTATGTTTTCAGTTTATCACTTAGTGAAGATTTAGTTCCACTTTTTCTTTTATATACAATCTTATAAACACTAAAATATTTAGAAATATAGCTGTCATCTCACTCTAGCATATTTGTATTTCTGTATTCAATCATTCACTTTATAACATCTAACATTGCTTTGTAAGAATAATGCACAAGGACAAACATTTCCGCTGAAGTCAATAGCAAAAAACAGAACAGTGGTATTTTCTTGTTATTCCATACCAAATAGTATTTACGATGCCAAATGCAGTTACACTCAGTGCAATTAACCCACAGGGATAAAAAAAGTTTACAAGTATTTTACTCCAAAGTGGAGAAAGGAAGTAAAAAAGAATTAAGCAGCATATTCTAGTGAATACAAACTAGGATTATAGAAGCAGTGCCTGTTTTTCTCTGTGTTGTTGTAATGTAAATATTATAGCATTTAAAACTGATGTAGTTTCTTTTTAGAAATTTCTTACTTGTTAATTTTGATTCCTTGTTAGAAAAAGCAAACTTGCAAAAAAAGCCAAAGCCAAACAATGCTTTCAGCTCTCATATTTATAATGAAAAGGTTAGATTCACAGAACCTTTGACATATAACAAGCAAGAAGAACTTGACACTACAGTCTGGTAATGAAGGTGTGAAGGCAGGCATCCTGATTTCTAACACCTGATCCCATGACTATGCATACAGTTAACATGGACTAGAAGTCCTTTGCTGGAAGGGAGTGCTGTCATGGCTCTTGCTTGCTTGCCTTTATGTTTTTTTAAATCTCACATTCTTGATTTCATCTAGTCCTACAAAAAGGGATGTGAAGTGCATTCATGAAGGCTAGACCACAGCCAATCAGTTAGGAAACTTGCATGGGAATTGCAGGTCTGGATTCCCTTAAAAAGAGTGGCCTAGAATACAGATCTTCCATTTTCAGGGTGAAAGCTGTATGTACTAAAATACCACACAAAGGGCTTTGTGCTGAATTGAATGTTATGTTTAGCACATTCTTATCACGCGTTTTGACTTCAAATAGCGTTCAACACATTTCATTTCTGTATAGACAGAGGCACTATTGTGCAAACACAGTAGAAAAACTGTAGATATCTAAGTAACTTAATGGAACCAAACCTAAGGATCTGTGAACTCTAAGATGCCCAGTTGACTAGCTGCACTTTGAGGGATTACTCTCATCCTATGTTACATACAAGTTCTTTTGCCAGCCTGGATTTTGGTTTCTTTCTATTAACTTGTTATCAAAAGTCGGTGAAGCAAAGAAAGGAAAATTCAACTTCTCACTCTTCAAGTTCTCCCAAAAGATTAAACAAAAAACATCCATTATGAAAAAAAAAAAAAATCCCATATAATAGAAAATGTAATCTAGAATACCTGAGGATAGCTGAGCTAGATACCTGTAGGAGGCATCTGGCCAGGGAAAGGGTGAATCACTGGGGAAGCTGCTGCTGACTAGAGGACAGCTCCTGGGTGCCTGGACTGTGGAGTTCTGCTGGGAGAGGCAGAGAAGAACTCCATAAGTAAGTGTTTGGGTGGCAGTCGGACAGTGACAGCTGAGGAGCTCAATGAGTAGCAGAAGATACTGAATTTGAGAATATCTGTTTTGATATACAGTTTAGGACTCTAAAAAATATTCATGAGGTGGCATACTTGGCTTTGAGTTCTCACATCCCCTTTTTAAAAAGTTCATACTTCAAACCCTTTTTAAAAAGATACTGCATACACAGTTGGTGGTTGTTCTCACCAGTTTTCAGGTGCTACCAGTTTGCTCATCAACCAGAGCAGGACAAAGCTGGTGTGCCTGCTACAGGAGACAAAAGGTATGTGGAAAGGAGAGGGAGTCCAGCAGATCTAGTATCCTTTGCTTTCCTTTCTATTCTGTTCCTGGCTATCTGTTTCTCTCCTCACAGGAGAGGTGAGAGTGTAGAGGCCTCAAGAATATAGCATCCAAGGAAACAAGTGTGAAAAACATGCAGGGCAATTGATTTAGATATACTGGTATCTCATTATTTTTAGGTGTGTTAAATATTTTTAGTCAAAATACTTCTACTTACTAGAAGCATGCCCTTGACTACCAAATGGTTCCTACATTCTATCTTGGATTCTCGCTTTCTTATGAGCAATTTGCACTTTAACAGACAAACCTTCTGGGGGAAAAAAATATTCAACACACACTTATTAGACACATTATTTTGTAACTGTATTACCATAACCAAAGCAACGTCTCACTGCACTTACTCATTATTTGATCTAGATAAATAAGTACATGTACCACATGCCTGCTAACAATGCAGAGAAAACCAGTAAGATAGATATAGATATATACGTATGACAGAAGGCCCCTGAAAGAACTCATCAAGGGGAGATGAAACCATGAGGCTTCTCCTTCACAGAACTGTAAGGATCTCATGAATTTTGATGCATTAGCAATCCACTACAAAATTGACACACAAGCAATGGAGGATTCCCAGATGTTCACTATAATGCCAGTAGACTGTTTATCAGCATTTTACATAATGCTCTGTTACAGTTACCAAAGTGTTTGCAATCTCAATTCTGCAATTATAATGTGCAAATATAGAGACATCACATATGCAGGTCATCACGCACCACATCTAAATAGAAACCGTCAGTCTGTGTAAAGGAGGACTATAAAATACAATATATGTTTTCATTTCAAGTCAAAATTACAGCTAGATGCAGAATTATTCTGAACATTCATAAATTAGAGCTGTACAGACTTTAAAGTCTGAACATCTTCGTATTAGCCATTGAACTTGTACGTTAGAGTAGGCTTGTCAGATGACAGCACAGCATATGATAAACAGTAAAAAAACACCAAAGAACTGCATTTTTATAAAGCAAATAGTCACATCTAACAGATACATGACATCATTATATAATATATACGTCTTTCCACATTTTTTCTATCTTTTATATGATCAAAAAAATCAGCTATATCACTGAAGCAATATAAAAATTATACTTTTGATAACACCTAACAGACACCTCTCTTTAAGTGTGCTTGAATTTCGAGCATAATAAATTCATTTAGGGACATAAAAAACCCAAACTATAACTGCATAGGCATTAGCTTGGAGCTAAGGTTTATTTCATTAAAGTCTTTCAGGGACGATTAATGATTTGCCTTATAACATCTGCTAAACTACGAAATTCTGAAAATTACCCTGTTAACCTGTCCAGCATCCCCTATATCAAAACAATGCTTTAAAATAACTATTTTAGCAAAACATGAGATTTGTGCATGCAAGTTCAGCACACAGTAAGACACATGCAAGGGAAAAAAAAGCCTATTTTGTTCAGAGCTCATGACATACCATAAGTTACTATTAAGATTAGCATTTTAAGAACAACATGAATTATATATTCAGTAACTCTAGTAATGTAGGGCTGTGTATTGCAAAAAATAACCATCAGTTACCCCTTCTTGTCTTTTTATTAACTCCTCCAGCAAAAACACTTATATAATTTAACACCAAATACCTACATGCTAATTTCTTCTTCATTGGATAAATGCATCACTAACATGGTGACATGCAATGAGCCAGAGCGAACCATTGCTTTGGAAAGCCTTTGATCCTTTTGTATTATTGCATCTTGGACAGCCTGAATACTGCTAGTAATCTGGGAAGACAGACACAGAAACAACAGTTAGCCATTACAATTACTGTATCCCATCATGCAAGTGAACAAGAAAGCACACAAACTGAACTCAAACGTTTATGTAAAAACCACTGTAGCAGAAGAAAGTTTTATCTTCTGACAAAGCTGTGCTAATTGACCCGAGTAAACCCAAAGTGGGTACGAATGGAGTGATTAATAAACCACTGGACACTCCCCATCACATCTTAACAGGAGTTTGCTTCTATAAGTATGATAAATTCCTGGAGCAGATTAAGATCATCCCGTTTCACACTGCCAGTAATCCAAATAAAAGGCTTCTTCAAGGACTTTCTCTGCCCGCTTTACTAAACTTGTACATTGCTATGTACATTGCTATTTCCAAGTGTCTGGAAAAAGAGATCTTTGCAGGATTGGGCACATACAAAACAGGAATATTCAGTAAATAATTTGTAGAGATAACTGATTTACAATTCTGATTATACTGTCCAATAGACATATAATTTATACACTCGCTTCAAAAATTTTAATGAATTCCCACACAACATGTATATAGTTCTAACTTCATCAGTCTTTTCTTTTAAATTATTTGAATTATATTTTCTTCATTGAAAATTACCTGTATGGTTATGCGTGCTTTGTAAATTATATCCAAAATGTTTACTGAGCTTGCCATTATGATACTTGTAGTGATGTAAAAAAATAAACACAAAAAAGCGCCCCACCACAAAAAACCTGCAACAATTCTTGATTATGTTAGTGGAAAATAAATCAAATCCAATAACCTTGACCATCTGACAAAATGAGTTATTTCTTAAAGCATGGTAAGCAAAGACATTACAGACAAAGCAGCTTTGGTGTATAAAATCTAAAAGAAGCATGTAAAATAAAATCAGATTGAAGTTTTCTATTTGAAACTCTGTGATGAATGCTTCACAAATATTCTGTAGATATTGGCTTTTATAACATAAGCACAAGTAGCTCTTAGGTTAAAAAAAAAAAAGCCTCAATATATTTTGGTAGCTCTGTTAATCACAATAAACACAGATTTCCTGAAAAAAAAACAGAATCTAATGGGAGTGGTCAGTATTTTTCTTTTATATAATTTCTTAAGAGGAGTTTTGCCATTCAGGAGGTTTACCTAACGTGCCATAGATATAAACAAAACCAAATTATAACTGAAAGGAACCAACTCTAGGAGGGTGGGAAGGAGGAAGGATGGTAAAAGCCACTTGCCAGAAAAAAGCGATATGGCCAAACCCACAAGTGTCTTAGGTAAGGTATGAAGAAAATTGCACCAATATTTTAATCATAAATCACATTATAATAAGACCATCTTCCTTCATATGTCAGAACTGATCTTATCCTGGATAAAGAACACTGTTACTATCTCAGATATAGGAGAAATTTAACCCACATTTAAGCAAAAAGAAATGGTAAATGTAATCCCTGATAATTATAGTGTATTGACTGCAGAATTACTTAAGTTTATAAACCAGAGCAAATGCAGTTATCCCCATAAATAAAAAAATCCAGATCTTAAAAATGAAATCAGCTATCATATGAATTACAATTTCATTCTATTATCAACTACTGCTTCTAAATTTAATTTGCACTTGTGAGCTGGCAAAGAAAAAAATATAAATGTAAGCGTACGAGCCCTTCAAAATACAGATGGGTTTGGAACTGTGTTATCACAGTGGTAAGACCATCCTAGCTCTGAAAAAGATCAATGTTATTCAGCATTCAGGTAAGCAGCCAATATCCCAGATCCCTTTACCCATATAGTTTCCTCCAGCAGTACTTCTGCGCCCCTTCCTACTCATGTCCTAAAATACCTCCAGCTCCAGTTCATTGCTGGCTTGGGCAAGAAGCAACACACTTCATGACTGATTTTCAGCTATAAGGGTTTGACTGGCTAACAAACATGCAGATACTCATTCATCAGCTGGCTGGTCTACAAGAATAGATAATCACCACACTCACACTACAGCCTTCAATACAATCATGTTCTTTCAAGGCTCTCTCTTTCACGTAATTCCAATGAAATTGTGGAAACTAGTACCTCCAAGATGCCAATTCTTTTATCAAAGTTTGGACAACAGGCTGAAGATCCACAGCAGGTTCACAACCCACAAAAACATAATGGGGTTATAACAAGGCAAACAGGTAGGCAGGCTCACACCTGTATAAACTCCATTAGGAAACGAAGCCAAAAACCTAACAAATAACATACCTTTGGGACAGGATTAATTCCAAAGATGGCCAGTTAGCAGTTCCAGAGACAAGATACTGCTGAACACACCAGGAAAGTATGAAATAAGCTGCCTTTTTGATAAAGGCAAAATAGAAGAAAGACCGAGCATATTCCCTCTCTCTGGCTAGGTAACAACATTCTATACAATCTATACTATTGGGAAAGAAAAAACGAAGTTTTCAAGTACATTTTTGTGAATTTAGGGAATTTACTTTCCTCATGCTTTCCCAGAAGTTATGTGATCAGAATGTAACACAATAGCTGTAGCATAGTTGTGCCATCACAATGTATAATATAACTTCAGGTTCATTCTGTTTTCTTCAACAAATCTAAATTGCAATTAACAGCTGAGCATGCTGAATGTTAATTAAGCAAACTAGGGCTCTTTCTGCTTCTCTGTACAACGTTATGAACCACTGCATAAATAAAAACTTTAAATTGCTATTTAACCTGCTATTTACCTTACAAAGTTTCATGCTACAGTCAACTGTTATCATGTTGACTATTTCTTTTAACTTGAGATTTCCTAACTTAATTAAAAGAAATGTCTGAAGGCACATTACACTCAACAATTACCTCCCCCCAGATTATTTTTAAAAGTGCTCCAAAATAAGGCCTGATTTCACTGTCCCCTCTCCCATTACTTGGAATATGTTATTCTGAAGAGTAATAAAACAGTTTAGTTTTGCTTATTGCAAGAATACTACTAGGAAGTGAATATAAAGACTGTAAGCTTTACAAATTTAACAGATTAAATATAATTATAATCAAGACTGGAGGACCTGAAAGGCTAACCTACCAACTGGTAACACATTAGATGAAACGTAACTTTTAAAAAAATTACCAGGGAAGGATAAAATGATAATCATCCATTTAGCCATTTTTACACAATAATGCAAAGTTTAATATAAATTTAAAACCAATGAAACATTGAATTTTATTTCTGAAGATTCAAAACATACTCAAAATGAAAACAGGGAAACTGTTTAATTTTCAAGAGGAACAGTTCATTAAATGTTCCAGAAATATCCCTCATTACAAAATGTTTCTCTGTGTAAAGCTTAAAATACTACATAAAATACGAAGCAAGACTACTAACGCCTAAAACACTTCACTGGAATAAAATCAGATCCTCAAAAAAAGAAAGGACTCTCGCTACTAACTGAAATACTACCAGTAATTACCAGATTCCCTCTGGCTATCAAGAAACCAGGTGGTTTAAGTCTAAATTTGGGCTAATGTTGCCTATACAAATTCCAATGTGTATTTTCTACTTTCAGAACAACTCTACATCTAAGGAAAGTATAAACAAAACTTTCTAGCAAAGTCCTAGAATTCTCAAATGCTCTGAGATTTAATGTAGTTGTTCCTTTACCTCTAAATTATGTAAGACTAAATACATGACACAAAAAAGCATGCGTAGTTAGGACTTTTCCACTCAACCAGCCATTCAACATAATAATTGTGAACAGGAATTCTCAGTTATCAGATTATATAAACCCTACATTATTCTTGCACTTGGTAAATCATGGAACAGATGGGAAGAAAATATATTTCAGAGTAAAATGGCACAAAAGATCCCCCACAATATTCATGTCAGGCTACCCTGGATCTTATAAAACAGCATCTACAACCTTTTCTTCACATAGTATGTTTTGAAGAATCAAAAGACTGCACTGTAATTCTCAAATCTACTTTGGTTTATTTTCACTTCAGATTCTCTTAATCTTTGACTTTCTCAGAGAACAGACAGTACAGATGTAGGACGAGTTAAAATTCACCTGGAAAGAGCTCTTGGTATTAAAAATAAGTTTGGAAATTGTGGTAAACTGTTGGGTTTAACTTTTTAAATATAATGCACCTACTGTCCTTGTTTGCAGACACAAAAGTTTTCAAAGCTGTACCAGAGACATCGCACAGCATGTAAGAAATCTTTCTCATTCACTGGATAAAGGAGACAACACTGGTAACTACAAGAAGATGTATTTTCTTAAAGCGCTCTCGGCACTTCTTGAATTCATTTGAACACTAAACACATCTCACTAAAACAATAGGTTGTTTGAATTTTAAATAAGATAATCAGTTTTACTGGAAAATGTTAAACTATAAACTGCCTAATTAAAACAGCAACAGATACAAATTTAAATTCCTGTCTAGAAAGAGAGCTAAAAATATTGCTAGGGATTTTCTTACTAAATTAAATAGGAATGTCTCTCTTCCTTATTCTAAGTGAATGACAAAATAAGCAATATACTAGAACAGCACAGAGGGGAAACTAACATGAAATCCATTAAGACCAACAAACTGAATAAAAAGATAAATATTTTTCCTCTAGTCTTTTACAGATAAGCAATTTTATTCACAAAAATGTTATATAAAGTTACTCTTTGAATAGGCTGCTAATGATCCTTTAAAAATGCCTGAAAAAAATTATTTTGCTCTTATAAACACATGCAACTGTTGAAGTATTAGTATAATAAAGAATATCACCTCTGGATTAGTAATTGGAAGAGAAATGAAATAATTAGGCCGATACTGGTTTTTCTTTTTCTTCTTTCTCTCACTGCTGTCTTCAATTTCCTTCCCAGCAGTTCTCTTTCTTTTATTTTTTGAATTTTTTTCAGAGGTTGCATGTACTGAAGAAAAAAAAAATTACTTTCAGCATACAGATAAATCTAAATAAAAATACATTATCATGCCAACAGGAGAAGCTGGACTTCAGTTAACCAACTAGGGTATGTCTTCCCAGTCATCTGATCTGCCCACACTCTAGACTGTCTGACTGGGATCCTACTCCAACCTGAATTAATGTAGTCTTATAAGTGGAGTATCATACTTGAGCTAACAGCCTACACCTCTAAGCAGGGCTTATAAACTGCTAACACAGACACACAGATTCCAAACTACCATGTTTTACTCAGCCAACTCACACTGTAGCATAATAGGCCTGCAAATTGATTACACTTGAACACAGACGTGACTTCAGAGCAAAAGGGCCAATATTAAGTTTCAAAAATCCCACACATGCTGCATATTGAAATACAAACCATATATATATATATATATAATATAATAAAACACACATATATAATGCATAGGATTATTAAAGGAAAAGGTTGTATTAAACTAGGACTGGACAACCTATAGTTCAAGGACAGAATGTAGCTCAGAAGAAAATTTAATCCAAGCCATATCTACTCTCTACCTCCTCCATACCCAAAGACACCTTTCAACACAGTGAAAGGAAAGTGTGTGCTCTCACTTCTTCCTTTGCACCATAAACTATTTTTCTCTCAACTTATTTCCTCAATACTTTGCAGACCCTCTCCCACCACGTGGTCTGACACATACCCATACCTGACCAGCTTCAGATATCCACTGTCCAATTAGAGGAGCACTTCCAGCCCCACTCTAGGAATACACATATTGGAAGACAGCTCATAAAAGCCACCACATGAGAAGCTCATATACAATACTGTGAATTGACATACGAGACATCTTTACTCTGTGACTCACTGCTGCAATGGATCACAAAACAGTAAATTTTTTAACATGCTCGAGTATTTGCAGGAGTGAGTACTAGTAAGAGAGGCCCTGGACCAGATCCTGTTTGCCCAGAGACTCTGTTCCATGCACACAGACCACTTGTGCATGCCAACAGGCAGGACCAAGAAGTGGGTGTGTGATGTGTCTATGCTTCCACACTACTTCTGTTTAATATACTTACTAACAAATTCATCTTCAATATCTGTGTCGACAAACGGCATTTCTGCCATCAGCGATTCTACCAAATCAGCAGGACATGACTCTTTACTCTGTTGTGTCCTTTTATTATTCTCTTTAAAGATTTTCTTTTGCTGTACATTTTCCAGCCCATCTGTAATAAATATTTAAAATAACACACTGAGTTTTAGGTTTTTTATATAAACAGCTGAGACATTATACACAAGCAATATACCAAGTATACATTTCTCTAATTATCAGCAAATGAATATTGACATATAACCCCCTTAAGAATTCTGCTCTTCTTCCTTGTCAACTTATCAGCAAAAATACTTCCACACTTCATGGTGAAGAGAAAAAAAAAAAAAAAAGGAGTTCAGCCTCTCTTTATTTAGTAACTTATGGTCTTGTTCAGTTCTAAGCAAATGCAATTCTGTGCAAAAGAAGAGATATTTAGAGCCGAACACAAAAAAGATAAAGTCTTGGGACATCACGTAAAGTTTACTTCAGATAACAGTAACGGCATATGAAATTCAGTGCAGACAAACACTGTCAAATGAATTCCAACATAAACACACTGAAAATGAGGCACAAAGGAGCAGGAAGGGAATCCTACCATTCCACATGTAACAAAGAGTTCTCAGCTGACTATATCATTCAGGAATTAGATGATTATTCTATTCCTGCATCTCCCACACAGTACAGTATGTTATAGACAGCAATGATCTAAACTTCTTGATCTAAAAACTGACTTCTAGTATTTCAGCTAAAGAGGAACCAATATAAATCAAAACTCATCTTGTATGTATAAAGATAAACATGAAGTTCTATCTCAGATTAATACTACAATGACAGAATAATCTCCACTAATAAGCTTTTAAAAAATCTTTTTCCCCAAGAGTACTGAGTATGAGCCATTTCTTTATGTCTGCTTCATGTTTCTGCATCAGTAAAGTCTAATACTGACAGTTGTACCTTAAAAAATTAAAAGTAAAATCTTCTCTAGCAGCAAAAAATGTGCACATAACCAGGCATCCAGCAATATTCTTTTGGGACAACTCCACAATGGGACTACTGTAGTGGAAGAAGCCTTATGTCAGAATTGCAGTTTATCCCAGGACAGCTCATTACTACAGACAACACACTTTCAAAGCTCCTCTTGTGACCAGTGCAGATAGCCCAAATCTGGCCCAAGGGGAAAACTTGGCAGCAAAAGTCATATTATGTACTTGTGGCATGCAAAACTACACTACATGTAAAAATTCAGTACTATAGACCCAATCTGGATTATCACTCTGTGAAGTGTTTCTTGCATATATCACTTTATGCTAGGGAAGACAAGAACAACCTGTTTAAATGCTAATTCACTCCAGTATAAAGTAGGGAGGCATTAATCACTCTGTGGTTGTGGTCTCACACATAACTTTATCCCAGAGGCTATTAAAAAGAAACAAAGTATTTAGATTTGCTGCTTCTTCCTCCTGCAGACATTAAAGGACCATGCACAACAAACAGATGTTAAAGTAATGATAAAATTATTACTTAACATTTAGATTAAAGTAAAGCTCACACAAAACAGATTGTTGCTGGTGATCCACAAGCATACAGAAAATAACAATCCTTCCTTCAAAGAGGTCTCAAAGTGAAGGCCAAGACAGAAATCCATGAAAATGATAAACAGGTAGGCCAGTCTGGGGCAGAAAAGTTATCAACAAGATTCAGAAATGCAGAATCATAACCAGCTGGAAGCAAAGGGTATTTGTTAAGATAGAATCAGCTGCAGAACAAAGACTCAAATAAATCCGAGGGGCGTATATTGCAGATTATGTGTTTCCTTTGCTCTGTCTGCTCAAAAAGCAGTAAACTTGTGCCACTTTGAAGAAATCTGTCTGCTCACAGTAGCAGATTGGCATCGCAAAGTCACAGCTAGTGATTAACAGTGTCCGTTCTCAAATCAATTAGCTGAACTGAACAGGCACTGCTTCTAAATTCCACAGGTTGTGCCCCAAGCAAAAATCTCCATTCCTCACCTTTTCTGAAGTAGGTATTAAAGAAATCAGAAACAAAACTCAAGAATTGTGCTGTAATCACTAAACCAATGCAAAAACATGATTCTTCAAAATTCCTGACATACTGTTGGTAAACTGAAAACTAACAAAATCAGCTTCCATGGGAACTCCTTGACCATCAAGTTATTATAGGATAAACTCTTTCTTCTTCATTGCATGCTTAACTATATTAGCCTGAATTTCATATATGAACAGACATATAGTTTATTCCCATATTTGTATTTGCTTAAGTGGCTGCTGATCTTCACCAGTATTTAAGTCATCTGTTCCAGCAGAAAAAAAAAAAAAAAGTCATGATACACCTAGCATATAAAGAATACAAAAATAAGGTGCAATAAAACATACTTGATTGCACTCGTTCCCAGCTCTCTTTTCCATACTCAGATTAGTTTCAGATAGAGTAATCTTCTATTATTTGACACCTACACACTACAGATCACAGTGAGATTAGGCCTCCAGGCACTGCTCCCTGTTTACTATGTTTATGTTCATACGTGTAATAACAAATGAATCCTTCGGAGACAATTTAACGGAAAGCTGCTATAGAGATCGATGGTCTTACTGTCGAGGCATTGTGAACCTCTGGTACTGGCACTCATGTTTATATAGCCAGAGAACTGAAAAAGCTTACAAAACCCAGAAAATTTGGGAAAAAAAAAAAAAAAAAAAAAAAAAAGGAAGGTTTAGTATTCACAGCCAGGTCTGATGCTTACACTGACACCTGGGGACTGCGCGTGGCGGAAAGGAACAAACTTTTTGGACTTTTTAGCAACAGCCCACAATGAGGTTGAATCGCTCTCCCGTACGATCTCCACAACCCCTGCTGCGAAATCCGCCTCTTTCCCTTCGGTACCTGAGTAGGTGTGCACAAGCCGTAGCCTGTACAGCCGCCCTGCCCAACGTGACCGTTTAATGCCTAACAGACGCCAGCAACGTCGTCGCACCCCCCCCACTCCAACCCCCTCCCTCCGTCCCTCCTCCTCCTCGCAGCACGACCCACACGCCGCCCGGCGGCAGCGGAGGCCCCGCGGTAGCGGAGGGCGTCCGCACCGCGCTGAGGCGCCTGCGAGGCCCCGCGGGCGCCTGAGGAGCTGGCGGGGGAGGCGGCCGCGGGGCCTCGCAGGCCCCTGCCCTCTTCCCGCCGCCCCTACCCCGCGCAACGCCGCCCCGCCGCCTCCTCACCGTGCTCCGGGGTCGCGCCGGCTACGCGGGAGGGATCCCCGCCGCCACCGTCCCCCGCCGCCGGCCGCAGCGCCATGAGGCGCGGGAGCGCGGGCACAGCCGGCCGGGCGAGCAGGGCGCAGGCCGCCGCCGGCCGCGCCGAGCACAGCGCGGGGAGCAGCCGCCGCCGCAGCAGCCGCTGCATGCCCGGTTAGGGCGGGCGGAGCTGCCCGCCGGGAAGCCGCGGGCCGGAGGGGAGGTAGCGGCGCCGCCGAGCCCCTGGGGCCGGCGGGAGCGCGGGGCGGAGGGGGAACTACAGCTCCCAGCGTGCGCCGCGCCGGGCACGGCGGGAGGCGGGCCCCGCCGCGGCGCGGCGCCACCCGCCGCCTCCCTCGGTCTGTCATGGCAGCGGGCGGGCGGCGCTGCCGGTCGCCGTGGAGGCGCGTAGAGAGCGTGTCCCGAGCCGTCAGAGCCGCGCCCGCATGACTTGCCGCCGCTCGGGGCTTTAACGAGACGCCACTGCCCCAGCCCTCGTCCCACAAAAGGGCTGCAGCCGGCGGGGGTGGTTTGGGCTGGTGTCTCCCCAAAATAACCGGTTGTAGCTTCGGGCCGCAGAGCAGTAATTAACATCTTGGGCTGCGGTCTGGGGGAGAATAGATAGTCGGGCTCTAAATTTGCTCTAAGCTTGACGCAGTCCCCCCGCGCAGGCCCAGGCCCCTCCGACTGCTGCCACTAACGCCTCTGCTGTGGCCGTGCAGTCGCCTGTTGGGCATCGGCCTCGGCTGTACGGGAGAGGCTGCTTCTCCGAGGCGAGGAATGGGAGGCAGAGGCGGGCTTTTCCGCTTAGGGAGAGACTGGGTGCCTCATGGAAGCCGAATCCTGTCGCTGCGTTCTGTGGGAGAAGCCAAGCCAAATGTCACCTGGTGCTTTTTGCACATCGGTCTGTGCTTATAGATCAGATCTGAGGGAGACAATTGCTTATATGTAGATGAAGACTCCTAGTTGCATTTTTAAAGAGAGTAGGGATGGCAAATGCAGATAAATACAATAGAGTGGCCATGATGGGGAGGAAGCTGCGTGGCTGCTGTAAGAAGCTGAGAGATGAGCGAAAAATGAGGCCACTTCACGTATTTGGCTCCTCTGTGCCTTCCCTTTCTGAGAGATAAAATCTGCTTGGAAATATTTTACCACTGTTTTGACCCATTTCATGCTGTATCTGCCTTCACTGCCTTTCACACAGTATTTACATCTGCATAGACCTGTGGATATCAGACCAAAGGCTGGATGTGACGGAGTAGTCCAAATTCTGTGGGATCCAAGAGAAGCCTTAGGATGAGGCTGCGGGCAGTTTTTCTTGCTATACACATTTCATCTGAGTATCAGCTATTGTTAAGAGACTAAATACCTAAGTGGTCACCCCTTCCTCGAGTACTGTGCTCAGCTCTGTGTCCCCCCAACATAAGAAGGACATGGACCTGCTCAAGGGTGTCCAGAGGAGGCCATGAAGATGATCAGGGGGCTGGAGCACCTCCCTTATGAGGACAGGCTGAGAGAGTTGGGGTTGTTCAGCCTGGAGAAGGCTCCAGGGAGACCTTATAGTGGCCTTCCAGTACTTAAAGGGGGCTACAGGAAAGATGGGGAGGGACTCTTCATCAGGGAGTGTAGGGATAGGACGAGGTTTTAAACTGAAAGAGTTTAGATTTAGATTAGATGTAAAGAAGAAATTCTTTCCTGTGAGAGTGGTGAGACACTGGCACAGGTTGCCCAGAGAAACTGCCCCTTCCCTGGCAGTGTTCAAGGCCAGGTTGGTTGTTCAGGGCTTTAAGCAGCCTGGTCTAGTGGAAGGTGTCCCTGCCCATGGCAGGGGGTTTGGAAATAGATGATCTTTAAGGTCCCTTCCAACCCAAGCCATTCTATGATTCTATGATTCCTAGCCTGTTAGCATTGGCAAGTACAATGCTTCCATAAAAATTTGATTCCATAGAGCTATGGATCAAATACTGGGAGAAAGTCTTTTGGTATTAAGTATATTTTTAAATATATGAATTTAAACGGTTTTGGATCTGGAACTGCTCCAAATCAACAGGTATTTCTCAGAAATCTTCAGTGAGAAATCTCTAGAAAAAAACACTTCTGTCTGTACAGTTGACAGGGGAGTCCAATGCAATGTTTAGATAAAGTTAGCGTTTAGTAGTCCTCTTAACAATTGAAAACACAATGCATTTTTAGAGAAGCTAAAATTGTGTCTAACAAATATTCCCTAGCCTAGCACTAATATGTAGATGCATTCTTCGGGTTCATGACAAGCCTGACTGAATATACTATCTCCAGGATGAGGGGAAGTGAGGAACCAGCTGGAGCTGGTAACAGCTACCATGAATTATGCCTATGAGTCATAAAAGTGGTGTTGGAGGGAAACCTTCAACTGAGGACTAGAAAGCTGAAGTAAAAGGTTGTGAACTTTCTGCCTGCCCAAATACTGCGCAAGTTTTGTAGAAGTCACTGACCTGGTACCTGGCAGAAACTGGTTTTTACTCCTGCTTAGGTTTGGGCTAAAGCCAGCACTTTATCAATTTTCTGTGGCCTTGCCTTTAATAAATAGTTTCTGATTAACCTCCCAGCAGTACAGTTGTCCCTTTGAGGAAAAAACAATCACAAAATGACAACTGTGTGACACTAACAGAAAGAGGAAGCAGAGTCAGCTCTACAGATTTCTTTGCTTACACAACCATACTACCCATGCCTACTAGCTTCTCACCCACTTTACCGTCTCTTAATCCATCCTCTAACTTCAGTCAAATTCAGTAGAATGTAAGAGGATTCAGAGGTATGACATTCCCACACATTTCCCAAAAGGAGTGGTTTGGGAGAAGAGAGAGACTCATTTAGCTACCAAATGAGGGAAAGAAGAAACAATGCTGTGAGTATGTTTTTCCATGAAACAGTGCTGGCCATGACTACTGGTCAGCTCATTACACGATAGGTCACAGTACATATTATCAATACATACTACGTCTTATCTTAGTCAAGCAAGAGATATGGGGGAGCTATGAGTATTTGGGATATGACTCACTGTGGGAGGTTAGGAAATAAAGGGGCAGGAACGGGATGTGTTACAGGGAGGCCTAAATATCAGAAGGGGATATCGAGATATTGTGTAGGACATGGGAGGGAGTTGAAGGTATTGTAATGGGAGAGCATGGAGACTGTAGGGGAAGCTTGGGTTACTGTGATAAGAAGGGAGGACATAACTGATACAAACCAAGACTTCGTTACTGACACTGCTGACACAGCAACTTGTTTTCTGATAAGTGAAGAATAGACCATGATCTGGTAGCACTAAGAGATTTGCTAGAGAAACAAAAAGTGTGAGTTGCAGAACTACAGATAATGGAAAATTAGAGGTAGGGGAGTGCCTGGGATAAAGTAATTTAATGCAAAGATCAAATAGGCTAGAGTTTCTACAATAACTGGTCTAAAAGGAAGAAGTGCATAAAGATGCTATCAGTTGTATTTAATGAATAGAAACTACATTTGATTGACATCTAATGTGAGTATGAAGATTAATGTGAAAAGGAATAATGTAGATGGATATTTTTATGGTCTGTTGATCGCAGGCAGTTCATTTAAATTGCAGGAGGAGGGAAAAGAACAGTAGGAATCAGCTGAAAAATTAGCTGATTACCCAGAGCAGCAATTCTTCACTTGCTACCCTCTGGATAGTGATCTGTTGTGAGGGACACTGGCTAAAGATCAGTATAGACAGTCAAATGCTATTAATGTCAAGGTATTGTTTCAGACACCTCCAGGTTCCTCCAGACTTTTTGAGGAATGATGACTGTTGGGTAGAGAGAGTCTTCACCTAAAAAAGTTTGGCATGGATGTTTTTGCCAGTGGGCTTGCCAGCCTCATAAAGAGGGCTTTAAATTAGGTTACCAAAGGATGGAGAGGCAGTCCCATTAGAACCTAAGATGGAAGAGATCTGGAAGAGGTGCTGACAGAGCTGTAGTGGTAGATAATAGGAGGGCAGATGCAGGATAGCCTGATGGCAGAAGCTGTCCCTCTCTGAGCAAGCAGCGTCCTTGGGGACCCATCCCACGTTCCTGCACACAGACTAGGATTTAGGGGGACCTCAACAGCCTGGAGAAGTGGAGCATCGCTTGCTGTATGAAATTCAACAAAGACAAATGTAAAATCTTGCATCTAGGACAGATGGGTTTTGGCAAAAGCCTATGGATGCACATCTGCACTAACTTACAGTCCATGACACGTTTTACTAACTTGGACTCTGAACTGGGCGTTATTATTAGGATGTAATCTCTAGTTTGAACTCCTACAGCTCTTGCTCCCTGAAAAAGGCAATTATTACAGCTAGTTCTTTTACCCATTTGTACTGCAAAATGTATCTCATTGGCTAGTTTTAATATTTCCTCTTAAATACTTGAAGCAGCAGGGGTAGAATATGCTTTCCTGATCTAATTTTTCCTTTCGCTCGTCAGCACAGAAAATCCACCAGAAGTCATATAGGTAAATCTTCATTCTTCAGCAGAGTTACATCATCCTTCTATAGTCAAGAAACCAAGTCTTCCCTATGTTGCTCTGCCATCAGGTTAAAAGAAGCTATTAATTTCCTTACCTTTGTCTCAGAAGCACAAATTCCATCAAACAATGTGATATACATAACTTTCCACAGTATAGGGTAACTAGAATACAAATAATACGGAATACTTCTACTTCATATTTTGTGATGTGAGTAGATAGCTTTCTTTTTACTAAATATTTATATACACACAAAACTATAAAATAGAAAATAACTTTTAAGTTATTTTAATGACTACAATCTTGTTTCTCTTATTCATAATATGTATAATATGGATTTAAACAAAAAATTTTACATTCTGGAGAGCATTAAGAATGGCATTCTGCACAGTGAAGACACCATTCGGCTTGATAGGAAACCTTCACAGATCTGCAATCTGAGAGACTGTGCACTGAAATAAAAGCACATTTCTCTTTTGGGAACTTTACTAAACCCACTGGACTTTTTAGCTCCAGAGGTTCAGTTAGGTTTGATCTGGAATCTTCAGCTTCCTGTAGCTGTTCTTATTTTATGACTGAAATAGAGATTTTTAAAAATTATGTGGAGGGAAAGTGCTTTATTTTAAAAGTAGACATTGCCTGCAATTAAAAAACAGTTTCATTTTGAATGCAATGAATATTGCCAACTACATGCGGAAGTCATACAGCTGAGACACTAGATCCTGCATTCCTTGAGTGAAAGACACTTTACTGGGAGTTTTAGGCAAGCAAAGAATGTAGTTCTGAATCCAAAATTCATATTATTCCAGATGTGGGTGGGGGAAATACGTATTTACTGACTAAACTGAAAAATCTTGATTCTTAGCTGCCTATCTGCTGGGTTTCTTGCTCTCCTCTCCCCTCCTGCTCTTCTGTCTGTCCCTTCAGCAGCAAGCTTCTGTTTTAGCTCTGGCTTCCTTACCTTCCCAAGCTCCAGATACTGCTCAAACACGTGCTTTTATCTATGGACTTTTTGTAAAGTTAGGATGTCTGTGGAATGGGGCAGTATCTTTCATGTACTCTTACAGAGCACAAAGTCCAATCAAAAAGAAACAAATCTAAGCTTCTTATTGCCAGAACAGAGTGAAGTTCAGATGATCACTCTTGCCTCTGCTTGTATTTCTGGTGTGTGCTTGCCTTTCTTCATAAGAGCAGCTGAGACATTAGTTCACAAGTGCTACCAGAGCTTCAACCAGTTTCTCATTTAGCCTAAGATGTGAATGTACTGGGCCTCTTCACCAGTCAATAAAAACAGAGGCTTCTGCAGAGGGAAACTGTAATTCACGTAATAAGTAAGAGTTGTTCTAGAGATACTCTTCTCTCTCCATGGACAACAGAGATGGCAAGAACAACTAGGTTTGTGTCCTGCTTAGGCATGTTGGTTAGAAGGCTCCAGCTGGGTGAAATGGATCAAGGCCTGAATTTTGTGATTGCCTGGTTCAGAATTAGGAAAAAAGCTTTGTGCTCTGGCCCAGTATTTCAGGCTCTGGCAAAGCCTTTTGGAGCCCAGATAATTAAACTCAACATCTACTCCCTAAGTGGAAACACTTGTGTCAAAACAGCCTTTCTCAAATATTATACTAACCCTCAACCAGTTGGAAGAACCTGATGATGGCCATGGCTAATGCTGCAAAGCTCAAATTCACGCAGTGTGGGTTTTGGGACTCTGCCAAGTTAGAGCCTAGCCAGGAAGAAATAATTAAGCTGTGTTGTTTTATGTTTCACATGAATTTTGAAATTTATTTACCCCTGGTGTTGCTGGGCCTAACTACACAGAAAAACTCACCCAGTGCTTTCACATCAGCAGTCTCTTAAGGTGTCTGTTTATATTTAACCAGAAATATAAAACAAAAAAACAGTGATGTTCAAAATACCTTTCCTACGAGCTATTCAGGGAAACAGTAACTTATTGTTTGAAGTAGAAAAGGGTCCCTGACCTAAACAGAAATGAGAGATCTCTGTTCTAACGTTGTTTTAGCCGCCTCTCACACCTGGAGCAATGTGATCTGGCATCCAGTTTCTGTCACTGAAGTCTTTTACAGTTATTGGATCAGTCTGTGTATTGCTCTGAGGGTGTTCGCCATCTTTTTGCTGACAGTGAAGTTTCCTGATCCTCTTCTTGAGGCTCAAGGTTTTAATGTATTGAGTCGCAAGGACAAACCAATTTAAAGCTCCCTTATTTACAATCATTATTTTAACTTACATTAAGTGAAAGACGTGTGTCCACATTCTAGTAGTTTGACAGAGCATGATAAAGGAAACAAATACAGTTAAACAAAAACACCTAAACACATTCCGGTTAATGGGGAAAGAGACAGGTTTTAATTCTCCAGCTTAGCACATTGCTATGTCTTTGATAGGCAATCTCTTACAGTTCTTCTTCAATCCTGCAGGCTTTTGCAGAGCCACATTCAATTCACATTCACTCATGTAGTAGCACTAAATGTGCTGCAGTAACTGAAAGGGAGGAATCCATTTATATTTCCACTGGTAAATCTGACTTTCAGTCCTGGTTAGAACAGTGTTTTCAGCACCCCTATTGAAAGGACCAGATTTGGGTCATTTTGTCAGGCATCCAGTCTGTCTCTATAAGCCAGCATGTGCCCATTACCATCTATCTGTGAAAGTGGACTAACAGCTGTTTAAATACAGTTAGTATAAACCGAGGAGACGGTGGGGAAGAGCATCTCCCCAGGGCTCCAGAACTGTAGCTCATTTGATCTGATCACAATAGCTATTTGGTCCTACCACAAGAACATGTACTCATGTAAGAGAGAAAAAAAAAGGTCTTATTTTTAATCAGTTTCTAGGTGATTTTCATTTTAAGAGTAGAATTTGCCAAACTTGCTTCTATGTAAGAAAATCAATCTACAGCTTAGAAGTCATGAAAGTTTCTTACATGTTTTGAAACACTGAAAGGAGGAAGCTCAGCCATACAGTAAAATGCACTCTGTTGAGAACCCTACTTCTGGTGGGCAGCCAGAGAATCAATGAATTTTTTCTGACATATACTGAGTTCAAAATATTTCAGTATCAGATATGCTTGTGTTCAGTTTTGGCCAAATGGTATGATAACTTTCCATGTGACATAGCATTGTGACAAGACTGCTCTCTTTCTTTCTAATTTGCACTGGGTCCTAAAAACTTTATCATTATTATTTTGAGCAAAACATATAAGCATCAAAATTGCAAATAATAGGCAAATTGAAAATACCAGACAAGTAATACTATGGGATGTGTGGTTGTCTCTCTGATGTGTCTTGCCACAATGGTATCTACAATCCTAAGAATAGCCTTCCTCGCAGCGTAGCTGGTTGATACAGGTAAGCTGCACAGAGACTTTCAAAAAAGGTGAAATCATACCCAGAAAAAGGTGGCTTTATGCTTTTGGGACAGTTAGTAAGCAGTAATAGGATCCCTCACCTGAGGGGCATTCAGTGAAAGAAGTCATGTTTTCCTGCAGTGGTGTAATATGGCCAGGACCTGTTCCCTTAATTGAAGAGAAGCAGGACCAGCAGAAGAACAAGGGGGAATAAAAGCAAACTGAATTACCAAAAGAAATGTTGAGCTGCACTTTTGTCAAATCTGTGTGAACCTACAGCAGATGTTACCAATTATGTACTGTATTTGGAAGACTCCAGAGACTCATGGGAAGTACCACTAATGACAGTTGATTTGTCATATCCATGTCATTAGAATGATTATTAGGGAGATTTCAGAGCAAGAGAGTGATTAGATAGGGCCCACTGACTTCCCATGAGAACTGGCAACCTAAGGGGCCTTTGTCCCTTTGATAATAAGCCTGTATGTATTTGCTTTTCTAGATGTTACATGTCTTACCCATATGCCGTTTCCATTCGCTGTCTAAATTTTCCTAAAATTGAATGTTCCACAGTCCAGATTCTGTCTTACAGCTGAAACTGTTTTCACCCAAGTCTCAAATGATCCAAGTCCCAGAAACAAGACTCCATCATTATTCTTAGTGGCTAGTTGACATCTTTCAAATCATATGGATTTCTCTCACTGAAATCTTGTCTCTCTTGCTTTATTATGACAATATTGACTCATGATTTTCCCATTTTTCAACATTACCTTTGGAGGATTTGTCTTACTCCTTGATGCCTTTCTGTATACTCTTCACTTCTTAGGCTCTTTCATCTAAAGCACAAGTTACCATCTTTATCAAAATCACTCCCAGGGCTTTCTCTCCTTCATATGTGTTTCCTTCTTTTCAAATTAAGATCTCAGCCTGTCTTTGACTGTCAGTCTGCCTGTGGATGTCTGGCTTTCAGCCCACATGCAACATCATTAAACACAGTTCGTCCTCTCTCTCCATACTCCTGCAGTCACCAGGAGCCACAGCCTCCTGCCTGTCAGTTAGTACCTATCACATAGGCATTATGTTTGTCTCAAACCTCAAAGCTTTTCTCTCAATCTGTCGTAAGATGTGTTATGCAGAACTTTTTATTTAAGACACAGTCTTGCCAAAATAACCTATAATCCTTACTACTGAAATTCTTGTCCAGATCTTCACCTTACGTCTCAAGTACTGAACATCCTTTTTTGTGGCCTTGACAAACACGATTTAATTCTCCTATGCAGTAATTTAGAAAGTCTTTGGAGAAGTAATTTTTCTAGAATTTCAACTTTGGCAATGTCACCTATCTTTAAATTCCTCCACATCTTCTGTATTTTAACAAGCAATTTAGGTGTCATGACTTTCATTCTTTATGGTTGATGCATGCCTGCCTTAATTATCTTTTGTTTAATACTGAGAAGGTTGATTTCTATTTCTGAAGGATTTGTAACTTAATGTCTAAACAGGAGCTATCAGTTGTGTCTGCATAGCCCAAGAGAAACCTAGTCAAGATTTTATCAACTGGTCTTGAGTACTGGAAACTGGACGGCTGTGTTACTGTGGCTGTACATCTGGATGAATATATTGTGCTTCTTAGCTGGGTGAACAGCCGAAAGAGAATACTGCACTAATGAATTTGTTCTGCTTACAGTGCCATGTTAAGTCATTCAGAAGCAGCTCAAATATCTGTGCACATCATTACAATAGTACTGTGCAGACACAGAATCCATGTTTCTTCCTATGCTGCTTCTTCTGTTTGGAAAAGAATTGCTGCTAGCACCAGCAAAACTACTTTGTTGTTCTCCTTTAAACTGTTATTTGCTATGAGATTGCCAGGAGAAAAATCCCAAACAACAACAATAATCCTTACAACTGCTGAGCTAGTAATGCACTAAGACAATCTTCTAAGCCGTTTAACGCTTGTCTTACGGCTCCCTTGTATATATGCCAGACTATCTATCTCAGATGGAGCATGTCTGATTTAAAACTAAAGAACTAACCAAAAATCTGTCTAACAAAAACTGGACAAGAAAACTTCTTGTTTGTGTGATAAGTACCATCAGTTCATGCCTTGACAAAAGAGCTGATAACCCATTGTAAACCTTTATTTTAAAATCTCATTTTAAATTACTAGTAGATCACTTCAAAAAGAACCCCTAAGAATTCCAGTAAATTGTACGTCATAAAAGACACATTTTCCTGCATATACCTATTCCTGAATCTTTTAAAATAGTATTACTTGAAAAGTTTACTTTCCTCCAAGTATATTTCCTAATGTTGACTTCTGAGTGACTC
This sequence comes from Athene noctua, assembly GCF_965140245.1. NCBI lineage: Eukaryota > Metazoa > Chordata > Aves > Strigiformes > Strigidae > Athene > Athene noctua. The sequence goes on along the minus strand of NC_134037.1, from coordinate 63,331,761 downwards.
ATTGCATCCAACAGTGTTGAAAAGGATCCAGTGTAATTACATGAGATGACATCTATATTGGTGAAAATCCAGGATGTAAAGCTGTAATAAAATCTGTACTAGAAGGAATTATCTAAAGAATGATAAAGTCCTTTATATTTTATTTAAATCTGCTTTTTTGAAAGTGGCATTTTTATATTCTTTCCCTGATTTACACCATAAAAAAGGAAATGTATATATTGCCTCTCTACAATGAGAACACGAGAATATTTAATAAGTCCTGTGCAGACAAAAGGAGTATATGCTTACTGTGATTATGCTGGACACAGATTTTTTTGTGTGTGATTCTTCTCTTGCTGGAAAAGAGTGGTTAAATCCCCCTGCTTCTTGCTGAATAGTTACTATGAGACTACTCGCACACTGAAAGGAGACAGTAGTTTTTGGAATACCAGGGAAATTTGTGCCAAAAATACTGTCCCCTTATGATCAGAAAAAAACACTGTTGCTGTTGTGTTCTTGCTTTCCAGTCATAGACTGTACATGCCTAACAATGAGTAAAAGCTGAGCACAGATACACTTAAATGAGTTAGCTTATTACAGTTTCTTGACTATATTGAAATATCTGTGTGTAAACCAGAAGATAAGGTATGTAAATAAGTTGTTTGGAAAATGTATTTAATGTGTTTTTTCTTACCAAAACTATCTTGTGCTATTTTTTACATGCCTTGTTTCTGAGTGTTCACTGTGAGGGTTGCTCTACTCTCTTTACTTGGGGAAAAGGAATTTTTGCCAGAATTGGGACTTCATGAGCAGGTCCTGTATTTTATGAACCAGCACATGGAAGGTCATTAGGAACTGACAACACTATGCACAGAGGCTGACAATTCTTCTCTCTCTTTGTATATCCCGCCAGCACCTGATTTTTTTCTTACATATGGGAAAATCATATTTTTAACGCTGCCAAACTGTTTACATTTCTGATGTTCATATCTCTGGCAGCACCGTTAATGCCAATTTTATGGAAAATGGATTACAATTTGTATTAATCGATGCTGGTTTTTAAAAATCGCACCAGGAAAGTTTAAATACTTACATAAAATATTTGCCTAAACTATGAATGTAAATGTAGGTACAGTAGAATGAAAAGTTTTTTGTATCCTAACTAATTTCTGAAAAGATCAGGACATTTAAGTCTGGAGTGGTATCCAGTTATCTTTTGGTCCTTTAATAATTATTTTTCCATAATTATGATTGGAATTTGTAATGGCAGGGGAGAATCTTCCCACAGATAATGTTTCACAGATTTTACTGCTATCCTAGCACAGAGTCACAACTATTGGAGTTTATTCAGTGCCAAGATGTTGAATTCATGGGATATTTTACTCCTGATGTCGGTAGGGCCTGGATTCTTGCCCTTGTGCTGTGGCTGCACAAGATGAAATTCTATCCTCTCTGCAGTAAAGGACAAACTTTCTAGTATCTTCAGTCAGGTCAGAATTTCACACTTCAGGGGTGACTCAAAATTAATTCCCATTTGGTAGCAGATCCACTCCTAGCTTCTTTCCCCACTGTAGCTGTGCACATTTGCCCCTGCACCACTGAAGTGGAAAAGATGAGAATGACAATGTTGGGAAAACTTGGATTAACAATACCCTAAAAAATTTAATTTGGAGGTTTCATTAGTCCCGGTCATTTTAGTGAGCCACCTTATCCTGGGGTCCACAGACAGCTCTGTTCACACAACTGATGTGGATGCAAAGCACAGTGCAGATTTTCATCAGATTCGGAGCAGTAGAACAGAGCCTATCAACTTGACTTGAGCTGGCTTTGCTGCCAGAAGCAGTGCTACACAGATCCGCAGCCTTCGTGTGTAAAGTAATCTGTACACAATGGGAGAAGATGCCTTGTTCTTTTCATGAGATATGGGAAAAAAAAGCAAAGCCGAAATTTTGGGTAAGAAGATGGTCCTTGTTGGGTTTGTACTTATTACACTGCTTATTATTTTACTTATTACACTCACGAACAACATAACCAATGATCAGAGAACTGTGGTCAAAAGTACTGAGAATATAAAATATAAAAAGAATATCAGAAGCAATTTGATAGCCTAGTTTCCTAAGGTGCATGTGACTGTGCTGTCAGCCCTTGCCTTTTAGCTTTTGAAGTCAGTGACCAATTATTTCAGCCATATGTGCAAGAGGATAGTGATCTTAAAGACAATTAACGTCTTATAAGCTTTGTAAAAAAAACCCCACCGTTGGCTAAAAGAGAAAGGAAAATAATTCTTTAGCAGAGGAAAAGGTAGGCTCAGCTCTGTTACTGTCCTTTCTCCAGGTCAGCTGCAGTCCACGCTCTCTTTTTTCTAGAGCAGGTACCACAGAACACAAAGGAGGACCTGAGACAACTGCAGGGGGGGAGGAGATTTCAGGACGAAAACTCACAGATCTTTACCAAACCAGATTCTATTAGCTGTGCTGCTCAGAAAAACATTTGTTGTTTCCTCATTAATGGCTTCTGAACTTTTCTGACATGAGCGCCGTTGAAAGCCCACTAGCTCAGGATTCTCTGGCAATGCAAAGAAACTGTTTGATTTTCATTATGAGGTAAAAATAAAACCATTTAGAAAGAAGTAAAGAAATAACTTCCTAAACAGCTTGGAGGAAACAGGAGAAAAGACCTCCCTTTTTTCTGCTTTTCCTCTTTACCGGATACAGGGCTCCCAATACCCTGGAGAATAACACCTATGAATGAGTGGAATCTGATAGCCCATTTTTAATTACCGCCTTTATCTGCACTTCTGCAAAAACAAACAAACAAACAAATTAAAAAGCCTAAAGCTGGGCTCTCACAGGGAAAACCTAGGTGTTTTAAGGACTGAATTCACCACACTTCTCTCTGCACTGTTTCTCTTTTCTTCATTCTGACTTTTGAATCTGCCCTGATGCCCTCATCTGACACAGCAACTACATCAGGGAGAGAGAAAACAGGATAGGCTTTCACTTTTGTCTGGCAGCACAAGCTTGCATTCTGTGCTTTGGAGGTTTTCAGAGGCTCTTTATTCCATGTAATGTTCCTGGAGTGGAGAAGCGTATCTTTTGTTCTTCCTTATAAAGGGATATTTTTATACACAAAGATATACAGTACACTGAATTACAAGAGTTTTTATGTATTGGATTGTGAGGCTTTAACACAGAAATTTCTGATGATTCTTTAATTCTGCCTTATCCAAAGCATTTAACTTCAAAACCTTTAAAGCACAGATGCATCAAAGCCTCAGAATCCATCCAACACATCAACTAATTGTGGTGACATCAAAACCAGAATGAGACTCTTAATTTTAAACAGATTTCACTCATAGCATGCTAAACATGCAGCCTGCGTATATGTGCTAAGCTGTATTATCGCAGTATACATATGTATGGCTTTATATACTTGCAAGTAATTAAAATGAGGGAGGATAGACGTGTATCTTCTCTGCAAATAGAAATAATTCTTTTATGTTTAAGCATATGTCTTGTTGTTTTAAACACAGCCTCCACTTTTTTTGCTGTGAAACACTGTATGTCCGAAGTGTCGAAGCCTGTATAGGTCTTCTGATTCCTTTAATATCGTTTCCATATTAGATAGCCAGATGGTGGAGGGTGATAATACTCGTACTAATCACTTAGGAAGTCTACAGAGTGATGCTTTGAGATTTAGACTCACAGCTACTGCCATCAGTCTTTTGATGGGAAGCCGCAGATACTATTCCAACCAATTGAATGTTTTTAAATATATCAACACTGAACAAATTATCTAAACAGGAAAAAGACTGATAAATACCATTCAGTGCTAGTGAACAGAGGGTTTTGTCCAAAGGAAATAATTGCTTTTACAATGATCAGAGATCAATGTGGCATTATGCAACAGTATTTATAAACATCAAAAAAAATATTTTTGCTGCTTTATAGTCATCACAGATAGGAGAGAGATGTACATTGCTAAGTTACTTTACAAAGCAAAAAAACCCAAAAAAAAACACTTAAGAAGCAGAATAATTATCTCAATGAGTTCCTTGGGGGTTGATTTTTAATTCCACACCAATCTTCTGTTCTGCCAATTCTAAGATTTTATAACTCCAACAGATTAATCAGCAGAAACCTTTTTTCCTACAGAATATCCATTTATGTAGAGGAATACTTTTTATGCTTTGTGTTTATACCTTGAAAATACTTGGTTTCCTTTCTGAGTGATGCATTGTTAATCTCTGGGCACATTTTATAGGAATTAAATGTCAAATGTACCCATTCCTAATGTCTTTTTTTTTTTTTTTTTTTTTAATATGATGTGATTTCTACATCAAAAGGGAAAATATTTCTCTGTGAATTTTACCTTTATTGTTAAGCCTTTTACAAAAAAACACACTGCATGTTCCACTCCAGACTGGCAACCTGAGGCTCTGGAAAAAGAGACAGACAGCACTAATCAGCACTCAAATATGATAAGCAAGAAGACTAAACATGTAAACAAGTCCTGTGCTGAGTACTTTGTTTTGGTAGTACTGATTGTCATTTCAGTAGAGGAACAAACAACGCACTTCAGCCTATCTGGCTTATTAGTTGTAGACACTTTAAATAGTAAAGAGAAAACACAAAATAATGTTAAGCAAAAAGGCTTGTAAGCTACTTCTCAGAACTGGGCTGCTCTAGCAACAATTTTCAAACAGCAGCAATGTTTTACTCCATCCTTAGGGTAAAATGAGCATCTTCATTGTCCTAATATTTGTACAGCATTGTACAAATGTTGCAAAGATGGTGGACTTCATAGAATCTACCTATTCAGCATCATTTTTTCAGCACTATTAAACAAATATTTTCTTGGCATTTCTGAAAATCAGGCTGTTTAACACCTGAGAACAGAAGACTAAAGTCGTTATTTAAAAAATAATGTGTCTTCTTAACTCAATGTGTATTTTCCCTCTTATTATGCTTAGTAAAAATATATTAATGTTTTGAATGCCACTATTACATTGTTAATTTTAATTAGATTTTTTTCCTCCTATCCTAAATCCCTTACTCTGTATCATAGTATGTATCATTGTAGATTCATCAGTTACATTACCATGAAATGTGGTATTTCGTGAAGCTGCCCAGTCAGCCTGAAGCCAGAAAGCCTGATTTTAACCTTGAATGACTTAATGGAGTTATTTAATACACGCTAATATATTAAAAAACAAACAGTCATAAATTGTATAAAACCAGCACTCAACACATACTACTGTTGCAGCATGTAGTTGTGAAATATATGTGAGAAGTTAAAAAAGCATTAAGGAATGTCTAAAAGGAGGATGGTGCATGGGAGGAAGAACATGTAAACAAGTGGTGGAAAAGAACAGATGTGTGCTGTTTAGACACACAGGCAAGTAGCCCGGGGGAAATTTGGATTATTGAGCTAACATGGCAAAGATACATAGTCTGTTCACATTTAAATCATAAGACATTCTGTGCCTGTTGTGTGAAGAGTGTTCCTGCTGTTTCTCTGAAGAAGTATGTGATTTTCATAGAGTATGCCACAATCATGGATACAGATAATTTACAGTTCTGTTTGCCTAGAAATTTCCTCAGAATGCTGGTAAGTGCTGTGTCTGATACAAAATTCATCAGAGATGATGGTTAAAGAAGCCTCTCCAAGATTGCTTCAAGTCAACAGAAAAAACTGCTTCAATAAGGATAACAACTTCAATAGGTGTTACTGGTTTTGCTTCCACAAATACAGCATCCCCATATTAAACCTTTACATTTTTCAGAAAGTATAGAATACAGTTCGCTGCTGTCATTACTGTATGCAGGTGGTCCTGGATATATTTTTTTATTTGTGAGGTCAGCTTCCCATGACAGTTGTGCACCATAAAACAACCAATTGATGGAATGGGGAGGGGAGAAGAGAGAGGTAAAATCTGTAGACACTCTGATGGAAGTAGTCCAGAGATTCACAGACCACGAAACTCATGTGACTTAACTTTCCTGCCTTCACAGCAGTTACAATCCTAGTAAAAAAATTAAATGGACTAAAGAGGAAACTTAGAATTTCACCCACATTAGGAGAGAAGAAAGACATAATTTTTCTGGTTCTGTTTGAAGTCTGTTTATAAAACATTGTACATAAATTACGGCAAGTCACCAGAGTACCTAGAGAAGGACAAAATATGTTATGTTGGAATAGCAGCAATTTGTCCACAGTGATACTAGTGTTAGATCTGAAGACTGTACAACTATAATCAGCAGTTCATTGTCACAGAATTTACTCTTCCACGCGACTCAGGCTTGCCCCTTCTTACCAGTGTCAGAATCTTCTCCAGAATCGTCCTTGCCACCTAGCACACATATCACTCTGCTGAAGCTTTAACAGAGAGTGGGGATTGAATATAGGGTCCTGCAGCAAGTCAGACAGAGAAAGGAAGAGAGGGAATAGTCTGCAGATGGGATAGGTGATGCTGAGTGTGGTGCAAGTTTTAAAAGGAAAAGTGTTTCTTGTGGCCCTGGCTGGGTCCTGAAGGAGTGGACAGAAATTACTTTCCCCAGCAACTTTAGCTATAGTATTTTCTCCTCTTAAAGAAGGAGAACTTAAGAGGATTTGTAATGTAAGTGTTTGTGAGGTATGCAGAACTGTTTGTGTGAGTCTCCACGTGCTGTTAGCAGACTCAGGAAGGTATTTGGTTACCCTTTCCCCCTACACTGTCACTTCCCCGTCCTTCTGCAGCAACCCATTGCTCCTCTCTGGCTCTTGCACTTCACACCCCACTGCTTGGCTCCAGCCCTTCTTACTGAACTAGAGAAAAGAGTTAAGTGCTGTCATTCTGCTGTAGGGCCTGCATGTATGTTTTCGCATTCGTGATGGCGGCTTCCTGTGGCAGCTATGCACAGTGAGGCTGTGGGCTGATGGAGTGGAAGCGGAAAGAGAGGGGCTGCCACCCTGCTGGGTGCCAGGCAGCTTGCACAGTAAGACCAGAAGAAGCTCTAGGAGCCTGGCAAAAGACTCTCCCAGTTCTCCTGATCTTGCCTACAAGAACTTGCCCTCTGGCTCACCACAGAAAAGTAGAGGAAAAGAGACAATATGATGGTGATGGGCAAGGAAGAGAGCCAACAAATGGTGAGATTAAAGGAACTCTGTGGGTCCTGTAAATTGCTCCTCCTTTCGAATTAGTCAGGACCACTTTTCAACAGAGCCATGCTTGCCAAAAGACTACCGGTAGACCTTACAGAAATAGGGTGACTGAAGCCTGCAGGAGCAGGGAGGCTAAGACTGTAAGGCTTCCTGTAGGATAGAGGCTTACTGATTTTATTTGAGAGAGGGAGAATAAGTAATGCTGCTAGGCTGGAAGCCAAGCCACTAGAAAAGGGTTGTGGAGTAAAGGGGAATCCAGGCGAAGTCCCTGAACACCACCACCTCCTGACAGATTTGTGAGAGGCTGCCATTGTGCAAGGGAATGGCTGAATGTGCCAAGAGATATTTAACCTCCCTTTGCGAGGCTGTGAAAAACTGTTTGGCTACAAAATATACAAGCAGTATGCTGTATAAAACTCTACTGTAAAGTAAGCATAACATTATTTATACCTATTTTTATACTTCTTTTTTTTTTTTTATACCTGTAAGGTTGACAGTACGTGAGATTACAGACCAATGCTTGCTATGAGTTAAATTGCATAGGATCTGCAAACAGTGCATAAATACGCTATATGATACCGCAGAACGTCACTAATCCACAATAATGCAGGGAAGCCCCAGTGCAGATTAGTGGGGTTTGTGGATTATGGTCTAGGAGGGCATTTGAGGGGAAGCCAGCAGTGTCTCTCTCCAGACTCCCCTTTCCTCTCAGTAGCACGGCAAGTCAGTGGGAGGAGCTGTGAGGGTCACCGCTGTTCTGCTCCTCCAAAGGACATTCCAAGCAACGCTGATGCTGCTCTCGCTTCTTTTTCAAAAGCTGTAGCAGGCCTACTCCAAACACAGAATTGCACTCCTGGTCTCCCTTGAATCAGTTTAAACACTTAGCACACACCTGCTGTGCAGACACATTAAATCAGTTTAGACTGAGATTTCTTTGTGCGTATGGAATTGGCAAGAAACTCTAACCTGCTCTGATCACAACTTGCGTGTGTTATATGTTATTCTGTGATGTGCATGTCAGACCTTGAATTAAAAAGTTAGTTTCTGAGACTTTCTGGGCAAAAGAGTAGTGACATAAACAAGTATGTTTCATGACTATTAGTCTTTGATTTTATATATTTAATGGCTACTTCCATTAACCCAAATGACAACAGTGCTGCCTAATTCACATGAATCTAAAATTACATACAGGATAACAATGTTTCCATTAATAATACAATTAGCCACATAAATTTTTAACAGTGAAGGATGGTTTTACTTGTGTAAAACTGAAATACTGCTAAATGTCCTATGGATAATAATCAAAGTCAGTATCATGATAAAATATCAATACAATGGCCATTTTGATTAAACATGCATTATTAAAAGAATTAAATTGAATAAATGGGCCCAATATTTGTATTTGTTGTCATTTCTTCCTTTCAAGAAAAAAAAAAATCCATATTGAAAAAAGAAGAGAGGGAAGCTTTTGGCTTTGGGTCAAGCAAATTTTAAATTATCTAAAAATCAGGATATTAATTATTTTTTATAGTAGACATCACAGATGTCTTGGCAAGGTCATGGCTATACATGGTATGCTTTTTTAATGCTAAAAAATGACCTGAGGCAAACACTTGAGACAGATGATTTTAAAGAGATTAACTCTTCACGATGCACATTTTCCCCTTACCACTCTGTAGGTTCAAACAATGAGTCTGTGCATTTTGAGTTTATTGACCTTTGTGAATATAGTACTTGAAAACTAGTAACAGATTTCTTTGAAAATCAATGCCAATTGCAAAGCTGTTTGTTTTCCACTGTTTTATCTTGAGTGTGATTAATTAAAAAAAAAAAATCATGTAAGTGAAATTGTAAACTCAAATTGATTAAAAATGAAATATTCATTTAATTCTTCCTGGGAAAAGCAAAATGTAAAAGAGGTGGATGTTTTATCTGAATCTCTCTCAGACGTATATACTGATGTAACTCATCACAGACCAAGAAAACTTCTAATAGTTAGTCCTGATTAGAATTAGAGACATTGACATAAGTACCAATTTTTCTTTAAAGTGTATTTTTCTGGCATATTTTCTGACAGCAGCACACGTGGTCTTTTCTCAAGGAATATGCTATAAAGGTATTTAAGCCTAACTGGCTGCACGGGAAATCTTTTGTGGGCAAAACTAGTTTCTAGTCTTGCAAACAGACAAAAAATATGAACTATGTACCTAAAGGTCTGCAGGACGGAGGTCTTAGCAACCTTGGGCCAATCAATACAAATGTTAAAACCCAGTTATAGGGTAACTTGCCAGGTTCCCTAGATCAGACATGGTTGTAAAATAGATGGGGGCCCACAAGCTTTTCAAAGAAAACATTGCAAAAGCTGCTTGCCATTTAATGATTGCATTAACACCATTATCTACCACCTAATCGATGCTGTGATTGACAACTTTGCAAATCAGATTAGCTTTCAGTCTGCATATGAGAGTAGCATGGCTAGGGTTGGAAAAATTGCATGGGCCCCAGTTTATGGCAGATGAACAACAGTCAAAGGTATAAAACAGAAAATCACTGATATTGCAGATTAGTTGTAACAGCTAAACCACAGAATATACCACTCCTGTGATTTTATTCGCATCTTGCATCACATCACTCCAGTGCTGCTCGCATACAGTGAGGGGAAGTTCCCACCCAATTACATCATAGTTTGTCTTTGGCTACGGCCAGCTACATATTTTTAAAGAAGTCCTGTTTGTTCCATAACTGAACTCTTCACCTTTTGATGATATGTTTTGTTGGGGGGGGTTAAAGGGAAAAAGCCTGCCAGTAAATTTACTTAAACTTGGCATTCGGAGGCTCAGACTTGGGTGGGCTGCATTCCCTCCTCCAGTTACACCCTACCTGAAATCCTTCTATGTTAAATCACTTGTCTAGTTCAGTCTTAATGATTGGGTCATACCCTGGGAAGCAAGTTCAGAGATACTGGGAAATGTGTGCTTACAAAACACACATAATTGTAGAAAAACATGTGGATAAACTAAAAGAGGAACATTGGGACTGAGGGGAAAAAAAAAAGAAGTGATTTGGAAAATTATCTCTTAGTTGTAATGAAATGTCACGAAACACACATAATATCCTACACTTCCAGTGACACATTTTTATGAATAAATCCCTTGCTAATCAGGAAACTTTAAATAATTTTTATATACACCAACATGAATATTCCCTTATTCAGCTGCTACAAATGCATTCTCTATTATTTATATTTTCTTTGCTCTGTGAAAAGCTTACACAAATGTGGGAACACAGTCACATCATGAGGAGGAGTTGGGTTATCACACAACTACTAGTATGAGAAAAAGATTTCTGTAAATATCTGGAGTAGCAGTGGAGTGAGCTATCAATAAGCTTGAACCATTGGAGAAGTTTTATGTCATGATCAAGTGAAGCAGATTTACTCTTACAGTTACAGACACACAATTCCTTTGTCTTTTCCATAGTAGCAATCTCCAAGATAGGATCAGCAGGCAATTTTCTAATGGTCTGTAGATAACTGATAGGATGCATAGTGCTGCTTTCTTGCTTACAGATACTTGGAGGAGTAGTCAGGAAAAGAAAAGTCAGGATTTAAGCACTTGGAACAGGACAGAAATAAGGATCTTAGCTGTCTCGTGTATGCACTGTCCTTGCAGAGAAAGTGAAGGCCAGAACCACAGCTGGAAGAGTTATTTTCTTAACTACTTTTTCATTGGAGCAGTTGCTATGACTGTCCCTATTCATTCCACAAATGAAACAGAAGGTGACCCACACCACCAATATTCTGTGGTCCTCACACAGCCTGTGGAAGCTTGCTTTAGAGGATCCTCAGCACATATCTCGAAGAAGAGAAGCAGAATGGATGCCGGATATGTTTTTTTTATTTTGAAAAAGTTTTCCTTTTTGCGAAACAGGTAAGTTGTGGATATAGTATCGAATTTGTGGTTTTCCCTCTTTACTAAGATTGTGAGGAGAAGAAATGGAAAATTACCATTGATACCTGGGTTATTTGGTGGTGTTTTTTAAGTTGGTGGGTTGCTTATTCGATTTTGTGCCTATGTTGTGTATTTCTCTTTAACTTTTTGCCATCGGAAGGTTTCAAACTTAGCAGAAAAATAAAGTCAATGAGTGGTAGAAATTTAAAAGATTTTAGAAAGCAATAGGGAATGTAAAGAAATATTCTGTTCAAAACTCTAGAAGGAATTTGACTTTATTCTGATACATATTCTGATTTGTCTTTGTTGGAGTAATAAGACTGACTCCCACACGGAGTTGTGGGGTTAACATGTAACTCATCTAATTAACCAATGTCATCTTCTCTCATTGTGTGATGTCACAATGTGATATGCTCTTTCCAAAGCATTCTTAGTGAATGGTTTCTCTTCCTACCATAGGACACTGTCATACATCTTTAAAGAATTTTGCTGAGTCTGTTCCTAAGAGGTGTTAAGTGGTTTATATGGAGTTATAATCAGCCTCAGTTTCTCTGAAATTTGAGAAGTTGTAAGGTTGCCAACGTCTTGGTCTCAGGTTCTTTAGCTGAATGATTCTAGGAATATGTATGGTAGATAGTACACCGGTGACATAAATATCCATTCTACCGTTGAGGATAATGGGACCAGGGTGGACCTTAGCCTATTTAATGGCACAGCTCTCATGGGACTCTAATATAAATAAAAAACATCCCTCCCAGCCTACATTTTTTCCATTTCTATTTATCAGCCCCATAAAAATGCCTTTCAAATGTGATGATTATCCATAGCTTTTGTCAGCTAAGTGAGAGCCCTCTCTCACACAACCCCATCCTCTCACTCTGAAATTGCAAACAAAGTCAAAACAAGAAAATCTTTACCCTCAGGAGGAAAACAGATTAGCATCATCAGCGTGGTCCACAGGCCTTTTGTAGCAACAATTCTTCAAGCAGGAGTAGAGATCAGAGTTTATGCAGGCATACAGAAATCTCCTGATGGGGCAATAGCACCTGTGCACATCCCTGCACAAACCCTACAACATGTAGGCTACTTTTTGAATTATCTTAATGGGATAGCTGTAGGATGTAGGCTCTGCAAGTTAGGTTATTATTAATTATTATTATTAATGCACATGTATCCATTTTATCTAATCCTTTCCACACAGCATTTTCTTCCAGTCCTTTCTTTTATATTCAGCTTCTTTCTTCTACACTGTACAACTGAGCCAGCTGGTTTGGCCTCTTTACAAGGTGTGCATTCTCTCATCCCAAATGCTTTTCACTTTATGGCCTTACACCTAAAAGTTTGTAGCTAGTGCATGTGTGCCAAATTTATCCATCACAGCTTCTGACTTGATGAAGACAAGCTCTTTCCAACCAGAGTCCAGAAGCTTTTGTGAGTACTTAAATAAGTTAGAATCATAAACATTCTAGGGAGATGTTAACAGAGATTGTATATGAATTGAGAATTATCAGCTTTGCAATTGAAATCCCAGATTCTTACTCACTTTCATTCTTTATTACCACACAATAATTTTTCAACTACATTTCTTCTGGTATAACTGATTTTGAGGCCTGGTTGGCCTGCCAGGGTGGATCTTTCCGTCTGTTGTGGATGTTTGCTCTACAAACAAAATCTAGGTCTTCAGCAACACTTGCCACTTACCCATGCCAATATTTGTTATCCGCTTCACTACCCAGTCAGTAGCAATGCCAAGCAGTGACATCAAGAGAACACAGGCTTTTCACATCAGCAGTCACTTTGAACTACTAGTTGTTTTTTGCTGTTCAGGGGAATTTATGTTGTGGCATTGATTTTGACACTTAACAACACTACAGAATCAAACAAATGAGGAATCTAAAGATAAAAGACAAATGTCACCTATGGGTATCAATTTTGTGACCAGCATGGTATATTTCCGATGCAATTCTCTACCCCACCTCTTATCTCCAGTTGAATAAAGAGTTTAAATTCATTGTCTTTACCTTACATCACATGCTGCTCATCTTCTGGATTTTTTGTTATTTTGTGTTTTGCCTTTAACACTCCTAACTCTACAACTTCTATTGCTATAAAAGGCACAAAGGCCTTTAAGGTGTGCCTTTTCTTCCAGAGATAAAAGCAAGCTTTGCTTCTTTAATGGTATAGTCTGACAATCAACATCTCCTTCTACAGAGGCGACATGTCCTAACTTGAGGACAATCCTCAAGTCAGTATAGCAGTAACCAGGAAAAATCTTAGCAATTTGGAAGGTGCACTCACAAGAAAGAGTACTTTAACCAGGAGTCCTGTCTGCAAGATTGGAATTTTAGTAATTTCAAAACCCCACAAGTACATTTATCAGCTTATAATCACCATACAAGAGCTGTCAGAGTGGGATTGCTGCATTTGTCCCCCCTGTCAGCACCACAGCTGGAGTGTGAGAAAACTCATGCCTTCACACTGCAGCAATGAAATTTGTCTCTTGTTTTGGGCTGTATCTGATGTGTCAAAACCCGAGGCCAGAGGGAATCCACCACAGTGTTCTACTGCCAGAAATTCAAAGCAGAATCACACATTAAAAAGTACCCAATTGGAAGGGGCATTCCTTGACCAGCAATCAAACGTAGTAGCAACATCCACTACTGTGATGCCAAAGGGTACCTTTCACATGACTTCATGCATGTGCGTAAGTCGTGTCACCCCAAAACACTGCATACAAATCATATTACTGGGCACTTGAAGCCTCGTGTGCCAATAGATTGAAAATACTGTCTGTGAAGACTGTCTTGATCGATAATGAAGTTTTATGACAGTAAAATTTCATGTACAATGATCTTCTTTTCCAAGTGTACATTTTCATGCTGTAGCACATTTTCTATTAATTATGGAAGATATTTGCACTCACTTTTTTAGTACCTTGGAACTTTGCTGAATGCCAGCATACATGCCAGCAGATGGACCTCTGGACGAAAAAGCAGATACATCTCCTTTCCAGAAAGCAGTCTTCTAGAAGCTTATTATCATCTATAAGAAAACTTTATGGAAGAATGAGAGATAAACTCTTTCAGGACCAGTTTCTGGACCACTCAGGATTTACTCATTAAAAACCACAGTGCTGGTGCTATATAAATAAAGTTAAACTAAAATTAACTAAAAATAAAGTTTAACAGTAGTTATATTATTGTACAATGAATAGATTATGCAGTTTTACTGTTTACTTCAGCCATTTCTAGGAAATTTAAAAATTTGTTTCTTTTTCGAAATCTGTAAAATGGAGAAATCCTTACATACAAAAAGGCAGCAGGAGTATATTTCTTTATGCCTTGTTTTCTTTTAACATCAAATAGTTTATAATTGGAAATGGTGCCTTTTTTCCCCCCTCATTTCTAACAGACACCACTGAAGGCTGTGCTGCCAGGTTAGTACCGCAGGATGGACATTACGAAGGAGGAGTTACATGAGTGTCATTTAGGTAAAACAAAGAAGCCAGCTGGTGCAAGGGTTGAGCAAACAGCCATTTTGACTACAGATTTATAATCTGTACAGACAGCTCCAATATGAGGTTCAAAATCTGCTGTGTTTACATTCGATGGCATTTCTGCAATCTTTATTTCTGTTAAAGAGTGCTTTGGTTGGATCAGCACTTTGAAGAAATTTTGCATATTGCGTGAAAACACAGATTGGTAACAGTTCTTGTCACCGTGGCACCTACACAAAATTCAGATATAAACTCAGAAAAGTGGAGAGAGGGTGGAGGAGAATATTTAAAACTGAATTAATGGCATTTCTCTAGTGCTAGTGCAGCAGCAATACATCTCCTAAAAATTAGCAGATTATTAAAATCACCACCCGACATGCTGTAGACAGAATGACATAGACTTCATTTGGCTACTCAGGTGTTTCATTACTCTGCTTATGAAACTGTCTATATCCTTCTACTCCTTAGGCCGAGCACATCCCACAATTAAAGAGCAAAGGAAAAAAACGTACACCAGAAATTGTATTACATTTTATATTTTCTAAAACATAGCCTTTTAAACCAATGAAGCTGCTAGACTGTTTACTTTTCCAAAATTGTGCATCAGAGATGAAAAGCTTGTCGTAAGGCAGCAGATATTTCCAAAACCAAATAGCCTAAATCCAGCACGAGAAGAAACATCAGTGCAAATAGACATCTCAGCGGGGCACTGCTAACTGGGGTTCTCAGCAGAGGTGTCTGAATCTCTAAGGAAAAAGAACAGAAAGAGGCAAGTCTGAAGCAGCTTCTTTTAAAATCTTCCTGAATTTTCTCATATAGGAGAATTTCACTACAGGCATTTCCACTGGTTTTAGCAACACTGGGAACCTTATTGAAGACAAGATTGTTGCAGGCGCAGCTGGTTTTAGTACTGTGCCAATTAAACTTGCTCAGGCCAATGGTATTAAATACTGGCAGCCACACAAGTGCTAGCAGTAACAAAAAGCAGTTTGGATGATGCAAACTCAGGTAGCCTCTGAAAGCTGCAGAGACCAAGTGTCTCCCATTACGTCTGTAAATTAAGCCTTTAAAAGTAGTTAACTGTTTTCAGGAATGCATGTGAAACTGCTGTATTATTTTATTGAGAAACTGTAGCATATTCTGCTGTCATTCCTTCATGCTTAGAAATATTAAAGCAACTGAGGAATAAAACAGGGAAGATCACAGAGTTTTAGAATCTGTTCTGCATATAAAAATTACCTAGGTAAAATCCTAACCCAGTTGGTGTTGTGGTAATTGTAGCATCTGCTATATCAAAGAACCACAGTGACTGGATTTCTTGAAAAATTATACTCCATCTCTTCTTTGAAAGACTTGAAGGCTTTTTTAATGCTGTTTTTGAACATGGAGCAAGAGATACTGAAAATACTTGATTAGCTTTATTTATACACTATAATAAATAAAACATGAAGATTACAACGTCAATAGTAAGAATTAAAACTGCTTGTGCACATGCATTATGATTCCTTCTTTAATTATTGGTCCCTAACCTCTTTCACTGGATGCAGAATGAACAATACTGAATTAAGCAGATATCTAATACTGCTTGCTCTCTATTCACTAAGACTCATCGCTTCTCTGTGTGCTTAATTTCCTTTAACAGCACTCGCATGAGCTACAGGGTTGCTTTTACTTCCAAAACACAAGATTAAAGAAAATATATTAATCAGTGTCTAACAGGACTTCCTTACGTGCTATGAAATACCCAGAGTATTTATGGTATATTGCCTGTTGACTTCAGTAGCAAGCTACTCTAAATGAGACCCCAGCATCTTAAGATCAGCACTGCGAAAACCCATCCCGCAACCCCTTCACAAAATCCGACTCAAGTTATGTGGCATATGACATCACACAGAAATTCATAAAGAAAATATCTTACAATTTCTTTAGCATTCTGTAAAGACTACTCAGCAGCTTCAGTCATGATCCTGTTCTTCCCTCCCCCCTTCTAATTTTCCTAGAAATGACCCAGAGATTACACAGAAAATAGATCATTTTACTGCACAACTCCACTCCAAAGTAGAAAAAACTATTCCATGCACTAAAAACTGACACGGCTCAGTGCGCATATGAGGGTGAGGTGGGAAGTCTGTAGTTAACTTTAGGTTATAATGCGTAAAAGGGATGAAATTATACAGGCAACATATACTGTGTGCTGGATTCCACAAATTCAGTATGACTGCATGTAATGTAAATAATTTTCTTAATGAGAAACAAAAAAGATCAAAGCTAAAAGAGGCCTTGCTTTCAAGAAACAGTTGTTGCGTTGTTTTTTGGTTTTTTTTTTTTTTTTTTTACACCTGTTAGTACTACATTTCTCTCCTAGCTTTTCCTTTTCTTCTTGTGCAGACATGCACAAATTGCAGGCCAGAGCATCACCTCTTGGTCCAGGATTTGACACACGTGGTTTAAAGGAGAGCCCAAAGGGCTAGAGTAAGACTTGCCCTGAGGCGAAGATGGTGCCAAGGGCTGTGCCCAGGGCCTGCAGGCCGTACAGCACTGCAGCTGCCCTTAACACTCCACTGGGTTTTTCACACCTAGGCCTTAGTCAGCATCCGAAAGATATTTAGCTAAGTGGAGGACAAACCCCATCAAGGCTGTACATCATTAGAAAATTCAGGTGGTAAGGAGGTCTCTAGTCCAACCTGCTCACAGCAGGGCCAGCTGTGCTGTCAGACCAAGTTGTTCAGGTCCGTGTCCACTCCGGTGTGGAAAATGCCCGAGGAACCCACTCTGCTGCCCGACTGCCTCAGCATGAAAAAGCTCTCCTTACAGCCAGCCTGAACCTCTCGATTCACCTCACGGCCGTTGTCCCTCAGCCTCCCACCGTGCGGCACAGTGAAGGCCCCACGGGTGCTGGGGGGCTGCCGTTAGCCCCCAGCGCCATCTCTTCCCCGGGCTGAGCCAGCCCCGTCCCTCGGCCTCCCCGCACGGGAGGGGTGCTCCTCCCCGGGGACCCCGCGGAGCTCCCCCAGTCAATCCACGTCTCTCTCCCCCGCGGGGGGGCCAGGCTGGAGGCAGCGTCAACGCGGGGCCTGGGGAGCGCTAGGCCGAGAGGGGCAACGGCTTCCCTCCGCCGGCAGCCGCCGCGCTCCCCGCCCGCCCGGCCCGTGGCGCGGCAGGAGCTCGTTCCGCCCAACGCCAGCGGGCTACGAGCCGCGTGGAGACACCGCTGCGACAGCCGCTGCGGGGACGGCGGCACCTCACCGCCCGCACGGCCGGCGCCGCGCCCGGCCGGCCGGCCGGGGAGAGGCGAGGCGACGCCTGCGGCACGCCGTGCCCCTTCACCCGGCACCCTAGCCCGCCAGCGGCGCTCCCGGGCAGTCGTCCCCGCCATGCGGGCGGCCGCGCTGCCACAGCAGCCGCAGCGCAGAGGCGGCCGGGGCGCACAGCACAGCCCGGCCACAGCTGCCGGCCGGGCCGGAGCCTCCGCAGCCCTGACGGGCTGGAGGCAGCCCAGGAGGAGGAGCGGGGGCGAAGCTCCCGCTCCGCCGATTGACGGGCGCCCCAGCCAATGGGTGGGCGGCGCGGGCGGGGGCGGTGCGGGCAGCCGGCGGGCCGGCGCCGGGGGGAGGCCGGGCCGAGGGCGGGACGCGGGGGCGGGCAGGGCGCGGATTGGCCGGCGGGCGGGGCCGGCGGGGGGTTTCTCCCGGGCTGGGCTGACGGCTGCGGTCGGGGAACTTCAATTTGGCGTGTGAGTGCGGGCGGCGGCAGCGGCCGTTTGGGCGGCGGGGAGCGGCGGGAGCGCTAGCACCGGTCCTGGGGTGAGGTCTCCCGCTGGCAGGGGAGGGGGTGGCGGTGAGGAGGAGAACGCCGCCGGGCAGCCGCAGCGCTGCGGGGGCGGGGGGGACGACGAGGTGGGGGCGGCCGTGCGCCGAGTAGCCGCTTTGCCCCGGATCCGCTGGCGTTTTCGCCTCGGGCGGGGCCGGGCCGTGCGCTCGCCCGACGGTCAGAGCTGCCCCCTCCCTGCCGGCCCCGAGCGGCGGCTGGGCGGGCGGTGGGGGGCTGTCAGAGCCGGGGCTGGCCGGCGGCGGGGAGCGAGGACGGCAGGGGGCGGCAGCGGCCCCGAGGAAGCGTGTCCGGAGCGGCGGCGGGGGAGATCCCCTCCCTGCCGCAGCCCCTCAGCGCCGTGGGGCCTCTTCCCCTCTCCTCGGGCGGGCAGGAGCCTCCGAGGAGGGCTGGCTTCTCTCTCGCTCCTTTCCTCCCGCCTTTCCCCGGGGGTTTGGGCGCTGGTTTCGGCGGGGCGAGCCGTGGCGAGCCACTCCGAGCCGCTCGGTTTCAAATCTCCCTCGCGGGGCCGCCGCCGCTGGCAGCGCCCGCAGCCTCCGGCCGCCCGCCCGCCGCCGCCCCTCCAGCCCGGCCCGCCGCGGGGCGGCACGGCGGGGCTCCCCGGCCGGAGCTGGGGCCGGGGCTGGATTCTCGTCTGCTGCTCTTCTGGGTCCCCGATTCCTGGCCTGAGGCAAGAAGGAGAGGGGTGTTTTCCCCCCAAAATCTGTCCCGATTTCTGTCGGTTACTCTGCCGCACCCTTCGCGCGAACACTGGGCGAGGAGAGGGGATTTAAAAATTTTTTTCCTCCTGAAGAACCACTCCGCAGTCTGATAACTTCGTCTGTTTGCAGCTTGGTCTGTTTCTGTCTTTCAGCTGGAAGTGAGCAACTGCAGCAAAATGAGCTAAACAGGACCCTGCACTGAAGCTGCTTATCAGTAATTAGGGGATGAAATTGAGGAAGACTGTACATTCCTAATTTCTCTTTATGATTAAAATAAAAGTCAGTGTAGAATCAGTGTAGGTTCTTTACCTGCTATTTTTAAAAAAAGTCTTCCTTTCAAGATGTGATGACCTGGCCTCTGAGTGAACTTTCAAGTCTTTAAAAAAAAATTGTTATTTATAAAATTAAGTCTAAAGTTCTTTTGTAAGGCTTTGATTACAGTGCTGTGAAGTCTGAATGCTCTCAAAAGAGCTGTTAACACCGTGGTAACATTTTTAGCGTGGCATTTTTCCACAGGTGAAGATCCCGCTGAGTTGAACTTAATCCCTTTTGATGTTAATAGTATTGTGCAGGCATGTGTATGGCTACAACAGAGTTAAAGGAGGTTACTGTACGAATGATCACTGATTGACATAAAGGGAGTTGGTTTGAGGGTTTGTCAGCCTAATGATTATGATTTCCCAAAACAACTTCTGAAAGAAATCACTGCCAGCGAACAAGTAATAGCCAGCTAGGGAATAAACTTAAGTTCAAGTACTTTGATACCAGTAATGACTAGCAAGTAGTTAAATTAGGATGTTTTTTCTTCTTGTAAAGCTGCCCAAGACCCATTTTTAATTAAAACCATGTAATTTATAGCTTTTTCACTGATATATAGTGCTTTGCTTAGCTTTACTGCCTCATTTTCCTGTCTGCTAGTATGGGTGCTTCCAGAGTGCTGGTGAGATGCAACAAGCACATAGTTCTGCAAAACTTAGTCTTCAGCAAATTCTTATAAACTTGCATTTTTCCAAACCTGGAGAGTTTGAAATGAAAAGGTGCTTCTTTAATAAAACTATATAAAAAATAAAGCTGCATCCTTTGGTGTGATATTTTTTTTAAGTTTCAAACAGCAGATAAATTCAGTCCCTAAGCTACAAAGCCAACAGGTTATAGAACAGACCCAGTTCAGAACCAGTTTTGTGGTATCCTGGGTTACACAGGAGTGTCCCTGAAAGGGTATTCAGCTGAAGCCTTCTGCTTCAGCTGCTACAGTCCTCCCTTCCAACCAGTTTCCATTCCTGCTTTCCATGCTGTTTTCTATCAGGTGTTAACCTCTATGGTGGGGAGTTGAGCTGCTTTCTCATGTTTAAATGGCAGCGTTCCTTCCATGTTTTCAGAGGTTATGGATCTCAACGTTTTTATCAACAGTCTGTACCTGTGGTAGATGGGCTTGTGTTGTAACAACGCCATTTAGAGGGGTCGAGCCAAGACTTTCAAAAATATGTATATTCTGCATGCACATATGCTGAAAGTGTAGAAGAGGGAGAGTTCAAATTTACTAACAGCCAGGGCCATGTGGAATATGCTTCCCAGCTTCATTCCTTTAGAAATACACCTTTTGTTCCACTTCTAGTTTGATAAATCTCCAGCAATTGCAGTCAATTCATAAGAAATTTCTAATTTTATTACACTTCTTGATATAACTTTAGAAGTAGGAGCAAATAAAGGCAGGTCTCTGAAGCCAGTCAGACTTCTTGATGTCTATTAATGGGGTTTCAGTGACAAAGCTGTAGGCTGAACAGCTCTCATTAGAGAGGGTAACCTGAAGAATCATTCTATTACTTATTGTATTCAGTATGATCTGAATCTCTTAGTGAGCATGGATGTAGGCAAAATATGTGGTTTTCATGTAGCCAACTCCCGAGTCATACATTTGGATAGCAATGTGACACGAATGTGGGTCATAGGTGGAGAATGGGAAAGTGTTCTGGGAAGTAGGGACTGTTACAGGAGGTTTTGTGGGTTGTGATTAATAACAATTGGAACATAAGTTCTTTTTAAGTCATTGTTCAAAAAATCAAACTAGGTGTATAAACAACATATAAAGTACATGACAAGGTAATAAAATCTTCATTTAGCTTGTGCTTATGGGATTCCTTTTTGAATTCCTTTTTGAATTCTGTGTTCATTTTTAGCAGTAAACTTTAGAAAGTTGCTAGTAATAACCTGAAAGAATTTCAAGTTACAAGAACTGTGAAGCATGTTTCAGTACAAAAGATTGATCTATTTAAAGATTAAAAAGGGAGGGAACAAAATAAATGGTGACAGATGTACCTGTAACGTGGACGAGAGCAGACAATAGTGGCTATGAAAGGATTCAGTGGCAGGAAAAGGATCTAAACGATTTACATTTTTAATAGCTATGCCTGTAGTATACAGCAGTACTCTAATTATTGAAAAAGGACAAGTTTTCTACATTTAATTTACCACGTGTAAATTTCAGTAGGGTAAAAATTATTTTACCAAGGTTTGTAGCGTACAGCGTATTTGCCATTAGGTATTTTTAAAGCCAGATTGAGTGCTTGTTTGAGAAGGATGTTCTAATTCAAATGGCAGTTTCATTCTGGAACTGATCTTAAGTTGGGGGGGAGTGAGAAGAGGGAAGGTGGGCTTTCTTCCTCATTGCAGGCAAAATTAACCCAAGAACTGCTCATTGTATACTCACACGGTAGTTGGATACAAGAAAGGGGATGGGAGCAAGAAAAGGGGATGTAGGAGCATGTGATTGTGTTATAGCCTGGGTTATATGAGAAGTCAAACTGCATTGTAAGGGGTTATTTCTGGACTTCTAAATTGAAAGAAAAGACTCCGCTTGGTTTTAAGAGTGTTAGACTTTATTATAATCTGCCACACTTCAATTTTTTTTTTTACAAGAGAAAAAAATCAAAGTACGGGTTAAATGATGGTGTGTTTTTTCTCTTCCTATTTGGACGGGTACTCACATTTTAAAAAGATATTTTCTATTTAAGTACAGTTGACTTTCGCTTACCTGGTTTTCTAATTCACTTGATTGGTGGGCTAATTTTTGATGTAATCTAACTCTAAATTTAACTGTCCCTTACAGGTAAAGAAGATACTGTGCTGTTATCCAGTTGTCATAGTTGATTGCACTCTACTAATCTTAAAGACTTCTATTGGAGTGAAAGGTAATTTGTGATTTTTTTTTTAATATCAGAAAATTCACTATAGGAGTTTACTAAAGATACGAAGTTCTGTGTTCTGTTTAAACTTCTTAAATATTTTTGCTGTTGATGTGATAAATTTACATAGTTTAAGTTGTCAGTTTTGTAATATTATACAGGAACGAACATATTAATGATACAGAAAATATTTTGACTTTTAGCGAGTCTTAAATTCTTAATTTAAAAGTTTGTGGTATAAACTCTTCCGTGGGGGTAATTTTACTAGTAATTTATTTCCTCCATAGACTTCACCTTGTCTTTGAGTGCTTTGTAAAGATTTACAGACTAAGTGAAGGCCATATCAACAGATTATTAATTAATTGCTATTGGGTAATCCAAAAATAGCTGTTCTATTTGGCTAATGAAATAAGAAAATATGTTCTGTGTATGGTATGAGATTATAGACTTGCATGTAATGCAAGTGGGACAGCTCAGCAAGAATACAGGCTTGTTCATTTGAACAGACTTGGGGGAAAAAAAAGTTTGTTTTCATGGCAGTAGTGTCTGATGTTTTAGTGGCACTCTGCAAACACTGTGTTACAGCAACCATGCATGTGCTGTTTGTGTAAGGCATTATTCAAAGCTGTATAGGCATTTCTGACAATAATGCTGAATAACACTCTCTAATTTCAGTTTACATCTCATGGCTTGGTTTCTCCATTTTATATTCTTTATGTAGTTCCTTACATCTGACATAGTACCTTGAAAATAGAAACAGTCAGAAGAAATCTATGGACTGGATATGTAAAACTTCAAACCACAATAAACCAAAACTCAAATCCTGTTTCCCTTCTCAAATAATTCTCTTCACATCCTTGCCTTCTACACTCCTGTATCCTGGGTTTTTTCCTAGTTCTGGAGTAAAGCTGGGGCTGGATCTTTTTTCATTCTTACTAGAGTAGAGGACTCAATTATAGGAAATGTTTATGGGGTCTCATAAGGACAATTTCAGATGCCTACCCTTTGGTCTGCACATCGTAACTTCCTTTGATGATGGCATGATGTCTCATGACTGGACTCAAGTATGAGATGCTTGAAAGCCTGACTTCAGTTAAGTTCTCTTCTTGTATAAAAACAGATTGGCTGACTCTGAATATTCTCAGAAGCAGGTAGTAGTGGTTTTCGAGGGTTTTGTTGTTTTGGTTTTTTTTCTAATGGAGATAAGATACTACTGCTGTTCATCTATGTAGTGCTTTTATTAATAGTAGCTTGGCTCTTCAGAGACCTTGCATTGCAGGAGGATCTTGTCTGGAGACTTCTTTCTCAATGTCTAGGGGGTTAACTGGGTGTTTTACTTGATATTATATCTACTATGGTGCTCATATTGTCTGTGTCTTGGTTCTCCTCCCTGCATTCTTTCTGAAGGGTGTGATATGGCCTGTCTTTTAACTTACCTTGCTGTTATGAAGTGATGCAGCCTGTGTGCTCTATAAGGTCATTGTTTGAAGACTCTGACATTGAGTAGTAAAATAGGGTTAGCTAAGGTCAGTTTAAAGGGAACTATGGGTTGCCTTGCTGCTCTAGGTTTGAATCTTTCCTTTGCTTCTAACATTGTCTATGTGGTTTTCTGTTTGCAAAGCAGTAGTTCTGGAGAAATGTTCTGTAGGAAAAGATGTTCAGTTACCAGAAAGTAAAAATAGACTCTAAAAAAGAAGTGTGGACTCTCTGAAAGTTCAGTTTCATCTTAAATTGCTTGCACTGATGACAAAGCAGAGTTTAACCAAATATTTATTGTTGAAATTACTCTGTAATTACTAGTGTTGTACAGCTAAATGTAACACCAGATTTTACTGTAAATTACTGCTATCCCATTACTGTGGCTTGAGAAGTATAGACTGTAACTGTGGTATTCTTTTTAGTGGCCTGGATAAGAATTTGACTACAACTTTTTAAGAACAAAGTTTTTGTATCTTTAATAACATTCTTCAGTATGTATTTAAAATACATGGTGTGCTCTCTTACCACAATGGAAAATTAGAACAGCTTTTTCTAATCTGAAATACTCAGTTATCCTGTATATGGGATTAAAAATATATATTCTTATTGCAAGCTTTTGAATTCTTACTAGGCAGACCTTTAAATTCTGATTGACTCAGCATATATCCTACTTCTTCTGAAAATCCAGCCAAAATGAATATCTGATGATACGAATACACATTTGGGTTTTGTGTTTGAAAAATTTTATTGCTTCCAGTTACTCACAGAAATAAGGATTCATTAATAAAATATTTTAGAATATACTGAGTATGTCCTGTGAACTCATCTGAATTTGAACATTTCAGTTTTGGATCTGAAAGTTCTTCTTCAATCTCAAAATATGGTGTTTTGTACTTTGTAGATACTATTTGTAAATGAACTATTTGCTGTTTCCTCAGCTGGAAGAAGTCGTTTTGTCCCGTTTGGCTTAGTCCTTTTGAAGTTTACTTAAATGCTGTATTTAAATAATACTGTAACTGCTCTTGTTCCATCATCAATCAATTAAAGAAATGATGCAAAATAGCAAGTCTGTATATCATTGATCTTCTCTTAGAGGACTGGATTCTTTTTCTTGTATGTCTTTTTGGGTACCTTTCCTGGTAGGATGTTGCATTATTGTGCCATGATTCTGAAGCAAATCCAGTGTCTAGAGGAAAAGAGGAGGCGGTGGGAAACTCACAACTGATACGCAAAGAATGTTGTAGCATAAGCTTCATGCTTAAGTCCATGTTTGGTCTTAAGGCTGCTTTGTCCCCTCTGCCGTCAACACAAGAGGTTATCTACAACAGTGGTCAGAGGCAGCTGATTGGATCAGCTGGGATTGCTACATATCAGTGCCCCTACTTCTTTACAAATCCCAATGCAAGTGATTTTAGTGTTAAACCTGTTTTGGACCTCTAATAATCTCATGTTAATTAACTTAAGCTGTTGGATATTTGGGCTCACTTTCACAGTGTGCTTTCCCTACTCTCTGGGCTTGAGGATGTGTCTTACAGAAAGCAGTTAGTGGTAGTGAGATCTGTGCGCTTACAGATTTATTTATTCCCCTGTGGGCCCTTAAGGGAGTATGATAATTGCTTACAACATGAGACCATTGCAACTTTTTTTCTGAATACGTCAAAATATTTTCGTTCGGAGGGCTAAGACTGAAAACCATATTCAGTCTTTACCTCTTAATTCCATTCAGTAAAAAGGTGAAACACATAGAGTATTAAAACATTACAATTTTTTTGTCACAGTTGAATTTAGTCCCAGTGTCATTTCAAAAAGTAAAGATGTTATTTAACTTTCATGGAATAACTGTTATTTAACTTTCATGGAATAACTGCAGAATAAAATAACGACTTAAGAGTAGTGACCGAATACTTGAGGTATTGGGGGGGGGGGGTGGAGTTTACACATTTCCAGCATATTGTTCTTGTACTGTACCAGAAATGAAGCTATATGTAAGTGGATTTGGGAATACTTCAGTCTTGTATTATAGGTGAGAAAATGGTTGGAGAAAAGGTGCCTTCTCCATAAAAATGCTCTGTAAAATGCCTTAAACTGCAAGAGAGGTCTATGTTTAAAAACCTCATCCAGAACCAAAATGAGATCTTACTACAGAACACAGTAGTGAACAGCAGTGTTCTGATTTGGGGAGAGTGACAGCATGTAATATATTCAAATAATCAAGTTTTAAGAAACTGTATATAAGAAATCTAACTAGATATTCCTGCTTTGTGAAGATCTGAAGAGACTGAAAATCTTTTTTACCACTGCCTCCCATACACACTTGTTTTAGGAAATTCAGCAGAAGATACATAACTTTACATTTTACTTTCATCCTTAGACTGTTACAAGATCAATAATCCTGACAGAATATTCTCAGTCTTAACTAGAGAGCAGGTATTAAATGTGAGACAGTTCTTTCTGGAGGAAAAGGTTGTGCAGTTTTAGCTCTGATATGAAAGGATGATGCTAGAAGCTGCATTGTTTCTTATCTTTGTTATATATTATGGACTTCTGTTTCTTGTATTTCAGAAAACACAATGGAGCTTTATAAAAATACCAATACATTAGCTGAAATATATTTTGCTGATTTGTTCAAAAGTCTAAATAATTTAATTCTATATCGTGAGAAATCATGAGACTTCAAGTACTGAGCTGAGAATGAAAAGTGTTTTATTTACTGCCTGCAAATGAATTTTTAAAAGCTAATGTGAAAAATGCAAAACATGCTCCCAATATGTTAGGAGCAGATTTGCTTCAGCCATTTTTTCTTTTATAAAAATACAGCTTCTTTGTATTTTTCAGACCTGAAAGCAGTTTATTGGATGAACTGTTTAGTCATTGTCATGAGCCCTAATTTTCTGGCTTGAAACATGTTGTATTCCTTCCATAAGCTGTTGAATGATGTGGGAAAATTAAATGGCCTGGTGAAGTGTTTGTTGTTTGTGGTTTGGTTTTTTTTTCTAAAACAGGGGCAAAAAAGCTAGTGTGTTGCAGTTTAGATGTTAAGCTTATTGAAGTTAAAGGCAACCTGCTTCTATTCCTACTTGTTGATCTGTGCTTGCTTGCAAAGGATGCCCACTAATAGTTGTGGGTCAAAAGCTCACAAGGGTTTTGTTTTACTCATTTTAAAAACAAGTCAGTTTTTCTTTGACTCTTCGTTAAATGTTTTAAGACTCCAGTTAAGTAACTGCATTGAAGAGATTTTTCTGCAAGTGTTAGTTTTCTTCTGGCTGATGATTTTTGGCTTTTTGGTGGTGATTTTTTTTTTTTTTCTTCCTTGATGACTGAAGCTTTGTTTCAGATAACTCGACTGTGTGTCCATAGGTGGGTCTTGGTAAACTGATCATGTAGGTAGCAACTCAGATTAAAGGGAAAATAAAGTTAATGTTCTCAGAGATCCTATTCAGTGTAACTTTATTTGTTGCTAAACAAAACCAAACCCAAACTACTTTCATCCAGGGCTATGGATAAGTTAGCACAGTAGAGTTAAGTGATGGTTAGTGCTTTCCTGGCTATAGGTTTCTAGGAGATATTGTTCTTGAGGAATGCTTTTAAATTTTGAGGTGTCAGGAAGTTGTTGGTGGTTCAGAAAAATTGTAGAGGAAAAAATTGTCGATTAGGTGTGACACAAACAACTTTTCTGCAGCTCAGAGTGAACAGGAACCTAACAAAAATAAGCTGGTTAAGGTATTGTAAATCTTTTGTATGGTCTATTTCATAGGTCATCATTAGGAGAGATGGTTAACTAATACTTTTAAGAACTTTAAGGTAAGCTGGTTGACATGAAAATGGTGTTGATAAAAACTTCTTACAGGAGATACATGAAATACAAAGTTTTGGACTTTTTTTACTTCACATGTTCACGTTGGAGTCAAATTCTTTGCTTTGACCATACTCCTCTGATATTGGACTATGCTTTTGATCAGAGTTGAAATTTCTGTATTTTCAGCAATGATAAAAATCAAAGCAGGACTCAAGTACTTGGATTTGCATGTCAGAATTTGTACTACATAGTATATAAAGAAGTTATCCTAGTTTGCGTAAAGGGGAAAGTGCTTAAAGTTTTAAGCATCAGGAACTAGTGCAAGACAGTATTATGAAATACATTGACGTTATCGGGTTTTTTTTAGTTGCTTCTAACCTTAGTAAAGACATACGTCTTTTTTTTATTAGTAATTAATTGTATTTTCCTTGAGTGCTATTTTCTTTTGGTCTACCTTCAATTTTTTATTGAATGATGTTCTTGAATTTGAATCCATTTTTGGATTCAATTGCAGTTTTCCTCTTTGAGGTAACTTTTTAGTGGAAAAGGTAGTTGTTTTTTTAATTTTAGTGAAGTTAGATGATTTTTAATATGTAATTAGTTGAACTGAAACTTAGTAGTGTAGCAGGCACGAGCTTCTAGAAGAAGAATATCCTGCTTTACCATCTTTTTTGGATTACACTGTGTTAGGTAGTACTTATGTATTGCTCATGGTTTCTGTAGCTTGTCAAATTTTGCTTGTTATTCCATCACCCTCATTTTCTTAGTATAAAATGGAATAAAGACGATCCCTCTTTTCTGGGGAAACAAAGTTGGGGTTTTTTTTCCTGGGTATGGAGTTGTTAATTTCTTTGAGGAGAGCAGTTTCTGCTGACTGGTTTCAGGTTCTGCCTCCCACCAATGTGTTGGAGCCAGTCACTTGCCTCCAAGTCCTTTGCTGCTGTATGGGTGTGGGGGAGTCTGCAGGCAGTGCTGTGTCGTGATGGCATTGGTCTGCTGCCAGATGGCACTTTAATTCTTCAAAGTATCTCCTGATTTGAGGAAAAGGGTTCCTAAATAATAGGGTTCCTATATAATTACACAAAGCAATGGTGTTTCATGACAAATATGACTTGGATTGGTCTACTTTTATTATACAGATGCAGAAAAGTCTGATTTTGTGCAGTTAAGTCTTTTTTCCCAGATGCATTCAGGTGTCCTATTATTCTCTCATAATTCAAGAACATACCTGAATAATTCAATACTTGAACAGTTGTGTGGAAATTCTCTTACTGAACTTTCTGGGTGTAGAGGCTTGCATAGCTTTCTTACATGACAGAACAATGTTATTTTGATTTCTATACTGAAAAAAATTGGAAAGTTTTGCAGTGTATACTTTTATAAAAAGAAAGAGAAACAAAGGGATAAAATAACATCTTGGTAAACTGATCATTTAGCTGTCAATAGCATTTTGACATCTGTCAAAACAAAGCTTCATAAGTATTAGATGTTCTTATTAGAACAGCAATATTCTGCCATAATGGGAATTCCACCTGGACCATTATTCTAGTTGTTTGTTTGCTATTGTTAGGGTATTAGTGGTTATCCTTTTTAGAGAGGACAAACTGTATTCTACCATTAGTTTTGCAAACTTAAAATTGTAATTATTTTTACTTTTCAGTAGCATAAAGTAAAATTACAGAAATTTGTTTTCTTTAAACATATTTTTGCAGAGCATTATTAGTCTGAAATGGTATATAAACCATGATGGCATGAAGAGAAAATGTACCACTGTGTAGGAGTGAATTGGAACTGGAGATACTTGAGACATATCTGACTATGATTCATTATTTCTTTGGTTTGGTGAGCTTAGAGAGTAGAGTATGACTTTTGTGCCTATTGCATCCTGTATGTGCAAACATTTGAACAGCAAATTTGGCCGCTAACTATACTGTAATTTTTTTCTTTAATACTAAATTTGAGCTTATTAAAGCAGTGATGTCAGTGGGCAACTCTGTGGATCATTCAAGGACAGTACTTTTGCACTATAGCTACTGTCATGGGACCTTTAGAACAATGTACTTACAGAGATGCCTTTAAAATAGGAGGCTGAGTATCTGTAGTCTGTATGGAGGTAATATTAAGCAACCGAAGTTGGGCTTGCATTTTCAGCAGTAGATGTACTATTTTGTGTGTGATTTATTTCCCTCCATTCCCTTTCAGTTTATTCTCTAAAGGCATGGTTCCCATATTTTCTTTCCCTTTCATCCTTTCAGCTCCAAGCAAGCCCTTTGTAACCTCTCCTCCCCACTTCATTTTCTTCTGTTCTCTTGTCTTTTTTGGTCTCCTATTGAATTAACTCTAAAGTAAACACTACTGTTGTTTACAAAGTCCTGTACTATAGAAGAATTGAAGACAGCTTTTGCTCTGCTAGTCATCTCTAAAGAAACATTTGTAATGAGTTGAGAGTCTGATGGTGATACGCTGCAAAGGTATGCAAAACTTTGTCTCTGCTGTGAGCAGTAGAATGTTACCTGATCCACAGCTGGGATTTTTAACTTACTACTTTAAATTACTTTAATATGGAAGGCTTCTTGTTGCCTTTATATGAAGGTAATAACATTCAGAGCTTTAGCTGTAATTGAAGCAGCTGCCTCAGAATTATTTGTTTTAAAATAGGCAACATAACTATTACTGCAAATGAGATAAGCTGTGATGTAAGATGACCTTACATCAACATGATTGGAATATAAAGGCTTCTGCAAAATCAAACTAAGCTGAATATGCTCCCATGCAGTGCTTCTTACCTTTTGTTTTGAAAACAGTTGTTGCTGCTTTCACCCTGCTAGACTAAGGGAGATGCCTCATTAATTTCTGAGGTATATCTTCCTTTGCATGAAAACCCTTTTAATTTACTGACCTGTCTCTGTGCTTGAAAAGCACTGCCATAGGCGACACTTACTTTTCAAGAGTATGCAGTCATTCACATGACAAAACTGTCTTTGATGCTGATACCCTGAAGGGCTGGTAATTCTGCAAAGGACTAAAATATTCTGCAAGAGTTTTGCCAGCAATTCAGTGCTTTTCAGCCAAGAGAGCGTGTGTGTTATATTCAGTTTTCCAGTTTGGTCCATTGAATCATTTGTATGCTCTCTTGTTTTGATGATCTTCTTCAAAATGCACTTGCAAATTTTAGTGTAGAAGTTTTGAGGAACAAAGCAGAAAGATCAAACTCTTCTTTAAATTCTTAGCTTGCTGATGCCCATGGAGAAGTAATAGCAAGAAAAAAGTCAGTAATGCATGTGGTATGCATAGGTACAAACTCCTGGGCTTTGACTTCCACTAGCTTTCCATTTTTGATTGCTGTGCTTTTTAAAAAGGGCATAACTTTTGGGGTGGAAAGTAAGAAAAAATTAGGATTTTGAATTTGTGTGATTTTTGTATTTTTTTCTGTTTTGTTTTGTTGGGGTGTTTTTGTTCAAAAGTCACCTATGGTTTTTGTGCTGCAGCCTTTTTTACCTTGTTAGGATAAGCTGTATTT
Organism: Athene noctua; assembly: GCF_965140245.1. Taxonomy (NCBI): domain Eukaryota; kingdom Metazoa; phylum Chordata; class Aves; order Strigiformes; family Strigidae; genus Athene; species Athene noctua. The sequence goes on along the minus strand of NC_134037.1, from coordinate 63,300,687 downwards.
ATTTAATCTCATAGGTAAATGCTGCTTGACTTTTTCTTACAGGTAGTGGACTTTGTGTCTGTTTGCCTAGCATCACAGTGTGAATGGTGATATTCAAAGGTCTGACTAGCAGCTAATTCTTGAATAGCATGAAGTAGAAAAACTGAGTAGAGAGACTTGCAGTCTGATGTAATGCAATGCCTCTGCATTATTGTGGTTTTATGCTCACAAGACATTTGAGTCAGCATAGCAATGTATGATCAGTAAGATGCTGCTTTGTTTCCTGTGGATGGTTTTATTTCCTCTTATGTAGGGAATTTTGGCTTAAACTGAATCTATAAAGCTAAAATATTTCTAAAACAACTTCACTGACTTTTGTTGCTGTTGACAATGTATTAGAAATACCAGAGTATTAATTAGCAAAACTAATGTCTCCTGATTATGAGAGACCATCACTGCCTACAGTAATGTCATATTTTTAAGCTGTGTGACTTTTCAGTGAAAAAAGTTCTTGCATCAAAATGGTTAGTCATAGTGACTTTCTAAAATCACTACCAGCAGTTTGCACGAGAGAGGGTGTTGAAATATAGCCCCTGATAGGCAGGCAGAAAATACCTCTTTAGGAGGGATTTACTGTAGTGAAACTTATGATTCTTTTACCCCAAAAATTTAAAGAGAGATGCATCAAGAGATTTCTGAATGTTTTCAATGATTTTATTTTTGGTGGTCTTATGACTATTGTATCTATGTTGTTTTGTAGCTTATATAAGCATTAGGAAACTTAAGTGCTATTAAATATGAGGTATCTCCTGACCTTTCAGAAAAGGTTGAGATGCCGTTATGACAGCTCTAAATCAGATCTGCTGAGTTCTTGTAATAAGATGCCAAAGACCCTTCACTTCTTTTCTCCTCTTCATAGAGTCTCGAGAGTATTGTAACTTGATTTTATTTTTGTTTTCTCTTCTTCCAAGTCAAGAAACTTAACTAAGCAGCTTAAGCTCTATACAGGCTGCAGATTAACTTCTCTGATGTATTTTATGATGGATACCTCTAACATAGCCTACTGAATTTGCTATGTTCTTAGAAAGAAAAAGACATAGAAGTTGATATAGTCAGTTCCCTGGGTGAGACCAAAGTGCTTTATGTATTGTCTATAGGTGAAGATGTGTCTGTCTCTAAACTATCATTGCAGTTTTGAAACTGTCCATTAGTGCTCAGGTTGGAAGTAGATGGAATACCTAGCTGTGAGTAAAAGTAACCCATTGATTTGGGACATGACACTTCTGTTTCCATACACAGTGGTTGTGCTCTCTACTTCCAGTCTAAGAGGTCACTATGCTCAGTTATCAGCAACAAATTCTGTGCCCTTGTGACAGAGGTACAGAAATGGTGCCATGAGTTATTTGTAGTCTGAGGAATTGCTGCTGCCAAAATTTCAGGATGACTGTCTATAAAGTTTTTTGTTTTCTTAGATTTGTCAACTGCAACCATTGAGCTATGTTCGTAATCAGTGTGAACTAACTCAGTTTGAATACTTGCAAAACCTTCATGAATATTTGACCAAAATTTTAAAACTAGCAATTCAGGGGACAGATTTATTTTTTTACTTAAATCATCCTCTCTGCGTTATCAGTTGAAATACCTGCAGCAGGCAAAGCTTTGCAGGTCTGAGTGCAGATTCTTTGCATTAAAGGCACAAATTAGTCTGCATTCTGAGTGTAATGGTGGTGGATGGAGAGGAGAGAGAAGAAACTCATAATGCAAAACTCATGATGGGAGTCCTTCAAGCTGAATAAATTTGATTTAGAGATCCCGTTTATCTAGTATCAGCTGAAATTGGCTTATATTGCTAGATTTGTTTCTGCTAACTTCTTTCAAAAACTGTCTAATGATTGTAGTAGCTCTGTGGTAAAAGCAGCACATGAGCAGTAGAATTTTTTGGTAATAATCAGTTTTCATATATTTGAAATACTGCTCCACTCATGTTCTTTCTCCTTTTTCCTCCCTTCATGCTCTGCTCCCCTATAAAATATTCAGTAATAGTCGGAAGTAGTAATATGGGAATACTTAAATACTAGCCTGTCATCGCTAGTGGTGACAAATACGTTGTTGACCTTCTTGTAATTCTTCTCAGAATACATTTCAAGTTTACCTGAAAGCATCAAGGCTTTGAATATTTAAAACTAAGTTCTAATGGAAGAACTCATAAAGCATGGTTTTCTATGACTTTGTCTTGCTCTCCTTGATAACAAAATGTCAGATTTCTTCCTGTCACTAGTAAATGTTTCTGTGCTGTCGGTACCTCTTTCCTTTGTTTTCTTCTATTATCCCCTAAATATACTTGATGCAGAACCATCCACATATCACCGGGTAAGTATTTTGTCTGGCCGACTGTAAAGCTAGTAAGCCAAATAGAATAGGTTCATAGTAGACACGCTTTACTAATTTGGATTTATTTCCTGCCAAACTAGTTCTGTGAGTCCCTGTAGAAATTAAGTATTATTGAGACCTCTGGACCATTGCTAAAATTGGTTAAAATTGACCACTGAACTTAAACATGACTAGAGAAGAATAACAGATGAACAGGCAGTATGATTTCATAGGTCTTATTTCTGTAGGAAACCAGGCCAACAACTGTAATGTTTCAAAATATTCTTGTTGCAGTTCAAAATAGTCTTTGTCATCCTATTCCTAACACATCTGATGATGCTTGGTATCTCTTGGTCTCAGATTATTAGCTGGTTTGAGGTGGGGATTCTAGTTTTATTTTTGTGAAGGACTTGGAATCTGTTGTAGGAGAACATAAAAGCATTCTTCTCTTAACTTGACTTCCCACACCCTCCCCACCAGCTTCCCTTGGAGAGCATGATTAGTCATTTTATTTGTGCCAGGAGTTATAAAATTATTCGGGTTGGAAGGGACCTCTGGAGATCCCCCAGTTCCCCTCGTACTCAATGCAGGGTCACAGAACCTTGTCCAATCAGGTTTGAATATTTCTGAGGATGGAGATTCCACAACTTCTTTGGGCAACCTGTTCCCGTGTTTGATGACCCTCAGAATAAAAAAAGATATTATTCCCTCACCCTTATGTTTAAGTAGAATTTCCTGTGTATTGATTTTGCTGTGTAGAGCCTGGCTCTGTTTTCTTTGTTATTCCAACAGGTATTTATACACTGTCATACCCTGACCCCAGGCCCTTTCTTTCCCAGCCTAAACAATCCCAGCTTTCTCAGTCTCTCCTCGTACAGCAGATGCTGCAAGCTTTGCTGGACTTGCTCCAGCATGTCCTCAGCTGTCTTGTACTTGGGAGCCTAAAACTGGATGAGAACCTGCAAACCATAATGGTGCCAGACGACACTCTACCATGAATCCATGGGCATCTCTTAGATATGGGAGAGGGTCCTACTAGTTTGTCTTGTAATGCTCTGTCATGTATGGTCTGTGTACTTTTTGTCAGTGGTTACCTTGGCACACCTCATAAGAACACAGAGTTCATGTTTGGTTCTTAAGACCAGTTCCCAGGCTGTATAATGTATTTCAGCAGGTAGTAATAGGGTAGGATTAGTCAAAAGAGCATCAATACAGAGAATGGGTTTTACTTTTAATTATGTATGTGTAGAATTACAGAATGGTTGGGTTGGAAGGAACCTTAAAAATCATCTAGTTCCAACCAACCCCCCTGCCATGGGCAGGGACACCTTCCACTAGACCAGGTTGCTCAAAGCCCCGTCCAACCTGGCCTTCAACACTGCCAGGGAGGGGGTAGGCACAGCATTTCTGGGAAATCCATCCCAGTGTCTCACCATCCTCACAGGAAATAATTTCTTCCTAATATGTAATCTAAATCTACCCTCTTTCAGTTCAAAATTGTTACCCCTTGTCCTATCACTACACTCCCTGATAGAGTCCCTCCCCATCTTTCTTGCTGGCTCACTTTAAGTACTGGGAGGCTGCTATAAAGTCTCCCTAGAGCTTTTTCTTCTCCAGGCTGAACAACCCCAACTCTTAGCCTGTCCTCATAAGGGAGATGCTCCAGCCCACTGATCATCTTCACAGTTCTCCTCTGGGCCCACTTGAGCAGCTCCATGTCCTTCTTAAGTTGGGGATCCCAGAGCTGGGCACAGGATTCCAGGTAGCACCCCACGAGAGTGGAGAAGTGGGAGAAGAATCACCTTCCTCGACCTGCTGGCTACAGTACTCTTGAAACTGCCCAGGATACAGTTGGCTTTTTGGTCGGTGAGTGCACATTGCTGGCTCGTAGTAAGTTTTCCATCCAGTACTACTCCCAGGTCCTTCTTCACAGGGCTACTCTCAATCCACTGATTGCCCAGCAATGCACTTGGCCTTATTGAATTTCTTGAGGTTTGCACAGGCCCACCTCTCAAGCCTGTCAAGGTCCCTCTGGATGGCACATCCCTCCCCTCAAGTGTGTTGACTGCACCACACAGCTTGGTGTCATTGGCAACCCTGCTGAGGGTGCACTCAGTCCACTGTCCATGTCACCAACAAAGTTGTTTAACAACTCCGGTCCCAATACTGACCCCTGAAGAAAGGCACTCGTCACTGATTTCCACATGGACATAGGGCTGTTGACCAAAGTCTTTGACTGTGACCATCCAGCCAATTCCTTATCTGCTGAGAGGTCCATCTGTAAATCCATGAGTCTCCAATTTAGAGACAAAGCTGTTGTGCAGGACAGTGTGAAATGCTTTGCACATGTCCAGGTATGGGTTGCCTAGAGAAGTTGCATTATGTACATAAAAAGTTTGCCTAGCTTGTGATTTGTAACTAATGGTTGAAAAAATTAAATTACTTTATCTTATAAAGCAAAGGCAAGATATTTATTCTGATTTGTTTCATTTTGATCATTATTTATTTGTACAGATATGTCTTGAGGAGATGTCAGATGGGGCTTAAACTCTGTATGTGAAACACAATGGTTAGACTTATGGCAGTTATGGAAAACTTATGAATGGAAGACAGATGTTAATGTTTCCAATTTCAGTTGAGAATTCTGATTTACTTAAGCAGGCTTTTTCTGCTCTGAAATATTTTACCCTTTTGCTTACTTTTTGATTCAGGAATGGTTAATAATTCTGGTAAAACTGAGTATTTGTAGACTGCCTTTTGCTGTCAGGCAAATCTTGCTGCTGGACAAACTCACTCTGTGTGTTGACTTTTGCTCGAAAAACCTTGTCAACTGTTTTGCCATATCCTCTCTAAGTTCACTCAGCTGAATATATCTTACTTAGCAACTGAAATCTCTTGACAGCTTGCTGTGAGTAAAAGGTCTTATTTCCTCCTTTTTTGCAAATAGGAAAAGATGTTAACTAGCAGAAGGATGTTGCAAGTTAGGGAAAATAGTCATGATTGTTACCTTAGTAACACTAGTCACTTGCTGGGCATCTTTCAGTACATGGAAAAGTCTTCTCTGTTGGACCTAAATGACAACTGATTCTTCCTCTTTGGAAGCCTTATTATGAAAGTAAGAATTTTCTTAAACGCATTAACATTATTTTTGATGCAGGGTTTTAACATAGTTATTAATACCTCATTCACATTTGTTCTTCAGCAAGATCTTTTGAATTTATTGTTAGATACCCTTAGATATCCTTAACTAGGACTTTTTTGAAATCCTAGCCTTGGTTTGTCTAGTATTTTACTAGTACCACTCATATAGCATTATACAAAATTAGTTACTAGAACATTGCCATCCTATAGTAATCAGGCAAACGGAACACTAGCATTAGTTATAATGTTATTTGTTGTGTCTGTTATTTGATGCCCACACCTGTGTGTTTTGCTTTCTATTTAATATCTTTCTGTTGCCTTTTTTAAGCATCAGAAGCTATACATCAACCTATATGTATCTGTTTTTTAAATTAAAATCTCTGGCAATAGAAACTTTGTAGCAAACTTTCCTTCTGATTTTAACCAAGGTCACGCCATGACTCAAGTGCAAAACTCACGGTCCTTCATGGGTATTCCATTACTGTTTCAGACCAGGACAGAACCTAGTAGTAGACCACACATTAGAGTGTGCCCATCAACAACTGGGGCCATACTCACCAAATAAATCTAACCCTCCAACATGTTCTGAAGCGTTTAATGAGTAATGGGAGACAGAGACTCCGTGTTGGATTCCAAAACTTGTCCTGGTAGTTGTCATCTGAGTTGTTAAGAAAATACAGAATATGCTTGATTAAATGAAGCTGAGTATTCCAGGCAGAGAATTAACTGAGCTTCTTTTAAATATGGAAGCTGTGCCATTTCTTTTTCTGACCTTAAGCACGTGGGAAAGAAGATAGTTTCTAAGCAAAGAGAAAAGGAAATTGTCTCATATTTATGAAATCCTTTTCCTATCAGGAAGTATGCATCAGGATTATATACTTGGCAAGCAAGAATACATATTTTGGCACATACTTCTTTCTTTGTAACTTTAACAGCTTGCCAGCATTGCAGGCAACACTAGCAGCAGTCTGTGTCCCAGACAGTTTTGATTATAAATCCCATTGCCTGGAGCAGGGGAGAAAGCCCCATGGGGACGGGTGTCCTTGGTTCCTTTTCTTTCCCTAGTGTGCTGGGGAAAGAGGGTAAGGGATAGCTGGAGAATGCAAGAAGTTGGTCATGTTGGTGGTAACCCTCTTTGCATCTTGGTTAAATACCTTGTGAATATTGCCTAAATTTGAGGACGTTCCAGTCTTGTTGTGATGGAACCAATGGTCTGCAATCTAATTGTTTCTGAAAGATCTTCTGTAAACCATTGTTTGAGTGCACCAGCCCCCAGAATTACAAATGGCATTGCCCACGCAGGCATTTCAGAAATCTTGTACACAGTCTTTTCTTGCTTATCAAGTGCAAAGTTGATCATTATTTCCAGTTTAACTGTATGGATAAATCTTTTGGAAAGTTCCTCTGGGACCAAACAGTGTCGTGAGCTTAGTCCTCAGTCAGTGATGAGATCTGTATCAATAACTGTGCCATTTGATGTGACAGTGGCTTCCCCATTTGCACAGGAACAAGGGCAAAAATAGCTGAGCATAGTTATGTTTTCTGTTAAGACTTTGTGCGATAGTGATGACCATGCTATTAAAGTAGCTTAGGTACTTTAAGTGAAGTAAAACTTCTGAAGTGTGAAGAGGGACAAATGAAGAGAGTAGATGCACTTGTACGGGAAAGACTGGATGTCCAGTATCCTTTGGTTCTCAAGAGAGTTTAGTACCTTTATTAATGCATGGGGTTTTTTTAGAAACTCCAAATTGTTAATATAAATATGCTAATAAGGCTTAATAGGGTAGCTAAAGTGTTATGTTAACACATTTAGAGTATTTTATGGAAAGTTGTTGTTCTTCTAAATCATTTGAGTAGAATACAGTTCCGAAATTTTATGGGAACATTCCATCTACAAATAAATTTTATCATCATTCTGTGGAATGAATATGAAGAGTACCAAATCATGGAATCGCATATGTCCTTCCAACTTATGTCTTCAAGCAAATTTTATTGTATTTAAAACTTACTTTGAGGTGTGTAAAGTTTACATTTTAAAATCTAGGATATTCCTTTTACTGTTAAAATTAATTATTTAGGGGGCTGGAGACAAATGTATAAGGAATATTTTTTAATATCTTGTTTGACTGCAGACTGCTTTTATGGATCATTCTGGGTTTGGTTAAAATATGGTGAGTTTTTTTGGTTTGTGTTTTTTGAGAAAGATTTTTAAAGTTGGTCAGTTTTCTCAAATACTAAGAAGGTATTTAGGTTTTGAGTAGCATCTTAGCATAAAATGGAAACTTATCTACTGACATTTTTTTTTTAACTTCATATAAACTATGTATTGTGGTATATTTTTTGTGGCATGTAAATTTCCTATCTACATATTTGGTTTTGTGAAATGTCTGATAATTGTTGTTGCTCATACACATATATGTTAGTCTGTGGTTTGATCTCAAATGTAACTTTTTAAGTCTGCAACAAGGAAAGCTGAAGCTACAAAGAGTGAAAACTTTGGTTACTGTGCATATAGAAGCTACTTTTCATATTTCAGAGGAACTGGATTAACACAGCAACGTGTGTGTTTGGTTTTTTTTTAAGGGAGCACTGAAGTGCTGGCAATATATAGGCACTGTTGAAGTAACTGCAGTCTTCTATAGTTTCGATTATATCTGCCACATACAAAGTGTTTGTATCTTATTAGAATCAAGGTATTGAATGCAACTTAGTCATGAAGATAGAGGGTTGGTTTTTTTCTAGTGTGAAATCTGAACATTGAATTCATAGCACCACTAACATGTCTATGCTGCTTCCTGAAGATATCCACAAGAATAGATTCCTCTGTACAGAGATTCAGAAAGTGGATTCCTAAAGCCAGTAGCACAGCTTGTAAAGCTTGATCTTTACCTCTAGATATCTCTCTTGAGTCAAGGATCCTGAATTTCATTTCTGAGGGCTTGGTATTTCACAAGAGATTGCAGCCATAGGCAACACAAAGAATATGTTACTATTACTACTTGCCTTAACTCTAGCATATAGTTTATTCATTAAGTTTGTATTAATTAATAGAAAAGGTCTGTTGTTGATTTTTGCAGATTATGCTATATAAGACAATAGAGACTTAAAAACAAACAGAAAGGTTTGATCACTTGTTATAATTCCTTTGTCATCAGTTCTCATTTATGAAACCTCTGACACTGTACATGCTTTCCCTGTATCCCCTCTTTCCTTTGCCACATAAGACACTGCTGCTCCAGCTTCCTCCTCACGTCCTAGGAAGAAAGAGACACTGTCCCTTGTTTATTTTAGTTAACTATTTAGGTGGCTTCTCCCTAAACAAGGTGTGTGAAATTGTTAATTTTGGACATCAGCTGGGGAGATGCATCTTAAAACAAAATTGTAATGAGTACTTGTAGTCATACTAAATGGTACCCCACATCCTTCTTTCAGGTATGAAATTGCTGTTCAGTTTTTTAAAATTTAGTTAGTTTGGGAACCAGCACACTTGATAAACACTGCAATGAAAAGTTAAATGAAAGATCATTGTAGATCTTTCTTTGTTTTTTCTTCAGAGTATCAGATGGTGCAATATTTAACTATTATCATAGTTTAAAAAAAGATGCTGTCTTACCTACCAGTGCAATCATCCACCTGTTGGGTATTCCTGAATGAAAGTAATAATGCTTCTTTAAGACACAAAAATAACTTTCTGAAACTACTATTTAAAATACTTTATGCCTATGGCATAATTCTGACTTAACTGCAAAGCTCTTAATGACTGACAGATTGTGGAGAATGGTTTTTGAACACTTAAGAATGAGCTTCTGGCTGAGAAGTGCTGGCAAGCTGCAGGTATCAAGAGTGGTATTGAAGGGAAAATGCAGATGTTGTACAACAGTTTTTAAAATATAGCCTGAGTCTGTGTAAAATGCAGGTAGCTGATGGCAGCAGTTCAGTTGAGTGTAGCTGTAAACAGAGGGACAGCTGTAAAGGGATGAAGAATTTATAGTATAGCTTTGTAGAGTAATTGCAAGCTTAATACAGAAGAATGTGTCCTAAGGCGCTTCAGGAGGTTCAAGTGAAATAATTCACAGTGAATTTAGCTGTAGCTGGAAACAAATTTTTTTGTTTGGGGTTTGGTTTTTTTTTTTCAGTAGTAGTATTAGCCCGATTTCCTCCTTTACCCACCCTCACCCCCTGAAAAATTAAAATCAGCTAAAATACTTTAAGTAAACCCCTGTGAGAGCTGACAGGAATGATTATACAAAAGTTTGCCAAACAGTTAATTTTTATTTTTTTTAACCAAAAGTTAATGTTGGGGGCAAAGTAATAGTTTTAATGTTTTGGGGAGGAGAAGGTATAGACCAAGATTGCCTTTGTTATATGCTTTGCTTAACTGTCTTTTGTCAGAGAATTGATATGTAGGGTGAGGGGCTGGTAAGGGCAGCAAAACCTCAGCCTAAAACCAAAGGATGAGATTCTCTGGGTGGAGGCTCTGTGCTTTTCTTGCTTTGGTACAAGGGCTGCTTGAATGGCTCCGGGTGCTGACACTGAGTAAGGTCTGCAACCCACTCCTCTGCCTGTGCATCTTGCTCCATCCTGTACTGGCATTTGTTATGGTAACAAAGGTAAGAAAGATAACAGTATGTCTTTGCAGTAGCTCTCTTTTGTGAGAAGCAGACAATCTAGAATAAATTTTGGTTCTTGCAGTATCCTTAGCTCTGTTTCTGTTCTCTTAGTTGAAACTGAGCAGATTTCTTGGAAGCTGTCAAAGGTTACCAATTCAGACAGAGGAACCAGAGCACAGTAAGAGGGTAATGGGTGTAGAGTCACTGTGCAGTGAGGCTGGGGAGGTCACTGGGGTCCTAAACTATGAGAGGAAGGATGGAAGTAGGAGCTAGTGCTGCTGCTGCAGCAAAAATGAATTGGACTGGAGAAAGTCTAGTCAGCACTGCTGAGAAGCCTTGAATTTGTGCTGCTCTGTCCCTAAACTTTAAAATTAATTAAATGGTTAATGATCTTAATCATGTGACTGATGCCTTTTAACAGAACAGACAAATCTTGAAAAACTAAGTATCAGTTATGTTTAAACATGTCCTTGTGATTTGCTTTTAAAAATGCATTCATAAGTGATATCATGCACCTCTGATAGCTTTGCTTTTCTTTAAAATGTTTCCTTTTTATTCTTTGGCTTAGCAAGATGTTAGAAAAAGGATAAATGATTGAAGGAATCTTGCAAAGCTTTAGTATTTCAATAACATGTATAAAACTTAAAGCTAAGGTAATTTGAGAAATGTGGTACTTGACCTATGATACTGTTGGAATCAGCTGAACTAGCCAAACCAGTAAATCCACTGTGTACCAAACAGTATTCTGGAGAAAGACCTCCTTCAGTAAACACTTTTATAAATCAAATATGTTAATTAGAATGAAAGTCTTTCGTTTCTTGAAAAAACTAAATGCAACATTACTAGTTTAATACTGGAAATAAAGATTGTTGTGTCATAGCTATAGAAAACTTTTTACTACTAAAAATTTCACCTGTCAAATTTGCTTCTTCCTAGTATTTCTGGAGGTACTAAGTGTTCGCCTTTAAAACAGCTTTCTACTTGTTCTATAGTACAACCATTTTAGGAGAATTTATCATTAATATCTGTTGTGTGTGATATACTGCTTGGATGTCAGTCTTGGGGTTGCCCTGACAATGAGTTCTGAAATGATCAAATGGATCCACTATAACTTTTAATGCATGTAGTGCCATAGAAAGATATTTCTGTATTTCAGCAATACAGCATACCTCAAACTGGAACTGATTATGTACTTACAATTCCAAAAGTAGCCTCAGGTTAGAGATAATGAAAAGTCAGTAATTGCAAATTAAGGTGCTTTGTGTTCCAGGATAAAATAAATTTTCCTTGAAAATTTTACTTCTGTGGAGTAATTTTGTCATTGTACTGTGGAGTCTGCAAACAGTTGCATTGTGTTAGTCTTAGAATTTTGAAATTAGGAGAATCTATTTTCTTTTCAATGTGAGTCCAGTCACTTTCTTTTTTCCCTTATAGTAAATACTCCTTTTAATTATTTTGAAAATTTCAGAAATACCCATAATTTTAAACAGACATTGAAACAGATCTAGTTTATGGAGTTGTTCATAGTTGTCTGGGGCCATTCTAAAGTAGAACCAGTGTTGAAGCAGCCTGTGCCCTGTGAGTTCACACCAAAATTTTTGTCTGGCTGAGAATCCAAGAGACACACATCCTTTCCCAGGAGGAGATGAAAGCATCAGCGGTAGTTAATGGGTGGGAGTGTTGAGTGCAATGTATCCACATGGACCCATTGTGCAACTGCTGAGTCTCAGGTTGATGCTGTGATGTCCTTATGACTAGGGGGGGAATTCACATGACGTGTTTGTCTCTGATAGCCTGATACTGATAATTGACTCAGAGGAGATGCCACTTCTAGGCTACCAAAAGCTACATCTGTTGTAGTTGTGGACTGGCTGGGACCATGCTGTTGCTCAAGTGGTAAAGTGGAGTTAATTAGTTAGGCTTTTATATGTCTTATATAAATATGTTTGCCTTATGCTTAAGTCCACAGAGACATTTCTGGAAAACATTATGTTTCAGATCTAATTCTGAAATTCAGGACTTCTGTAGAAGTGACAACTGGGAGTTCATAGATAATCTATATTAAGTATCTCTATAAAGTGTATATAGGAGTTACACAGTCTGTCTGATTCAGTGCTTTCTGATAGGAGGTAACTTGTAGATCAGGGAGGTAGCACAGCCACAAAGTTAAAAAGTTAGCAACCAACCAGCTAAAACTCACCTTATTTTGAAGAGAAACCTGATAGCCTAATTTTGTGGATGAGATTGCTGGGGTGGATTTTTGTGTTGCTATGTCTTGTTCAGAATTTGTATCTATTAATTGATAAGTGGCAGAATTACATTTTCAATGCATGAGTCTCAAACATGAGTGCTTCTGAATTAGAGATTCTAACCATGGCAAAGACTTGATGTATTTGCTAGTGTGTGGCTTATTGAGGAACTACTGTGTCTGACCTAATTGGGTAGTAAATTCCAGCTTTTGTTCTCAGCCTTTTTCTGAGTGCTAGGCAGACTTTAAAACTGAACGCTACATGAAAAATTGCTTCTCATTGACTCCTTTGGAAAATTCAGCAACAATAACCTTTTGAGCCTGAAAAGGTTTCCTGTGAAGTATTGGTTTGTATTAAAGTTACTTCAATTCCTTCAGGTAGTTGTGGTGCTGCTCTGTTGCTTTACAGTTTTGACACCTAAAAGTTGAGTGGTGTGGTGATTTGTAGCTTAGTGAGAAAGTAAGCAGGATTTTTTGCTGTATTAGTCTTTTTTAAAATTATTATTATTATTATTACAAAGAAGTAACTCAAAGTATATAGTTTCCAGTTAACTGGAAAAAGTAGTATTTCAGGATACAAACCACTTCTAGAGGTTCAATTAAATCTTTTTAAATGGGGGAATAGGCATGATCTCTTGATACTAATTTTGGTGTCTATATACAGTCTTAGACATCTCTGATAGACCATGGATTTCTTATGGAACTCACTTATTAACTTTCATTGTGAAAGCAGTTGTGTTCAAAGCAGGTTTTCTTCTGGCAGCCAAAAATTCTCTTCAAGAGAAGAAATACCTAAGCAGCTGCCTAATACATCAGCTCCAATTAACTGGAGTGCTTTGTATTAAGTGATTGAATGTCTGTGTGGAGGATTAATTATATTCTGACTCATAGTCAAATCTTATTGCAATAAACAAGAAAATTTCTCTGATTTGTCTTGGAATCTTTTCTGTCAGAGTTAGAGAAATACCTCATCTCAGTACATTGTGAGAACTGCATTGCTGTTTTGGTCAGGTGCGTTGAGGAACACAGTGTAAGACAAACCAGAGGGTGTTACAAATTGTGAGCATCTGCAGTTCTGCAGTTTTTCTCCAAAGAAATATGTGGGGCTTTGGCAGAATGTACAGTGATGTCTGCCATGTCTCTCACAGAGGTTAACCTGTAGCATCATACTGCTGCCAAAAGGATGGGTGGGTGAGGCTTCTGTAGTTTGCCAAGGACTGTCAATGACAGTGCTCACAGTGATGCTGCTTTAGGTGGGATTCGTTTTAAACTGCGTGGTAGACCACTTGTAGATTTATCTGAATATTCTAATGTTAACACTGGAAATTTGGGCATTTTTTTTTTTTAACTGTTATGTTTTTAATTCTATCCTCTTTTTAAAATGGAAGAAATGAGATAACTTTAAGGAGCAGGGTATTGTGTTGGTGTTCTCTATATGGCACTAAAAAAGGCAGGATTCAGTGAGTTACTCTGTGTGAAACTGTATTTTTTTCAACATTCAATTTCAACTGTTACCAGTTGAAAAGTCTTATAAAGCTTTAGGATTTATAATAATCTGATTTTTCTGACCAATCTTTATTATAATAGAAAATTTGTATGACATCTCATGTAGGAGGATATTTACTGAGGAATCCTTGGCTGGTTGAGAGAGGTAAGACTAGGGTATACATACATGTGTGCACAAGCATGGAAAAAAAAAGTGTGTGTGCATATGTTTCTTGTGTTTGTAGCTTCTGTGGGACTCCTGAGTCTACTACATAAGGACAATTCTTGGATTAGCAATGTCTGGATCTCTTAGCATTATCTCATAGCTATTAGTGATACTATTTTCATGACTTCATTAACCTGACTGCATGAGTAGGGCTTGTTAAATGCGTGCAGGTGTATTGATCTGACTGCTATTTTTCAACTCCTGATTGTTTCACAGCCTGCTAGTGTCCAAGCCTTAGTGTCCCTTCTGCAGCTCCAAACTACTCCTACGCTTCCAGTGACACCTATACTTTTGGTATCTCAGCACGAACAGCTATGCTGCTTATATCAGATATCCTGTGAGATACTATGATATTAAGATGACATTTTCTTCTGTGAGCACCTGATTGGAATGAGATCTTATTACTGTAATTTAATATTAAAATTTGAAGTTGTAATTAGCCTACTGTCTGTGTGAGCATGTGTTGAAGTAAACACTAGAAGTACTGCTTGAAGGCTTTTCTTTGTTTCTCCTGTGAAAACAGAATGAAAGACAGTGGGGCTTCTAGATTTAGCCTATGGATAATCAGAGGAAAGCAACTTGTTTGTTCACAAACTTTCCAGCAGCTCTGTAATAGATCTCTCGTGGCTGATACATGTGACTCTGTTGCTTGTAAATTGACCATGCTTGAGTGCACTGATGATAAAATAAATGAGTGGATTATTTTTTACAATGGGCTGTTTTGACTGACAGTGATTAAATTATGAGAGATTGCAGAGCACATTCTTTGAGTAGCTACAAAGAGAGTTGTCTGTTCAAAGCAGGAGAGAAAGTACATTGCGTTTCTGTGTTCCTATTCTGAAAGATTAAAGTGGTGCATGAAAGAGTAAAATGCTGCATAAAGGAGATGATGAGCACTATGACAGCAATGTAAGTTGACAAAGTCCTAGTTTCAGTTTTGGTGAGTGTTAGGATGTTTAAATTATTAGCTATTAAAGGCTTGAAATAGGTCCCCTAGGTCATCAAGAATTGAAAGTAAACATATTACCTGTTTCAAGACCTTTGCAAGTGCCATTGAAAGGTTGGTTTGGTTTGTTCATTTTACTACCTTTAAGTGGCCCCAAAATCTCATTTATTTGTTGTATGAAAAAAACTTAACATATCAAATATATTAGTCCAGAAATGTATACCCATTCATTTTTATATCAGAATTTCTCAATTAAATTGCTTACAGTTTCTTTCCACTGTAGTGTTACTGTATAGTTTGTTTCCTCCTCCAGTGGCAGGGGAACTCTGAAAGCTGTTGTAGCTTTTGCATTACAACAAACAAATGAACATAAGGTATGTGTTCATAACATGCTTTTATGCTTTTTTAAATGGTAGTATCACTCAATCAGAACTAATGTGATACAGAATATCTGTATCACATCACGTCAAACATATTTAGAGACTTAATTAAGAATTAACATTAATCACCTTAAACTACTTGAACTATTGATATTTTTTCTCTTTGCACAAATAGAATTTGTGTTTTATTTTGGGTACTACAATATATTATCTGCTAATACTGATGGCTGTTGTGGTGACTAGAGGAAAAATGGCATGACAGTTATCATTCATCCTTTATGTATAGGTTTTTATTCTCTTTTCGCATGAAATTTACGGGAACAGGGCAAATGGAGTTTTGCACAAAGTGAGCAAACACCGTAGTCTGTTAGTACAGAGTAGTACATGAGCTAGGGAGTAGACATCTAAGTTGGTTGATACAGTGTTTCTAGAATAATATGACTGACACAGATGTGACTTAGTTTGTCTTCTCAGTAAGCATTTGTAAATCCTTTTCTTCTACTACCATGTCCATATTTTTAAGCTAGAAGATGGGGAGAAACAACAGTGCTTGCATACATTTCCGTGCAAAAATGATGCAGGTATTGACTAAAGCAAGAAAAGGACTTTTCATGGGGAATACAACTTGCTTTCTAACAGGTCTTCATCTGCTATTTTGTAGATGCTGTTTAAGTGTCAGGCTTAATGTGTTTAGTGAACTTTGTATATTGCTTTTTTCATGTACTGGATTCTTGCACAGACTGACATAAGATGTCCCTCTTAAAGTGACTGTTCCAATTTATGGGTGTGTGTTCAGGTCAGACTTAACCAAATGATGTGGGTCATGAAAGTACACAATACTAAACAAGAGTGATGGTTGCTGCTTGGGGTGAGCCTGCTAGGTCAGAGGGGGCGGTGGCACACCAGTGAGTGCTGGAGCAGAACTCTGCTGTGTGGAGGGAGGCTGCCAGCCTTGTGGAGGGTTGTGCTGGAGTCAGTATTTCAAAGTACTGAGGTGATGTGAATGGAGGAGGAGAGTACAGTAAGGAGAAAGAAACACTCACCTTAAGTAACTCTTTTGTCTAAAATGTTTAATATTATTGATAGATCTGGTGGTTTTGAAATATTTTGATAAAACCATTGGGAAAGATTTAAATTGTATTGCTAGTAAATAGGGACTAATCTGTGTGGTCTTCTGCACTGTGCAGAGCCCTAGAACAGCTAGGTTGTTGATTCGCAAGGTTAAGGAATATAGTTGTGTAAGGGGAAAGAAGTTTGACAGAGCTTCTTTCCATTGTCCAAGTCTACACTATTTTTGGATGTTTTTAGAATGTGTTTATTGTAGAGTCAAAAATGTGACTGCAGTTGCTATCGATGTAGCTTAGTGAATTAACTGAAATACCAAAAATGCTGCAACTCAGGCTACCTGCCCCAAGCTCTAACAGTTGTGTCTGAGTTTTACAGTTCATCCTTCATAAACATTGTCAGTTTCTGAAGTAGTTTGGGTGTATACAGGCCCATACTTGGTGCTTTGAGATACTGGAGAAAGGCAGCTATGAGAACATACATTTTCTAGAGAAACGTGATTTTTAAAAATGGAAATTTTGGATAAGAAATCAATGTGTTTAACTTTTTTTCAGCAGTACCATTTTTTGAGATATGGTTAGATCAACAAAGTATGTCAAATATGATGCTGTTCACTAGGTACCAATCCAAGACCAAGTTCATCTGCTGATGTATGTGTTCAGAATAGCACTGTGAATTAATATTCACTCTTGAGCTGTGTGTAGGGTTTTTTGGGAACTAAATGCTGCCTGTAAAGTATTGGCATGAATATACGTATTTGGGCACAAAACTTAAATTCAGAAGAGGGATAGTTCAAGCATCTGTTGATACATCTGTACTAATAAACTAACCTATGTCAAGTTTCTACCAAGCCTGGTAAAATCTATAATGCCTCTGCTTACCCTTCAAAATAGAGTGACAGACTGTTAGTGCAGTGCCAGAGCTGTAAAGGGCCAATTATCTGATAGGTGTGCAAGAGACTAGGAAAGAGGAGTGGGGAAAAGACCTTGCTGCCTTGTATAGTGTAGATGACTGTATATTAAACCACTATTAGCACTTTCAGTGTTGACAATTTTTAAAAGCATGCTGAAAAGCAGAGAGATGAAAACTAACTTTAAATCTATTACGTAATAGTTTTTAAGGATTTTGACCTGTTGAGTTTATCAGAACTAGTTTACCAGTAAGAGATTGAGGTGAGATAATTTAGTATAGAAGTATATTAACAGGGGAAGGACAGTGAGAACCTTATGGGCTGCCTAATTCCTGAAAAGGAATGTTGTCTTCAGAGTCTGGCTAGAAGCTGGGCCTGAAACAAATTAAAAAGCTGGTCACTATTTCTTAGCAGGCATGATTAGTTTTGAAATCAGATTTGAGGATAGCAGTGCATTCTCTACACACAAATTCTCAGATCAAACCTGGTATATTTGCAAAAATTTTATCTCACTGATGTAGTTTTAGTGTTCTATGCTATGTTTTGAAAATAAATTTCAACTACATTCTAAACAGTATGATGTATTAATCACAAATTTAAAAAATCATTCAACATCATAAAGTGAAGTTAAAAATAAAAATTAAGTATATATTAAGGTAAATAACTTGAACGTGTGAGTAACCGATTATCACAAGAGCAATATCAAACGTAATAGTACTGCATTCTGCTGAATAAATTCATTTTAACAACTACTGAACAAAAATAAAAGGTTGTTTCTTGAGAAAAATAATGAAAAAATCTATGTGCAAGCATATGCACAGTTTGACAGAGCATTACTACTGACCAGTTGAAATCAGGGGACATGTTATTTTAAGATGGTTTTCTTTTCAAATTAGTACAACCTGTGTGTTTAGTCAATCATGAGAAGTAATGTCCTTCCACAGGCTGTGCTGACCTTAGAGATAAGTTTTTCATCCCCTTATTGATTAACTTGATCAATGAATACTGGTTACATGACAATTGATTTAAAAGTAGGATGTATAATACACTGGGATACTTATTCTAGTAGTTTAAGTTAAGAAATATGACAATAAATTCTGTTTCAGTCCATCAAATAGTCAGTTCCAGCTCTGTTTAGAACATATCTCAAAGTTGGCTTCTAACCTTGAGGTTTTTTGTTACTTTGACATGCACAAAACTTTATGTTTCCTGGTTATTCTTTTCAGAAAAAAAAACATTTTATTCCTTAAAGATTAGACTGAATACTTTAGAAGGGTTTCACAGATGTCTCAAATGACAACTTTGAACATTTTTAGAAAGTGGCTTTACAGTCTTATGGTCACTTCATTAATGAACTTGGAGATTTTAATGTTTTAAAACTAGCTGTCAGATCTGTTTGACCACCTGTGACTAAAGCAAGCTAAAAGAATTTTAAAAACACAGCAATACAAACAGAACTATTTCTTAAAAAAAAACCCCTCTTTTTTTCCTAAACAGAATTTATAAATATTAACTTTTATCCATCAACTTTAAATGCTAAGGGCTTTTCTTGGATGACTATCAACAAAAGTGCTCAGAACTAGAAGAAGAAAAACTTGCTCCAACACAGCTTCTTAAAATTTGTTTGCATTCCTCTTATTCTTGCTGTGTTTCCTGAAGGGATTAAATACTAAGTAGAAGAAATATTGCACAGCTTCCAAGAGACTTCAGTATTCTTTCTTTTTCTGCAGACCTGTAACGCTAGGAATTAGTGAGAAGACAAATGGCATCTCTCCCTCTTACAGTTTTTCTTTTGATAATTGATTTTTGTTCCTGCTGGGTTTATTTTCATTTACTAAAGGATATACTAAGGATTAGTTAGAGCCAATTCTTAAGATAGTGTCATGGTCAAAATTGCGAAGGAAAAGAATGTGATATTTCTACCACCTCTGCATGAGGTTTGCAAACAGTAAAACCTGCTCTGAGTAATGCAGGATATATATTTTTCCTGTAACTTTTTTATTCATTCTTTGAACTGGAAAATTTATTCCTTAAAGAAATGCAGTCCTTGATTAGAGTGAAGATGAGGGATATTCTTTATCTGCTGGGCATGAGCAGATTGCAGCTCTCCATGTATTTTAACTTGTAGACAGATTAACATAGCCTGTGCAACTCAGCATGCTGTTTAAATTGAGCAGTCAGAAAATGAATTGGTGATTTAGGTTATTCATCCCAGCCATGACAGTTTAAAGGAGGTCACTCACAACGTCAACAGAGCGTATGATCCTTTTCTTCTAGATAGGCTTTACCTTGGTTTTTTTGTCAGGCAGATTCTTTCAGAAGTATTTAGGCCTACCACTTTCATCTCCATTAATCAGAGGCTGTTCTGGAAGATATCCTTATGAAAGGAGCTCCAGTGTTGGTTTTTGATGCCTGTAATCCCTTCAGTTAGGGAATGCAGAGGTCTTCGTAGACTATGGATCAAGAACATAATCCAAGTTTTTCAGAACAAGATACTTAATGAGATTAGAGCAGAAAAGTCTGGTGATTTCTACTATTCTCAGATTTGATTATCTCTTAGTTTTAAAAGGATTTCTGTCTTTTCTCCAATTATTGGGGATGTTGGGAACACAAACTGGGACATATGTTGTGATACACAGAAAAGGAAGAACTTAATTCCCTTTGTTTCAGCCTCCCAGGACATCTTTGTGATATATTTGTTATACTAGTTTCTAGTTGCTTTGGACAGTAACAAATCCCGAATCCTAGAGAGTAGTATAATTCTCATTTAAAAAGTAGCTGCAGAAATTAATTATCTATTTCTGAAGCTGTTTCATTCTTATCATATATTTGCCTGTAGCATAAATTGTGATTAGTTAAACAGCTTTTAAGTACTACATTTGATTTTTTTTTGTTTGTTTTAGATCAGTTGGCAAATAAAGGCATTCACATAATTTTTTGAACAGCTTATTTTTCTTGTTCTCATGTGGATATGATTTGAACGAGAAGTCCAGCTTGCATATTGAATAGCTTATGTTCTTTTTGTTCAGATGAGATGATAAATTGGATGTAAGTCAGGCTTTTGACACGGTTTGGCACCCTGGCTTTCTAGCAATGGTAATGGAATTAAGAGTGGAAGGCATAGGATTTAACTGATGATCAGGAAGATTCTAAAAAAAGTAAATAAGATTAAGTGAAGGTACAAGAGGTGAGGGAGAGGAAAAGAGGATGAAAGAGATGTTTATACATGAAACTAATATGAAGTGAGAAGGG
Source organism: Athene noctua (assembly GCF_965140245.1). Classification (NCBI taxonomy): domain Eukaryota; kingdom Metazoa; phylum Chordata; class Aves; order Strigiformes; family Strigidae; genus Athene; species Athene noctua. Next base: position 63,280,075 of record NC_134037.1, on the reverse strand, counting down.
TATCTCTGTTGCTAATGGTGGCACGCACACACCACAGTTTAAAACAGCCTTGTTGCTATGTCTTAGAAATTTTAGGGAATCTGTTTTCCATTGTAGTATTATGAAACATTGTGCTCCAACATAATTATTTTTTCACCATTTCCATCTAAATGTCTCTTTATTCTATGGAGATATATATATATATTTAAAAGGCTTATCTGTGCATCTTAGCATGGGGTGACACAAACTGGTAATACATTTTCAGAATAATTATGTAAATAACTTCTTAAGGTTTTTGAAATCTTTTTGGATAGCTTAGCACACTTAGATTTTATGTGAAGTATGGTATGATATTTTGGCTCATATAACCTTTGTGGGATGAAAAATTATTTTGTCTTTTCAACAGTTTGAAACTCTTATTTGGAAGTCATTCCAAGCATGCTTTATTACTTGTCTGTATATCTTAAACGGAATGTTGTCAGTTTTATTTCTCTGTTTCCCTTTTCCAGGAAGCTTACTTTAATCTTTAAAATTTTTATCTCTAGTGTTGCAGTATATTTTGTCGATATGTGCACTCTAAAATCCATTCTCCTTTGTTAAAGAAGACAATGAAACATTGTTTTAAATGGCATAAGAAATGCATGAGGAAGACTGCAATTTTTCTTTGCATAAAAAAGACTGCATATTCATTTTGTTTCAAGTTTCAAATTGATTGTGTAAATATGGTCATGATGATTAATGAAGTTTCAGGGAATCACTTGGTGACAGCAGTACCTCATAAAAGGAATCTGCTAACACAAAATTCTTTACCTGATGTGGATGAAAATTTGGTTCATTTGTGTATAACTGGTGAATAATAAGTCTTTTGAATTGGAATGTATAGTTAGTGGTCTATGTCTCCTCCAGACTTGAATATGACCTCAGATTTCTAGTGATGTCATACAAGCATGAATTAGCTTGGATTTTTCAACAGGAAAATGGTGTATCACTTGGCAAGAGCAAACTTAGCTTGTATAATAGTTTTTTCAGTGGAAATTGAGCTGGAAATACTTTTATTCTGGGTTATAATTTCAAAATCAAAAAAGCTCATTTTGTAACTTTTTTTAGGTTTCATAACTCCCACATAACCTAATACTGACACTCCGTACATGTAATACAATTTTTGTGCCCCTCTAGAGGATCTAATAATGTAAACAGATTAAAAAGACTTGTCTCCACTTTATCTTTTCTGTACAAAATCTGGAAGTATTGTTATTGTCTAGGAAAAACTAAACTTGTCCTGTGGACTGTCACCCTTATATTTTTGGAGAGAAGTGACCTCTGGTTTTCAATTGAAAATAAATGAAAGACTGTGATATTATATGAGACATCTAGAAGTATTTGATGTTGGTATGTAAGAGAGGAGGCCTTGAGAGCTATTTTTTGTTTTGGTTCTACTACTCTCCTAGTGAGTGTGTCTTGCAAGTCACTTTCTCCCCATAGTGCCCAAGTTTCTCTATCTGTAAAATTATTTTTTGCTAAAATCAGAAATATTTTTATATATTAGCCAATTTTATAACTACCACAAAATGCTTAGCTTATGTCTTCAGATAGAGATTTTAGACAGGTGTTTGATCTTTGAGCTTTTCAACAAAAAGTACATGGAATATGCGTTTTAATGATGTGTTTTAAAACCAAAAAGAAGCTTACTATGTAGGAACTGATGAGCCAAAGATATAAATTGTTGAAATATTGTGCCTCAAATCTTGGTATTGCACGAAACCGAAACACTTACGGACATGTTTGTATGCCTGAAAAATAAAAGTGAACTAATCGGAATCTGTAATTTCAGTAATTTGGGGATATAGTAACACAGCTTTTCCAGTCATTACAACTTTTCACATAATCCATTAGACAATCCAAAGCAAGCATTTGCTGCTTAAACGTAAATAATTACAAGTGCAAAGGAACGAGCTTTCTGTTTAAATCTTACAATAGAGGAACAGGTCTTGAAACTTGTCATGAAATCCACATACATAAATGAAGAAGCTAGTGGAAAAGTCTTAAAAGTATTGCCTCTTGTGAGACATTTGATTGCATAAAAGTGTTTTTAGCTTGTTGAAAAGAAATTCTTCTGTGGAAACAATACAGCATAAGGGCAGCAGATTTAAGTGGTTTGCTTTTCTCAGTCCTAGAGGTGTGTGTTTGCCCTTTCCTGCACAAATTCATTTGTGGTTAAACAACTTTACTAAGCAGGATTTTATGTGTGAGGGTGAAATGACAGTTGTTGGATCTCCTGTGGCCGAGCACTTGAAAGACCAACCCTTGAAGAGCTTGTGGTCTGTCCAGTAGCCTCTACAATGTAACTCAGCCCATGCCAGGATTCTGGTGTCTTCCCACCCTGCCCCCCTTCGTGGCCTCACTGCAGTTTTTTGGCTATTACACAAATCATGACCTTTTTTTCCTGTTTTGTCTTTAGCGTCTGTTTCCTGTTTTCTCCTTCCCTCCCCCACCCCATTTTTTATTCCTGACTTTCTCTCCAGTGGTATCTTTACTTTCTTTCACTGTTAGGTTGTTTTTCCCAAGTTTTCAGTTCATAATAAAAGGAAGAGACAACTGAGAGCTGTAACATCAGTCCTTCCCTTTTACTGTGTTTCTGTATCCACACTTGTTACTGAATTTATTGAACATTAATTTACATGTTGTTCATACTGTTTCCCAAAACTGAAGTCTATCATATGGATGTATTTCTCCCATCTTAACATAGACATGCACATTTTCTCAGTGGTAGAAATTTTCAGTCTTCTCTTTGTCGAGACTCATATGTTGAGGCAGACTTCATCCAGACGAAAGCTCCAGTTCTTGGTCTCTGACATCTCACTTTGAGAACTATTGTTCAAGTGATCTTATTTCTGAGAGAACATGATGTAATTTTAAACAAGAGTCTGAGTCCCTTGTTCTTTTTGTTAGTATATGCTTCCTATTTCTTCCATACAGGAATATGCTCTTGCAAAAAAAGAATAGTTAATCGCTATATTATGGTCAAGAAAAACTTGAAATTAGTTTGGTCTGTTTATATGCTTATATGAATTTTCCCTTTCTCATTGCTTTATATTTCAAAGTACTTCAGAGTTAAGGAAAATTTAGATGGATTGGGGGAAATCCATGACAGGGAACTCAAACACAGCCTTGGATCTAAGATTAAATACAAGAGATGTGTAACCATAGAGAACAGCAGGGCAAATATGCTTTCAAGCATTTGTTCAGTCAGCACGTAAACTGGTGAGGCCAAAAGGAGGCAAAGAAACCCCTAAATCAATGCAGATTGGGGGTTTAATTCAAACAAATAAGTCTTTTGGGGATGGAGTTTATAAGGTGCTGTATTTGTTTGTATAATAAAACTGTTAGATGATAAATTGTCAACTTGGATTTGTGTTTGCCTAGGACTGTTTCAAAGCTTTGAAACTTTTCTGCATATATAGAACGAGAACTGAAAATGTGTCCCAAGAAGGCAGAAAAAAGCCTCTACTTAATTTGGCCTGAAAGCTTACTGTAATAACATACCATTCCCATTTGGATGTGGTCATTAAAAGGCTTTTCTGCAATGGGTGAGGCTACTTTGGTAAACTGCAGTTTGTGATGTATATTTATACGGGAATGTCATTGCAGTCATGGTTTGGCAAGTCACCATCTGTCTTTTTCTTGTCTACAGGATAGTTCTAAATACTCCTCCCTACCTTGTCCTTGGTGTTCACAAATGAATTATTCTTTTAAATCTTTCTTATCTGTCATCTTTCCCTAACTGTCCAAAGAAAACTTTGTTTAAATAGTTACTCCCTTGGGACTTGTATGCATATCCTGTTATCTGTTTTATATTACAATCTTTCATGCTGGGAATGTCCTTCCAAAAAGCACGGAACAGCTTAAGTACTTAGATGACTAACAAACATGTTAAGTGCTGAAGTCCAGGCACAAAACCAGCATTATTAGCATAAAATTCACTTTTGCTTTTTTTTTTTTTTTTCCCCCTGTTAGTAGTATTGGACCTGTTTCTGACCTCTAGGGCATCATTTCACTTTGTCTAGCTTAGAGATATTTGCAGTGGTTGAAATGTTGTTAGTGGTCAAGCCATTGCCGTGAAAAGCAGGAAGCTTGTAGAAAACTGCTGGTATTTTCACTCTTCGGATCCAATACCAGCATTTAGAAGAGCCTATGGGAGTGATGAAGTCTTGGCTGCCAATTTTATTTGCTCAGCAAAGAGGCATCTCTCCTTCACTGCTTTTTGTTGCTTGGGGTTGGCAATGTTAGGCTCCCACAGGAGCTGTAGATGCATACTTTCTTGAAGACTGGTATTATCTATAGTTTCAATACTTCATTATATATTCTGGTAAACATAAGTATGCAGGAAAATGTTTACATATATCATTTTAGGTGCATTATAATTATTCAAGGGGGGGGGGGGGCGGGATATGGGACAGGGGTATGACACTGAACAAATTAGTTCTGCTCTTTCAAGACAATACTTCTGTTCCAGTAGCACATGAAAGACTCAGCTAGCTGGTGCTAGCTGCAAACATAAAAATTAAAATGCCAACACAAGACATCTCGGGTGGCTAACCCCTGAGGTTTGGGGAATGTGGGACAGCTGACAGGAAATATAGAATAGCATTTATTCATTGTAGCAGTAGTTGTGAATAACTATGGTTTTAATTACTCTATTTTTCATGTGGGTTTTTTTTAATAAAATATGCTAAATAATTAATAGCCTGGGTTTGTTTAGTTGCATGTGTGTCAAGATGTCTGCAGGTCCTTCAACAGTGGATTACATACTGGTAAGCAACAAAGAGACAACTGCAACTTACCTCCAGAAATGCTTAACTATATATGTGGAAACTGCACTTATTTGGAATTTGGATTAAGCTTGTTGAAGATTGCCACAGATGACATTTAACCAAATACTTTAAACTGACTTCATTATCGGTAGGAAGTGGGGGCAGTATCATTTTTTGTATTTAAATTTTCATCCCGATTCAGGAAAATTGACATTTAAAAAAGTAGCAGAAGATTCTACATCTATCACCTGTATGAAATAATTTATAATTTTAATGTCACTTTTTCCAAGTTTTTGTTTCCCTCAATAATATGCAAACATCAATCAGTATTGTTAAACTGGCTTGCCAAAGAGAACTGTTCTCTCTGTAGTGCTTATATTTGACAATAGCAAAAATGATGAAGTGTGCTTTAAAGTTGAAATACAGAACTGATGTTGCTGACAAAAAAGGCACTTCTGTGGCTGTGTTTACACCCCGAAGCTTTGTAAACAACATTTATCTATTGAACTCTATTCTTGTACATGACAGAGCAAACTGTCTTAATGCATTTGTCAGTTGGTTTCTGGCCATTGTTCTGAAGCTGGATTATCTGAAATAAAAAGCTAACAGGCATTCTGAATGTGATCTCAATAGTGTCTTGTCTGCATCTGTATGACACTCAGCCTTGATATACTGGTGAAATAAAGTTAATGGTTATATTTACTGATGAAAATTACTTGCAAATGTGTCCTGCTTGTAGGGGTCTGTCAGTAGTGTTCTACCAAAAGCACAGCTTAGTCACTGATTTCTTTTTCCTGACCTTAAATCCTGGTGTTTCAGTTATTTCCCTCTTGTGCATGCTGTTGTACATTTCCTAAACATGCGAGATGTTAATAATTCTCTATATGACTTCCACTGAAGAGGAAATGGATACTTGTCAAAACAATGATGCGTGTCTGGGATTCCAGCATCCCAGAGCTTTACTACACTGGGGCCTCTCAGTTTGTAGTAAAAAAAAATCTCAGATACTAATATGTTATTTTTTCAATCTGAGTTGGAAAGTGCTTTGATTAACCATGTTATTGTAAAATGCCTTGGAAGCATACTTTATGCAACAGTAATCTTAATGTTGTAAGTATAAACTGTTTTTAATCCTGCTAATTAATACAAAAAATGAAAGTTGAAAATGAAAAATTTGTCGTAGCATCTAGAAACCCATCACCTCCAAATCGGAACAAGCTAAATAATTTACAGAACCCAAATAGATTCCCTCCAATTTCTTTAATAAGAATTGGAAAAAAATTAAATGTTTGCCCGTGCTTCAGTGGAATTGTGGCAGTGTTATAGAAACAACCATTTGGTGAGGTGAGATGGAGTGGAAGGAAGGGAATAGAGATTGCAGGGGCAACATTGCTCAGAACAAATGAATGCTTACTGCTGGTTTTAATCTCTCAAATTGTGGTTATCATGAGGGTTTAATGTGGACAGTCAAAACCCACTGTAAACTTGCATTGTTGATTTTAAAGATAGGGCAGAGATTTTTCTCAAACTATTGTTAGTTTGTTGGACAGATAACAGGAAAACAGAGCTGTCTCTTGACCCATGTCCATTTTCTGGCTGCTGGAATGAATTTGGAACTAAATCCCAGTTTTCCACTGAGCATGCCCTTCTCTAGCAGTGTCAGGGCTTGGGTGGGGTCACGCTTGTTCAATACAGCTTTTCAAAAGACTGATTCTCATCAGCTTACAACATTTTTTCAGTGCTGGGGAACAGCACAAAACTAGTTTGATAAACAGATTATATATGTTCATATGTATTCTGTCAGAGAGAGATTTCTTGATTTGAATTAAGTCGCTCTTTGAGATTATTTTTTTTTCCTCGATATATCAGAGTATTTGTAGATTGAAAACACAGAAGGAACAGATTCATGTTATCTCTGGATATAGTATAGAGAGCACTGAGAGAACTGCAGGATGTATATTTGCTTATATGTAATCTCAAAGAAATTTCAATGTAGGCATCACAACTTGGCTACATGTAGCACTTGAAAGGTATTTATGTTCTGATTTTGTTGAAAGTTTTGGGGTGGATTTTTATTTTGAGTTTTACATGTTATATGGGTGCTGTTACACAGGTGATTAAGTTCTTAATGCATTTCATTTAGTTTGGGAAACAGCACTTTCTAATATTATTTTCTATGTTTTATTATACATATTTAGGCTGCTACCTAGCAGGAGACATTTTAGCAAAATACTGTTTAAAGAGTTCTCACTTGTTTTCATGAAGAGTTGTATCCCTTCAACTGAATTATCCTTTAAAACTAATCCTTTTAAGTTGTATATGGATCGCAGTAATTAAGTTATTCACCAGATGGCCTGCAGCAGGTGTTTTATGAAAAGTTGGGAGCACTTGACTGAGAGAGTGAATAGATATGTGTTGTGCTGCTTTAATGGGAAAAAGATTTTGATAAATAGTAATGTTCCTGGATTCTATTTTGACTTTACAAAGAGTTGAGGTAACTTCCTTAAGGTTGCTTTACAGAAATTTGTCGGCATAATAGAAAATTTTCTATTCTAATAGGGCTATCTAGACTGCAGATGGTCGCTTTGCAATTTTAGACAGAAAAAGCTTTCTCTGTCTCAATCTGCTGTCTATACCCTTGAATTTTTAAAATTTTTGTCTTCACAGTGATCTTCAGAATCTATAGTACTTGTCTTATATTGTTGTTTCGGAAGTATTTTTTAATTTTATGCCATCCTATGTAGGGACATGTCAGTGTTTTCCTGGTGAGTCCTGTGTATTCTGTGTATTGCAAGGAATGATAATACATCTACAATAATTTTCTAACACTACAAAAAAATAATTCTAGAGACTTGATATTACAATACTTGTATAAGGACAAAAAATGTTTTCCTATGAATGTGGGTAGGCTACTGTATTTGGGAGGGAAACATTGTATGCTTGCAAATATTAAGCTGTATGATAGCAGAGATGTAAACACGAAGGCTAACGAAAAACCTCTTCTTTTGAATAGTGGCCTTGCTACCTAGATAAAAGGATGCTTATGAATATAGTTGCCATTAACTCGGGGACTGCTTGCCACCATGATGTGCCCGGAATTCTTTGAAAACTGGATTTGATAGACATATGATCCTTTGGGAAGACACCATTTTGTGCCATGTCTACTCCTGGACATAAACTTAGATGCTATGTGAATATGTGTATATACTTAGACACACATCTTTGTGTACACATGTAACTAATTTTTATTGTCATGGAGTAGTAATCCACTGTCTGGCTCTGAAGTTATATTTATTAAAATGTTCTGTTAATACTTCTATGAAAGTATTCAATTCCTCATCATATTTGGGGGAATTACACTTGAAATTGGTTGCTATTTAAAGTTTGACCTTTGAAATGTGCTCCTGATTTTTTAGAACTATTATGGCACCATCTGCTGACCAATGTACAGACTGGCAATGACAGTTTGCTCACCTGGCTACCTCCTTGCAAATAAGCTTCCAGTTTAGGATGCAATTGGAGCAGAGCCATAAGGAGAAAGGGTGATTTTTAGTTGGCTTATGTTTAGGGTAAATATTTTTAGCAGGAGATATTGTTAAAATTGCAAAAGTCTGAATCATGACTTTAGTTGTCTTGTCACCTGGATTATTGCATAAGGCTCCTTCATGAACTGTGAAGCTTTAAAAGAAATAGTTTTGAGGGTTTTTTGGCTATATGTGGCATAGGATTGTTCTTGGTGGTCTGTTTATCAATGCATTACCTTCTAAGCCTACAAAGAGCTGTGACAGCATGAGATCAGTTAAGGCCGCAGCTCTGGTGGTCTCATCACAGCATGGGAAACCGATGGACTCTGACAGGCTTCTGCCCTGTGGCTACTGCTGAGACTTGTAAAAAAGCAGAGTCTGCAGTCTGTCTCTTCAGCTTCTGCAGTTAACCTTGATTTTTGTGCATGGTGTTCATCAGGGAAGGAGCAAACTGAAACAGTCCTTGTCACATTGTATGTAAATAACTTAGGTTCAGTTGCTACAGATCATCTTAATTGTTTGAAAATACGTGATTAGATTTTGTACATGCAAAACTTGTTTTCCAGTCAGTTCTCTGTTGTAACTTTTTTAAACATGTTCAGTAGTTTGCTAAACTGTTGATCTTTTACTTTAGTCTCATCTATTTTTTTCATAAATGTGCTTAAAAATGAACTTAATCCTAATTATTAGTTTCAGTAGTCAAAGTATGTCTGTATGTATATACAGTCCTGTGTATGTATAAATACAGAGAAGGATGCAAGCTTCTATGGAACAACTGGGGTGCTTTTGAGTTGATGTTTGACTGCAGATCAGTTTTTTATGAGAAGACACACAATGTAAATGTTGCAGATTGATATAACTAAGCCAATTTTAGGGAAGTTTTGGTTTTCTTAAGGATCTCAAAGTTGAAACCTGTATTCTTTTGTTGTTAATTTATTCCTTTGCATTCAGAGAGCTCCATGTGTTCACAATTGTAGTAATCCACCTAAATAATTACTAAAAGGTGAAATTGGATTTACTTTTTGCTTTGTCTGCTAATAAAATGTGTGCAGGTTATATTTGGTGTCTTCAGCAACATGATGCTGCGTAGTGGTATGCTGATAGAACCGTGTGATGCCATGAGTTTTCTTATTTACATACTGATCATAAAATGCAAGCTTTAAAATGGAGAAGAAAGGTTTTCTTAGTTTGTACATTCATCCCAATTTGGAGTATAAATTATTATATTCTACAGAAAACTGATTTAAGCTTTTGAAAAAATCTTTTGGGTGTAGTAGCAAGTTCCTCAGGTATTACTTACTGGTTAAACCAAACCTTTTACACTCTGTAAAATTTGAATGACTGTTCCAGCTAGGATTTTACTTCTTTATGGCTTTTATGTCAACAAATTTTGTGTTGAAACCAGCAGGCATGTTGTTCATAAATGACCTATCCTAACCAGGTGTGATATGCCAAGCAGGCTTTATGCTGTGCTTCAATAATACAGCAAGAAATAAACTGCTTTAAAACAAAAGAAAAAAACTCCCAAATAAGTAGTTGAAGTACACATGACCTTGTTTTAGGTTTTCATGTATATTTTTCAGATGTTAGAAATTTTCTTTATTCTCTTATTTTTATTCTTTTATGTGTACCCCATGTGAGGTTTAATATTTGGAATTTCAAGTGTGCAATTAGTTAACGTCTATGAAGACAATGATTTTTTAAAGGAGTTATTAATAATAAGGCGATCCAGAAAACCTGCACGACTTGTGCAGGCACCCATGTTGGCACTGAGTTATAATTTATTTCTTCTTCTGTGACATGATGGTTTCTCTGTGAATCCTAGCAGATTGATGGAGATATAACTATCACAGCGCTTTTGATTTCTTCAGTTTGTTATGAATCTAAGTGACAAACTGAGAAAGAAAAAGCAAGTTTAGGATTGTCTTTTCCTTCTTTAATATACTCAGAAAATGAGTAAAACAAGATCCAGAAATATATGGAAAAATAATTTGGACTTGTTTGTCTGTGCTGATGAATAAGAAATGCCATAATGGAAACAGTGAATTAAGATACAGATTATCAACTGCAGCAGAAAGAAGCTTTCTGTGGTTTTAGTTTAATGTTTGTGATCTTTGAGCCACTTTTTTTTTTTTTTTTTTTAATAAACTTTGTGTTATACTCAATATGTCTTCTGTTTCTAGTTTAACTATGTTGGCAGGAATTCTTCTGGTCAGGCAACTACATTTCAAGAATTTCTGCTAGGAACTGAAAGGTATCAACCAACTGACAAGTTTGTATATTTGAGAGGAAAGAGAGTGATAAGGAAAGAATATAGTATTCTGCTCTGCTTTCAGGTGTGAATTCTGGCCAGCATTAGTTCCTTCTCAGTGGAATAAAAAGGGATATGGAGAGGGGAGAGAATACCTCTTGTCCTCAGTTGCTTCCTGGCCAGCACCCTTGCTTGGGGAAATTGGTAGAGTTATGATTAGGGTAGGATACCTGTTCCCCATAGAAGTGGGACCTGTTTTAACAGAGTTCCTCTTCAGAAATTGTGTGGTTGTTTCCAAAACTTTTTTCCCCTCCCATCCCCACCTTAGTCCTTGTAGTTGGGGTTAGAAATTCAGTCTGCATGAGGCAAGTCTTCAGGAGGATTGCAAAGGATATAGATATTATCACTAATAGTTTAATGTGCATGGGTTTAATGCCAGTGGCAAGATTTTGTTGTTGTTGCTCAGACCTTTGTAATCCCTCCATTTGAGCATCTCCTTAAGGCTCTTTCTGTTGTCCACTCTTGCTGCAAGATTCTTACACTCATTCTCCTTTCTCATTTCAAAAGAAAATATGGCTTTAATCATACCTTGCAATACAGAGGAAGTGAGATAAGGAGAACCCTATCCTACTGTAGCTGTTACAGAGCTTAAAAAAATTAGACAGGAAAAAGTACATAGCATGCGTATGCTACATAGTAAGAGCAAATGAGAGTTTACTTGGAGACAGGAAGAGAAGTTGCTGTTAAAGTTTAGAACAGTAAATTTTCAACCTAATTTGGTTTATTTCTTCCGAATGTCATTTATGAGACAAATGTTGTCTGCTTCTTATTTCCATTTTCTTTCTGACGCGCTGTTGTTAAGACATAGGGCTGTGTGGGAACTTTCAAGGCCTTCCCTGTCAGTGCAGGAAGGGATCAGGAAAAAGCCATTTCCAGATAACCTGGTTACTTGATCTGCTTGACTGTAGTGAATGTAACATCAGAGACTTTACAACCTGCAGGTTGATTGTAGAACTCCAATGTTTTGTCCCCCCCACCTCTGGTTTTCCTGTGCACTACAAAATTGGAGGATCTGCCAGGGCATTGAGGACAAAGGAAAGGAGTGCAAGGAAAGGCAGGTAGACCTGATTTTTGGGTTTTTTTAAGCAATACCTAATTCTTGTGCCAAAATTAAATTCAAGCTCATGTGGTAAAGAAGGTAGATACTTTGGGAGGACTATCCCTCCTTACACTTGCCATTGTTCAGGAAATTCATCAATCTCTTAACAGCTCATTCAGAGACTACCTGGAGTATAAAGACATCTACAGGCTTAGCAAAGAGGTATGTTTTGTTTTGTAGGTTTTTCCTCTCTATTCCTCATCTTCCCTAGAAACTACTGAAGTTACAAGCTTATAGGAAATTGAACTCATGAAAGAAATCACCTCCTGCTGTGGGCATCAAATGAAGACATTAAATGAATGTGGACAGACCTATTCAGGCAGGGGCTGTAAACAAGTTTTCCCTTGCTTCTGCAGTATAAAGTCAAGTTCTCCTTTTAACTGTTAACGTCAGTTATGAAAACCTGGACACTTGGAGATGCAGAACGTTTCCTGCTTCACACTGAGCAAGTTTGTACCACCCACTGCTATCCTGTCTAAATTTCATCAGTTAAGATGTGTAACTAGGTATCCTCAGTTCCGTTTATTGTTAGAACAGTGTCATAAGAACATGTTTACACGGTGATTTATTTTGCTTAGTTCTAAGGAATTTTCTGGAGATGTCTTCTATTTGACTGTATAGGAAAAATACGAGCTTAATTTTTTGGAGTGGTGTATAATGAATTTTTATTACTGTGTGCATTTATTTAATGCATTTCTGCATATTTTGAGAAGTAAAAAAAACCATACAGGAAACAACTATTTTCTTTTCCCTGTAGCTTCTCTGAACATTTGTTTATCATGTTCTCTAAATTTTTTTTTAGCTACTTTTTGAGAAAAAATTGGTTCATTCTTAGAGATGCATGAGAAAAAAATCACCATCATCTCTTAATAATGAAATCTCCATTTTGACTTTAAACAGAGTGGATCACCCTTCTCTGATAGGCAGAAGTTTGGATTTTTCTCTCAGGGAAAGCTGACTTTGGTTTTCTATATATTGTTTATTTTTGATAACAAACTTTAAAATAATAATTATTAAGACTGATACCTACCATTAGGAAAGAACAGCAGCGATTCTGTGTAAGATACGAAGGTTATAGCAAAATGTAATTTGACTAGTAGCAGCTTTAAAACTAGCATACTATATGTAGCACACATATGCTATATGTGGCTTTAAATAGCAAATTCTTTAATCTCAACAGTTAGTCAAATGGAAACTTGCCTTTCAGAGGCCTATTGCCTCTGAGATACATTAATATTAATACTCTATCACAACAAGCTTTATTAATAGTATTAAAACTTGAAGGCCTTTATAAAAAACAAAAAAAATTGCTACATAACTGTGATATTTAAGCTTGAAATGTATTCAGAAGTCTCTAGTATAGCAGTAAAGATACCAGCTTTTCCTTTAATTTCCCCATTGGTGAATGTTTTGTTTTAGATAGTGACATTTAAAGTAACAGAGAAACACCCACAATGTGTAGCTACTTTTGGTCTTGAAATGCTTGCTTAATATGAATTTGCCTGTAGATAGTTCAAGGCTCCTGTGTCTAAGCTTCATACTGAGATAACTGTCAAGTTTGTTTCCTCTGGCTCAATACTGTCCATATCTTTTGCCAGAAGGGCTTATCTCATATATTTAGGCATCTATTAGCGTCTTCCTTTTTTCTCTTTTTTTTTTTTTTTTTAAATGCAACAGATTTGTCTATAAACTAAAAGTAAACTATAAACTGAAGTTGTGACCTTCCATCTAAAGTCAATATATTCTTCTGGTACTGCCAACTGTAAATCTACTGATTGCTTCTTTGCTGAAAAGGTATGGTTATTAGCCAAGTCTCTTTTAAGGCAAGAATGGCTTTTCTTAATGTAAAAAGGAGCAACTAGAAGCATGCACTCTTTCTTGATTTAAAAATATTTTCTGTGTAAAAATTTGTGTTATATTGATAGGTATCACTGGATAGTAAGGAGCTTGTATCTATCAGTCTAACTAGAGAAGGCAGATACTCTTCTGAAATTTGAGCATCTGGGTCAACCAAGGAGCCTTATAGAAAGAGAACTGAAGTTAATCATTAAATAATCTTGGACAATAACATCAGGAGTATCTTACAATAAAAAAAGATGCATTTCAGTGAGCACACTTGAATTTTTATCAAGGAGAAGGAAACTATTGGTAGATCTATCTCTCTAGAGTAGTATTTTTAAAAATCTTTATCTTCCGAGCATTAAGTTTTAGCTTACTGGTTTTGCTTGTGGCTGAGAATTTGAAAAGTACTTCATTAACCCTAACAGGCTTAATTTAGAAACTCTATTAGATATTACTACAAATTATTGCAAATAATGTAAAAGTCAGTAAAAAGTTATGCTACATAACAAAACTATTTATTGTTTCTTCTTTTAGTGTAAGTTGTGACAATGACAACTGAAGTTGGTTCAGAAACTGAAGTAAAGAAAGATTCTGGGCAGCTGGGACCAGACAAAGCCAAGGACAAGCCTGAAGAAGCATCAGAGACTCCAGAAAATCCAAAGTCCAGGGAAACATCCTCTGAAGAAGCTCAAGATTCTTCCTCTGTCCCAGCACCAACTAGCCAAAGTAGTCCAAGTAGCCAGAAGAAGGAAAAAGCTGCACCTGAAAGCAAGGGTATTTCTCGTTTCTTTCCCCCATGGCTTAAGAAACAAAAATCATACACCTTGGCAGAACCCAAAGATGAGATCAAGAAAAGGATCACAGGGGAAGAACAAGTAGTTGAAGAAAGTGAATGCCAGACACCAGAGGGGGTGGCTCAGCCAAAAAAGAGCCTAGAAGAAGCAGCAGCTGAAAATCGGCGTAATGCTAAAGCAGATGACAAGGAAGAAAAACACTCTGTTAGTAGTGCTGAAACACAGGTATGTGTGGGAAGACTAATAAATGCTTTGTAGTAATTTTAATGAGATCTGTTTGATTCATGTAGTACACCCTAAAGCTTTGTTAGGATCATTTTGGGGACAAAATGATAGCTACTTTCTGGCCTTTCGTGCAGTAGGGTTGATACAGTTATGAGTAGCACAGCTGGTTTTAAAGGTTCATGCTCTGTGCCAGACTATTTTTTACTCCTGTTGTTCTAGATGTTTAATTTTGGTGTAACCTCACACTTTGGCATAGTTCACAGGAACATTGAACTGTATCATTGTGGTAGAAATGAGCAGGGATAAGAGGAGAAGCTTCTCAAACCAGCTTTGACTCTGAAGCCATTGAATCGCATGAATACCTCCTTAGTGACTTAACCACAACAAATAACAAACATATGTCTGAGCCCTTATAATCTCAATATTTGCTATCCTTTACCTAGAAACCATGATTGTGGTCACTGTCCTTATTCATTCTGGGAGGTTGGTGCTGAGTTCCAAGCCAAGTGTCACCTTTGCAATGCTCCAGAATATTGAAAAGTTGCATGTCAAGTTTTTAACACCCAAACCTGGTGAAAATGATTAAGTGCATAGAGAATCTTCCATATGACGAAAGGCTGAGGGAAGGGTCAGGGGAGAATCTTATCAATGTGTATAAAATACCTGAAGGGAGGGAATGAAAAGGAGCCAGACTCTTCTCAGTGGTATGCAGTTAAATGACAAAAGGCAATGGGCACAAATTAAAAACATGAAATACCATCTCAAATCCTCCCCAAAAATCTTTATTTTTTACTGTGATGCTAGGTCAAGCACTGGAACAGGTTGCCCAGGGAGGTGGTCGAGTCTTAATCTGTGAAAGTATTAAAAATTCAACATGATATGATCCTGGGCAAGCTGCTTTATATGGCCCTAGAGGGGCCCTATGTGCATTGGACTAGATGATCTCAAGAAGGTCCCTTCCAACCTCAACCATTTTGTGATTGTGTATAACTTGACTTTCATAAACACTGTTTTTCAGTTTTGTATAATTCCCAGAGCTTCTTGGTCAATTTGTCACTGCTAGTGGGAAAAAAAAAAAAAAAAAAGAAGTCAATAAAACACTAAAAAAAAATTTCTCATTTCAAGGAAATGGAAAAAAAAAAGCACCTTCTGCAGTGTGAGAGCAAGAATATCTGGTCCCCAAAGAAGGACCTTAATGCTTATACTGGTGATTCCAGTATGTGCACAATTTTAATGAAAGCTTGATGTCTTATTTATTAGTAGCTTATAAAACAAATGAACATGTTAAAAATATCAAGTGTTCTGAGTTTCAGTCATTGTTTAACTGTATTTTATATAGCCTGCTAAAGAAGATGGTAAAGAAGTGGAAGTAGAGAAAGTTGCAGAGGAAAAGGAAGAAAAACAAGACAAAGAAAAAAGGGAGACAAAAGAAGTTCAGACAGCTGAAATTAAAACTGAAAACATTCCTCAGAAGTCTCCCAAGAAAATTAAGACTGTGCAGTGTAAAGTGATGCTTCTGGATGGCACAGAATACAGCTGTGACCTAGAGGTAAGGCATCAAGTCTATATAGAGAGCTCTTTTTCTATAGAGAAAATTTGCTTTCACAGCACTGAGAGCTTAACAAATACATTTTTTTATATATGAGCTCATTAGTTTTACATTCACATTGTTATTATTAGGAGCCAGTTAACATTTCATTTTGAAACTCCTTCTTTAAGATCTTATCAGTTTATCCTTAAAAATGCGCTCTGAGGTACACTAGCAAATAAGATAAAATGCAATTTACAAATATTTTCAATGGTGATCATTTGACAACTCAAACCTGATTTTTTTTTCCTTTTTTACAAAAGATTAAGGTTTTCCTGAATGTAGTGTCACATGTACTAATACAGTTGTCTTGAGTTTATTATTTTTTTTAAAGTTATCTCAGCTGGAGATCTAAAGTTTAAAAAAAGTTTTGCTTCAAAGAAAAATTCTGTTACAGGTATATAATACATATTTGTATTTAGAGTTATGTTCTAGTTTCAGATTTTCATGGCTGCATAGATTGCTTGTTTACAACTGTAAATCTCTGCGTTAGATACTGTATATATTTTTGTCTGTTAAATCTGGCTTAAGATCACTAACAGAAATAGGGAATGTGAGCTAAATGGAAGATAGCTTCTTGTGTTTTATAGCTTTAAAGTTTTAAAGATATATAATATATATATATACACCCCCCCCCACACTCTCTCTTTCAGTCTGACCATAGTGTTCAGACAGTAGTTGTTTAATATTTCAGATCAAGATTAAATTACAAAATATGTAATTACATGAAAGGAGGAAAAAAGTTGCATTCCTTATCTTATTTTAGTGAAATAACCTTTGGTTTGATTTATTATGAGAATTTTTAGATGAGTAAGGTAGTAAGTAGATCTTACCAGCAGATTACGTCAGGCTAGTTCTGTCTCTCGAAAGGTGCCAGTCGCTTCAGTACAAAGGTGTGAGAGGCTGTTCTCTATTAGAAAATTCAGTCATAATCACTTTTACCAGTAGAAGATGCAACGCTATTATACACTGCACGACTACTTCAGGCACACTTTCTAAAGGTTTGGGTGTTGCTTTAACTAGAAACTCCCTATTTCATGCTGGATTGATGGATACCCCAGAAATAAGCTCATTTATTTATTACTGGGATATGGTGCCCCCTTGGAAGGAAGATGGTGTTCCTCATAGGACAGTTTATATTTGGAAACCATACTTTCAGTCAGTCAGTTGTAAGACACATTAAAATTTGCTTAGTTATATTTGTAGTTCCAATAAACTTTGCAAACACTTGAAAACCGTGTTCATAGTACCTGAAGACTTTAGTTTTCTATCTCAAAGGTTGTGTAGGCAGTATTTTTGAAAGCTCTTCTAGCTAGTAGCAGTGAAAGCAGATTCTAATAAGGATGCTTGGTTCCCTTGCACAGCTGTATCCCAATCCTAAAAAGCCCTCTGCTCTTCAGCAGTGGCTTTCACAGGACAGGAGCTCTAATCTCTTCTTGGGTTTAATTATTTGCAAACTTCTAGGAAGAAGAGGAATCGAGTGAACTAAACAGCCGGTGAAGTCTGTTTAGCTTTCTGATGCTTCTCTTCTATTTATTGCTTCCAATTGTAATAATTTCTCTTTGTGAAATATGTCTCATTGCTGTTTGTTCTAGTTATGCAGATGGCTGTAAGGTGATGAGACATTTCTATGGCCATATGAGCTGCTAATTGAGAACACAGTAATTTTCATTTATGGGTTAAGTAAGCTAAAGATGTGAACAAGTAACATGATACGATTTGTCATGTTCTGCAAAGGGATGCCTAATAAAAAACCCACAGCAAGTAGACTTTTAATTGTGTATTAGAACCACAATGCATTGGTAGTTATGTGGAGAATTAGTATTTGTTATAGAAAGTGATAGTTTCCTCACTAAAGTCAACTCCTCCTTTACATTTTGCATGCTTTGCACTAGAGGATCCATCTCTTTGGAATGAGGAAGAACAGTTGTTCGGGACTACACTTGTGAACGTAGTTGGTACATTTTGCATGACATTGTAACTAACACATTAGCTGTGGTGCCAAGACTGAGTACCTGAGTTATGAAGACTGGCTAAGGTTTCTAAAACAAGACGTGCAGATACATCTTTTAGATTGATCTAAGGACAAAACAGTGGTGATGTTATGGCGTTTCCTAGACCCAGCTGATTCCTTGAAAATATTCCCACTTTTGTCTAATGTAAATTGTTTGAGTTTTGACGTAGTACATGAGTTACAAGTCTGGCAGTAGAGCAGGCTTCTGCTTGAAGCTGTTTTGTCTTCTCTTGTGCTGTTTCACTTTCCAGTGTCCATCAGTCAGTCCCTACACTGTTAGTGGGTTTCATTAGGCTTCCTAGTAGTTTGATTACTTATTGTGTACAAACCCTCTTGTGTACTGTAATATAATACTGGATAGATACTGCTTACCTGTCCTTCAGGATCTTGTGAAACTAATAGTTAGAGAAAACTAAAAAAAGCTACCAGTTTTTAAAACTTTCAGAAGTTTCATCACAACTTAAGTCTTATTTCATGCATTAGTACAGCTTGCTTCAAACCTGTTCTCTAATAAAACTCTTCCTATCAGCTAAGAAATTCTTATTTGTTATTTATCAGTATAAAATACTCCTTGGAAATGTTTTGCTGCAGTTTGTTGGAATTTTTAAAGTTTGTGTTTTGTAATTGTCAGTAATTCAAACTTTCTGAAGCCTCCATTTGTTAAATAATTTCTACTCTTAATGTTAAAACTGAACCATTTCAGCGTATGTGTCTTAAAGTACACTATTTTAGACCTACAGGGATCTTTCCCTGACAGTGTCAAATGTCAGACCACTTCACTGTAAATTAAGTCATCTGTAAAAAGCAATAGTGAAGCCTTCATTAATGATAGTTGTCTACTTATTTTTTATGCTGTGTTTACGGAAGAATTTTTTATCAGAACAAAGCATGAACATGAAAAATATACTACAGAATAACTGGTCTCCAGAACACATTGCATAGGGCTGAGCATAATTTTGGTCTAAAGTTGCAGGAATTTTGTCATCTAAAAGTTCTTGAAAAGTATTTTTATTTATATATTCTTATAAATATATATGGGGAAAAATATTATATATTGAACAAAACTTGACATAGGTGTTGTAGTAACCCTGGAGTTTATTTTTCATGTTAATCAGGATGTTTAAATTTGAGTGATATCTCTTTATTAATTGAAGGCTCTACAAATTGTATCTTCCTGAGCCTTTTCCCTATGTAAAAAGGAGTTAAATGAAGTTGTGGCTTACCACAGATTACAAAAGATACCGTTTTGCATTTCCAATGGAAAAATTCTATTCTGCAGTATTTTAAGTCTATCATGATTGAATTAAGTTTGTTGACAAGAAATATGTTTTCTGATTATTTGTAATAAATGCGTTTGCTGTAAGAAAAGAAGGAAAAATTAAGGAAGGGGACAAAGTGGAATGGAAACAATCCGTCTGACATGTTCATTTGAATAATTTAGAGGACATGAGCAGTGCTGACCGTAGTTTTATAATTTATGTTTCAAATACATGTTGAGCTTTTTATGATCTACTACTGTACCAAAATATTAAAAGTCGCAGAAAGCTGCTTCAACTGATAGCTGAAATTTTTAGTTTGTGTTTTCTGCAGTGGATCCTAGTAGATGAACGTCTGGTACTGATCTTTTCTTTAGTCTTCCTTTAATATTTAGTGTTTGGGTAAACATTGGTTTATTTCTGCTTTACAAAGTAACAGAAATTATATAAGATTTTGAAACCAAATAAACAAAAATTCCAGTCTAAGTACGAAGTGCAAAGCCCAGTTTGCCTTGTTTGACTTTCTAGTAAATCAGGTTTTAGTTTGGAGCAAATTCCATGGTTGAGACATTCCTGATGACTCTTCCAGTTTTTACTATACACTGTACATCAACTTCATTATATTTTATTTACATTAGAGGCACTTCTTTAAATATATATATTTGATAATAAGGAAAAAAAACTGAGAAATACCTTGGTTTTGCTACCGTTATTTTAGATAGCTTTTGGTAGAACCCTGTCTTTTTCTAAGTGCCATCTTAAACTCAGTAATAAAATTTGAGCTAATATACTATTTATTGGAGTCTTTTCTGTTTGAGTTAATCAGATACCTTTTTTCTTGTAGAACTGCACCAATTTGTATTCACATAACTTAAAAGAACTGTGAAAGAAAACAAAATATAACCCAGCAACTTAATCTTTGTTCAATTTTGTCATTGTTCATTCTTATTCCATGTCTTTAAGACAATATCTGGGAAAGGGCATAAAAGGAGATAAAGCCATGATGCAGTATCAACATGTAGATCAATACTGATACGATTCTCAGCAGTAACTAATTACTGAAACTTTCAGTGTAATCATAATGTAGAAGGACTTGATATTTGAGTTCAGATATTAAATACTTTAGATTCACTAGAATCTTAATAGATAATCTTGAAGGGGATAGTAATGCCTTGTTTTGTTTTGTTTCTTAAAGACTCATGCACTATTCTTAGTCCATATGTTCTTTTAGTCAGAAAAACTACTTTTCCAGCTTGATCATCATCTTACTAGTAAATAGTTAATGACAAAAGTCTGAAGATGCAATTAGGAAATTAATGGGAAAAGGGAGCATCAGGTTAGGGATCATTTAAACTAGATAGAGTCTTGTGGGACCTTATGGGGTGCACCCATGAGTGCTGAGTGAGCTGGCTGGTGTTATTGCAAAGCAATTCTTGATCATCTTTGAAAGGTTCCAGCAGTCAGGGGGAGGTTCCTCGGGTTTTGGGGGAAAAAAATGTCATTCCTATTTTCAAGAAGGAAGATGTGGGAAATGTCAGGCTGATGAGCCTCACCTCAATCCTTGGGAAGGTTATTGTGCAAATAATCCTTTCCAGACTTTTTGAGGACAAGGTGTTGGGGAGTGGTCATCATGGATTTACAAAGAGGAAATCGTAACTTCTGCAATGTGGTGAACGGCACTGTGTATATAATCTCAGCTTTAGCAAGGCTTTTGACGCTTTCCCATGATTGTACTAGACAAATAAATGACATGTGGGCTAGATAAGTGGACAGTGAGTTGGACCTGAAACTGGCTCAACAGCTGGGTTCAAAAGGTTGTGATTAGCAGCCCAAAGTCCACCTGGAGACTGGTCACTAATGTTGTACTGAAGGCATTGATACCAAGACAATTAATGACCTGGATAATAGCAAAAGGTGCATTGTTAGCAAGTTTGTAGATAATGATAAAACTGGGAAGAGTGGCTGATATATCAGAGGGACCTGGACAAGCTGGAGAAATGGGCAGACGGGAATCTTGAGAAGTTCCACAAAGAGAAATACAAAGTCCTGCACCTGGGGAGGAACAACCCCATGTACAGGCTGGGTTGACTGGCTGGAAAGCAGCTTTGCAGAGAAGGAACTGGAGTAGGGTGGGGTGTGTGTGTCCTAATGGACAAGGTGACCATGGGCCAGCAATGGGCACTTGCAGCAAAGAAGGCCAACAGCTTCCTGACCCGCAATAGGAAGAATGTTGGCAGCAGGTCAGGGGAGATGGTTCTTCTGCTTAGTACCTGGAGTGCAGAGTCCTGTTCTCGGCTACCCAGTACAAGAGAGACTTTGGCATACTGGAGAGAGTCCAGCAAAGGACTGCAAAACTGATTAGAGTGTTTAAGCATCATACAAGGAGGGACTGACAGAGGTAGAACTGTTCAGCCTGGAAAGGAGGAGGCTCAAGGAGGCCTTAGCACTGTGTACAAACACCTGGATGGGGGATGAACAGAGAAGATGGAGACAGGCTCTTCTCAGGGGTGTCCAATGAGAATGAGAAAAAATGAAATACAGGGAATTTCACTGAAACATGAATGTAGGGTATATCAATTGATAGTGATTCAACACCAGAACAAATTGCCTAGATAGGTTGTGGAGTCACCACCCTTTGAAATACTCAGAATCTGACTAGACAAGGCCTTGACCAACCTGTTGTGAGCAAAGGTATGTGGTAGGAAAGGTGACCTTCTGATGTCCCTTCAAACCTTAATTGCAGCTATATTTCATCATTGTAGGGGTATAATTCAGGAATTACTCTAAACATTTTAGCTGTCTTAGTAATTTAATTTAGACTATGTAATGCACATTACACATACTCTGTCAATTAAAAACTGATGATAGCATGAATGGTATTAACATACAATTATTATTAAAGAAATAAAACCAATGGCATAGCTGCAAATTCATGAAGTTGACTAATAATGTAACAATCGCAGTGCCTGTATGCAAACTGTCCCCCAGAACATTGCACTGATCCCTGGTTGACACTACCATCTTGACATTTTGCAAGGAGCTATCTAATGTGCTAGCATAGTAACCCTTCTTCCCATACCTCATCTTGGTGAATTGAAGTTCTGTTATGTTGGAGGGTTAGCACCTACTACCTGTTGTGGGGTAGCATAGGGGTGAAATGATGATTCTGACTTTGAAATATTAATCCTCATGCCAGAAATACATAGCTGTGCTCTACAATTTTATCTTTAAAAAGACACCTTTGAAATAATTTGGAGTTTACTGAAAAGGTGCTATTGCTGGAAAAGTGCAAATGGAGAAACAACAGAATTCAGTATAAAAGATTTTTCATATTTTTAAGTTAGAGTATGAAGGGAAACTATTTTTTCTCTCTTTTTTTAGGTCTTCTTTGGTTCTCAAAATTAACAGTTTTGTATGTGGTCCTTTTAGCAAGATGTTCACTTCTCACTTTTTTCACTTTTAGGAAAAAGCAATTCCATAAAATCTGATCTGTTTATCACTGTTTTCCAAGTGCCTGTTTTTCTCTAGCCTTCTGAAGTAAGACAATAAACCTCTAAATAGTGAACAACTTTCTTAGGCTTGTTCCACACTTCTACAGTTGGAAGACCGCACTTTGAGACTTTATGCTGTCTGGGAATACAGATGAGTTCATGCATAGTATCTCTAGCAGTCCCTATAAAAGCAGCTTCTAAAATAGCACCTCTCTTTTGTTACTGCTCACTGAATTCCATGCCAGTTGTTCAGTCTAACACCTATCTTTTTATTTCCTTCTATTTTCCTTTGTTTTAAAAAGTAATCTTACTATAGATTCAGATGCTAGCTGTCTTCCTATGTCTCAGTTCTGACAGTTTGGGTTTTTTTACTTTAAATACCATTCTTTTTTCTGTCCATCTTGTTTTTCTTTTTTCCTGAAAGAACAGAATATCCACTCACAATAGTCTGTGTGTTTAGGAAGAAATGCAGTATCAGTAGACCAGAAACTGCTCTCTAAGCTGCTATCCACGTGATAGTTAGATTTCTATCCCACTTATATTCTCTTTTGCTTTGTGAGCTTAATTTAGTTCTAGACATATTTTTGGTTATATCTCTTGAGCTCTGGTGCTTTAAAACACTTGAATATACTTATTTTTTTATACATGGATTTTGAATTTTGGCTATTGAAAGAATTAAACCTTGTTTCATACCCTATACAAAAAAGTGCCCTTTTTTCCACCCCAACCATTGAAGCTGTTTTTTTTTACTTTATTTTGCAAAGTTACATGTTTGGTACAAATGAAATTAGATTAATTTATCAAACAGTTAACTGGATGGATATAGGAAGAATTTTTTCAAACATTAAAAAAATTGATATTTCAATAAGATGCTAGTGAGCTTTCATAGAATACACAAAATCTTTGGAAAAGAAGTTACAGTTTTTGGTTAATGTTGGTGTTTAACAAAAGAAGTTAATCTAGAATTAGTTTTTAAAGTGTATTACCTCTGAGATTTGGTCTAAGCAGCAAAAGCTTTATAGAGGTTAGTCTGGACCAGGCTCTCCATGCCTCCGTAAACATTTTTAGAAATTTAATACTTCTCGAGTGGCAATTGGATATCCTAACTTGCTGAAAATTGACTTCAGCTGTATTCCTAAATGCTTCAATTCCATATTACAAAGATGAGATAGGTAGAGGGAATAATTTAGGTGAATAGATTAAGTCCTGTAATTATATGACTGAAGCTGATTGTGTATATTGAGGTATCTGATTTTTTGTCCTAGATACCACAGATTTGTTTTTGTAATAATAATCTTGATATTGCTCAAGAATCTTCTTATCTTGGCAATTAAGAGTGGTGTGATGACATGTGTGGCAGTAACTTTGTTTTTAACTGAGGGAGTGAAGGGAAAAAAAATTTCAAGGCAAGACTGAGAAAATGATAATGTTTAGCAAATGTTTGTTGGTTACATGAAACAAGCTTACTGTTTTGAGTGAAAGGTACTAATACATGATCCTTGATATATTTGCATGACCAAACTCAAATGTTACCATTTTATCCTTCAGTGCCTCTCAGTCTAAGTGTTCTGTAGCATCTGTGTTCAAAAACATCAAAAATTATATTTAAATGTGTATTATCAACACAGTTCAGCTCAAAGAGTTAAGTTTCTTCAAGAATAGCCTTCTCAACACTTTTTTTTTATTGTTTTCCAGAAGTTGCAGTGTAGCTAAATGTGAGGCTTTTAAGCAGACACAAGTTGCTGCAAGGTCCCACTCGCTTCATGTTCTTGATCTGTTTAATTAAGATTGGCCTTTCAAATTTGGTACTTCAAATGCTAAATAAATATTTTGATCTCTTAAACTGTCTGTTTCTTTGTAATTTTTTTTAGTGCAGCCAGTGACTATTTAATCCAGCTGAAAAAGTTTTGCTCTCCTTTCTTGATTTTTCTTTTTTACAAAAGATGTCAACATGAGAGTCCTTGGGGAAAAAAGAATCAGTAACATTTTAAGTTTGTTTTGCACTGGGAATTAAGTACATTTTTTAAAGCCCTATCATCCCACTGAATAGCTTGTATGTTCATGCATTTTTCTGCTATATTTGAATGGAGAACATTATAGTTTCTCTTTACAAGTGCTATATATTTTTGAACCATGAGAAGAGTGAGAGAGGAGTTTTTCCCAGAGATTGTGGAAAAGGTATGTTCTCAGCTTAAGGATGGGCATTGCTTGTCCTATCATCCTCTGGTGGGGACGGGGGGGAAGTTGTATTTTAGATTTTGTTTTCTTTGAAGGAAATAAAAGTCTGAACCTTACCTTTTTTTTCTTCCTTTTCCTCTGAGACAAACAGTAGTAATCACTCATCTTGTTTGAGGAAATATACTTCCTAGATCAAAGTTTATGCATTTCACAAGGTCTGTGGCTCTATCTGATTGCTACACAGCCTTCTTACTTCTGTTATTTCATACGTGTGCCTGAGTTCATTCCTTCTCTATGCACCTGGTGAGTGTGGAAGAGGAGGTAATAGGACTCTGAAGAGTGTGCACATAATGTGACAAATGGGGAAGGATGGAAAATAAATTTCCTGCCAACTTCAGGTCCAGTTTACACAAAACTATTCCAAGCCTTTTTTTTTTTTTTTTTGTGTGGCACTAGAGACTCAGAAGTTGTCTGAATACATTCCGCATCCTTTTTGAAGATTTCTGTTACACAGTTTATTGATATCATTACTTGGAGAGAGTAATGAAGAAGTCCAGGAACTCTTTGGAAGTTCGGTCTTCAGACTGTTGTCTGTTATGATCAACTGTGTTGCGTGCTATGTGAGCCTTCCTTATGCTTCTGGTAACACACACTTCAAGTGGCTGCTGTTGCTTATTCCAGCTTTCTTGATTATTACCTATAAATAATGGTGAATTGCAAAAGTTTTCCTTTAGAGATGATGTTTGATGTTGAAGTATTAGACATTCTGAGTGGCTGAGAACGACACGCATCTAAGTTATTTTTCTCTGAGGACTACTTAATTTGGTTTATGCGCAGAAATGGTATTTCCATGCAGTTGCCACTGCTTGCACATGGCATCATAGGTAATTGTTTCTCAGAAGCTGACATTTGTTACTAAAGAAAAAGCTGGCTGCTAGTCTATCCACAGATTAAGAATGGCTCTTTTTTGAATGGCATGATTTAGCTGCTTTAGGGTAAGAGTTCTGCACTTAAATAATAAAAGACAAAACCATCTTTTAACACACAGTAGCATTAAACTTGACAAGAAAATACAGGTTTATCTGCAGATGATTCGCATGAATTTTTTTTCCCCAAGCATCTTCCTCCCCCACCCCAGCACAATTAGTCAGGTTGACTTTCAAGGACTGGAATAAGAGGCATACAATTTGCTGAGGTGAAAATGCAGTATGTCTTTAACAGTAACCAGTAGACAGGGACAGTAAGAGATTGTGATGTCTTTCTAGCTCTTCTGGTCTTTGATTTATTTGTTTGTTTGTTTTGCTTTTGTAGTGCAGCAACAGTTGTGAAGAGATGGGATTTGGTTTGATCATGGAATTTCACAGGTGGCACTGTGAAATACCAATGTAAAATTTTTCCCTGTTTATACAGGGGAAATGGGAGTGTTCTAGGACCTCTTATCCCTATCCCCTGTGAGCAAGGGTTAATGCTACATTGTCATCAGCTGAAAAGGACAGGGGTAGAAGTAGGTTTTACGTAAAGGAATCGTATATCATGTCATTCTACTTCCCCCTCTGCTACACCTTCTGAAATCTTCAGAAGCAGTTGAATTTTGGGAGCAAATATTTACAAGGAAGTCTGAATCTATGTACTATCAAAAAACCCCCCACCCCCTAAAAAAAAACAAAAAAAAACCCCTGTAGTTATCAGTACAAAATTTGAATGAATGTGCACTCTGTTCTAATTGGACTTTTTTTTAAAAAATGGATTTGGTACATATGAAAACTTAGCTTGTATTATATTCATAAAAATGGGATTTATTACAATTTAAAGTCTAGTTAACATTAAATTGATGTAACTGCATAACAAGACATTTTCTCAGAATCTTTGAGTCAAAGCACATTTTGGGGAAAAAAGGTATATCTATATGTGACATGCAGAATGCACTGAGATATTTCAGAGTAAACAGAAAACAGTTTCTGTGACAAAAATGTTTCTGAAAGCTAATTCCTCTGTGTGTCTTCTCTCTGATATGTTGTGTCATTTGTTGGCAAATTCCACAGAATAAAAATTGATAGATGCTCAGTTTGAAAAAATAGCTTTAACATATTGAGATAGCAAGTTTATGTATGAAATAGTTTGTGGGGGAAAGAAAAATCAGTTCACTCATGGTGAATCAGCATGTTTTTACTGTGATATAGAGATGTCTTTGCAAATGACTATAATTTGATGCTGTTCTTTCATAGTTCAGGATTTGTCATCAAATATTGCTGTAGGATTACAGGTACATTTGTACCCTTGTTTGTTTGCCACTTGTATGTTTTGTATATTGATAATTACTTTAAGTTCTTTTTTGCAGCCACCTAATGTTGTTTGACAATGGAATTATTTCTTCTGATTCTTTTTGCATGTCTTTCCCATTGCCCAGGGCATGCCTGACATTGTTGATGTTTGGCTTCCCACATATAAAGCACATCTCAGATATTTTTCTTTTCTGGGGATTACTTTGTAAATTAATTTATCACCTGTGAGAGTAATCTGTTTGTTCTTTTTCCCTTAGAACTCTTTATTTTGCCTTAATAGGTCTTCTGACTGGTGTCAACTTGCCAGTTTGAACTTAAGTCAATAATTCTTTTTCTACAGAACTGTTTAAACAGATACTTCAACTGCTTTTGTGATTATTTCTGTCAGATTTTTTCACATGTATCTTTGTACTTTTATTATTTTGCTTTCGTCGATGCAAATTTGAAGGATCTGGTTTATAGTCTTCTTGAGTATAGCTTCTCCAAATACGCTTGTCTGAATGTTGGTGTAGATACAATATTTAAGGCACCTCATTATTGCCCAGAAAAGTCCATGACTCATCAGCATAATGAAGCTAAGCCTTCTACTAGGTGAAACCTATTCCTCAGTTCATTGTAATTTGAAATTCTTACTGTGGTGTTTCACGGTCTTTGATTTTTCCCAGAAATGAACTGCAGCCAATTCTATCATCAGCTTATCTGCACTGGTATCTTGGACAGCTGATAAAGTATGTCTCTGTATCTGTAAACAATTACTCTGTATTTTGGCTACTTGCTCTGAGGAATTAAAAACTTGAAGTGGCAGTAGTGTTATGAACTTTGATACCAACCAGTCTTAAAACTTGCTTTATTTTGTTTTCTGGGAACCTGGAAAGTTTCATAAGGAAGCAAAATAACCTCAATTGAAACATTATATTTAAGCCCTTTATACATTTTAGACTTAAAGTTTCTTAAGTCCACAGGTTCTGTATTAACAAAAAAGATTGATGTTCTGTATGTTTAAAGTAAAAATGTTCAAAATTCTTTAGGAAACTTCTGAAATATGTCATGAAATAATATTGTAAGAAAGTATTATACTAAAGAAGATGAGTTATGAGTACACAATATGTGCATACATCAATCATGAGCAATTAATTTATTTAAGAGTTAGAATAGTTTTAACGTTAGAGATAACATTCATGTAGCCTCAGACTCTTCAGAGTAAGCGTGAATGCCTGGAGAGGAGGAAAGAGTAAGAAACCATTGTTTGAATAGTTCTGGAGGAGCATGACTTAAAACAACTTTCACAGGCTGTGAACTGTTAGGAACTTTCAGTTACCTTGTATTACTTTCTTTAAAGAGAGTTCAGTTCACTTACAGGGATAATAACATATAAGTGTATCAGAGAGACTTGTCAAAGTATGTGAGGATGAAAGATATTGAGGGTATTTCCCCAAAATTGTAAACTTGATTACTTGTAAAATTGATTACTTGAAATGACAGAACCATATTAAAATAATAAAATAACTTAGGTTCATGACTCAACAGTGTAGTATTTTTGAGATGTAATGGCAGTTTTAATAGCTTGAGTGAGCAGACTGTTGGAATATTTGAGATTTAATTTCTAGAAGTAATTTTAACTTTTTTTTTTAGCACAGTGCAAATAACTTAATTTTGACCTACTCCTTTTCTGATAATTGACATGTGGGAGCAGATGTAAGTTATTAATCTTTTGGAGTGATCTACATGTGCCTCTTGCTTTCATGAAGAGGGAAAAATCAACTTAATTCCTTTTTCCTCTTGTTCTGTGGTTTCTTAGATAATTGAGAGGAAATTTCATCATTAAATTTGGGATTTGCAATAAAGACTTGTTCAGATTTTATGATTTAAATATAATGTGGGTTTTAGTAGAGGATAACACAGTTTAAACAAGTAAAAAGAAGTGCTAACTGCATAATGATTACTGGTTAGAAACAAATGAAGACCCTGTTGGGTTTGTTTACTGCATTCAGTCAGTGGTCTAATTAAATATTTATACAAAAGGCATTTAAAGGATGCCAGCATTGACCATATTTTATGCACGTATGAACAAGTGAAATATATTAGAGTTGACATAGGTTGTATGGTTACTTACAATTTGCTAACACAAAGTAAAAATAAGTTTGCTTAATGTACAATTAAAATCAGTTTTTAACCCTGAGTTAAGAAAAGTTTGAATGAACTTGATACAGAACAGATGTTTAATTGCAGTTGAGTTTTGATATGCAAATCTTTATACCCTGACTGCTCAGACGTGTAGACTAGTGTTTGAATAAATCTAAGTGGTCTGTTTAAAGTATAACATCTTTTATCTAGAAAAAGAAAAATAGGGATGACGTTAAGTTTGACACATTTTTAAAATATTGGTTCAGATTCAACAGACGGTACTGAAGGTGATGTTTATGCATGAAGTCATCTCAAAGCCAAAAGGTGCTCTCTACATCTCTGCAAAGTTCATGCAGAGGAAACCCAAACCCCTTTCATCTCTGGCATCACCACAACCAAATGAATGTATATGGTATAAATGCCTTTATTTACATAGTCTGAATGTTCATACCAATCTTGGCACAAGATACAAAATGACAAGAATAGTACCGTTCTTACTCTCTCAGTACTCAAAATACTGAATCCTGAAAGAAAAGGAGATTTGCCAGGGTTTTAGATAAGATCTGAACATCTTCCCACAAATCAAAATAGGCAAATAACCCTCAGAAAGGTTAAAGTCATGAATGAGCTCTGAAAGTTTTACCCCATGGCTGAAGTGAGTTTTATATCCTGTATAAACACTGCCAGCTGCACAGCTTGGTTTCAGTGGGAAAAGGGGATGCCTTGGTGATAACAGCAATGGGCTGTTTTTACAGTTTGGAAGAGTCATTGTTTGCCTCACTGTGCTTTGGGTACAGATCCAAAAGTTCTAAGTCTGAAAATGGCCAACCTTTCCACCACAATAACTTCTGCTCACTTGTTTTTTAAAGCCTCTGTTAATATGGTGCTCTATTGGCACTGTCCATCCCAACCTGTGGCTCTGGTTACATGTTGGCTTTCCTCCAGGCTGTGGTTGCAAAACTCACGCCCCTTACACCTGCAGAAAAGGGTTTATGTCCAGCAAGATCTAGTGTCTGGTACTCCTTGCTGCGTGGCAGTGATGGATGTAAACTCTAGTGCAGAAAAAGGGATGGCTAATACGGGTCGTCTCTGGGCTGCATGGTTGATTTCTGTGATGGCCTGACAGAAGAGTAACAATACTAGGTTTGTCCTTGGGACCTGAGTGGCAGAGGCTGCATTGGGGATGCCCAGCAGTTCTGCCCAGTTCATGGCCACCGTGGCAAGGGATAGCCCCCTGCACCTCCTGGGCACAGGGAGTGCCTTGGGGCCAACACCCCAAAGGCCTCCCTCCAAAGGATGCTAGGTGGGGGCCCCATCACCCCCACATCACAGTGCCACCATCCAGCAGTGCAGCAGTTGCAGTGCCCCCGGGCAGTATAAAGGGGGCATCCTCCCATGTCCTGCTGCCTGAGGACCTGGTGGAACTACTTGGAGGATGCAGCTGGGGGAGGAAGACTTGGAGGTGGGACAAGGCTGCTGGAGGTTCTCCTCTGCAAGGCTAGCTCCTGGCATGGCCATGTTCAGAGCTCATTTGATGGACTGAAATCCTGCCTCAGCCTTTGGGGAACAGACGTCAGCTCCTCAGGAGATGAGAACCACCAACACATAGAGGTACTATCAGGCCTTTTCAGCTGGATAGCAGTGGCAAGACTAAGAGAATGTTTCTTGAGGAACATTGCAGAGCTTTGCTGTCCTCATCCCCTGCAGAGCCAGGAGCAGCAGCTCTAAGAAATGGGATACATAAATGTTGTAAGGGATCCCAGTGCTTTGGACCACACACTGGTGTCCTTCCATGTGTGGGAAAGATTCTTGCTCCCAAGGTCAATCAGGCCAGGGACATTTTGCTACTCTTGGAAGCACGTGAGTTATCTCTCAACCTGGAGCCATGTGTCATAGGTTTGAAAATACCCCAGGGTACCATACAGCTCCTCTTCTTTTGTGTATGATCAGTACTGATTCTCATTCTTCAAGTTCTTATTCTTCAGGAAGCAGGGACTGCTTGGCCTGTATTCCTGCTTCTACTTTTTGTGGCTTGCCTTTGCCAGATTGCAAGAGATGTTTTTTTCCAAGCTAAACTGAAGAATACATCACCCTGCTCCTGGCTACACATGTGCGTTTTGTGGATGCTGGTGAGCATAGGCTCTTAAACAGATTCAGAAAAATAAAATAAAATAAATAAAATCAAATCTAGTTTCTACTTGCAACCTTTGTGATATGTGTTCTTGACAGTGGTTTTGGAGCTGAAAAACCTCTGTCTCTCATCATTATTCAACTATTCTGTTCCCTATGCTCACCATGAATTATGCTATGTTATGCATATAGGTTTATGCATGACAAGCTCTGACCTACATCTGGGGGGTCCACCCAGCAAAGCAGCTCTCTGCAATGCAGGTCCCAGGAGGCAGTGTCAGAGACAGGTACACCTACAACATTGTTTGGGCATGGACTGTATGTCCCAGGCTGAGCTGAGACATGTCCCCTGGGCCCTTAGCAGGAGACGATGTGGGTGTGCGTCACAGAGGAGATGGCTCTCAGCCATTGAGGCCTATGAGCACCTCAAGGAATCTGGCAGAAGCAGACTTGTGCTGCTCCTGTGCTCTCCTTTAGATATTTGCAGTTGGATACTGAGTACGGGGCTAGATGGACCTTTGTTCTAATGGAGTACTTTTGTTCTTTGGCTCTTTTGTTTTATTATGTTTTTCCAAGGGAAACAGCTCAGGCATTTCTAAAAATGAATACAAGGAGGAAAAAAATCCACAGGGAAACAACAGGTATTGCTCACCTCAAAAAGGCTTGTAACCATTTAGTTCAGGAGCACATCCTGCTTCAGACCAAGGGCTTGATCTTTGAGCCTCACTAGTGTGAGAGATGTAAGGTTTTGCCATCCTGTGAAAACCCAGTTAAACTGAATGAACACAGAAGACTTTCAAAAACTGTGCTTCGCATGTATTTTTTTTCAAATTTGTTCAGATGTTTCAATTGTCTCAAGATGATCCACAGCTCTCACCCACATTAGAAGGCACATGCCTCCTCCCCCCAGAGAGACAGAGACAGTACCTAGGTTGGAACATAATTACCCATTCAATCCCTTCTGCTAGTGCAGGTCTAGAAATGGGAAGAAATATCAGAGATTTCCTCAGCATGTACTGGTAGGGAAAGGAGGAGGTAGGAAGAAGAATAGAATATATTTCAGTTGAAAGAGACCTACAATGATCATCTAGTCCAACTGCCTGACCAATTCAGGGCTGACCAAATTAAAGCCTGTTGTTAACGGTATTGTCTACATGCCTCTTAAACACTGACAGGCTCAGGGCATCAACCATCTCTCTAGGAATTCTGTTCCAGTGTTTGACCACCCTCTCAGTAAAAAAATGCTTCCCAGTGTCCACTCTAAATGTCCCCATGCACGGCTTTGGACTATTCCTGCACATCCTATCACTGCATAGCAGGGAGAAGAGATTCAGCATCTTCCTCTCCACATCCCCTCCTCAGGAAGCTGTAGCGAGCAATGAGGTAACCCCTCAGCATCCTTCTCTGCAACTAGACAAGCCCAGAGTCCTCAGCCTCTCCTCACAGGACATTCCTTCCAGCCCTTTCACCAGCTTTGTTGCCCTCCTCTGGATGCATTCAAGGACCTCCACATCCTTCTTAAACTGTGGGGCCCAGAACTGCACACAAGGTGAGGCCGTACCAACACTGAATACAGTGGGATAATCACCTCTTTTGACCAGCTGCTTATGCTGTGTTGAATGCATCCCAGGATGCAGAGGTTTGCCCTCTTGGCTGCCAGGACTCACTGCTGACTCACTTTGAGCTGGCTGTCAACCAGCACTGCCAGATCCCTTTGTGCAGGGCTGCTCTCCAGCTGCTCCTCTCTCAATTTATACTTGTGCCTAGCATTACTCCAGCCCAAGTGCAGGGTCTGGCACTTGGACTTGTTAAATTTCATGCCATTGATGATTGCCTGATGCTCCAATCTATCTAGGTCTCTGCAAGGCCTCTTGTCCCTTTCGGAGAGTCAACAGCACTTCCCAGTTTGGTGTCATCTGCAAACTTGCTAATGGTGCATTCAACTCCTGAATCCAGATAATTGATCAAAATATTGAACAGAAATGGTAGCGATGAGGAATATTAGTAGTGTTTATATTGCATCTGTAGCTGGCAACTCGAAAAAAGTCAGACAGATCCATAATGTCCTATTATAATTCCCAACTGCACAGAAATTTCTATTCCGTATGTCTGCTGCAATTGCTTTGCTCTGGTTTGGTGGTCTTGTGAGAAGGAGGTAACAGACAGAAACCTTATTACCCCTGGTTTTATGAAGCGGTTGTATTGCAAGGTGGCATCTGTGATGTTTAAATGCAGACTTGAAATTGTTACTGGAATAACCTTGGTTACATACATTCTTCCTATATTCTCACTTTAAAAAATGCATAACTTCGGGGCAATACAGAATATTGCTGTTCTGAGTACTGTTGTGTTTTAAACTACTGGCTCTGTGAGCCTGTCCTCATTTCTCAGCCTCTTTGTATAGCTAGGCTGAATATGCTCCCCTTCTTGTGGGAGCTGAGTATGGACTTATGCTTTTACTGCCATTTCAGCATTAGAATGTGATATAAGGAGATTTCCTTGTTTTCAGTGCTGTTTGCTATGCTATATACACATACCTATGTGTGTGTATATACCTATACATAGATGCGTATCTATATGTACATATATAAGGTTATCAATTATTATTTTACACATTGGTTGTGACTCTGACTTGACACCTCAACCAACTGATAGAAGCCATGATGAAACAGGAAAATTATGATGTAGTGGCTATTACAGAAACATGGTGGGATGGCTCCCATGACTGGAGTGTGCCAATTGATGGCTACAAGCTCTTTAGGAGGGACAGACAAGGAAGGAGAGGCGGTGGAGTGGCGCTGTATGTTAGGGACTGTTATGATTGCTTTGAGCACAAGTGTAGTGAAGACAGGGTGGAGTGTCTTTGCGTTAGAATCGGGGGAAAGGCCAACAGGGCAGATGTTGTAGTAGGAGTCTACTATAGGCCACCCAACCAGGACAGAGAGGTGGATGAAATATTCTGTAGGCACTTAGGATAAATCTCGTGATTTTTTGCCCTTGTTCTTGTGGGAGACTTTAACTTCCCAGACATCTGCTGGAAATACAACACAGCAGAGTGGGACCAGTCCCGGAGATTCCTGGAATGTGTGGGAGACAACTTCCTGACACAGCTGGTGAGTGAACCAGCAAGAGAAGGTGCCCTGCCGGACCTCCTCTTTGTGAACAGAGAAGGGCCTTGTGGATGATGTGGTGGTTGGAGGCCGACTAGGGCACAGCGATCATGAAATAATAGAGTTCTCTATTCTTAGAGAGGCCAGGAGAGGGGGCAGCAGAACTGACATCCTGGACTTCCAAAGAGCTGATTTTATCTTGTTTGGGCACCTACTTGACAGGATCCCTTGGGAGATGATCCTGAAGAGTATAGGAGTCTAGAAAGGCTGGACACTCTTTAGGAAGAAAGTCTTAATGGCACAGGACCAGGCGGTCCTCAGGTGCTGTAAGAGAAGCCGCCACCAGAGAAGGCCACCCTAGCTAAACAGGGAGCTTTGGCTGCAACTCAGGGAGAAAAGGAGAGTATAGAGCCCTTGGAAGAAGAGGCTAGCCACTTACAATGACTACAAAGATGCCGTGAGGCTGCGCAGAGCAGAAATCAGGAGGTCTAAAGCCCACCTATAAACTAATCTGGATTTAGCAGTCAAGATAACAAGAAATGTTTTTATAAGTATATCAACAGCAAAAGAAAGACCAAGAAGATCCTCCATCCCCTGTTAGGCAGAAGGAAACATGGCAATGAGTGATGAGGAAAAGGCTGAGGTGTTTAATGCCTTCATTGCCTGAGTCTTTAATAACAAGACTAGTTGTACTGATGGAATCCAGCCTTTTCAACCAGAAGACAGAGACCAGGACAACAATCCCCCCACGATCCAGGAGCAGGTAGTCATTGACCTACTGCATCACATAGTCTATGGGACCAGACGCGATACGCCCGAGGGTGGTGAAGGAGCTGGCTGGGGTTCTCGCCAAGACGCTTTCCATCATTTACCAGCAGTCCTGGCTGACTGGGGAGGTCTGGACAGATTGGAAATTGGCCAGTGTGACACCCATATATAAGAAAGGTCAGAAGGATGGTCCGGGAAATTATAGGCCTCCTGCTTGTGAGACCTAATATCCTTCTACAACAGGGTGACCTGCTTATTGGATAAGGGAAAGGCTGTAGAAGTTGTCTACCTTGACTTCAGTAAGGCCTTTAGCACCATTTCCCACAGCATTCTCCTGGCAATACTGGCTGCTCATGGCTTGGATGGTCACACACTTCACTGGGTAAAAAACTGGATGGCCTGGCCCAGAGAGTTGTGGTGAATGGAGTTAAATCCAGCTGGCAGCCGATCACGAGTGGTGTCCCCCAGGGCTCGGTTTTGGGGCCACTCCTGTTTAACATCTTTATTGATGATCTAGATGAGGGGATCAAGTGCACCCTCAGTCAGTTTGCAGATGACACCCAGTTGGGTGGGAGTGTTGATCTGCTTGAGGGCAGGGAGGCTCTGCAGAGAGACCTGGACAGGCTGGAGCCATGGGCTGAGGCCAACTGGAGGAGTTTCCATAAGGCCAAATGCCGGGGGCTGCCCTTGGGCCACAACAACCCCCAGCAGCGCTACAGGCTTGGGGAGGAGTGGCTGGAGAGCTGCCAGTCAGAGAGGGACCTGGGGGTGTTGACTGACAGCCGGCTGAACAGGAGCCAGCAGTGTGCCCAGGGGGCCAAGAAGGCCAATGGCATCCTGGCTTGTGTCAGCAATAGCGTGGCCAGCAGGGACAGGGAAGGGATCTGAGCCCTGGACTCGGCACTGGTGAGGCCGCCCCTCGATTCCTGTGTTCAGTTTTGGGCCCCTCACTACAAAAAGGACATTGAATGACTCGAGCGTGTCCAGAGAAGGGCAACGAAGCTGGTGCAGGGTCTGGAGCACAGGTTGTACGAGGAGCGGCTGAGGGAACTGGGGGTGTTTAGTCTGGAGAAGAGGAGGCTGAGGGGAGACCTCATCGCCCTCTACAGCTACCTGAAAGGACGCTGTAGAGAGCTGGGGATGAGCCTCTTCAACAAACTAACAAGTGATAGGACAAGAGGGAATGGCCTCAGGTTGCACCAGGGAAGCTTTAGACTGGATATTAGGAAGCATTTCTTTACAGAAGGGGTTGTTAGGCGTTGGAATGGGCTGCCCAGGGAGGTGATGGAGTCCCCATCCCTGGAGGTGTTTAAGAGTCAGGTCAACATAGCGCTGAGGGATCTGGTGTAGTTGGGAACTGTCAGTGCTAGGTTAAGGGTTGGTCTTTTCCAACCTTGATTCTGTGATTTGGTGAAAAAGAAATAGAATCCAATTTAAAGTGTAACATTAAACTGAGTAAACCATGATGCTGCCTTCTTGGAGTCCCCTGCTCTTCTATTAAAAAGTTTCTGACTTCTGAAATGACTGGATCACAACAGCTGTCTTCTCTCTGTCACTTCAGTTCGTGTTTAGAGCATTTTCCTAGGAGCATGGGGTTTTCCAGAAAAATCAAGTTATCGTATAATTTAAATTGTGTAGTAATGCTTGTCCCCAAAGGGATTACAAAGAAATTGCACTTGACAAGTTTGGTTTTGCAAATTAAATAGTTTTGCAGATTGTTAAATCGCAATATATAAAAAAATTATTAAGGGAAGGAGTAAATTTTACAAGTAGGATTTTATAATGCGAACCGTTGCTAATACTGAGAGGCTGCTTAATCTTTTGAATCCACAACAGAGCTCTATAAATACCACTTTCTGATGCTAAAACTTCTTTGTATCGTGCTGCTGTCTAGAATGTAGATTAACATAACTTGGCCTTCACGGCATGGTGGTGGTTTTCCTTATTTGGAAGAGCAATAAATTTACAAGAAGATCTTTAAAGATACAGTGGATGCTGTCAGTGTATCCAAGTTTTGTATTGACTATAACTTCCTAAGAAGAAATTGTGCAGTGTTTTACTGTTACACTTGCAACATATTTCCTGTAAATTTGATTCAATATGTCAAAGACTTGATATTAATTGTGGGTTTTAGTTTATGAGCTTTATAAAAGCTACATAATTAGCAACTGATTCCAGATATGGACTGAATGATAGCATATATTACTTCTTCACTAATCTGTAGATTTCCTTTACTGAAATATGTACGCCTGAAATTTGCCTTTGCAAGATGTGATCACTGATATGCACAATGATTTAGGGAGAAAGATGGTATCTCTTATACGCATCTAAGCAGACTAAGATTCTTCAGATTAAGGCTAAGGTTCTTGGTTATGCTTTTCCCGCTTTCGATTTAGCTCTCTGTCTTTCAATCTCTTCTCTACATTGCTGATATTTTTATTAGGCTGAATGTAAGGTTGCCAAGAAAATTAAATGATTACTTTAGACTCTTAGGGGAAATAGTCATCTGTCTTTCTGAAAAGTAAAATTTTTTAAAGTACCAAACAGACAAGATTTCCAGTTTTCGATTTCAAAAGTGACTCTGACTTCTAAGTTCTACTGCCTGGTTGTGATGCTTGTGCTATGTGCTCATTTTATAAGTTTGTTTCTTTGCAAATTTTCTAATCTTCGTGACTGTGGTGTCTGCTGAACAGTGCGATCTTGAATAAATAAAGCTTTGGATTCTTGGGGAATAAAAAAACAATGCTTTCACTATTTGCTCAGTGCATACCTTCTTTTCTCCTCCCTCCCTCTCCTCCCAGCCTTAATGTTTTGTGCTGTAGAGCTGAGCTGCAGGCAAGTGCCAAGCTGGGGCATATTGTGAGCGCTCTGCCACTGTCTGCAGGGGACAATGGCTGCAGTGTCACCAGGGCCTACACAGGGGCAGTTGATGGCGTTTCTGTGGAATTGCAGTGTTGTGTGGCATCTACTGAAATCTGTAGGATAAGCAAATGCAAAAATTCCTTTAAGCTGCCAGGCCTCTGAAAATGCCATGGTGTGGCTTCATTGATAAATGCCACAAATAGCAAAACTGTCATGAAGGAGTTGGTTGAAACAAGGAGACTGAATGCTGTCCATGTTCATATTATAACTGTGGAAAGAAGTTCTCATCTTCCCCACCACTGAGTATGTGTTGTGAGCTCTCTGCTTTTAAATTGTCTCCTGTCAGCTGCCATCTCTACTACAACAAATCTTTTCCTTAAAACCTGACACACAGAAGCAGGGCCTGGGCCCACTTTTCATTGCCAGCTCTAGGGAGATACATTTACGTTCCCAGTTCCAGGTACAAGAAGAACAGATAAAACTTCAGGACTAATTGCCATTTGCTTAAGCCATTATAATACTGAGCTACAGCAAGCAGCCTTTTTAAGAGTGTGTTAGAATGATGATCTGTCTTCAATTACTATTATAGAGTAGCAGACTACAATATTGAAATTAACCTCAAATAAAAATGTGATCTTTTTTTTTTTTCTTTGTTACTGACTTCCTCAAATACTAGTTTTAGGAAAAATAAACTTCTTTAAGACTGGTTTTAATTTTGAGCAACTAATGGATTTGTTGAGTGCTGAGAGAGTTCATAAATCTACAGATAGAAGGCAGCCCTCTCATTATTTTCTGCCCCTCAAAACTTGTGCAGTATAGACAACTAGACATGTTGCTAATATTCTGCTTACACTTGCATGCTACTTCTACTGGTCTGATCACTGACTTCTAGTAATCTGTTCTTCTGGTCTCTTGAAGATGATGATTTGATTTTTCTTGGGAGTTCATATCACATGATTCATAAAAGTCATTGAGATGTATGCCAAAATGCTAGAAATAGATAAGTTAACAGAAATTAACACTCTAGAACGTATATTAATTTTTAGAAGGTAATAATATAGAAAAAGTTGGCTCTTATGAAGAAGTCTTCCATTATTTTAAAAATAAAGATCCAGAAAAACTAAGAACTAGTTAGTGACACACAGTGGTTCAAAATATTTAAATTAATTTAGGTACTGAATTTTTCTTGTGCATTCAAGTCAATTTTTTGATGAACTGAAAAAAATGAAATGTCTTTATTTTTCTCAGTGACATGTATAGCTTTCAAAATATGGTGAACAGTGTATCATAAGAAAGCTACAGCTTTGTAATCAAATTTATTGATATTTTAAATTTTCTTGACTGATACAATTGAATAACAATACCTGTAATTAAGGATTTTACTGGTTTACTGATAATACTTTTCTCTTTTTTTCTTCTTTTTTCTTTATTTTTTCAGAAAAGAGCAAAAGGCCAAGTGCTGTTTGACAAAGTGTGTGAACATCTTAATTTACTGGAAAAAGACTATTTTGGGCTGTTGTTTTATGAGAATTCAGAACAGAAGGTAAGCCTGTATGAAGGTTTTGTTTGTTTCTTTTTCTGCATTGCTCCTGACTTCAATAGTTCAGTGAGTTATATCCAAACATTTGAGTAACCTGTTGCAAAATATCAATTCTAGTCTGCCATAAACTTGCAATATGTGCTAGATACTGATGTGTATGTTGATGCTTAACAAAGTGCCCATTTATTATTTAGAGTAGGAGAATATTTAGAATATCTGCATTTTTGAGAAAACTAATCGAGTAATTGCTAGGCTGTATAGTAAAATAGTGAAATAGTGTAGTAGAACAGTATGCCATCCCTGCAAGTGAAGATAAGAAATTTTAACTGTCTTTGCCTTAAAAACTCCCCAAATTTCCAGAAATTTTATAATTATTTACATTTTATTTAAAAACAATCAAAAAACCCTTTGAATGATAAATAATAAAAACAAATTAATCTTCTGCCTGACTTTCCAATATTTTTTCTGCCTTTTCTCAGTATGTTCAATAATGTATGTTCAATCTCAGTATGTTCCTTTGAAGAGGAACACAAAGGAAATCTTGCCCCTAAGTCTGTAACTATTAGACCTTTGAATTCCTTTGTAAAGATGAGACTGGAGCTAGCCCATCACCAGTACTGGATGCTAATTTTACAAATGAATGGTGTTTTG
The DNA here is from genome assembly GCF_965140245.1 of Athene noctua. Classification (NCBI taxonomy): domain Eukaryota; kingdom Metazoa; phylum Chordata; class Aves; order Strigiformes; family Strigidae; genus Athene; species Athene noctua. The sequence continues at coordinate 63,239,496 of NC_134037.1, read as the reverse complement.
ATATGACTACATTCAAAAGGATCTCTTAAATAGCATTTGATAACTTATTTTCGTCGTCCTTTGTACTTGCTTAGATGTTGGATGCTCGAGCACATCTAGATTGCTGATCTGAGAAAAATATTAAAATCAGTCTGTGGCATGCATTCCACTAATTACCAAAAGCCAATTTAGTTTTTCCCAGTATCTGAACATTTACAGTTAGTTATGGGCCAGATGTTGCTTTGTCCATGAGCATGATACACCTGCAGTCATCTTTTCTTTCATAAAGAAAACAGACCAATGATTACAAATTGAAGTGGAAAAATTGTATTTCTTTTTAATATCTGTATTTCACAGAATCAACTAGGTTGGAAAGGACCTTGAAGATCACCTAGTCCATCCGTTTAACATAGCACTGACAGTTCCCAGCTACACCATATCCCTAAGCACTATGTTGACCCGACTCTAAACACCTCCAGGGATGGGAACTCCACCACCTCCCTAGGCAGCCCATTCCAACGCCTAACAACCCGTTCTGTAAAGAAATACTTCCTAATATCTAGTCTAAACCTTCCCTGGCACAACTTGAGGCCATTACCTCTTGTCTTATCACTTGTTACTTGGTTAAAGAGGCTCATGCCCAGCTCTCTGCAACCTCCTTTCAGGTAGCTGTAGAGGGCGATGAGGTCTCCCCTCAGCCTCCTCTTCTCCAGACTAAACACTCCCAGTTCCCTCAGCCACTCCTCGTACGACCTGTGCTCCAGACCCTGCACCAGCTTCGTTGCCCTTCTCTGGACACGCTCGAGTCATTCAATGTCCTTTTTGTAGTGAGGGGCCCAAAACTGAACACAGGAATCGAGGGGTGGCCTCACCAGTGCCGAGTCCAGGGGTGAGATCCCTTCCCTGTCCCTGCTGGCCACGCTATTGCTGACACAAGCCAGGATGCCATTGGCCTTCTTGGCCCCCTGGGCACACTGCTGGCTCCTGTTCAGCCGGCTGTCAGTCAACACCCCCAGGTCCCTCTCTGACTGGCAGCTCTCCAGCCACTCCTCCCCAAGCCTGTAGCGCTGCTGGGGGTTGTTGTGGCCCAAGGGCAGCCCCCGGCATTTGGCCTTATTGAAACTCCCCCAGTTGGCCTCAGCCCATGGCTCCAGCCTGTCCAGGTCTCTCTGCAGAGCCTCCCTGCCCTCGAGCAGATCAACACTCCCACCCAACTGGGTGTCATCTGCAAACTGACTGAGGGTGCACTCGATCCCCTCATCTAGATCATCAATAAAGATGTATTTGTAGCAGGAAACACCATTAGATGAGAACTATACTTAGTCTAGAAGCTTTGGGGTTTTTTCTGTCATCTTTCTCATGACAGTATTGTGTTTGAAATGAAGTCTAATCTAGTGGTTTCTGAATTTCTGACAACTTCCATTCAAGTACAGTTGTTTTCTAGAGTTATTTGCTTTGCAGCGAGACTTTCCGTGAAGCACTGAGCAAAATACTCAATTCCTCTGTATAAATGATCCCCATATATAACATGGGCTTGATGAATTTTTATTTGGATATTTTATTTTTGTTATTGATCTGTAAACCATTTATAGAAGTGAGAACTTCTCTGGTGTAACAATGAAGAGTATCTCAGTAGATCTTCTGAATCTTGATTATTATTTGTTGTTATCACATGTTGCCCCTTTATTTTTGCTACTTAAAACTGAAAATCTATACTGTACACACACAGCAAAATAGTCTGATCTCTGGCAAGAGAGAAGAGGTCTAATAACAGACCTGGGATCCTGCTGGATAGGAGCAGGCTTTTATTTAAAAACTAATGGAGAAATCTGGTCCAGTTTGTTATCAAGACTAAAAAAGCATAGCTGAATTTTGTCTTCTTCACACAAGTAAGTTCTTAGTGTTATCTGGAGAAATTTAAAAAGGAGTCTTCTCTAGCAGATTTGCATTTCCCACCTCCTGTTTTCTACTACAGGATTAAGCTTAATTTATGATCAGCTGCAAGAACTACATGATTTTGAATGTCAGTGAGTAACAGTGAAGGAGGGGTTTATTTTAGATATTTCCTGTCTGGATAGCCCATATGCTCTAGATTGAACCTGACGTGCCATTATGAGGATGGTACTATGCCTCTGTTGCAGCTCAAAATTGTGATTACCAGTTAAGTGGGAATACCCAGGTTTTCAAAGAAGAATTTGAAAATGTGGGCTTTGGCATGGACTAGTCATGTGGCTAAATACATACAGTCTTTTATGGGTTGGATGGTCTGTATTGTAATGTGCACATTTATATAGGCAAGCTTACTTTTACTGCTGTTGTCATTCAAGTTCTTATTCAAAGCTACCACTTTTGTACAACAATGTGTTTGGAAGTTCTTACACCAGTTATGGTATAAGCATACCCTGATAATGTGAAGGGTAGCTACTGCAGTGTCTTAATATGGCAAAATTACTGGTCATGTGCTAAGGAAGTTCCCCTTCCTCAACTGCCATTTCTTTCATGCTGGTAAGTTTGAAATTGTATAGCTACACAGAATGTACTAAGATTGTAGCACTCATTTTTATTATTGAAGGGATTTCTTTAATACGTGGATGAAGACCATTTAAATTTTTTTCAGTATGTTAAATATTTGTAGTATGTTTTTAATGCTTCCATCTTAAGACTTTTAAGTTTCTCAACTTTTTTCATTCTTTTCTAAAAAAGAAAAAAGCATTCAACATTTAATGTTCTGATTTAAGTAATAGATGGAAATGTGGAGGGCTGATCAGTTGTGTTCAGCAATAGCTGCAAAAGAAAGCTTGGGGACCTGGAACTTCTGTTTGTTTTAGGGCTTTCTCTTTTGTTCACCTCTGTAGTAAGTTTGCACTCTTTTTTCAACTCAGTACCAGTTCTTTCTGATGCATTTTTTTCTCCTCTTATGACTGTTGCCTCTTCAGATTAAAATGACACAAATCTCTGACCTCCAGGCCAGTCAGTACTAAATGCTGAATGATGTATTTTTTTCATTCTTGTGCACTCATCACAGCCACCCATTTATGACTCAGCTGTTGAACTTAATGGCAGCTGTGGGGTGTGGAAACTGAATGCCAGGCACTCTTTTGAATTAGAGCTGCTCCCTAATGCGCCATCGGGGTACCATTGGAGGAGGAGTCCCATTAACTCTTCTCTATGGGTGTTCTGTGCAGCTGGGAGACATGCTATGTCTTCAAATCAGACTGATTTTTGTTCGCTTTAATACACATTTTAAAACTATTTAGGTCAAATTACTCATTAATGATTTCTTTTGTTGTTTTGCAAATGTTAAATTTATCGGTCTAAAGTTTTGTGAGTGATTTCATTGCTCTACACCCTCAAAAGTTCATGAATGCTCTATTCACACTCATAGGTCTGCAGAAGCATTAGAAAGCTTCTGCTCTTATGTTCTGGGCACCAGCTGGAAATGCTGCTTTTCTGGATTTATACAAAATACTTTTGTACTGGTAGAGAACATTTTGTTGTTTGACAATTCACTGTTTTGTCTCATCTATAACCTTAACATTCACAAATTAAACAAATAGTTTTTGCCTACTGGAGCAAAGTAGTGTGTTCACAGTTTTTCTTTTGTTTTGAAAGACAGACCTGTCTATTCTGCATTAAGAGGTCTATTTCAGGGTAGATTCTTTCAATAGTGTTTAATTTATCCATAATAAAAGGCACAAATGTAAAAAAACAACAGCCCCATAATTATGCATATAAATGGAATATAAGCATCTGCTTTAATTTGATGGAACAGTAATGAAAAATGGTGGCAAAGTCTGCTTCCAGTAAGCTTAGTCCAGGTTTGAAAATTAGAAAATGAACTTATAGCTCCTGTAAAGGAAGGATTATTCTTATCATCTTGCAGTATGTTCTGTATTGTATGTTCTTTTTTCCTGTTTCGTAGTGATAAAAGATAAAGCACTGAAAGGAACATAGTCAGGAATCCTAGACTGTAGTTATGCCATGCTATACTCTATACTTATTTACTTTATTTACTTTATACTATACTTTATCTAAAATTGAAGAGTTTAAGCTACTTCTAGTTATCTTTGTAATTGGAAGAATATGGCTGGGTATCATTTTGGAATGGAATTCATGCCAAAACCTAGGATGATGACTGTAGCTGATGTGAGTCTCAGCTAAATTTGAAGACTTCTGTTGACATGGAAAGGCACTGGAAGTCAAGGCTCTTCCAACAGACAGTAATTTTTCTGACTTAAGCAGAATAAATGGTATCCAGATTTTTTTGAGGAGTATTTTATATATCTTCCTTTGTAACGAAGTTATGGACTGTGCATCTCAGAAAAATTATAGTAGTTACGAAACATAGAGGTCACAAACTTCTTAAAGCAAGGAATGTGAAATTATTCTTTCTTTTAATTACATATATTAAAATGATTAAAAGGTTTTTTGCATTTAATTTGTAAACAGTATTTGTCTAATATATACATGATGCATATGTGATCAATCAACTTGGACCAAGGTCATTTACAACAGGGAACTTCGTATTTCAGGTCATATTCATAGAAGCCACATCCTTTATCAGCAGAGGTAATCTACATTAAGGATTTGCAGTAGTGCAAAAACATACATAGTTCCACATTCTCCTAATCCATACAGACCCATAAAACTGGGGTCAAGCGTTTTGTTTCTTTGAAATAAATTTTACTTTGGGTGGGAAAGCCTGTAATAAAGACCAAGAGATATGGTATTGGAAAACAATTGTTGCATCTGGAGTTTGGCACCATAGACTGAAAGGTGAATCACATTATACCCAGCATCTGTGGCTTGGCTAGGTTAGGCAGGAAACATTGGTGGGGATATCCCTTTAGCAACATCTGTGCTGGCACTGTGGTTCCCTCTGACCATAAAGCTGCTAATATATGCAGTGGTTTGTGGAAATGTAAATGTTGTCCTTGACCTTACAAGTCAGTTGCCAATTCTTCCCTACTTTGCACATCTCTGTCTTTGAAATGTGCTAAGTACTTCTCACAGGCTGGTTGTGTGCCTGTGTATGCTTGTGTATATGTGTCTGAGCATGGGAAATAAAGGTTCAAACACTGTATAAAGGAAATTCTCATTACCTGCTGTTAAAAGGCTTGTTTCTAGTGTCTCAATGTATTTTCTAACATCTATGGGTAAAATTAGTAAACAGGATTGTCTGAGTTACTCATGAATATACATTACTGATTTCTTAGTCTCCCTTCTCAAAGTTGTATTTTTGGATGATCAGTCACAAAAAAGTCTCTTTGCACATATCAGTGAGAACAGAAATGCCATGAGCTATTTAATAGGTTGCACAGAATATATTAAAATATTTTTGGTATTGAGGCTAGAACACATTTAGCAGTGAGACTTCTAAATATGGAAAAAATTACTTTATTTGGATTGCCTAAAATAGAGATGAGTATCTAGATTCAAACTTTGCCAGTATATCAATATTAACATAATACATGTTCAAAGATAATTTTGCTTTGGGGGGGGTCAGAAAAAAAATAATGAAATTTGATTAGGTTTTTCCAAGCTCTTTTGAATGTTATCAGAACTGAAATGTATATGTTTTAACACAAATGATAGTAATAATAACTCTCTGGAGTTCAAGAGAAATATCGTCTTAAGTAACTTTGTATGAGTGTGTAAACACAGACATGTAGAGATTACATAGCCTTTCCTGAAAAGTCTGCTTATATCAATAAAAGAGGTGAGAGAAAATTGCATTTGTTAATTGTAATTTGCTAGACCACCTCCACTGTAAGACTTTTAAAAATGATATGGCATAAATGGACTAAAGCAATAAGACAACCGTGAAGGGAGTGGCATTACACAGTTTAATTTATGTACATGGGTGGGGACACTTGCTAGCAAATCACGAGTTCAATTTTAGAATTCTATGGGTTATTTTAAAATAGAACAGATGTCTGAACAATACAAACTAACTGCACTGTATGAAATTACTTCACCATCTTCTGAAGTGATTTTAAATTCTGGTTGTGTTTGGTTTGTTTTTCAGAACTGGCTAGATTCTTCGAAGGAAATTAAGAGGCAAATTCGAAGTAAGTACTTTGTATTCAGGTGTTATGCTCCTTTTATTTCCTCACAGAAATATTCTTCATAAACTTAGTAGCCTGAATGTTGACTAAATTTTATACTTACAGCACTAAAGTAATCTGATAATGATGTATTCAGCCTTAGAACAGAAAGCAAAGCTTCCATTTCTGTCCACTATCCAAGAAGGAGTGAATCATTCAGCCTTCTGCTGTAGAAGTTAATTATTATACTGGCTGCTGCCTCAAATTTTCTGTTGTATATGACTAATAATTGGTCTTTCTGCATCCTGAAACAGTAGATGTTTTTCAACTTTGCGCTCATATTTGGATTATATAGGATGGAGAATGTAATCTTGTAAAGATGGTCATGGTCGTTGCTATAGGACTTTCTAACTTCCAACACCCACCAGAATAATATGAAACTATAAAAAGAAATTCAGTATGTCTTACAGAAAACGCATATTCTTCAGTACTGATCAGTCCAGCATTGGCTTTTTTGATGTGTCGATCATTTCCAGAATGGAAATGGAATAGGGAGCATAATCTCGCTACCATGCTTTTCAGACTGAATCCATGCGAGAAGCTTTTCTACTTCCTATGCTGAATACACAATGGGTAATTTATTTTACTGTGTTTGCATAAAACTCTGTCAAAACTCTTCACTAGCCTGGTGGGTTTCGTAGTAGATAGGGAAGTGAATGGAGAGTAAATTTAGGAGATATTCTGAGTCTGCATGTTGCAAAATAGCCAGCTAAGAAGTGCTAGACAGCCCTTGCCCTTACTGAAATTCTTTTTATTGCTTTACCCATTTGTGGCCAATGCAGGGTTTTTTTGTTGTGGTTTTGATGAAAATGTTCTTTTGGTAGTGCCTGATAGGAAATGTAAGTGGGCAGGAGATGGTGATGATAGTAAGATTTACATGTCTATATTTCCAACACAAGAATTTAAGTTAGATATTTAAGAAACTGAACTTTTTTTGGGAATGTGATCCATTGTGAGCGCTTGTAATTAAGACAGCAGTGTGTTATTTACAATGACAAAAAGATGGTTTCTTTACTATTGTTAACTTCTTATTTCAAGGCAACACTCAAATTTTTCCAGAAATCATAGCGGTGTTAATTCTGCTTTCTTTAGACCTTTCCCAATCAGTGAAATCCCTTACTAGGAATCTGCAGTTTATATTTTAAGTAAAGAAATTAAAGTTACAGAAGCTTCCTTAGAAATGATGGGTTTTGATCTAACATGCTCTTGTATAAGCAAATTAGACCTATTAAAGCAGTGAATGTACTAATATACACTTATGCAAGTTAGGGGCAATCCTTTTAATTAAGTTAGATTCAAGTATTATAACTTCTTATTCTACAGGTCTTCATTAATAACCTATTAGTTATGCAAATACATGTAGGCTGAAGACTTGTTTTGTTTGGGTTTAATATTTGACAAAGTATTGATGACATTGATACTTTTTGTTATTGTCTTCTGGAGTGATCTGCATTCTATAAAGCCTACAAGTATGTATCATGAATCTAAAGTCTAAGAACTGACCTGAAAATTTTTTGGATGCACTATAGAACATTTTTTTAATACTTTATAATATATACTAAAAATATATATTTGAAGGAGATTTGATTTTTTCATACAGCATGAGGACATGCATTTTATGGAGGTCAAGTCCAGTTTCTTGAATCAGGCATTGTGATTTTTTGGAATTTTTTTGCTGCTCTTTAGCACTTCAGAGTTGATAGGCACAGTGTATCAGGCAAACAATCAAGTAAGAACACCATTTTACAAGTAATCAGCATCCTGTCAACTGTGTTCCTCATAACTAAAGTTTCCAGATACTGTAATGCATGACAAAGACAATTTTTATCCCCTAGCTACATGAGTACCAAGTAATGAGGCTTTTCTTTGTTTCAGACTTAGTTCTGAATATAGTTGTCTTTGGGTCAAGAATGGAAATCTTACATACAAAAATACTCGATTATAATAAATTTAAGGTACCTGTAAAACCTACAAGTCCATTTGAATGTTTGAAATTAAGAAACTCTTTTCTTTTTCTCTTTTAGAGCACAAACTAAAGCACTAGTTTGCTAGATAAGTGTATCTGGAGAGTTGCATTGATCTGAACACACAAATTTGGAAATGGAGTTCAGCATGTCAGTTTGCAACTTACTATTTATAACAGTCTTTGTCTCTTTCTTATGTGTGTACATGCTTATACTCTGCACATTGGGCATGTATGTACCACCTGTGACTGGGGAAGAGGAATTAAGAATCCTGTAGTCTCCCCCAAGTCATGTTCTGCATCAGGCTGTCTCTTGCTAATTCAGGGTCCTTAGGCCTTCTGTGTGATCTCTTATTAGTTCAGGTTGGCCTTTGGCTGGGCGGTTATGTTGGATCTCAGCAATTACTGATGTTACTTCAGCTAATGAATGTGATCCACAGATAACTTTCTCTGTTCTCTGAGCTATGAAGGTGGCAAAAACCTTGTTTGTTTTCAGCCAGTTTGACCTCTTTAGGAAAATTAATTCTTTACTTTTTTCTAACTCATGTAATAGGATATCCACTGGCATGGATTAAAACCCCTAGTTAATTCAATCAGAGACAGGTGTAGTAATTACATTTCTGTCACTATCTTCTTCAAAATTGATACATCTAAAGCGGATTCAGGCTTTTGCAAAATTGAGAACTTCAGCTCAAATATTGTGATGGTACAGGCAGTAGCAACTGACCTTGAAATAGTAAAATCCCAGACTTCACAGAGAGTGTGGTGGTTCACCCTTATATAAAATTTAATTTGAGAACTTACCAGTGTGAGTTGTTGTACATGCAGTTAGTATAGAACACATGATACTCAGCTGTTTTGTCTATAGATATTTTTCATAACTCTCATTCTCAGACTAAAAGAAGTGAATGAGTAAACTCCATAAGCCTTGTTTCATCATAGTGTTTATTGCAATTGAAGATCAATCTTTTGTCTGCAATGTTCACAGTTACTAATTAGATGTGAACATGTAAACTGTTTTGGGAAGCATAATTAGTTGTTTTTATTGTTTGTGTAATTGAAGCGTACGAAACTGAGTTATAGACCTGATTATCATTCTCTTTACACAAATTTTGAAGCTATTTTGGGAATATATCCTGTTTTTAGTGTCAATGTAGTTCATTCTGTTCTAAACAGAAATGAGATTTGTATGCTGTGCAGAATAGTTTAAATCCAAGGTAAAGTTATGTCAATTAAATCTATTTCTAGTGTGCAGCACGATTAGTATTTTTATTGCAAAGAATACTTTCATATTGCACCATAAGAAATGGAAAGGATTTGGATGTTCTGAAGGCAAAATAGACTGGTATAGGGGTGGGTTTTTGTGCATTGACACCTGATGGACACATTTAACTGGATTTGCTCTTGAAGTTAACTGTAAAATTGTCTTACTGTCTTTTGCCAAGAGAATACATATTTAGCCAGAAAGATTCTAGAAACTCATCACTGTACCTAGGATATGACTAATCTGATCTAATTTAGGTTAACTCTGTCCACTTAAGGTAAATGCACTTGTTTTTTGAAGAAACACTTTCAGGAAGTGCGTAGATGCATTCTGTGATTCTGTGAAGTGCCTGAGAGGGGAGCCAAACCAAATGCCCCTTTTTTTCCATTGCCTATGAAGAGAGGCAGTGGTGTCTTATGTATATAATTACATTTCAGCAGTCTAGGGCTGAAAGAAGCTATGTCCACTAGCATCAAAAGAGGTAATGGTTATGGTGATAGGAGAGTTTTCTTTTTAAGAAGGAGTGATTAACCAAAGGACTGAAGATAGTAAACTTAATTTGCATGTTATTTGATTCAGTTAAGTATTGAGGGGGGTGAGGGAACTCCTCTGTAATTTTATGTAAGTGGATTAGAACAGATGCAATAGTACAATAAGGCAGCTGATGACAAATCTTAGGCTATAAACTTAAACCTTTCTCTTTATTTGTACTGAAGACTGTTAGAGTGTTCTCAACATCCTTTTGTTAATGGGCATCCAGTCATTCAGATTGGGAAACTTAAAAACAGCCCAATGCAATACTGGCCTAGTCTTTAAGACATACTTAGCCAACAATTAACGTAGTTCTGGGAATGACATGGAGTTGAAATGGATTTTTTTACATTCTTGGTATATTTGCAGCACAACCTAAACAACTGCTCAAGAAAGAGAATGATGTAGAAGAATAATTATATGGTTAAATAGGTATATTTTCAAATAACGCAGTAGACCAAATGGTGATTAATAAATACAATTCTGTGAGTGTAATGTAACATGAGATTAGAATTTTGCAGCACAGCATTCTAAAATATAAAGAAATCTAATGTTTGTATTTAAAGTGCCAAGGGAAGTTAAAATTAATTAAGGAAAAGACTTGCCTTTTAAATGTACAGCTCCAACTGATTTTAATGCTAACAAAACGTATAGTTATGCTCAGGCATCAAAATATGGGGATCACTTTATGCAGGGTCACTTTATTTTATATCCGTTATTTTTATGTAAACAATGATATATCTGTAAAAGTTGTGGCTAATTTTGATCCAATCACACTTAGCCTCTAGCTTATAGTTGGTGAAGAGAACTAAGTACCTGTGCCAAGGGAAGAGCTGTCTTGCAGAAGTGCTTCTGTATATCTACAAATTATAAAAAATTATTTTGCAGTTTGGAGATGTCTTGAGTTTGTGAACTGAATCTTGTCGGTCCAACCAGGACTGTCTGTTGTACTCTGCTTTTTACACATTTTTGAAAATGTAGACTGGAAAGAAACTTCCTCATTTCTTTGATTTTCTTGGCGGTATTATAAGAAAAAATATAGAATTAATTGTCTTAATTTTATGGGGTATTTTTACATCTGCCTGTCAGTAGTGTATCTGTCCTAGTCACACAGTAACCTAAAAATCTTAGCTGAGACACAAGAGATATCACGAGTAAAAGTCAGAAAAAACCTTTACTGGAAAAAAACCCTCACTGATTTCCTAGTTTAAATGGGATGAATCATGTTAATTGTATGCTGCTAGCTGGTTGGTTATATTGCATTCTTTCTCTAAGAATGAGCCTAAAATTGCCACAGAAGCATTTTTGAGGTAACAAGCTGGCTAGAAAAATTTCTGACATTTCTATAACCCATATTATTAAACATCAAAACAGAGGGCTTTATCAGGGACAGAATGCTAAATATCATTTTAAATATCAGATTTTTTTTTTGTTTGTTTTTGTCTTGGCCACCAATTCAAAGTGCCAGTAATAGTGTGCACTATTGTAGGGAGACAGTTACGTTTGTATGCCTCGGTTATGTGTCTATAAACAGTATGCTGTAGTGAGAAGTATAAATACAGACTGTGCACATTGTAATATACTTGCTATTCTATATTCAGGGGATAAATGTGCTTTCAGTAATTGGGCAAAATATAAGGTCACCAACTGTCCAGAAAATATTTAGTACAAAGTCAATTACATTTTTTCAATGGATTAGCTATGGAGTTAGTATGAGTAGACATCTGAAATTTTTCACATAGTCTATGCATTCAGAGGATTTATGCTCTTTTCAGCTTTTTACAGAGAATATACGTTTTTAATTTTTTTTTTTTTTTTTTCTTAAAAATGGTGTCTAGGTCTCCTGGCTACAGTGCTTTCAGAAAGCTAACTGTAGAAATGCTGACAAGAAAGGGAATAGGTTAAGCAGGAATTCATCTGTGACTAGTTTAACTGCAATTTTAGACCAGGAAAAATTGCTTCATACCAGGAAACATTGCTTCATTCCAGGAAAAGACTGGTTTAATACCTCTGTGGAAGGACACATCCTTCATCCATCTCTCCCCATCCCACAGCCCTTCTAATATGACAACATTTCCTGAACACTTTTTGCATAGATATTTTGGCCCACTTGCTCCTCTTCATCAGTTTGGCTCATTCAGTATCAACAACTTTTCATTAAATGATGCTAATTCCCTGGAAGATAAATGATGGAAGTGGGCTAATTATTCCAGTTTGTCATGCTATATGTATTAACTAGTGTTAGGTATTTTTTAAAGGTATTTTTGTCTTAATTCTGTCTTGCACTGGATTGTAGTAGATGACACAATGAGGCATTTTACCTAATTCAGTACTATATCTACATCCGATAAATTAGGCTTTCTCATTTAAGGAATCCTGCCTTATTTTGTAAGGTTATCATCATTCTAACAAATAACTGATAGCTGGGAACATTAAGATATCCTAAAACTGTGACCTCTCAAAAGAGAATAAGTGACTTAGCAACCAGGTGGAGAATGAGGTTCACACTTAAGCAGAAGTTGAAGTTCTCCAAAGAATAGTCATGTCTGAAAAACTGAAATAATTTTTAATATGTTGAAAGACATTAGAAATATTGCTACAAGGCAACTCTTCACCTTCAACAGCTGTGAAACTTTAAAACAGGATTTTTTAAAGTAAACAACCTTAAACAAAAATGTCAGCACTCTTTTGTAGCATTGTTGCAAATGACATTTCTTTTTTGTTGTTGTTAAAATACACATTTTTCAAAGCATGATCTATCTGTGTAGGACAGATTTTTAAAATTGTTTGCTGTCCAAAATTCAACATTAACAAGCTTTATAAAATGATAACCTCTTTCCACCAAAAAGTATTTTTGCTAGGTCTTTCACCAAAATATTATTTGCATTAGAGAAAAGGGGCAAGAGAAAGACAGAAACGGTTATTTAACTGTTTCAATAATATTTTGATTTCTTATCATTCTTCATCATTTTTTAGCAGATCTACATTGTAGTGTTACATTCTTTATGTTTAGCAAGATATAATAAAGCTCAACTGCATTTGCTTTCAAGCAGCATGCAAAACCAAACTATTACATTCTTTTCCTAGATTCCTATTTTGGGATTTTTTATTACATATGTATGTCTGCATTGTACTTAATAAAATCAGTTTGAATTAGGAAAGTTCTACATTTTGTCAAGTTATTAGTACTTTCCAATGAATGTATTCCTCTTCTATATAGTGTTACAATACTGGTAGAGACTGTATTTTAATTGTTGTTGAGTGACTTTAGCTTTCAAGTCTTAAAAGCATATTTAAAACTAGAGCTGTGACTAAAGGCAACATTGTATTATTAATCTAGTTTTAAGCATGCTTTTGCTTAAGAAATGCACATGGTGTTAACAGTTGTAGCACATAAGAATTTAAACTTAAAACATCACTATTATAGTTGCTAAAGATATTGTTTCTCAAAAAATATTTTAAAGGAGGAATGGCTAATATTTTTTGTCTTCCATGCATTCTGTATGAATATGAATAATTTACTTATTATCTTTCTGTTGTATACAATGCAGACCTCATTTTGACATCTCATGTTCATAGTTATTGTACAGTCTCTCACATTAAGTCAGTTTAAACAGGAGGAGACTGTTAGCCTTGGAGGAGTTGGAAATAAACACAAATTCAGTGCAAGTGTCTTTAAACACAGAATATCTGAAAAGTGTCAATATATTATGGTAGTTTTCAAATTAAAAATGTCTTCTGATATTTACATAACTTAATGTAAAACATTCTTTAAAAATAATTTTTAACATGCTAATCTTTCACTGTATGTGTATGAGTTACCTGATAATGAAAATAATCTATACTTCTTATTAATATACTGTAAAAAGAGGGAAAAAACTTTCTTCAAGTTTTCAGTAATCTAAGATTTAAATGACTGCTTAACATTTTTCAGTAAGGTTCTTTCTTTGCTTCCTTCAACTTGTTTGTGATTAACAATCTAACATTTCCCATGTTTAGGTTTACCTTGGATATTCACCTTTAATGTGAAGTTTTATCCCCCTGATCCTTCACAGTTGACTGAAGACATCACTAGGTATGCACAGTTCCTAATTTTAAGGCCATATAAAATTTCTTCTTCAGTTTCTGGATGCCATAACAGGTTTGGCTATTACTATAGAACACTATAGATATTCTTACATCAATTGCTTTTTGGAACAAGGTTGAAAAGGCAAAGTGAAAACTTCAGGAAGGAACCTGAGAAAGATTTAATGATGTGGGGATGTTATTTGGGTGGGAGGTAAGATGCAAATGATCATATCTGAAAGAAGCCAGTGGTTTATTGTCAGGCTGCTATTTTATTATACAGCAAAGGAGGGTGTGGGGCTATTGATATTAAAAAGGAAGCTCAAGGCATCCAAGCTAATTCAGTAATAATCTAGGCTAGGTTGGTGATAACATAATTTTATACATATGCATTAAATAAACGCATAAAACGTAATAAAATCTGAAAATAGTTCTCTTCCAAAGTGCTTAGATAGAAAATACTTAGATTGCAGTGGATACTAGACACCTAAAAACTATCACTGCAAGTCTAACATAACCAATGAGTAGAGTGCAGGGAATCAACAATCATTTTTTCAGGAGTTATGAAAACCCTAAACACACAGTTTTGGTTTGGAGTTAGATGACTGCTGAGGCAGAATATATTTTACATCATGTAGGATGCATCTTCTGCACAAAACAAGATAGCTTCACAAATATGTAGCTGATATATTACTACAAATAGTCTAAGACATTTACTCAGTGTATTTAAAAGAAGCTGTCTGTTTGAAAATTTTCAGTGAGTTGGTTGGCTTTTCAGTTGCATGTTCAGCTGATAAAAACATTTTTATGGTTATAGCTTAGAGCTAAATTTCTTTAAATTTAAGCTTCACTTGTAAATCTCTATTTATGTTCAAAATCTGTGCTAAGGCAGAATGTTTACTGATTATTGACTTGTTAAATTTGATAGAAGGCTGTATGCAGTACCTGAAATACTAAATTCTAATACATACATGGTTTAAGGAAGGCAATTATGAGTTCAGTACTGAACTGGATTTCTTTTGTGTATGACATGACTTGATTAGCTTGTGAACTACAAGGGATATAAAAGTTAGAATTTTAAAGCCAAATGGAAATATCAAAGGAAATGCATGGGTTTTTATTTGTAAACCTTACATACCTGCAGGCTACAATTTGAAATGAAGGGGTTACTAAGTCAAATCTTGTTACAAACTAGATAGTTTTTTATTCATTGATATTGGAAATGAGAATTTTTCCTTCTCTTCACATTATTTATGAAAGTAATATTAACTCTTAAAAATGGACGTGAAATTTACTGTGTGGCAATAATGCTCAAATAATGTAAGGTGTAACAAATTATTAATACTTTGATTCATTTTAAAATATGCTTATATGATTACATTCATCTCGATAAATTCTGCCTATCACTCATAAACTTGTCATTGGTAACACTTTCTCTGTTCTTGTTTTTGTTTGTTTGGGTTTTTCCCCTTTCCTTTGTCTTGCAGATATTTCTTGTGCCTACAGCTTCGTCAGGATATTGCTTCTGGTCGGCTGCCATGTTCTTTTGTGACTCACACCCTCCTTGGTTCATACACCCTGCAGGCTGAGCTGGGTGATCATGATCCCGAGGAGCACCGCAGTGACTATATCAGTGAATTCCAATTTGCACCCAATCAAACTCAAGAAATGGAAGAGAAAGTAGCTGAGCTACACAAAACACACAGGTGTGTCAGATACAGTGGGTTTAAATAAAATCATCATGCTTTGCCACATTTATGTCAATTCTCTTAAGAGTATGTGTAAAACTGCTAAGCTGAAGTTACTGTTACTTTGAAAATCTTTTGCTATGTAACTAGAGCCTCCTACTTTCACGGAATCATAGAATCATTCAGGTTGGAAAAGACCCTTGGGATCATCGAGCCCAACCATCAGCCCTACTCTACAAAGTTCTCCCCTACACCATATCCCCCAACATCTCATCCAAATGACCCTTAAACACATCCAGGGATGGTGACTCCACCACCTCTCTGGGCAGCCTGTTTCACTGTCTGACCACTCTGTCTGTGAAAATTTTTTTCCTACTGTCCTGTCTAAACCTCCCCAATTGGAGTTTAAAGCCATTCCCTCTTGTTCTATCACTAATTACCTGAGAGAAAAGACCAGCACCAACCTCTCTACAATGTCCTTTCAGGTAGTTGTAGAGTGATAAGGTCTCCCCTCAGCCTTCTCCTCCTCAAACTGAACAGTCCCAGCTTCTTCAATCTCTCCTCACAGGATTTGTTCTCCAGGCCCTTCACCAGCTTCGTTGCCCTCCTCTGCACTCGCTCCAGCACCTCAATATCTCTCTCATATTGAGGTGCCCAAAACTGGACACAATACTCCAGGTGAGGCCTCACCAGTGCAGAGTACAGGGGGACTATCACCTCCCTACTTCTGCTGTCACACTATTTCTAACACAAGCCAGGATGCCGTTGGCTTTCTTGGCCACCTGGGCACACTGCTGGCTCCTGTTCAGCCGGCTGTCAATCAGCACCCCCAGGTCCCTCTCTGACTGGCAGCTCTCCAGCCACACCTCCCCAAGCCTGTAGCCATGCAGGGGGTTGTTGTGGCCCAAGTGCAGGACCTGGCACTTGGCCTTGTTGAAGCTCGTCCCACTAACATTGGCCCACCGATCCAATCTATCCAAGTCTCTCTGTAGAGCCTCCTCCTTTCATGTATTTAAAAATCTTAGTTTGAAAATAGTAGCTTCACTAAGGTCTCAGAAGAGAACTTTTAGAGAAAATATTTTTATCTGAGCATATGAATTATTTTAAGCAACATACAGCTAGAATATTTTGAAGGAGTGATGGTGGAAATTTCTGCTAAAGGAATATAATATGCTTTGAAAGAACACTTTCCCTTTAGGGCAAAAATACTACTGATACCTTACAAACTGAGGTTTTTCTACGTGTCTGAATTCCAGGATTCCACTCAGTGTTGATTCTCAGTTCTTTTGTCAATAAACTCAAGGCTTATTCAATGGTTTTAGGGGCTTGACTCCAGCACAGGCGGATTCCCAGTTCCTAGAAAATGCTAAGAGACTCTCCATGTATGGAGTGGATTTACATCATGCCAAGGTATTGGGGATTGGTTTGGTTTTGTTTTGCTTTAGGATAGACATGCTTAGTATTAAAGAACATAGTATATATAGATTATTTAAAAAATTTCATACCCTTGGTTCTTAGCTGTTAGCCTTGTATCTCTTGGTCAAAGTAATTGCTCATTTTACAGCTCTACTAACATCCTTAGAATTTCCTTTAAATCTAAGTTTATTTAATCCGTAGATGTGCTGCTTGGAAATAATATTATATTCATAATAGCAGCTAAATACATTTAAAATGTCAGATTTTTGATGCCAAGGAGACGTGGGGTCACAAAGTGAAGCCTAAAAGAACACATAATTGTTTTTGTAGTATCATGAGAGTTGAAAACAGAGGGTGGTGGGGAGGTCTTGGCTGAGGGCGTTTTTTGGTGCTTTTTCCACTCCTCTGGGTAGGTCAAATCAAATTTGCATTTCTAGTGGGATTTTTTTAGTTAAAAACCCAGTAAACCAACTAAGCAACCCCCTCCCACTCCCTCACACAAATCCAGAGTCTCAAATCATTAGGAAAATGAATGCATTGTAAGCCTATCAGTCCTATACTTAAAAAAGACAATCAAGACTTTTAAATACTGGAGAAACATTGTTTAATTCTGTTTCACATGGAAACAATGTGCACTTGTTTTTGCAGTTTTCCATGGACTTTTTCCCATGTTTTGTTAGAAACACTTGAAAGAAATATACTTAAATTTTTATTCACATACATTAATTATGTCTGTAACATTCTTTTTGTAATACAAGTGCAGCACGGCAGTTCACTTGGTCTGTAGTGTTTTAAGGAACATAAATTTTTAGAGTATTATTGGAGCTTTCTTTTCCCATAGTGAACTAACTGCAAGTATTTGAACTGCTGTTTGCCCAGATATGTTAAAGTTCTTAGTTATGCCAGTGAACCAATTTTTTATAAGAGTGTTGGCATTTGATGTAGTTGATTTGTTGTTGGGGAGGACATGACATTCTGCTCTATTGTGTAGTGGTACAGTGTATTGAAGCCTTATCAGTAAATTATTAGTTTTGTAGCCTGTAAAACTTGGCTGTCAGTGGAACAGAACGCTCAGAAAGCCAGCCCACCAGGACTTTGAAATCATTATGTTGACGTTTTCAGCCAACTATCCATTACTGCCTGTATCTTTACTGGAATAGTAAGTGACTGTAAAAGATGACCATGATTACCAACTTGTTCAGACTTTTACTGACTGTTTTAAGTTGGAAAGACCTGGTTTTAATTTTTCTTATTTTAATATTTGTTGAAATTATTGGTAGCACACCCACCATACCTTTCCTTGCTTGTAAGTTGTTGACTTAGTCCCTATTGCCAGAATATTGACAAATTTCCCAGAACTGTGGCATGTGCAATGACATATGAGCGCCAAAGCTATTACTTAGAGTCCAAGGCCTTTCCTATAATATTCATATACTTGGCTATTTCTACTTTATAAATCTCATTGTCAGGGTCTTTCAGGTTTGAATATGAAACAAGTCCCAGTTGCATTATTCCCTCAAGGTATGCCAGTGATGATTACTTGTGTGGAATGTTATTAAACTGATTTTTATGAAATTGTCTCATACGTGATAGGATTCTGAAGGTGTGGATATCATGCTGGGTGTATGTGCTAACGGGCTGCTCATTTACAAAGATAGACTCCGGATCAACCGCTTCGCTTGGCCAAAAATTCTGAAGATTTCCTATAAGCGAAGTAATTTCTACATCAAAGTCAGGCCAGCAGAAGTAAGTAGGACCTTTCTGTTTTGTTTCTTTTGTGAGATCATTTCTATCCAGTAACAAGAAAACATCCTCATTTTTTCCCAGATGTCCTCACAGGCTTATGTTAGATTTGAGCAGAATTTAAGAGCGTTTTGTTTTCCCCTTCAGATTTTACTGATTGTGTTAAACATTTGCCTTGATTAGTAAATGCAGACCAAGAAGAAAATCTATTTTCTTTTGTTAATAGATGCCATCTTGTAATTTTAGTGGTTTTTACAGGGAAAGCTCCTTACACTGGCCATGTTCTGTCTATGCAAACTTTCAGTCCTGGGAGAGAGCCAGCTTCTCTTCCTCTTTGGGTATAATTGTTCACTAAATGTCAATGCATGTAGTTTATGGGTAACTGAAGGCTTGAGTTGTCCTGTAGGACATTAACATCTTTCTATTAGCTGCTGTGGAAATAGTGGATTCAACTTTCTTTTCAGATACTGTTAAAAGTTTGCGGGAGTTGCTGAAGGAGGGTGAGGGTGGGTGTGTGGGGGGGTGTGGGTGTTACATTTTGAACACACTGTAAAGAAATTCAACAAAAACCAAAATGTCAAACACACTATTTTTTTTTTTTCCGATTATACTCTAAAATATTTAGGGTAGCTTTTACTGTGTAATTAAAACAAAAGAGAAGTCAAAATAGCAACAGTACAATACTCACATTGTAGTTTTGTAAGTTTTGGAACAGATATATTGTTCTTGCACTTTCTGATGGTGCATAAATGTAATATTTTTGCTAAGAAACTTTTATATAGTGAATGAATCAGGTAGTTTTAACACTGCAGTATGGATTTCAGACTTATTAAATCCAAGGAAAGTGTGCAGCACAACCTGCAGTACAATTACTTCATGCAGTTTAAAAATAAATACATTGGGCAGCTAGTCAGAAAATCAGCAAGGAACACTAAAGTATTGTTGGGTTTCTCAAAAGAGTCATTAGTACAGATGGGAAGTGATAATGTGATTACTACCCATCATGACTAGCCCCCCAAGTATAATTTTATTAAAAGGCTGGAAATTCTGGTGTGGGTTTTTTTTTTTAAATCTTATGAAGTCTTATGACAAGAGAATTACAGCTTGTTACAGTAATGGAACTATCAGAACTCTGCCTGATAGTTAATAACCAGCTTAAGAAAATGGGTTAATTTATTTGTGGATTCTTTCTAGCTGGAACAGTTTGAGAGCACTATCGGGTTCAAACTGCCAAACCATCGGGCTGCTAAAAGGTTATGGAAGGTTTGTGTGGAGCACCATACTTTCTTCAGGTAAATGATAATTCTCTGTTTCCCCCACTTTTCCAGGTATGCTTATATCTTTCTTTTAAAGGATATGAGGAAAGTATAGAAGATTTCCCCTCTTTGCCCATAATCTCTCAGCTCAGTAATACCTCTTAGAAGAAGACACCCTAACAATCACTGACCCCAAATTACCAATTCTGAAAGTCTCAAGTACAATTAACTGCTTTATTTACATTTTCAGACTGCTAACTGGATGGAACTAAACTAGTGATAATACGTAAGACTTCCTGAGAGATTGACTCTTCAGAGTGGCCATCTAGAAAGTCACTCTATACCTTCGCAGGAAGCTCTTAGAACTTGACAGCAATCTTCATTCTCTTCACTTTTCAGAATATTCTGCTCAGTGTAAATACTTAAAGCTGAATTGTCCCTTATTTATAAACTGGACTGAGTTCACAGTCATTCTTTAAAGAACAGAGAATCACTTTAGAAACAGACTAGTGTTGTTTATGTAATAATCCATAACTTTCTCTGCATTTTTTCCTCAGTAACTGATAAACATAAAATTCTGAATTGGCCATTGAAACTGTGTTCTATTTGTAAATGAGCACTTAACAATATGCCACAGAGTTGTTTCTCTATTTCCTTCATTGAAAAAGAATTTGAAAAATCTTCATTTGATTTTTATAATAGCACGAACTCCATGAGGGAGTGCATGTGCCCCATGCAGCCTAGGAGTCACCGATTTAGGTTGAATCTCTCATGCATTGAATAGGCACTGAATCTGACTTTCTTGCTTCAGATGAGCACAGTAACTAGAATGTGTAGAAAGTAAGCTTTCTCCTTCAGTAGCCTGTTTTTTATTTTAAAAAAGCAGTTGTGTTTTAAGGTAGAGGCAATCCTGTTGATTGAATACTAGTGTAAGCTGAATAAACTTGCTAGACTGAGACCTTCAGAGAACTTGGGACCATAAGACCTAAGCAGTTCATTACTGACATTGTCACATTGGATGGTTTTCAGTATTCAGATTTTCACTGAACATAGAATATTCCTGAGTGCAATGTTAGAATTGGTGATTAGATTGGCAATCCCTCTTAGAACACTCCATTTAGAACTTCTTTTTTAAATCCTGATCAAAGATATTTTTTTTCATGTTGATAGAATTAATTAATTAAACTTACTATGATACATATTCCACCATTCTATTCTTTAAAATTTGAAGTCTACTTTGACTGGTGAGATCCGTTAGCACAAATAGTATGCAGTTGTGTCTGCAATGAAAAGTGTATCAACACTCTTCACATAACTCATACAGTGATTTGATTTGCTGGGAAACTGTATTTCTTAATTTTATAGTAATAAAATAGACCTGAATAGGAAAAAAGCAAATCTTATGAAAGTCAAAAATCTGAAACTGAGAAGTACCATTTGCAAATATAAAAGTTTTCAGGAGTGTTAATACATATTGGATAACCTTACTACAGAAATTTTGACATAATAAAAATATTTGGATTTTATTCCAATCAGAAGTGGATTTTCATAACTGTGAATGACATTATAACGAGCATTATGTAACAAATACTTGAACCATTCTGTAAAATCCATATACTCCACTGATGTCATCTGACAGAAAATCCTCAGAACCTCTCATCCTGATTTAAAAACAGTAAAATAAATCCAGTTCTACTTTTCTCCCAAGATAAAAAGCAGAACACCATTGCTACAACAGTCCAAGAGACTGTAGCTCTTTCACAGCATGTGTAAAGTTTGTGTACAATACCACAATAAACTGTATTCAACCTAGATGTACATTTTTAGCTTCCAGATCTCTTAGCTTGCCCTATATAACATCATAAGATTCCTTGTGTTGTTTTTTGCAATGTTTCATTTTTTCTCAAATACTTACATTAAGATCCATCTTTTTATAATGTATGGGAAATTCAGACAGCATGTGAAGTTATTTATAAAAATTTGTAATAAATTATATTGAAAATGACAATCAAAATGCATTGGATTCACTTGTATCAGCTCTACCTTATAGGATTCCAGTACCATTTTCAGAAAGCAACAGTCTAAGAAATACAGTCAGACTATATATCTACATTAATCTTTTGAAGTAAGCTTAGTCTACAACTCTGGATCTTAACCAATGGCTACAGAAACGTGCTTATAATTCTGCTTTATGATGTTTTGTTTGACATTTTCATTATTGTTTCAGTGTCTCCTCAGAATGTCTTAAAATGGCAAAAGCATAGTCTTCAGTTATTTTATGTAATTAAGCTTGTAATACAAAAAATCCATTCAAATACCCTTAATCAGGAAGTAATTAGTTCTCTTGTTTTTTCCACATTAAAAGATTAAAAGTTTATCTCAGCAGGGTGGAAGATAAAACCAGCAGTTAATGCTGTAGCCTTGCCAAGACTGGAAAATAAAGAACCTTGGAAAAACCCTCTTAGCCTTCTTCCTCTTAATGCATAATGCACTCTCTCTTGGAAATAATGTGGAGAAATAAATTGTCACAAAGATTGCATAAGGCTGTTTTATAGTAGCAATGAAAGTGAAGTTCCAGATACTTGTAATTTTATTACATAAGTGGCCTTAGTGCAGAAGGGCCTGTCTTGAATTCTGGTTTCTTTTAAAATGTGTTGGAACATGTTAGGATTCAGGTACATGCATATGCATCTAAGGCATGCAGGACTGGATCCTTCTGGCTAGCACTCTGACTAAGCCATAAACATCCTCTCTTAGTGAAAATGGTAACCTTCTACCTAGCTGTTTCGGATTTGTGTGGCAAGGTTTTGGTAGCAGGGGGGCTATAGAGGTGGCTTCTGTGAGAAGCTACCAGAAGCTTCCCCTACGTCTGATAAAGCCAATGCCAGCTGGCTCGAAGACAGACCCGCTGCTCGCCAAGGCTGAGCCCATTAGTGACAGTGGGAGCACCTCTGTGATAATGTATTTAAGAAGAAGGAAAAAAAAAGCAAAAAAAACCCCAACAAATTGGGAGGAACAATTAGCAGTGGAGAGAGAGATGAATATGTGAGAGAAACAACTCTGCACACCCCAAGGTCAGTGCAGAAGGAGGGGAGGGAGGTGCTCCAGGCAGAGCAGAGGTTCCCCTGCAGCCCGTGGTGCAGCCCATGGTGAGGCAGCTGTGCCCTGCAGCCCCTGGGGGTTGGCAGTGGGGCAGATCTCCGCCTGCAGCCCGGGGAGGGCCCCACGCTGGAGCAGGTGGATGTGCCCGGAGGAGCCTGTGACCCCGTGGGAAGCCCACGCTGGAGCAGGATCCTGGCAGGGCCTGTGGGCACATGGATGGAGGAGCCCACACTGGGGCAGGTTTGCTGTCAGGACTTGTGACCCCGTGGGGGACCCACGCTGGAGCAGTCTGTTCCTGAAGGGACTGAACCCCATGGGAGGGACCCACACTGAAGCAGAGGAAGAGTGTGAAGAGTCCTCCCCCTGAGGAGGAAGGAGCATCAAACACAATGTGTGATGAATTGATCACAACCCCCAGGCCCTGTCCCCCTGCACTGCTTAGGGGGAGGAGGTAGAGAAAGTCAGCAGTAAAGTTAAGCCTCAGAAGAAGGGAAGGGTCGGGAAAGGTGTTTTTAAGATTTGGTTTTATTTCTTATTATTCTGTTCTGATTTGATTGGTAATAAATTCATTTTTTCCCCAAGTTGAGTCTGATTTGCCTGTGACAGTAATTGGTGAGTAATTTCTCCATGTCCTTATCTTGACCCATAGGCTTTTCATTATATTTTTTTCTTTCCCCTGTCCAGCTGAGGAAGGGGAATGACAGAGTAGCTTCAACCCACCACACTATCTCACCATTCTTTTTGCTAAGTATCTCAAAATTCTTCAGTGTTGCTGAACTATCTTTAGAATGACTGTCAGTTTTCAGAACCAACCACTGGATACTGTCTTAACATATGTTGGACTGGATTCCACTGACACAGATATTCCCTGTGCAAATGCTTCAAAAGAGGAGAACAAAGTCAGAATACTTTAAAGTCTTGCCTGCCCATCTGTGACATCCTAAGTACAAAGGGCATAGCAGTTGCTGATTCTGCTTGAAAGAAGCTGATGTTCAGTGAGCTGCTAATTCTTTGCAGATCCTCAAATCAAAAAGCTCTATCTGGAATAGTCTGATGATTTTTTACAGAGAAAGAATAGGCCATGAAGACTGCCATGCTGGGTAAGCATGTATTTGCAGCACTACATTGATTCAGGAAGAAACATCAAAGACGTTTCTAGAGAAGCAGAGATTGAGAAGAGTTCCTGCAGTGATGACTGTTTATTTTATCAGCAAGGATGGCACTGGAACAAACAGTACCCTTGGTGTTGAAGCTGATGTCTCAGATTTCAAAAACAAAGTACAAACAGTGAGGGTTAGATGAATGAGATCTTGAAGTCCTCATACTGAAGGATATTCAGGGAGGTATAAAGGACCTGTCTCTTCAAACTCATATGGTATCAAATACTGGTGGAACAAAGCAGAATCCCTCACAGCAAATTCTGCCACATTGATACTTGGACTTTCTGACACTGACACTTAGGTACAAACATCCATACCCAGCACAGAACCCAGCATTAATAGTATTCATAAGTGAATACTATTTTTCACAATATGCTTTTCTTCCCCTCCTTATACCCAGCAGGCATCAACTTGCATAAGTCTATAAATGACATTGTAAAGAAAATAAAGTTTGAATCTAGCTTGTTAAACTTGTTACTGTTGGGTCACGACTCTTCAGCCATCTCAATCTTTTTTTCACTTGATACAGCCTTCTATGCAACTTTGAGATGCCATTCCCCAACTTCGAGGAATAGCAGCTGCTATATTGGTACCCCAGAATATAGGAAAGACAGTGGAAGTGGGATGTATAGTTTCTACTATAAGTAGCATTCTAAGGAGAGAGATCTGAGAGTTATTCTTTATGGACCTATAATGGCCTCATCTTTCTACAAAAAATACAATTTAACCAAGATAGCACCAAAATATAAGGATCCCACATACTTAGTCACACTGTGGAAAATGTGATGGTTATCAGCACCACTTCAACTGCAAATAATAAATAACATACATTGTTTTAGAAGTTCTTCTCAGAGCTTATAGTAGAATCCTTTCTTAGAGTTCACAAATCATGCATGGAAAACTGAAGTTGAAATACAGTAAGTAGCTTTAAAGTACCTCATTAAATGCATAAAATAAAGCCTTTTTAACTGACTTTCCTCATATTTACTTTTTAGACTTGTATCACCAGAACAGCCTCCAAAAGCAAAGTTTCTAACCTTGGGTTCAAAGTTCCGCTACAGTGGACGTACACAAGCACAGACACGACAGGCTAGCAACCTCATAGACAGACCAGCTCCATACTTTGAACGCACTTCAAGCAAACGTGTTTCTAGAAGCCTTGATGGAGGTATGGAATTTGACTTATTTCTCCAGTGTAACGATTACATTATGTGTTGTCACTCTGATCTGACCAGTATTCAAACATGTTGACATTTTGGATGGCCAGTATGTCAACTGGTTATTAATTTTGGTTTCTGATGGGTAATGTGAGGAATAGCCATTTTGGTTACTTCTCAATTTTAGGTGACCTAAAAAGTAAGTTGAGTCACTGCCTAAATTGTATGGCACTGCTGTGAATATATAGAGGATTCTATGTTCAACATGTAGCATCTGTGTTCACTACTCATATCTGTTTTACGGGATAGGCATGTACTATATACTGTTGATTGGAATTGTTTGGTCAGTGTCATCTTTTGGGCTCTGGGTTGGCCTGAGTGCCCCTTCACCAAACATAAAAGGCAAACCAGGTTGTTTCTTCTAGTTTTGTATCATTTTGTTCAGTATATTGTTATTCATTACTTCTCTGTTTAGATAACAATTTTTATGTTGGGGTTGTTTGAATAGCTACAATTTTTTTGTCATTACTGGTGTTTGGTCTCTTTGAGCAGAAACACCTTCTAATTTCCTATATTGGAAACAGGCATGCTTTCCAAAGGCAGGTATAGCAGCGGTATGTGAGAGATTTAGAAGCACGTGTTTTACTCTAAATCACTTCTGAAATAATATAAAGTAGAAAAATTCTTCAGAAAAATGATGTGAAGCTTGACTTAGATTCAGGCATACACAACTTCACTAGAACAAAAGTGAACTGTGACAATGATGTGAGTTTAGCTGCAATTCAGCTGTTAACTTTACCTTATTTTCTCCAAAAAATATTTTACTTAGAAGACACTTAATTATGCAAAAACTAATTCTTCTATACTGGGACAAATGAGCAAACTGTGATGCTTGCTTGGAAAACCTTCTGAGAACCAAAACAAAAATAAGAGGCAAAAGTGCTTGCACTGGTAGCATGTGATGAGTCCTTGTGGCAACCAAAAGACTCATCACCACATCAGTGTTACTGTCTGAGTCTGGTGTAGTTCTTGTACTTTTGTTTTAGAAACAATTAGAATTCTTCCCAACTCTTGGAGATTGTATCATCAAGGCTTTCTGGGATCCTTTGTGCATGCTCTGCAGAATACAAGGGTGTATTCATGTGTGTTCAGGCCCAAACTTTCACTCCTAGAGAAGTATCACAGTTAAGATTTGGGCATGATGAAATGTTGCTCTTGGTTTTCCTTTTTTCCCCTTAATCATCTTCAAAGGAAACCAGCTATTCCTGGCCAGCATTTAAGGCATCTTGCTGATGTTGCCATCTGCAGGCTGTAATAATTTTAAACTGTGTTCATTCAAAGTCAACCTTAAATATTGTTCTTTCTTCAGGCAGTAGGCCAGATGTAGGTTCATACCATGAGTGTACACTCGAAACAAGAAATTCTGCAGAGGGTGTGCTTGCAGTCTTCTTCTCCTTTGTGAGCAGCATGTCCAGTGCCGTTGTTCATCCCAAACACCTAGAGTTGCATACTCACCCTTGTAAGGGTTACTCTTGCTCCATTCCCACCTTGCCCTCACTAGATGGACTGCAGCATGCTGGAGGAATGGGCTGAAAGGAACCTTATGAAAATCAACAAAAATTAATGCAAAGTCCTGCATCTGAGGAGGAGTAACACCATGCACCAGTACATGCTGGGGGACCAGCTGCACTGAAAGCAGCTTTGCAGAAAAGGATCTGGGAACTCCTGCTGCAGAAGTTGAACATGAGTCAACAGTGTGCCCCTACAGCAAAGGACAGCTGTATCTTGGGCTGTACTAGCAAGAGCATAGACAGCACATTAGAAGAAATTATTACTCCTCTCTATTCAGCACTTTGTGAAGACCATATCCGGAGTACTGTGTCCATCTTTGGGATCCCCAGTATTAAATGGGCATTGACATATTGCAGTGAGCCCAGTAAGGGCCACCAAGCTGGCCAGATGGCTGCAGACCTGTATGAAGAGAGGCTGAGGGAGCTGTGGTCCTTCAGCTTTAAGAAGAGAAGGCTGTAGTGAGATACTTCTATCCACAGCTATCTACCGGAAAGGTATAGAAAAGACAAAGCCACGCTTTTCTCAGAGATGCAACAGTGATGAGGCAGTGGGGAGTGCCTGCAAGTTGAGACACAGTTAGAAATAAGAAAATTTTTTTGTTTTGTTTAAAAAGACCTTGGATATGCTCAAAACTCAACTGGACAAGTCCCTGAGCAACCTGGTCTGACTGGACCTTCTCTGAGCAGGGGGTTGGACTAGCTGGCCTTCAGATGTTCCTTCCAACCTAAATTATTCTGTGATTTGTCAAAAGTTACTTGTGGAACTTGACGGACATATGCCCAAGAAATACTCTGTTTGCCACCCAAGGATGGATCAGAAGCTTAAGTTGCAGAACTTACTACTTAGAAAGGCCCTGAAAGCCTAACATCCCAAATCCCACAGTACCTTCATTTTCTTTTCCAAGACTGATGAGAAAGTTGATAATTAAATGCCCGCCTGATACTGGGAAGTTTTTTCCCTTGCATAGTAAGTGCATATTATATGACAAGGGTACATTGCTGTTCATATCAGTGCAATGAGAACCATAGACTTTTTGCAAAACCAAGAAACTGAAAAATAATTTATCACTCTCTAGCTCATACTGCTCATTGCTGACATAACTATAAAATCATTTTGTTAAGAAGTCTTAAAACCAAAATGTTCCAATTTATCCCAATTAACCAAAATGATTTTGTTCTCTAATAGCTCCCATGGGTATCTCAGACCAAAGTCTGCTAAGAGACTTCCCTGCTGCTGGAGGGCAGGCTGCTGGAGATAAAATCATTGACATTGAAGCTGCTGGTCAAGCCAAGTTAAAAGAAGGTGACAGAGAAGAAGATGGAAGCCCAATCAAAACTCCACAATTAGAATTGACTCAGGATGGAAAGGTATGGCTGACTTTCACAACAAAATTACTTGTTCATGTGGTGTGTGTCCATGTGTGATAATATAGTGCCTATCACTTCTGAGCATCATACAGAACACCATATTAAAATCAAAACTGTCAAGTGCTTTCTGTAGGTTTAACTTAATGTAAGTGTATGTAAGCAAAAGAGAATACAGACTTCTGAATAGCATTCACCTAGGGTTTCTTTTATTTCTATAAATTTAATCTGAATTCTCAGTAAACTTGCATGAGTTCTTGGAAAAATGTTTCAAAGGGTAAATAATGTTTTATTAATTTCCTTAGTTTATTCAGGCTTAAAAAAAAAATTGTTAGTATATCCACAGTTGTGTACATTCTACAAAGTTGACTTGTGTTTGATTACCATAGGTAACAGTATCATTTTAGTAGCCATTGCAGAATTACTCCATCCTTTAGAAACTTGTATGTTGACTGAAGTGTAAATTTCTGTGAAAAGTCGAGTACATTGGTCTGTTCCTGTTGCAAACAACCATTGACTTGTCTTGTTTGTTTGAGCTACTGGGCGAATAGGTCAAAAAATTAAATGTAGACCTTGTATGATTTGATGTAAAAATTTCCTTTAAAAATGTCAGCTAAAATCTGCTGCTATTCTCTCTTGGAGATCATTTCTTTTTGGGGCAGCTCTTCAGAACTTTCTTTCATAATTAGAGTAAGTTTGTTTTGAAACATTTTGCAAGTTAGCTACCCATTTTATTCCTAGGGGGGCCGCTGAGTTTCTCCATGTGGTTCACATGTTCCCACTGCATTCAAGTGTAGAAAGGGAACAAATAGCCACAGTTGCATTTTTTTTTTGTTTACTGGCAAGTTGTAATAATTTTGAACTAGCCTAGGAAAAAGGCACACAGAAACTTTCTTTATGGGAGAAAAATGGTAAAATAAATTACTACAACTTTGGGTTTGATAAAATGGTGATAATCCCTTGTTTTCAAAGTGGCAGTATCTTTCAATATTTTAACCAAAAGAAGGGAAAAAAGCGCGGTATTTTGAGAAGCTGTTCCAGGAAGCTGTTCATTAAGTTTTTGTTACACATGCCAATTCTGTGGCCAGCTTTCTTTCCCCCCTAGCACAGATACTTCTTTTCCTTTCTGGCTCTCTTTAAGTCTTAGAGGAAATGGTTATAAACCTAAGAATCAAAGTGCCAGCTTGTCTTTCGTGTATTGCACTGTCCCCTGACCTTTCTGCCAAAGCTCTGAATGTCTGTCTGCTTACATCTGTTGTAAGTGACTACTACAGTTCAAAAGTGCACAGTTCTTTACAGTCTGAGAACAAAACATTTGTAATGGGTTGCTTTCATAATCCACTGAAGTAAACAAGTTGTCTCCTTGTAAAACACAAAGGGATTTTTATTTTAGTTGTCACTTCTATTGCATTAGTAGACTTATCCCTGTTTCTAAGTAAAAATTTTCACTAATAATTTCTTTTTTTTCCCCCTTTTCTTGTGCCTTCAAACTTGCATTTTGTTGTGCTTCCATTTTCCACTGTGCACAGAATTTTTTTCTTCAGCTCACTCACATACACCCATCACCACTACCCATCCATTCTGTGTCATCCTATCTCACCAACCTGTCACCAGTCCCTGAGTTGGACATGCTTTCAGATATTTCAGAGGAAGATCCCTTTGAGGAGCCCCTCCTTACCATCCCAGACATCTCAGAGTGCAATTCTATGAAAGAAACACCAGATCATAATAAAAATGAAATAGCTTTACCAAATAATATCTTTGAATCTATGAGACCCTTAGCTAGTCAAGGATCCCCCACCATGGAGGGAAAAATCCACACAAATGACTACAAAAGCACTAAGTTGTGTGTCTCATGCAGCTTTATTAGATGCTTTTCTTTTAGTTTCCATTCGCTGCTTGATGAGGATGGTTATATTACTTTTCCTAGCCTTCCTGATGTTTGCATCTCTTTCCTCCCACCTGGCCTTCAGCACTATATTCCTATTACCTCTCCTTCCTTCATCCCCTCTTTTCTCCTTATCTTTGTTCTGCTTCTGTCTGCTTTCCAGTCTGTTCCTTTTTCACTCACATTTTCCCTTCCTCTTGCTCTGTCCCTCTGCTACCTGGAGCCTAAGGTGACTTCCTTTAGTGCCTCTAATGACAATGACCTGAATGACAAAGCAGAGGAAGAGGAGGTGTGTAATTTTGTTGCTTAAAATGTTGGCACTTGCACATAGCTTTTATGCTTGTTCTCCCAGAGGCCTGCTCAGTTTTGCACACTTCCTAGGATAGCGATATGCCATTGTACATATATATAAATACACACACACACACACACACACATGTATATCTGTATCTTTCTAACTTTTCTCATTTGTGAAAAATTGCCATTGCAGGATTTTTAGTCAATAGATAGCTGGTGGTTTTTCTGCCTGAATTCTTACAGCATGCATAATTTCATTAGATTCCACAGACACTGAGCTGCAGGTAGAGTTGCTTTGTAGTTCAAAAAGTTGATGAGCACATAAATCTGAATACTGAAAGTGCTGTCTAATAACAGATATATCATTACTTGATACTATTTTCAAGTTGTGCTACTTGCACTGTCAATTTGTGTTAAAATGCATGTCTCCTGTGTGCATTGACTGGAATGCACATCTCCAAAGTTCTTTTTAGATCTGAAAAGTGAAATTCCTAAAAGTTGAATTCCTGAAAGTTGTGAATGCTTTAAAATCAGCTTTTTTGTTATTCCAGATTTCAGACGTTTCTGCTCTACAAGGGTGTGTGCAAAGTTGAGTCTGTCCAAGGCACTTTTTTTTTTTTTTTTAAGGTGCTTTGATTAATCTCTAGCAGCAGTTAAGGTGGAGGCTGATTTTGTTCATTAGCTGGGATTGTAGGTTGTGTCAGACTTTAATCACTGGAGTCTGAACATTCTTTGAAATACACAGTTAAAATTGCTGTACAGAAGCCTCAGTCACACTGATATGTTGCTCTGATCATCTGGAGTGGTTGACAAAATGCCTCCTTTCCTTATTTGCTGCAGATGTTACAGCAATACCACTAGAAAAAGGTGTTTTATTTTGATCTTCAAAGGAAATATGAAATCAAATATTAAAGAATCAAAAAAGGGGAGGGCCTACTCAGTGTTACATTTAACAAAGTTTGTTAGACTGATTAAATCAATACAAATATACACATTAAAAAACATGCTAAATCCGACATGATGTTACAAAAACCTGAATCTAAGTTTAAAATCATTAAAATCATTACTTTAAAAACTTGCTCAGTTTTTCTGTAACCTAATTCAATCCATCATTTGTAACATAAAGTTGCAGAAAATAGAACCCCAGATAAGTGAGAAATTAATAAAAATGCATCATTTTCTTTATGTGTGCATTCACACAATCCAAATGCAACAGTATGTGCAGTAAGTAAACCCCTCTTCAAATTTATGTACTTGCACAGTGTTGACTTCTAAATGCATCTTTTCCTAAGATTAGAAGTTCATATTTGTACCTGTGGAAAGACTAGGAGGTGGTTTGCTTTTTAAAGAACGCTGTTCCTTAAGGCGTTCAGAATACTGAGAGGTAAGATAGGAAGAGTAGCTATCATTTCCAACAGAGTGCACTGCAGTTTGATGAAGAATATATTCACCTAAAAAAGGGGCTTGAGTGCAAATAAGTCATCACAAGACAGCAACATTCCTAAAATAATTAATACATTTCGTAAATATTTAGGTGTTTGACTCGAATCCTAAACTCTCTTACCAAAGGAACTCCTGCATTAGACTCCATGTTCCCATCAGCTTGTTGCAGAGTTTAAGGCACTTACCATAGAAGTTATGCATATCTTTTCTTTTCTTTACTCATTCTTAAATTTCCATCTGGGAAAACACTGAACAGTACAACAAGAAGGGGACACAGTGTGAAACTTCCATTTTTCATGCTACTTTTGCCAAATATTATTTCAGCCATTCTACAACAATGTAGGTGAAAGAAGACCAAAGTCGCTTAGTAATTTCAACATCTGGGGCCGAAACAGTAAAGGTCTGTAAATATAGCACGCTTTGCAGCATTTACAAACAGATGAAGCCTCTTTGTTAGACTGTAAGCATATGTTAACCGTTTCTTTTCTTGAAAATTTGCCACGTGCTCACATAGGTGGAATCTGAAGAGGAGGAAGCACAGCAGAAGGTGCATGGCTGTTTTTTTACAATTAAATCTGGCTGTAGCTGCCTGCCTTGTTAGAACCCTAAACTTTCTGTGGATTTAGACTGAATAGTGCCTTTTCACCTTACCATTTTATTTCCTTTATTTAACTGTCTGGTTCTATGGATCTTTTTTTATTTACTTGCTTGTACGTCTTATATTCATTTTGATTTTTTTTAATTTTTTTTTTTTTGTGTGTGTGTGTGGCTTGATTTCACAGAGCAATTCCTTGAGAGTAGACGGGGAAAATATTTATGTCAGACATAGCAATTTAATGTTGGAGGTTTGTATATAATATAAGAAACACTTTCCCTTCTCACGGGCTGCCAGGCTGCATGGGATGGGAGGTCACCTGCAGGCTGTTACGGACACAGTGCATGAAGTGCATGGGGGGAAAAGAGCTTGGAAATGTTGCATGTTATCATTCTAGTTTCTGAGTTTAAATATAATTTTTAAAAAGCCAAACTCAACAAAAAAAAATCCAAACAAACAAAAAAACCCTCAGCTTGAATGTTGATTGTACATTTTGTTTATTTTTGCTAGGTGTTTTCAAGGTGGCAACTGGGAATAATAGCCCTATTTAGATAAAGCAAACACATAAGTCCAATTCATAATCCTAAATGGGATTTTTATATATTGCTCTTCAAAGCGTGCATCTTCTATTGATCAGGGTTTCTAATTTTTGCCATCTTAATGAACCTTTATCAAATACAGTACCTGAATAAATGGAATAAGTAAGGCACAAGCAGTGGTAGAAGTATGGAAAAACTAATTCTGGTTCTGATGCTCACTGATTTTAGAAGCTTTGAGAAATATACATGAGGATCAGATTTTTAAAGGGAATGTTTAGATATGTTTCTGAAATCTTTATTTTTTTAATTTTTCAAAGGAAATTAATTCTTACTTCCTAAAGGTTGTTTTTCACTGAAGATGAGCAAACAGCAAAGAGCTTTGAACAGTATGTTAATGCATAGTGCTTTATCACTGAAGTAGAGATTTTTATTATAAGAATTTCCATATAGTCTGTTAATCTGGATTATTTTAGCAAAGACTACCTGTAGTTGCAATCGATATCATTTTGCTTGTGGTTGATAACAAGCTAGCAACTGAAGAAATTTTACAAAATCTTAATTCTGTCTTTATTCATCCAGATGGGGCT
Organism: Athene noctua; assembly: GCF_965140245.1. Classification (NCBI taxonomy): domain Eukaryota; kingdom Metazoa; phylum Chordata; class Aves; order Strigiformes; family Strigidae; genus Athene; species Athene noctua. The sequence goes on along the minus strand of NC_134037.1, from coordinate 63,205,780 downwards.
ATAAATAATTCCCTTTGTCACAAAAACTGTCTTTTTGAAAGTCATTACTTTTGTTCAATAATAAGATGTATGAATCGCAGTAACCCAACTAATATGTTTTTGGCTTTTTGCAGCTTTTGATCATTATTGAAACTTTACTTGTGTATAACTTACTAAAGCACTGAAAGCGTGCATTGCATAACTGTGCTTTGATCAAGTCCAAGAAACGTGCCTTGTGTCAAGCCAAGACAGGTTTTAAAATAATGACATGATTGTTACGAGCTTCAGTTGTGTAACAGAATGCCTTTGGCATAAGGCTTTATTTCACTCAGAAAATACATACTTAGGGGGTCATATTTAATGTCTTGTTTGTTAGTCCTAGATTAAAAGTGAAGCACTGCTCCTGTAACAGTATGAACCTACTGAGTTGCCAGAAGGGGAGAGGCTTAGCGTTCAAAGTGCATGTGTGTGTACTTGCAGAATTAGGAAATAGAGGTGCAGCACCAAACTCTTACTGGGGCTGAACATGCAAGTGAAAAGAAATTAGAAACTAATGAAAGAAATTATAAACTTTAGTACTGGGTTAGGATTCTTCATGACTTAAGACAAGGGATATTTGCATTGTGAGCAATGACTATATAAATCCTAACCAAAATATTAAAAGTAAAATTTTAAAATGTTCTGTTACAGACTATATAAAATCTTTGTACAAAAACAAGATGCTTTAGCTAAATTATTGTATCTGATTACATTCTTTTGATAAATCAGTAAAAATTATGTCTACATTGGTATTATTCCATTTTAATCTTCAGTCTTTTAATTCTGTACTAGAAATGGATCTGAGGCTTAAACTTGAATTTCACCACAAAATACTGAAAAAAAATATTCTTGTGTTAGAGTGTGTGTAACCAACAGAGGCTTTTCTCAAGCCCTGGCATGATGGAAGGAGGATGGATTATGAAACCTGCTCTCCTCACCAAAGCCTAGCATTGTATTTAAAGGATAATGAATTTCCAAGAGACCTAAGCAGATAGAGTTTTGCCTACTTACCAGAACAGTTATGTTTCTGCATAGCTCCTGATCCTTATGTCTGTTTCTGTATCTGTAGCTTGTAGTTATTTCATCCAAAGTGCGGTTTAGCCTTATCAGAAAATCTAATCTGATATTCATGATGTGGTGTCCCCTTTGGCACTTGCCTGTGTAGGTGCAGTTTGAAAGTACACCTCTTTGGTATTGGCGTGCACAAAAACTATTTGTATATGTAGTAACACGAGTGCTGTGTCTGCTGTCAGGTTCTTAAATGTAGAACTGGCAGATATCAGGCTTTGAGTCTTTAAATATGATTCTTCCAGTAAATTTAAGCCTACATGACAGGCACAATGAGTAGTCCCTCTGAAGTTAAGCAGGTATTAGTTGCTTGCATATTTGGCCCCATAGTATTGTCTTCACATAAATATTTTTCATGGAGCTTGTAATATCAAGAAAGATGCATTTTTATAATGCTTTATGGGTTAGACTGTTCTCTCTTACAGCTACCTTCAGTAATGTCAATTGTGCAATATCCCAAAATGTTTGCTTCTGTGCTTACAAAATTTTAGATGAAAGCCAACAACTACTGGAAACTATTATTGTTTCAAAGGGCTAGTGGTTTCATGTTTTGGATGAAAATAGCCTTTTGTCAAATAACCATGAACAGGTTTTTTTTTTCCTTTGCCTTAAAATATGAAGGAAACAGTGTATGAGTGGCCCTTTACTACAGAAAAAAAAAAAAAATCTTGCTTCCCTTATTTGAAGACATTCCAAAGAAGTATAGCTCTTCAGACACAAGGCACTTTCCTTGGTTGGTTTCTTTTTTTTTCTTTTTTTCTTTGTTTTGTTTTGTTTTCCAGTTAAGTTTGCTTTTGTTGTCGTGTTTTGTCCTACTTTGTTTCACGTTGCGGGTTGCTAGGACCTGGATAAGACCCAGGACGACTTACTGAAACACCAGGCTAGCATTAGTGAGCTCAAGCGCAATTTCATGGAATCCACACCTGAACCACGCCCAAATGAGTGGGAAAAGCGGCGTATCACACCTCTGTCCCTACAGACACAAGGGGTATGTCATGGCAGACACTTGTCTGCATGCATTTCCATACAGCCCTGAATATAATACAGTAAATGCAGTTTGTCCTTTAGATTAACACTCTTTGGCTTAATATCATATTTGTTTATACTAAGTATACATTAACTTTTTACCACTTACCTTTGTACCTGACTTTAAATGTGTGGAATTTTATTCTTCTAGAAGAACAACCGAATTAGAATCACTAGAAAAAAATGGAGGTGATGGCAGTATTTTCCTGTTTGTTAAGGACAACTTAAATTTCACTTTGATTTACACAGATTGATGGAGATGCCTTTACAGCTGCAGCAGAACTTTTCCCTCCTTTTCTTTCTCTTTAACTCTTCATAGACATCTTGTGCATAAACACACACACAGCCTGCGTGTTGTTTCAGAAGGACCTTATATGATCAGTTAATTTACAGTGTTGACTTCTTCAGGACATGTTGAATGTAGTTAAAATCTACTCACCTTAATCTCCAAAATGTATTTATCTACTTTTTCTCTGTATCTCCTTCCCAACTGAACCTTAAACCAGCAGTTTGGAAAATGATTTTCTAGAAATATCATTGTGAATGCTTGTAGCAAGAAAACTACCCAAATACATTTCTTTTGCTGTTGTGAAACTTTTAGTTTTATGGGGACTTATTTGCTGCTTCTTTCACAGAGTAGAGGAGCAAATCAGTCTTTGAAAGCAATCAGTTTATCTTCTGTTGTTACCCTTTTCTTTCACCATTGTTCCTACCCTTCCCTCCTAAATGTATTGTTGTCCTATCCCGTTAAATTCTTAAGTATTCTCTTCAGTCCCCACTTGCAAGTGAACTTTCAAGTAAGCTTGCTTGATTCTACCAAATGACTTTTGTTAATAAGACATTATTTCAATAAGATAAGCTATCTGAACTGTATGTGCATATGAACAATACAGTCACTGACTGTATGGATCACTTCTTTAATGACTGTTTCGTTAATTTATGGGTACTGCCAAGAAATTATTCATCAAATTTCTGAGTAGTACCTGAATATTTCTATGCGTAGTGGTATATGCATAGGTACAAATGCTGCTCAAATTTTCAGATGTCAATGACACATTGGTTAATAGCTATAAATATATTTTGGGTTAAAATAGACATTTATGTAGAAGTGTAACTTTTTTTTGTTATGTGGTTGTGTGTATTTTCTGTGTTGATTTCTTTGTATTGAAGCTGAGGCCCCTCCAAGTTCTTTATCTCTGTATTTTTTTTTTCTCATCTAGTACGTTCTGTCACTTTCAGGTGGTTTGGTTTATGTTTATGTAAAAGTGTGTGTCTGTCTCATTATTTGTTGTTTTACACTGGTTTTATAAAATGAAAATCAAATAGAAAAAAGGAGACCACATTTTCCAAGTGAAAACACTGCCTGGGAAGGAGAAGCAATGGACTGCAATGCCATGGATTGCTGGAGCAAAACCAGAGGAAACCGATAAGGTGGCTGCCCTGAAACCTACTGCCTTTTTGCTGTATCTGCTGTGGGCTAGCTTGGGCACTTCTTTCTTTTTCTTTTTTTTTTTCCCTGATGGAGTTAACTTTTTTAAGCCAGTACTGAGAGACTTAACATCTATGCAGTGAAAAACACCACATAACCAGGGACTACTAGCAGTGTCATAGTGATGATGGGTAGCAACTGTGATGTTGTTTTTTTACATCACTTTTGGACTATTTCCCACCACCTAGGAACTGGGACAAAAGTAGGTTAATGTAAAGCTGTCAGTCCTATTTCAGTAACATATATAAATATGAGATTTGGGAAGCAGTGTATTTCCATCCTGAATTATTTGTTGATGGATGTAGAAAAGTTTGTGTTCAAGTGTTTTGTTATCCACAATTTATAAACTTGCTATTAGTACTCAGTCCTATTCCTGGACTTTATGTTTCCTTGCCTGTCTTTTAGAATAGTTGGACAATAGATGAGAATAAAGCAGGGATACCACTGCTAATATTCTTTCTCTTCTTCCTTCTTTTGCTTCAGTGAAAATACTTGCAAATAAGTAATTTTCTGTGTACGAGAAATGTTATTTTGGGTACATTTCATTTGTGCAACTATGCTTCTGTATCACCATCCTCCCACAAATGCACAGCATCTGTGACTTAATTATAATAGAAATTGTGGCAATTGATATGTATGTCACAAATAAATATGTGAAATGTTGTGATGTTATGGATACCCACAATATTTTTTGTTAATTCCATTCTCCCCCAGCCCTGCTGCTTATAAACAGAATTTCATGTTAGCATATATGACTATGTACCAGAAGGAATTTGCCAGGAATTTAAACATCTTCACAGTCTGATACATTATTGTAACAACAGTAAGTTGATGAGAAGTGCCAATTTTATCTATACATTTAATTATTTGTACTAAACACCTCCTCAGAGAACACAGGTTACATTATTAAACAAATTGTGTGATTGGGGGTTTCCTTTTAAAAGATTAGAAGACCTAGAAATTCGAAGGTGGTTAAATGAAAAAAGATGGGTGGTATGTGCCTGTCTTTAATTATACACATATGTGGGGAGAGATGCACACAGTCTGACCACATACTGCATAAAGGTTTTCTTTTCCTGCCTTTTTTTTACGGCTTTGAGTGGTTAGAAAACATGCAGTACCACAGTACAGTAGAAGGAGTATCATGAACATTTTTGCCTTTTGATGCAATCTATTAATAGACGGACATCCACTGAGTGCAGTAAATGAGGGGAAAAAAGTAGGGGTGAGGATCTGATGGATACTGAATGTTGTATGAGGGCAGCTTTAATAACTTGTATTCACATAAAATTTTCCTAGCCACCTTTGGAATATACCTTACATTTTATTGTAGGGAAAAAATATAGGCGTTCTTTTTCCTTTCTTTCTCTGTTCTTCTGCATGCCATATGTGTTGTAGTATATGCATAGTAGCATGGTGTGACTTACATCAGTTCAGATTCTGTGTTGCTACTCACATGGTGAATCCCCACGGACTGCAGATGTCTGCATGGCACCTTGGCTTTCCTCTGGCATGTGCTTCTACTGTGATTCTCTGTAGTATCATTTCCTAAGGCAGTATATCTAAGGCTATCTTATTGAATGTTGTCAAAATGTGTGTTACGTCCATGTTAGGTATTCGTTATTCGTTTTTTATTTTAACTGGTTTTACGTCTAACTTAATACAAGCACTCATGGAAGGAAAACTGGAATAAAAAATTTTAGTGTTTTCGGAGGCTTGTACCCACATGAATTTTAAGTTTTTCCATACAGAATTACAGTATTACAGAAAATAGACCTGACTATGAACATAATTCATGCTTTAAAGCAATGTACCCTTTTACATATGTTTGAGTAAAACAAGTTTTCCCAGTAGAATGGGAAAGGCTTTTTGAAAACAGATTAATAGAAATTAATTTGCTTATGTTATTTAAGCATTTGAAAAACATATGTATAACATATATTCTAAAGAAAACCTCGTTTCAGCGTTGTGGGTGTGTATCGTTCAAAGCAAATGTATCTGACTGCCCTGAAGCTCTGAGCCAGTTAGGCGTTAAAAATGGATTTTTAAATGGGAAAAATCCCAAAGGTAAATACAGATATAATGCCTAAGTAAACTGTTCTGTTTGGAAAACCCATGGAAATGTTAACGTTTTATAATTTTTGTAGTGTGCTGTGCATGGTGGAGAGATGCAGTACTAGAGTACGACTGCGTGTTGTGACAGGAGTGTTGTGTCCGTCTGTTCTCCTGTCACCTCAGGCCTGGGGGGCCGTGCCCCCGTGCTCCTGCAGCCCCTCTCCCAGCCGCGTCCTCCTGTGTCACGTTTCTCTCGTGCCAAACCTTTCCTTTGTAGGTCGCTGCCGCTCCGTCCGTCACTGTTTAATTCTTTCCTTTCCCTTTTCTAACTCGTCTAGAGCCTAGAAGAGGAGATAACGTCCATTTTATTTAGTAAGGAGGGCTTTGGCGCGGGCACGCGAGGGCCCTTCGCCGCCGCCAGCGTGGGGCCAGCAGAGGGCGCTGCGGGGGAAGAGACCGCCGCCGCCTCGGCCGCGCCGCCGCCCCAGGTGCTTCCCCGAACCCCCGAACCCCTTCCCCCCGGTCCCCCAAGAGCCCCGCGCCCGCCCGTGGGCTCAGCAGCTCGCCTGCTTGTGGGGGGCAGCACGTCCCCCGATTAACATTCGTCACTGACCCCCAAAGCCTTAAAAATGCCAGAAAGGTGGCCTGCAGCTTGCTTCTCGTGTGTCAGAGCCGGGAAGCGGGCTGCTTGTATGAGAGAGAGAGAGAGGTCCAGCTAGAGAGCTTAACTCTGTTTGCAACACTCCAGAAATATTATCTGGTGCTTGTTTAAGCTTCACCGGCAACGCTGTCTTACGCTCTGTAGGTGCTTTACTTGGTAAACAGCAATAAAACCTAGGATTAAGTCACAGATGATGTGTTGATTTTTGTATTCTTATCCTTTGAACTCAAATTTTGCTGCAAACTGTTCACTAAAAATATATTAGATCAAAAAAACCTACCTAATACATAGTTTATGATGTGGGCTTTCTGGGATATCCATCACAGATCATTTTGCTGCGGAACAAATACTAATATAGCTGCTTTAATCTCATCATTTTGACTCCAAACTCAATCCTAACAGGATCATCCTGGTAATCATGTATTGCTATTCTGGCAACGTACCACCCTAAACAGCCTCTCTCTTGTTAAGTTTCATAAAGTAACAAACCAAAGGTGAACAACTAATAAAATCTTACAATAAAGTCTTTTTTTTTTTATTTTGTATGTTGATAAACTGATAGTAGAATGCTTACTAGGGTGTGGGTTTTTTTACTTTCACTTAATATTATTTATTCTTAATTCCAGATTTAACTGAGAGAAATAACTGCCTCAGTAGCATCACTGGCCAGTGCATTCACACTTGTATTTTCAATCTTTCATAATTAAATTCTTATCCCAGTTAATGATGTCCATAATTCTTGCCTAGTCTTGAATGGAATATTTCAGTGAAGTGGAAGGAAATGAGCATAGTTTTATGTGAATCTTGTAGTGAATACACAGTGTCTGTCTAGTATCATGTGTTAAAAGCTTGCTTGGAGGATGTTGCACTGTTGAAAAGGGGTATGCATTGATTTTTGTCCTCTGATTGCTTTTTATTTCACAGAGACATGCTTCCAGAGCAGAAGGGCCTTGTACTGGAGTCAGCGGTGCTGATAAGGTTCTACTGATTTTTTCCATAGTTTAATTTGGCTCTTAACTCTTCCAATTCATCCTCATTCTTTCTTTCCTTCCTTTTTCAGTTAACCATCACAACCATCTTTTGTTTTCTACATGACATGAACCAGACATCAGCTAATCTTGTTTCCATCATTTTAATTTATTCATATACTCTACTTTTGTTTTTCCTCATGCATGTTTTTTGTGCAGAGTTCACATGAGACTCTGGACATAGTGGAGGAGAAGAAGCAGGCAGAGGTTGGGATAGAAGAAACACTAGTCGTAGATGAAACCAACAAAGGGAAAATGCAAGTTGCCACTGATGCTGGGGAAACATGTAAGGTGGAGCATCTGTCAAAAAAGGACTCTTCATCATTGCCATCAGATAGTAGCAGCAGCAGCAGCAGTAGTAGTGAGAGTGAGGATGAAGAGGTGGGAGAATACCAGCCTCATCATAGGGCAATTGAGGAAGTCATCAGGGAAGAACAGGAAGAGGAGGAAGATGTGAAAAGGAAAGAACATGAAGAAAAAATACAGCATGTGGAATCCTCACCAGAATGCAGTAAACTAAATGTACCAGTTGAGCACACACAAGTTACAGCTGAAGATTTGGTCCAGGAAAATGCAGTTACCATAGCTACAGAAAAGAAGAATTTGTCAGAGGAAATCAAGCAAGATTTAGGTGAAGAAGAGGAAGAACAGCTCAAACTCAATGGAGATGTGTCTCATGTTGACATTGATGTTGCACCACAAATAATTTGTTGTTCTGAGGTAAATGGTAGAACAGTTTGACAACTAGATTAAGCGGAAGTATTTCTTGGGGTGAACATATACCTGCCTTTCTTCTTCTCCTATTCCTCCAGCTCTTCAGGCATCCAGCAAGATTCAGATCATTTGGAAGGGGAAACCATTGATGAGCAGTGAAATTCTGTCTCCTTCAGTTATGGTTTCTGACTTTTTGCTAGAACTGAGTGAGAATCACCAGTAAGGCAAACCTTCCGAAGACTGACATCTCCTTTTTATCTCCCCCTTACTTTATATGCACATACATAATGTATATTTATTATTTACATGTTTCCAATGTTTTAAGTCTTGTCTTGTCTATTTGTCAATTGTTTTTGACACGTCCATGACACGTAATTGTGGTTGGAAAGCCATTGGCAATTGAAATTAGAAAACACCCATCACAAATTTTTGTTCCATTTTTTCCCCCCTATTACTCACTGCTTTTCTTGCCTTTTTTTTTCCTTTTAAAAACATTACAGATTTATAGACTAGAGTAAGTATGGCTAGAAATTGCATAGGTGAGAGCACTGCATTGTGAAGGGATGAGGCATATATCACAATCTTACTATGAAGTCTTGTAGTTGCAGTAGATATTTAGGGAAGCATGCATGGGTTCCAGTCACAATCAGTTGTTTTAAGCGAGACTAAGTTGAAGGGTTCATTACTGGGCAAACTTTATAAAGCACAGGGGGGAAAAATTAAGCACAGGGATGCATCTCTTTGTAAAGCTGGCATGATCTGCTGAGTTTTTCAACAATTAGGCAGGTTTTTTCCTAGTTACCTATCTGCTTGTCCTTGTAATGGTGGCAAATTTTTTTTTCTTTGCAATTAAATCCAAACAACCTACCTTCTTTCTTTTGTTGTCTTTTGCCTACACAGGTGTTCTGATTAATGGTGTGAAAAAATTGGTTTATAAGATCTTTGGAAGTTGCAGGCACCCACACTTAAAAATATAGCTAGTTTGGAGGAAGGGGAGAGGAGCTGCTCTGTGTGCAAGTGTGTGTGAGGGAAATACATTTTTTTTTTTTCCCCCTGGGATTTCCCCCCACGTGCATCCCAGGTCAGTGGGAGATAGCCACTGATGCATCCAGAAAAATATCAAAAGGCTTTACTAGATTTTTTTTAAAGTTCTTAAATATATTGAAAATCTGCTTCAATAAGATAAGTCACAAGTTCACTGGTTTACAGACTCCTGGTTAATTGCTTTCTTTCTGATATTGCAGAGAACACCACAAGAACACATTTAACTCTAAATGGTTAAAATGACTTTAGGATTGTTGTCAAAAGAAGACATTGATTTCCAGAATTTTTACACTGACTCCTTAAAATCCAATTGTCAAAGTTGGTTTTGTGTTCCAGAAGTAGTAAATATTAAAAAGTTAAACTTTTATGTAATTTTCTTGGAATTTCTAGTCCATATTTGCAGTTTGCTTGAGCAATGATAGGTATTTTCCCAGACTAAGTCTAATATGAAGCTTATCTGCCTGAGCTACCTATCAGCTTCTTTATGCAAACTCAGATTTTGTTTTTCTTAGTGGTGCTCATTTACATGTTTTCAATACCTGTGTTGCAGCTTGGTTTTAGCAGTTGCCTTCTCTGATGTGTACTGTTGGCTGAAACACAGAACTTTGGCAAGTTATTAGGAGATTATGTTTTCCTACCGTGTTATGTAGATAGATACTAGAGGGCTGTTGTATTAGTCTTCATTTCACTTTGCTTATTTATTGCATGCTTTTCATTGGGAAGACAATCAAATGCCTTACTGTAATAATTTTCTTGAGTTTTTAGTTGTGCTTTCTTGGTCCACTTTACAAACCTTCTTCTGTCTTTTGAACTGATTGTTTATTTCTTGCACCACAGCCTCCAGTAGTGAAAACAGAGATGGTAACCATTTCAGATGCCACACAGAGAACTGAAATCTCCACTAAAGAAGTTCCAATTGTTCAAACAGAAACGAAAACTATCACATATGAATCTCCACAGGTATGGTAGCTGGGTTATTTTACTGTTTGCAAGCTGGTTTTATTCCAGTTACTTGTAGATCAAAATAGATAATGTAAACAAAATGCTTTTCAAAAACCTATACTTTTTTCTAGCAGCTAAGATTATACTTTGGCTGTGAACTGGTTAAGTGAAATGTTTGTAGACAAAACGGTATTACTTCTGAAGTTTTTTATGTAAGGACTTAGTTGCTGTCTGCAAACATATAACTCATTCTTAGTTATGAAAACTTGATTAAAATATCTCATTGCTCCTGAAAGGAACATGAAACCTTGATCATAAATTTTTCACAAGAATGAACCATAACAGCAGTCTTACATGACTCAGTAAACTTGTATGGCTTTTATTTAGATTTCTGTTCTAACTGAACTAAATAATATGTTTAGTAAGAAAACCAGCCTTTTCTCCTGTGAAAACAGACCTTTTAAATGCCAAAATACAAAAATATCTTCTGGGTTTGTTTTTTTTTCCTTACAGTTTGATGGCAGTGCTGGTGGTAATGCTGGTGTGCTGCTGAGTGCACAAACAATTACATCAGAGTCAATTTCCACGACTACAACTACACACATCACAAAGGTAGAATATAATAATATCTCTCTGAACTAAAAAAAAAAAAAAAAAAAAAAAAGACAAAAAAGAAAAACCAAAACCAACAAGCCCTCAAAATAAAGTCTTACATGAAATTTCTCATTTATCTGCTAATTTATTGAAGAAAACTGACTTGAAATGAATTGGATTCATTCCAGGCATGTGTGAGACTTAATCTTTCTGCACACAGATTTTGCATAGAGAAGCCCTAATGAATAAGCAGAAATATCTGGGAACAGGATAGAGAAAGGGAGAAATATGATTAGGGGTTTTTTTACTTCATATAGGTCTTATTTCTGTGTTTTTTTAAATGAGTATGTACCTAAATTTTTACAGTTTTGGTCCTTACTGATATCTTACAGAACCTTTGTTAATGTAACTGATTTTTCTGAGGTCCACAGGAACCCTGCCAGTAGCGTCAGTTACAAGGATGAACTGAAAAAAATGAGGTTTTCTCAGCCTTTATGTGGATGATCCTTGGACTTCTAGGTTTAGAGTGTATTTAAAAACAGATCATACCACTTGATTACTTTGCAAGCATATTTTGGTGCTAAATGATACGCTCTGTATTCCATGCTTGTAAAGGAAAGGAAAACTCAGTGTTAACAGGACATCATATCTGTTTCAGTCTCATCTAATATTTCATGCCAGAGTATGTTAGAACTACCGAAGTGTGATGATGGTGATTATTATTGTTGTTACTAATTTCTGTAAATATTTATAAAATTTTAGGCTGGTCCCCAAAACAAAGTTTTGCAGTTTTGTCTTTGAATGCTTAACATTGCTTTCTGTAATTTTCTTGGAAAACTATCTCTAGGGTAAAGAAAAGGGAAGAGGGAAACGTAAAGTGTGAGTTTGGGATTTTTTCCCCAAGAAAAGAAGTTTCATGTCATTGCAGAATGGAACAGTAATTCACTGCTCACTGGATATATATTCTAAAGATTGAAATATTCTTAAGACTGAAAGTTGTATTCACAGAATGACAGTGGGAAGGATGTTGTTGGAAAGCTGCCAGATAAAAGTCACATGAAATAAAGCTTAGAATTTAAAGTGTGTATGTTTTGTTATACAGACTAGTCAACGGGTCATTTTCAGTTTCATGCTCCCTTATGGAATCATTATGCCACCACCATTGTAGGCAAAAGTCTTAATTCAATAAATTGTGCTACCACAGCTAGAGGGGGGAGAAAAACAGTATACATTTACTTGTCAAGTTCAATGTCAGGTGATGATGCTTTTTGAAAGGAACCATTAAAGAAAATGGTTTCAATATTGTCTTCTACTAAAAAATTACTGGGATTACCATAGTGCAGCAGATCCTTATCTTTTCTTACCAACTGCTTATCATCAGTTCAAAAGCTTGTTGAATTTTCTAAACTAACTTTATGTTTTACATCACAAACTGTTCATTATTGATAAAGGCATCTGTCAAAATAGTTTTAATATTCCGATGGTGTCCTCAACAGAATCATCTTGGATCTTTTCTAATATGATCAGTGTATCTTTAGTAGTTTATTCTTTTCTCTTATACAGGCTGATTTAAAAAAAAAAAAAAAAAAAAAAAAAAGCATATAATGTTATTTCTGTGAGATTTTTTCTATAAACTAAAATGTTTTAAAGTAAGAAACGAAGAAACAAAGCACAAAATTATTTTCATCAGCAGTGTGAAATATGCTGAAAATACCTCACTAAGGTCCATGAATAGCAGAACTAAAAACCGAGTCATCTTTGTATTTAATGGCATAGGATTCTTCAGAGACTGAGAAGAGGCCATGATAGATGGGTTGAAATCAAAGAAAAGACTCCTGGAATTTACTTGTTGCCAGATTTATATAGTGGAAGAAGCTGGAATACCAGTTTGTATGCATATCTAGATCTGTCCAAACTTGGGCTCCAGTAACAGAAGGAATTCTCTTTTTCTTGGTTTTAATCAAGTTTAGCAATTGCTAAAATGTGACTAACTGCTTAACTGAAAAAGAAAAGCATGATTTAGCACTGAGAATATTTACTACTAATTGCAGCTGAGTCACAGAAATGTATTTGTTTGGTACAACATAAAGGAGTGCTTTGGGGCAATATGGAATGATTACAAAGATGTTTTCTTTTTCTGTGCCATCTATAGATGGTAAAAGGTGGGGTATCAGAAACAAGAATTGAGAAGCGCATTGTCATTACTGGAGATGCGGATATTGACCATGATGAGGTGAGTATGTAAGCTGTTAACACTTACAATGTGATTTTTGTAGACCAGTGAGATCTAGATGGTATTTCAGAAACCTGAAAAAAGAGAACAGTAGAGGAGTTGAATAAGAGGACATAGAAAGACCCTGAGACTGTTAGTTGTGTCAAAGTTGTTAAGCAATTATGTTTTCTGAATAAGTAGCCTTTAGAATATAACTGAAAGAAAAACAGCATTTGTAACTGCATCATAGACCATGTGAATAGATTTCTTACTATTTTTAAAGGGATTGCTTTTTTGGAAAAGACTCAGATTTGGTTAGTGCAGCTTTTGCCATTTGGGAGGAAAAGCATTACTAAAATAATCTTATTTTGATATATTAATCTGGAGAGATGGGAGTGTCTACTGCGTTGTGTCAGCAACATCTGAATGCAGCACTCTGACTGAAAGCTTTGAAATACATTAAAGCATAAACCGCTTGAATTTTAAAAATAGGGTTTGGCTTGTATTTATAGAGTTCTATATAACAAAAGTAATTGTTGATCTGCTGGAATCTTACATAAGTACCTTTCATCTCATTCAGCACCAGAGTATTATTTTACAATGTCTTAGAAATTAAGGTTAAAAAAATCGCTTCTACCTGCCCAATTAAGAAGGCTGAATTTACACAGGAAAATAATTGAGAAAGTGCAATTATCTATTCTTTGTAGTGATGATTACACAATTTGTATTATTTTTCAGCTAAGAAACTGTAGTAACAAGGTCAATCAACAGTCACTGGATAATACAAATGGAAAAGCCTACCTTCTACATAAAGCATAAAGTTGCACTGAATCCAGTTCTAACTTTATGAAAGCTACACAAATCAACATAACAGGATTTAATTTAACTTCTTAATTGTAATATACTGAGAGCACCTGGGGAATTCGATTTCACATTTTGATTTGCCTCCAGAAAGTGGCTCTTGACAAGTTGAATCTCTTCTTGAAATTTGTAATGAAATGACAGGTCTGTTCAGCATCAGGCAAGGCTCTTGTTTACCTTGACACACGTTCAGCGCACTTTGGATGTCTGGAAAGGTCACACAATACCTTTAGTATATGAGACAACTCTCTAAGCCCTTCTTTGTTTTGAGATAAGTGCATAATGAAGTAAAATATGAAATTATAAAAAAGGAAGTACAAAATATTATTTTAATCACTTAAGTTTAAATCAGCAGTGAGCAACTTTTAAGAGATTAAGAAATCTCTACCACGTTTTCTTCAGTGGATATGGAGCTCTTTAAATGCACAAACTACTGGATGTTTATTCTTTTGTGGTTTAGCTCCCTACATCACTAAAACATTTTCAGTAGGAAAATAATATTTTAATTTGGAGTTTCAGAATACAAATGCTTGTATTTCTTGTAATTCAACAATTAGAGACCTAACGGTTTTTTATTGGTTTTGGTGTAAACACTGATTCTTACATCTCAACACCCACTCTTAAATCCTTATTTATACTACAGAGATTACACTTGGCATACTGTAAATCATGAACTAATAAAAAATGGTTAGGATTAATACATCAGCAAGCATCAGTACTGTACCAGTGCACACTTTGTTTTGTTCTGTACATATTTTCCTAATAGGACTTCAAATTCATTATTATATAATAGTTAAGGTGGCTAATGATAGTGTTTCGAATCTCTCTTCAGAGTTAGTTATTTCTTCTCCCACTTACCACCTATGGTTTAGGAAATTGTCACTTTTCTAAAATAAGATAAACCTGTTTGTTGCATTATATTTTTCTTGTTCCTTCTAGTATATTTCGGGGCTTTTTAGTTGTGGTTGATACTAAGGTGAATAGTGAGATTACTGTCACCTCAGAATGCCTTCTAGTTTCTTCTTTTCTTTCTTGTGTTGGATTCCAACAGTAATCCAGTTCGCTGAAATAAAATTTAGATCAGTGGAAGGGATAGAAGGTCCCAGGTGCTCTTTCGCCTGTTCTGCCTCAGAGGGTGCTCTTATGTGGTTGACTGTAAAGCCTTGTATAGAATAGAATAGAATATTAGAGTTGGAAGGGACCTACAACAATCATCTTGTCCAAGTACCAGCTGTGTATATTGGTACATCTCTTAAGAAGATAAAATTTCTTAGAATGTGGAGAAGGGATTATAAGAAACTGAGTAATACTTACATTTACACTTCCCTGAGTTAAGCTAGAGAAAGTTCTTTTAAACTCATACAAGGAGAAAAAAGACATTTTTGAGCTGAGAAAGAAATTTCTGTTATGATGTCTTTCAGTGTTTCAGTAACATACTTAGGACATATACCAAAGTATCTTTCCAGTTTGTTCAGAAAGCCGAAGGGCACTCTTATTTTTCTGTACTGTGTACATTCTTTTGAGTCTATTTGCTCAATTTGTTGCAGAAGTTTAAAAACTTCTGGGGTATAAGAATACTTTTTGTCTCCTGGAACAAGCTAGAAAAGCTACAGGGTAACTTTATGGTTATTTGTTACTTCCTGGAAATTTTGGTAAATTTTTAACATAGCGGCGGGGTTTTTTTGGTTGGGTTTTGTGTTCCAGGTGTCAGACGAACACACACACACACACACTCACATGTGTGAATAAGTGGCTAGGGTTTTTTATTACTAAAAGCATGCATTTTTATATATTTCAGGTGTCAGAGTGTCACAATATAATTGGTCAAAAAGTTGTTTTTAACATTCTCATTGGATAACCATTATCAGTTTCTTCCCTGCTTACTTCATCCTGCTGTGTAGTCTGGAGCTCCTTGAAAGTTATTTGCTTGAATCAAAGCTTCCCTTTCTCAAGGGTACACCAGAATCTTGTCAAGGTCAAACTCCTCTTCAATCAGTTTGTTGGCAGACCAGCTGCCTTCCCTGACATTCAGGGGTTGGTTGGTTTTCTGTTTTAGTATTTAGGTTTGGGGGTGGGGGGGTGGGGGTGGTGTTACCTCGAGCCCTCTCAAGTTCAGGAATTTAGAAGTTTGAACAATTATAACCAAATTTTCTGGCGCTACTCCCTCATTCTCTGCCCACACATGAATATTCTTTTGTTGTTGAGGTACATATTGTGAATACCTTTGCAGGCCCTGGCACAGGCAATCAAAGAAGCCAAAGAACAGCACCCTGATATGTCTGTCACAAGAGTAGTGGTGCACAAAGAAACTGAACTTGCTGAGGAAGATGAAGAGTAAAATCAAAAATGCCCTGAAGCAAATACTTCAGGTAAGCTCATATATATAATTAACATAGGAAAATGTAGCATCAGTTTTCTGTTGCACTCTGTAATAAAAGGTTTGAAAAATATGGGGCATATTTGATATATGCTCTCACAAAATGGTGAGTTGAAACTGGCACTGGTGTAAGAAGTTTTTTGTCTTAAGTCCAGTCTGACATTATTAATTTTAATTACGTATTTTCCTGTTTCCCAGTTTTGTCATAGTACACTCATGGCATTTCCTACAATGTTTGGTCAAGTCTGGTAGTTTCTATTGAAGTGAGTTTGGGCTATTTCTGCAAAACTTGAAGAACGTGTCACATTTTTCTGTTTACCTGTACAATTACAGTCCTTGCCTTACATCTTGCTTCTTTAGTGGGAAGACTATGTGGAGTTCCCAGTGAAAAGGCACACTTGGACATTTTAATTTAGTCAGCTAACTCTTAATCCTTAGCACACTGAAATATTTAACCTTTATCATTTTCCCAGGCAGGGAGATAAATACATTGCAAAGTCAAATTTTAAAGTCTCTTATTAGTTGAAAGACATATCAGAAGTAATGTCAGTTTATTAGACCCTCATTTCGAGGAATAAAAAAAAGAAAAAAATTCCACTTGCTCCACTTGATGTATTCAATAGAAAGATGAGAAAGAATCAACAATGAATAAATCTGCTGTTGCACTGGTTATAGGCTAATGTCTTAAAGCTCAGTAACCATTTGTGTGTATAAAGCTTCGTATTTCCTTTGTCACACGGGTTGATGTCATGAAACTGAAGCTTCAGATTGTTCTGGCTTGATGGTTTTAATTGTAGATTCAGAATCAAGGAAAAGGTTTCATTTGGAATGGTTAAATAATGGGAGAGATTTTAAAATAAATAAAGTTTTTAAAGTAATGTTTTAAGCCTTTGTTGGGAGACATCTTAGTTTCTAATGATGAGTCCGTATTTAGCTAGAAGAGCAGAGGTGTTATTAGAACATTTTAAGAAGAAAACTGGTTTAGTACAATTTTAAGTTTTTAATGTGTGTTTTGATCAATATTAATATAGGGGGAGGCAATGTAAAAGAAATACATTTTATATTTTTTTAAATAAATGAGAGTTGTTGTGATTCTTATCTCCTCAGTTCAGTAATTTATACAATGGTGGTTGTGGCCCATGGAAAAGAGAGTTCTAGGTCCTGTACAGGCATGCATTCCCTTAGTATCAAATGAAGTTTTTACTGAAGGAAACTATCTGTCATAAACTTCATCCTGCAGCTTCAGGAGACTTCTAGATATCATGAGCACTATTCATGAAGTGCCAACAAGATATGAAAAATGAGACTGACTTGATTCCAAATTTGATGTAAGCTACTATAAAGAGAGGAGGATATATTTCACATAATCCTGTTAATTTCTCACATTGAGAAGATCAGTTTTATTCCTGTGCACAAGTTTTCTAAGAGCTGAAGATTTCACTATTGGGCATCACTTCAGTGATCCAGAGGAGAAAAGATGTTGGAGAGGATCTGAAGTACACTTACTGAATGCTACTCTATGAAAGATGACCATTATCAAGGAATCTGAGTCTTCTTGAACTAGTCAGTGATCACAGATGTATATTTTCAGCTGAAAGACATAGGCTGAAGCCTTAGTTTATTTCATCTACCCACGAGTGTCTTGCTTTTCTTTAACATCTGGATAGGAGTGGAAGGGCCTATGTGGCTGAGGAGAGGGAGAGCTAATATACGTTGCCAACTGTTGGCATGTATATGATCAGTTAGAGGCTGCATGTTGTGAGCTACTGGGGAGTTTTTCTCACCTGTTGGCAGAATTGTTGGTTCCCATCACTGCATAAATCAGCTCTTCTGGGAGTTTATTCTGAATGTCTGCTACCTGCAGCACTGCATGGAGCAAGGGTGTTGAATGCCATGGAGAAGTCCACGAGGGTAAGAGTAGGATGCCTGCCCTCTGCCTGCAGACAGAAAGTTTATACACCTTCTCCATCAAAGTGGTTTCAGTTGCCTTTCCTAGCCTCATACAGATTGTGCTAGAACTACAATATTGGTTTTGATTATGTGAGTTTAGAAACTGCCTTTTGGTCAGTTTTCCTCTGAGCTTGCTGAGAAGCTGGTGATTTTCCATCACAGTGGAGCTAAGTTTGAGCTGCCCCCTGAACATGTTTTCAGTTTTTGTCAGATTATTATGTGTTTGAAAAAGGAATGAATAATTTTTGCTCATAACTGTACAAACCAGGAAGTCAACATGGATCAAGTTTGGAAGTGCTAAGTTAACACTAACCTGGCTATTGATCTTATAACATTAATATTTTTTAAATTATTATAACATTACATAATGTTATAAACTGTGGAAATAACAAAGCAGGACTTGCTTGTGAGGGAAGATTGGAGAAAAGTCACCAACAATTAGGAACTCTGCAAAAATCTCTGTATGTGTTTTCACTGTACCTTTATTTCAGTGTTCAATTGGATTTGTTTTGTAGCTTTGTTGCTTAGTGACACTGAAAATGGGCATGGCATGTATGCTCCAGCTTTGTTTTGAAAGCACAGGAGAGGATGTGGAACTGTACTGAACTGTGAGGTAGGGTGTATGGATGAGTCCTCACATCACATACATGCTCCAGAAGGGCTTGGAAAAATCCACAGCACTTTTGAGAGCACTGTTATTTTGTAGCAAGGAGAGTGCCTGTGGTTTAGGTAATTTCACTGGTGCCTTGGTACACGGCAACATTAAACATGCATGCTTAAACCATCCTCGTATTTTCAGCATTTACAAAGGAGGATCTAAGATGGAAAGTTACACTGAGACAGCAGCACAAATCATTTTTGTTTTGCAAGGATTTACTATTATAATATGTGCTACCATCACATTTTTCATTAATTAGTGTGAATTTAAAGGTCTTGGGAGCAGGGTTTGCCTCTTCTGTTATATTTGTGCAGAATATGCCAGTTTCTTCATGCTACCTTAATCCAGAGAAGTATATTTCAAATAAGTGTTCAACATAATCTATCCCATGTAAGTAATTACAGTATCTTTCTTGAAGCGACTGTGTCATGGGAGGAAGAAGCAATCTTGGCAGGTTTGCACCACATTTCTACATTACTGACCAACTGCAAAGTTTATTCCGCTCCTTCATCAAATATTTAACTACTTTGTAAAAATTTGATTTGGAAAAAGCATTCAAAGAATTCCTTCCATCTGCTGAGGGTGGTTTTTTGCTTTTTTGCGAAATATATACATTGTGGAATGGTGCTTGCAATGTATTGGAGAGTGTCAGATGCCAATTGCTTTACAGGTCTTAGTCTGAAATGCTTGTGGGAGTGTAAAAGAGGACTAATATGAAGACATTTGCCATGCTACTCTTGTATTTGAGATCTGGTGATTTGTTTGACTGATGATGCCTTTCAGTTAAACAATAAGGAAAAAATTTAGTTGTCTAAACACAGGCCACCTGAAGTGCCTTGAATATCTGTCTGCACCTTGGACCATCAAAAGTCCTATGCCCTCCTGTAGCAGCAACTGAATGGCAGGTGGGACTGCAGAAACAGCTCTAGACCATTGTGTTTAGACAAGGGAGTCATGCCACAAAATTTGATTGTTTGTTTTTAAGGTGATGAAAGCTCTGCCCCAATTACTATGGCAGTATTAGTTTTGTAGACTTGTTTTCTCTTAATAAAAGTGAGAGATATTACACTCTGATTCTGAAGAATTATTAACTGAACAAATACCTTCTCTTTCTTATTTATGTGCTAGATTGTGGATCAAAATTTTCAGTAAACTGTGCAAGAGGTGACTATTAAAATACCATGAGATTTTAGGGAGGGAAAAATACTGTAAAGCAAGAAAAGCGTTGATAGAAACTGAATTACTGTTCACCTCATTATTGAAGGGGGCTTTAGTTAATGCAACATCTCTTTATGGAAATTCCCCCAAAATAACCTATATGGAAAAACTGACCTTTAGACTGATGATGTGACATTCACATGGTATCTGTTATGAATGCTTATATAATCTTCCCCCTCTTTTTTCTTCTAGAAGTAAAAATGATACTGACTGTGATCATGACCATGAAGAACTGTAATCATTCCAAGTTATCACTACCGATTTCACCAAGCCTAGCAATGATGACCAGATGTTGAAGACTTAAATGCCAATACCAAACTCCATTTTAACATCTTTGGTCTATATTCCCTTACAATCTTTCTTGTTTATTTTTTATAACCACTTCTTAACAATATTAGATTTTTTTTAAAATGAAGTTTTAGAGGGTATGATCTTCTTTTGCACAAGTACTTGTATTTTTGATGCTGATTCATAATTGTATGAAAGTGAACAAAAAAGAAGTCTGGAGGGCATTGTTCACTGGAGCAGGTGGTAATTGTGCAGGAAGAGGGATCTTTACTAATTTAGATATAGTTTTTTCCAGATATTTCAAGTGAAATCTCTTACTGGAGTAATTTACAGATTTTTTTTTTTCAGATTATTCAGGTAAATATATGGTATCACATAACAAAGATTTTTATAAGAATACAACATTTCCTAAAATTTGAAAAAATATATTTCTTTGGATAAATTTTATACTGATATCTCTGTAACTCTTTCTGTTCTAAGGTTCTCCTCTCTGTGGAGCAGAGATGGTGTGGCAGTCTATAGAGGAGAAGGAGTTGCAGACACATTTCTTCTGACTGAGCACTGTGTTCTT
The DNA here is from genome assembly GCF_965140245.1 of Athene noctua. NCBI lineage: Eukaryota > Metazoa > Chordata > Aves > Strigiformes > Strigidae > Athene > Athene noctua. The sequence goes on along the minus strand of NC_134037.1, from coordinate 63,185,006 downwards.
TTTGCACTTTGGTGCCAATGCTCAACTTCTTGCAGACGTTTTGCTGTCTGCAGCATTCCAGATAAGGAAAGAAGGAAGAACAAAATAATCTTTCTCTTCTTCCAACAAGAGATGATCTAGGCAGCTTAAAACCTTAGTGCTTTTTTTCTTACTGTGTCCAAACTTCAACACTTCCATTATTTGAGTACATGTGTAGAATGCTCGCTTTCTATTAAACCTCACTGTCTCCATGTTAGAACTGACATTTCTGTTATTGAGAAGGTATAAGTTTCACATGCTTTGCCTAATGGTTAATGCAGGTTTTTAGGATACTGAGTGAAAGTGTACGATGGACTCCATTCATAAAGTAATAAGACAGTACCTTCATTTGAGACTGCCGTTGAGAAAACCTGTTAATTTGGATTTTATTTTGTTCTTGCGGGGGGTTGGTTGTTTGGGGTTTTTTTTGCTGTTGACTCTGTGTATAGTTAAAATGCCAAATTAGATTTATAGCAGCTTGAAGTTGTATTAAGTGTTATTTTGCTTTCTGTAATTCTGTTATAAAATAAAGTTGTTTATTCTCTGTATGACTTTTGGAACTCAGACATAAACTTGGAAGATATTTAAAGTGAACAAGTCAGTTATGATAACTGCAATTCTAGAGGCCACAGAACCTTGAAAAGTGTAGGGATTAGTACAAGTAGTCTCCTGAGTTTTCAGAAGGATGGCACAACTGACTGGCTCCTGATACTGATAGAAAGTATCAGTGGTTTTTAGCCATTTTCCTATAAGCATCCTGGTTTCTGTGGTTCAGAGAAATCTCCAGATGCCAAAATGGATGAGGTTTGGACAGCACAGTGCAAGTTAAAATGCTCCTCAGTCTCCAGGTGGTTCTACTGAGTTCATTGATTTAGGATGTACTGTGATCTTCAAGTAACAAACCAAATCATAATACTTCTCACTACATTCTTTTTCACTTCTGAGCAATGTATTTTTGGTTCTATTCTGTTGAGATTGCTTCCATCTGTCAGAATGCTTGCTTAACAGAAATTCCTGTTAGTTTTGGCTTCATATAACTTGGGTAACGTAAGACAACAGTAACCAAGAAGTTGATTTCTATATGCATATAGGTATTCTCACTCCTACATTACATGGAAGAATAGCAGATAACAATCTTACCTGCTTTTCTTCAAAACAGAGATATTCTGCCTATCAAAAAGGGGAAGAGAACCCCATGCAGCCTAATAACATAAGAACACACTGCCACAACAGTCTGCATGAGTAGGGAGGTTGTCAAGGAAGTGGTAATTCTGGGATATGTATAAGTGGAGATCAAAATGGAGATACATGCATTTAAGGGGATGTCTTAATGGACTTTTCATACAAAAGTATGTAAGAAGAAGCTCTATAAAATCTTTCTATAAAATCTTTCAGGTATTTTTGATATAATGTAGTATTAGTTGCAGAACTCGTTTGGTGGGAAGAAAGCATATTACTTTAATTCTTTATTGATTTGGATCCTTCTGATTTGTTAGACACTAGATCAATATTGGGTTTTATTGCAACTGTATTTAATCCTTAAAACTGCAAATATAATATTCTTGAAAACAATATTACTTTCACCGAGAGCTGTATTTTTTCAAATACTGATCAGAACCTTTTGTCAGGGAAAAATTAATAGTGCTTTCAGGTCAGCATAGCTTGTGCTTAGCTATCACTTCCATTGATTAAACATGTACTAATTAAACAACCGTTGTCATGCAGAGAAACATAAGCCCCAAGTGTGATCAGTCCTAATAACAGTCAAGTTTTACAGATTCTGCTTGTATGTAATTCAAATGTTCTGGAATATTGTGCAATTCTGATGAGTTTTCCTTGTTACTTTTTTTAATATAATATATCTATAGCAAAAACTGCAACATGCAACAAAATAAATTGTTCTCCAGGCACTTCTCAAGCTGTCTTTATAATACATAAGCAATTTCAAATACAATTACAGGCTCATTTAATGAGAAGATAGTTCAGTAATTAATTCTGCTTAAATACTTAGAAAAGTGAGTCATGTGGGTCCTACACAAAAGTACTTAATATGTCTTTAATCATGATCGCATAAGGGTTCATAATAAATGTTGGAATTGTTCTACAGATTGTTTCCTAGATTAAGGTTTCATAAAGGAAACAAGCATCTCTGGTGATAGACTGTTTTAAAAAAAAAAAAAAAAAGATTTATTGCTCAAAGCGATGAGCAACTACAATACAAAGTGTTTCTTGAAGTATTCTTCTATTTGACAACTCAAGCTGAATGGCAACTTTTAGTTTGGCCACAGAAGAAATCAAATAGATGGAATAAAATAAATACCATGAGAGAGGTCAGATTTTGTGAGATTTGATCACGATCAGAATGACAACTAACTGTACCTTTGGCCAGGATGCAGGGGGAGCTTCTCACCTTTTAGTCATGTTAACTATGGAAGTGAGCTTCTTGGAGCAGCTGGTATCCTGCACTGTTGACCTGTCTACACCTCTGGAAGGTTTGAAACTTTTGATTTTCAGTCTGCTCAGTTGTTTGGGGTTTTTATACTGCACTTGAAAAAAGATACTTGGATTAGTAACGTTAGCACAAATCACAAGCATGGTAAACGCTGCTAATACCAGCAGTGTTACATTAGTCTGTTTGGCGTGAAGCAAATCCTGCAAGAGTTTTTGGAGGTAAGTATATATGAATGACTTGACTGGGCCAGGCTAAATAACTAACACGCCCAGATTCCTGTCTCTGAGGCTACTGGTAGCTACCTAGGGGTATGTGTAAGAATAAGTACTGTACTAGAAAGTTATACTTTCCCAAATATTCCAGCAAATTTCAAAGACTTGCTGGTCTATCGGTCTTCCATATTTATCTGCCTCTCTGGATTTTTGGCTAATTGCTTTTAAAAAAATTCCTCTGGCAGGAATTTTTACCATTTCATGTGTCTTAAGAAAAAAAAACAACACCTTTCATTTCTTTTGAATCTGCCTCTGCTAACTTCATTTGATAGCACCACTGCAGATACTAGAAGAGACAGCCAACAGTCATTCTCTCTGCAGTCATTCCCCAGCCAAAAGCTATTCCACAATTCTCTATCATTCTTACTGCCTTTCTCTGTACCTTTTCTACTTAAGTAGAGACTTTACATTCTGTTCTGAGAAGTGAAGAGGAAGCAGTAACAGATAGGCAAGAAGGTTTTAAACATGTTTACTGGTTGTAAATGGAGTGGAATTCTAGCTTCACATTACTGCTAGTGACAGGAAGACAGAGGACAATATTGAAACAATTATTGAAAACATTATTTTCTCACAGTCACTTTTTCCGTATATATTTGGAGAATGCTTTTATAATTCATCTAGACAAAGACTTAGATCTATGGTGTTATTTAAATATATATTTTTGCTTTTTGAAGGAATTATGTAAGATACCGTGATGTGTTTCATGCTGGTACCATGAAAACAGGTAATTCTTGACACTATTCAGTAATGGAACTGAAAACACAAGGCCTAAGGATTTTCATGACATGTTAATGAGCCTTGAATGTCAGATCTTCCTACGTGTTAGCAATTACAGCTCAATAAGTAGTTGTGTCAAAGGCATCCAGTTTATCTATATAGTGTTTTCTTTGGTATTCATACTGCCATTTTACAGTAAAGTGCTGTTAAAGAGTAATATCACTTTTCAACATTTTAGATATCTCTATCCTCAATCATGTTGTGAAATCGACAAAATCAATTTTATGTTGTGGTAAGGCTTGCTGAGCTTCAGTTCTGTATCTTTGCATGTGGTCCAGGCCAATCTTTTCTTGGGTGGTGGGGGAATGGGTGTTTGGAATTGGGGGATGTCTGTGTTACAATTTCTTTTAACCTCTGATCCAAGATCACTACTCTTCTATTAGCAGCATCTTTCTTAAACAAAAGAAGTCAATTATTTGCAGCAGCTGTCTCAATTTCCAAAGGATTGTGTAGATTGTAGTTAATGAAAGAAGAGGAAAAAATATATTACAGAGAGTAGTTAAAGGTTTTCTGTAAAGATATCAGTATCACAGACGTTCATGTACTCAGGTAAACAACAGTTTCACTGGGGTGGCTGAAGAATGCACTTTTTTTCACTTCAAAGCTGCTGGTCTACTTTGCAAGCAACAATTTGTTATCTATGAATTATTGTAGGAAAACAGGAAGTGTTCCATAGCACAGGACACTGAATCAGTTGGCAGTCTGTCCTGCATGTTGCAAGAATCTATACCAGCTGCTTTTGAGGAAATTGTCAGAGTCTTAAATAGCAAATAATGAAATAACATACCCCAATAGGTCAGATTCATTGATTCTGCACCATGGTTTTTCTAGATGAGACAGCTGTAAGCAGAGGTGGATCATTAGAATCAAACTTTCATCATTAGAATAAAACTCCACCTTTACAGTCAAGTCTGGATGTACTACTTGTAAAGAAAGTGTTCATTGCTTTGGACTGTGTTGTACTAGGTCTGCCAGGCATGAGAGGAGCTCAGAGAGCCGGTGCTCCCCGTGTCCCGAATAGCTATGAATGTAAGGTCCAGTCAAGAGCTGGGTGATAGGGAGCTCTTGAGATTTCCCATTTGACAGTTGCCTTTGAAGCGCTTCTTTCCTTTTGCTCTCTGAAGCACATCATGTTTGCTGCTATTCAAATGAAATATCTAGTGTGAAGTTTAAGAAGGGAAGGGCTGCACACTTTTATCTTACAGGGGAAAAGAAGTTTATACAAAGAGAAGAATCAGAAATGTGTCTTCAGCCTTTTGATTGCAAAATTCTGGGAAGGCACTTATGGCACTATTGCAGGTGGGGCATCTTGAAACACACAGCAAACCTGTTAATGGGCATCTGGAGTGAATTCCCAGCTGGAAGTGGGGGGAATTGCAATTCAGTGCGACTGAACTGTAGATTCCTCTGCCAGCTGACTGAGATAAACTTGGTTTTACGATCTTTGCTCTTCCAGGTTTTGCTGTGGTTCTCTTACAGGGTTGCTTCCTTTGAAGTCAAAGTCCATATGTCTATCTTGTATTTAACTTTTGCTGTTCATTTTAATGCCATGACTTCTGAATAAATGCCCTCTTTTTTCACCCAGCATCTTCTACTGACTTCAAGAGGAACTACAAATTACTCTGCACTTTCAAACATAGATAATTCTTTTGGGAACCTGAATAGAGACTACCATATCTAATTAGAGGTACTTGCATTTAAGCATCTTAACCTTTCATTTTACTATACAAATGCCATGTATTTTATGTTATTTGCATAGATCTAAACCAGTGTGATGAATTATTTTTAAAAATAGGATAGTATTAAAATCTAGAGGACTGTTATGTATAACAAAGGTACTAGCTGCTTGACTCGTTTTCTTCTCATAGACTTTGATAAATTAGAGTGTTTCTTAAATCTGTGGTCATGGTTTCATTAGTGGTTTTATAAAATGATTCGAAGAAGTTCTTAAAAGTCTATGAGAACCAAAATTGTGCAAACCACATATAATCTCAGACAGGGCATTATCCGCTCTGTTCTTGCAGGGTGGGTAATGGCAAACAGCTGTAATGAAAGGTAATTGCAGACAGCAATTGCTAGCAGAGAGGGACAGTAAATATCAGGAATATTAATGACAGTCACTTCTCATTCTTCATAAGTTTGGGTTTAAATTTTGGGGTCAGAAACAGAGAAGCCAAAAGGCAATAGTACTTTCAAACAGTTTGAGTTGTGTTTTTATGGGCCTTCTGCTACAGCCAATCTGAGATGCACTAAAAATTGTAGATCTACAGCTAAAGGACGGGGGAAAAAAAGACAATTTTTTTTGTGGGACAAATGACATGCAAAAAAGAAAACTCCATACTCACTTTTTTTTTTTTATTTGAAAAGTCATCCATTTGTCCTTAAATTAGATTAATAATTGGTTTACAGAATACTGGCTGAATCTTTTCATGTTTTCAAAATTTGGCATGGTCAGTCAACAGAGAGAAGTCCTTTTGTTCCCCAACACTTATATTTTCCTTCCAAAATCTGTGGAAAACATATATATTACAAAACCTACAATCTTTCCCAAAGTGTAATAAAAAAGTCAGTTCCCCTTCATCGCCCTTCTCAATTGCATAGATGTCAGTGTTTGATATGAACTTGCTATTTATGTATCTTCAATTTAATAAGACTGCCTTCCTTGTATATGCCAGTTCAGCTCTCTCAGGAGCTTGTTATATAGCTTTCTATAAAGGCTAGGGAGGGGCTAGTGAGCAAAGTACTTTCCCTCACCCAAAATACTGTCATGTAAGGGAACTGTACGTTGCAGGAGGTCTCTGGTGTCTGATGAGTTGCATAATGTACTGCTTACTTGGCCTCGTGAGAAAGCAAAACTCTTACAAGACCTTTTTGAACGGCAGCAGCTGTTTCATTTGCATGGCACAGCCCTAATTTCTTCTCTCCATTTTGTTTTCCTCTGTGGTATTTATCCACAGCTGGTTATTTTTAAACCCACAGATCTGAGTACTGGTTTTAACCTTACTTCCTGAGATGTGAGACTCCCTTAAATGTCCTTCAGTTCTTGCACTTTCTCTCTTTTTGTCCAGATCTCCTGGGTTTTTTCTGCTGGCTGTAGTAATTCAGGAGGACATTTCTGGGGTCTTCTGCCATGGCCAGTTCCTCATTAACTGAAAAATAAACGAAACAACACAAAATTCCATAAGAATGTGATAATTTCCTATGGTGAATTTTTATAAAGAAAAGGAGCTGACGTATGTCAGTAAGAACTAATCTTATTAAATTGAAGGTGCCTAAGTAGCATCTTAGTATCAGTTTACTCATGCCCCTAGAAGAAAGTCTAGGGAGTGTGAGATTGGGACTGTGCCTATGCCCAGTGAAGCACTGACACAGACTCTATTGACATCAAAAAAAATATTCTATTTCCATCTGCCTCCACCAGTTTTCAATCAGACTAAAATCCTTAAACAACAGCAAGGAGCACAGTTAGCTTGTGCTAGCGATTCATGTTCTGCTTTACTGCGGCAGTGCCACGAGAACCTCAAACTGGCCTGATCCTCCTGATGCTGCCTGTGGTACAAACAGAACAGAAAAATCTCTGTCCCCATAACCTGGCATCTTCAGAACAGGATGGTGTCATCAGAGACTTGAAGAATATTTGGAAAGGGATGGAGAAGCAGAGGAAAGGAAAGAAAAGAAAACAAACAAACAAACAAACAAACAAACAAACCACAGAACAAAGCCCAGTTATCATAAAACACTTTGTCACGGGATATTAGCTTCCCTTGTCATTGCTAGTTCAGGAGAAATGCGTGCTGTTTTGTTTATTGATTTTGGTTTTATTTTTAAGGAATGTTGAAGGGATGATAATAAAGTGAGTTTTGATATATTCACATGGAGCCTTTTGCTGCAGAGAGAAAAATTAAGTGCTTATTTGTCAATGAAATAAGGCAGCCTTGCTTTTAGTAATGCAATTTTGTTGGGGTTTTTTAAGGAGATCTAAGGAAATAGGCACCTAAAGTCTGATGAATTTCTGAGGTTCTGTCAGAGAGGAAGGGTTGGCATTTAAAGGAGTCCATTCTCAGGCTTATCTGTGGTTAGTCATTTTGCTCACCTGATGGTCTTAAGCTGAAGCTGACTTGGCTTGCCTGTACAGGGAGAGCTGCTCAGGATGATTTGTATGAGTTGGCTGGAAGCCTAAGTGGTAGGCTGGACTCTGGCAGTCTCAGATCAAGCAAAAGAAGGGTTTGGAGGCCCAGCCAGAACACCTGTGATCTGCAAACTGAGACTCTCCTTCCCTGAGGCACTGAACAGCCGGATGATTCCCTTCAAACATCCTCTCATCCTCTCAGTTACGAGAGAGAGAAGCACAGAAGCAATATTCCTCTGGCAAATAAGTCTGCCAACTGCTTCATTCACCTATCTCTCTTAAAGCCCTGATTGCTAATCTCTGAAAAATTAGGAAATTGCTACTTAAACTCACTAGAAATCCAAAACTAAAAATTCTGTTCTTTAAAAGAGGCAGGATTTAACATCTGGTTCTACAGATTATTTGCAGACCTGCAGAAAAGTGCAGCTGAGCAGGCTATGGGCACCGTGAAAGAGGGCAGGCTGGTTCGTTTCAGCAGTTGCCCATGCAAGCATGAATGCTGTCAGTATTTTCAGACTGGCTCTTTTGGCTTAATGAAAGTATTGTCTGAGCCTACACAAAAAACCTGAACTGATGGGACCTATAACCCACATGCTATTCTTGTTTCGCTTGATCCTAGCTGGAATACAAAAGCAAGAGAATCACCAGGTAAGAATGAATATCTCAGTATTATTTCATAACAACTGATGCCTAACACAGAGATGATTATTTGCTGAATGGGAGAATCCCTGCTTTTATCCAAAACCTAATGCAATCATTTCATTAGCTTCCATTTCAACCTTTTTCCAGAAAGAGCTCTCAATACTTAGCCTTGAATTGTATGATGTTTTGGCACCACACCATTTTCTGGTTGTTGTTTATTAGTGTGTGAAAAACTGTCAGCACCTTGCTCTAAGGATGATTTCTAACCAAAAGCAGAGCTGGGTTAGGCATGTGGAACAGGCTTCCATAGTTCATTAATACATCAGCTGAAAGCACGTCTTGAACAGGAAATGTTTGAGTTTTAGCAGCCTGAAGGTAAGGTGGTGTATGTTTGTATGCAAACACCCTTCCTCTCTGTTAAAGCCTGAGGTCTAAATGCCTGGAGATCTTATACAAAATAGAAAGTGAATTCATTCTACATTTCTGGGTATGTGTGGCCTTTTATAATTGTGTTAAATTGCCTAATTTTCTGGATTTCAGAAGACTGCAGCATAGAGCAAACTTGAATGTACAAATCACAGTGCTTGATCTGACATCTGGGTAAGAGTTCTTCCCGAGCCTTGCACTGGTGGGTCAGTCTAGCCTTTTCCTGTTGGGCTGATGCACCTCAGGCCAGCTCAGTGTCAATGCCTCAGCTTATCTGCAGAGACCTGTGGTCAGGATTGTCCTGCCTGCCCCAGGCAAGTCTGCTTTTGCAATCATGGGTGAGCTGCTAGAGCTGAAGCCTGTAGTACATGCATGGTGGACAATTGTCCCAGGCAGGTTTCTCACCAAGCTGTACAAAGAAGCATCTGAAGTTTACAGAGGAAATCTAGGACATTAACGTAGCTCTATGGAGAAGAGGTTCAAGAGGCAACTAATTCGAGGAACAGACAGCTCAGTGTCTGCAAGAACACGTTTTGGAAGGGCTGAGGGAAAGAAAGGATGAGGACTCTGATCTGAACATGCACTGGGGCTAGTTTTGGCGTCTGGAGGCCTAGAACAAGAGCACAGCATGTGTGAATCTGCTGCTGCAGCTGGGACCCAAACCTGGAAGGTGTGAAGATCATCCTCTTAAAACTGCATCATCTGATGTACAGGGGCTTCCCTTCTAAAAGAAACTGCCAGACTGCTATGGCTGTAGTCTAGTGTCTTTTCTGTGCAGGACCAGTCAGGTTCTGTGGCCAGCCTTGGTTTGCAGTACCCAGGTGTGTTGCACTCACTGTGCATTTACTTGGGTGGGGGTGTTTCTTGTCTTGGTTTTACTCTGAAGGTAGATTTTTGATGTGAGTATAACCTGATTTTAAAATAGAAAAGGCAAGATGGCAAATGTGCATTTAGGTACAAAATAAAAGCAAATATGTATCTTTGAAAGAATACAGATGTATATTCAGTAGCCAACTATTTATAGTGTAGCTGCTGTTACCTGTCAGTGAAGACTTGCACAAAGACAAAAGTTCTGTACTTTAACTACCCTATTCTTTTTCTCCATTTTGGTTGCTCCTTCTATAGTGTGGTGTAGTAAAATCTTCTATCGTATGGTATGTAAAACTATGGAGTTTTAACTGAGGATTCAGTCCAAGTTCTAAACAAATTCCTGTAACACTTTTCAAATAGAAAATGGTCTAAAATGCAGTACACCTTCATAAAATTGTTTATGATCATAATTCTCTTCAGTTTAGTTAGTACAAGCCTAACAGTAGCCTGTTAAATGAGAAGTTTTGTCTGCCTACCCACTCATTGCCCCCAAGTCCTGACTCACCTTCTAATAGTTTGATCCTGAGGTAGGCAATTAGCAGCAGCAGGAGTAAAGTCACAGGCATGAAGATCCCAGCAAAGAGAACATAGCCAGGCAGCTCCTTCACAAACACTGAAAGTATGTAACTTACGCTCATTTTCCTCTGTGGCCACCGTGCTGAGCAAGATCCTTCAGATCTCCAAGTATGAAACTTATTTATCCTGCCTTCTTCCTTTTCCCCCTGTATCCACATTCTGCTCTTTGCTCAGGCTATTATCTCTTTTTGGACTTTGGTTTGTTTGTGTAGGCCTGTGATTCCCCGTAGGACCGGAGTTCACTTGCTAAATTACTCAACCACAAAGTTTAAAAGTGCGTATTGAAGTAGTGTAGGGTTTTGAACTTTTGGTATGTTGGGCTAGGCAGGGCTCAGTATGTAAAGCTGCTGCCTTTTGAACAATATGGGTTCTGTCATCTGCTAATACAGGCCATTCTGAATAATAAGCACCCTCTTTCTAGATATATTATTAATTTTACAATAGGCCTTAAAAGCTTACCCAGGGTGAAGACCCTGTTGTACATACCACACAGACATACATGTGGTCTCTGCTCTGAAGAGTTTTCAGACCAGACCACTGAGGCAAGAAGCAAGTGACTGAGTGGATGCTGTACCAACAGCATTTTTTCCAAAGAGCAGCTGCAGAACAGTGAAATTCAGGAAGGTTTCTTTTTTAGCAAAGTTAAAAATATTCAAGAACCTTTTAAACATTCAAGTAACTGGATTAAGTGTGTTCAGTTTTTCCCATCTGGTCACCAGCCTATGGCAGAACCGTGTCTAGGATTCACTGATTGGTTTAAAAAAGTTTAGTCATTTTATAGCCCTTCCCTATACCTTCAGATTTCTAAACACATCTGGTCAGTAGACCTGACACCTTGGAAGTGCTACTGCACGCAGGTTGCATTGGTTACACTTGGGGGCAATGCAGAATCTCACGGTTTGACCTGCCAATGTGCTTGAATTCCAGCAGAGATGTGCTTCAGGTTATTGGAAATCAGGTTAGTCTACCTGAACATTCCATCTTTGGCTTATCAAATCTGGTGCCTAATGAACATATCAGGTAACATTAAGCATTGTGGGTTTGTGGCTCCAGCAGTTTATGACATGGACAAAAAATCTGGCTCATTTCATGTGCATTTGAGAGATGGTGAAGATTTTATTTGTCTAATACCTACCAAATCTGAAACTAGACCATGAGCTCAAGGTGAAAACGACCATGTTGAGACCAGTTTTCTCCAGGCATCCAGAAAGAATGTACAAGATTTGCTTGACTAGTTGGGTAGACTGGTGCCAATGGGACATGCAGCAGATTTGTAGATTTTCAGGGGAAAGAGGTATTTCTGTGTTCACCATGTTTTCTCCTTCTACTGTATTCAAAAGGCAAGCAAACTCACCTAATAATTATTTTCAGATTGTAATTTTTTTTGAACTGTAACATGTTTGAGATCCTCCCTTTTGTGACAGCAAGTGATGGCGAATATCATGTTTGCAGGCAAATTCCTGGTTTTGATAATCACCTGCAGTTGTGATTGATAAAAGAACAGATAGAGTGTGCTTATTTCTTTCTCATATTTCTTTGGCTTCGGTTTCTAACTATTACGTATCTTACTCTGCCTTTTCCCACTAGATGTTTAACCTCATTCGTAAAGTGCTTTATAATCCACTGATGAAAAGCATGGATTAAAAGTCAGGTGGTGAGGATATTAATATTATTATAGGCCCATCTGTTGCCAGATGATTCCTTCCTTGCATAGATACCTGTCAGCTGTGATCAACAAATTCCTTAACATAAAAAGTTAATTCAGAAAATTTTTTTAGGCTATCATGAATGTTAGTGTTCCGGTCTGCAAAACAGTGGTAATATTTTGATGGACCCTGTTCTGGATCCTTTTAAAAATTCCTTCCTAACTGGTATTCTTAAAAAAAAAATAAATCTTGAGCAACTAGAGATCTCAGTCTATGAGAACAAAGCCTGTGACTGAATTCCGAGCACTGTGACATTGCGAGATAAGGCAAGGGGGGTATTTCTCTTTGATACATGTCCATGGCTCACAGTGATGTTAATGAGAACTAAATACCTGCATACAAGGGCAAAGCAGTCACTTGAATTTTTTTTAATTGGCTTTCCTTGTGTGCCTGAGATATTAGTTCTTTCTGTTAAATGCGAGTCAGAGGAGATGATGAAGTGTGTAGCTGCCTTTCTTGTCACACCTGACTGTTGTGGGACCAGACAGCTGATGGACACGGAGCAGACAGATTGGAAGTGGTTAGTTTCTGACCAGGAAAAACAAGAAAACTCCCAGATTTCTGCACTGTACAACCTCCTTGCAAAACAGCAGGTGTCAGCTCTGATCCCAGCAGTCACGCGAGAAACAAAACTTGGCTGGTGGCTGTTCAGTGCAGCAAACATGTAAAGCAAGTTTCCATATCAAAGCAGGACAAATGCCGGTGGAAACAAGGTTAAATGTTTTTTATCATGAAAGCAGTTAATTTTCTACCTGGGTTGGCTGGGATGGCAGCAGTTGTGGGTAAAGCTGAGGGGGGCTCTGCTGCTGCATGGGCAGTGGCATTTGGCAGAGAGTCTCCTGTGCCCCAGCAAGCCCTGGCCTGCGGTGGCAATGCCTTGCATGTCTCTGCTCTGTGATCACATCTACTAAAGCCAAAGGAAAACTGGGAAATGTGGGCCAAGCATGGATTAGTAACACAGGAACATATGGTTTCTTGGATGATCTGTGAAGCTTGGGTTTATTTGAGAAAATAGATGGATTCACGAGCTTTTCAAAAATGTCACTGACTTCTCACCAGTTGGAAAGAAGCAAATGATTGCCTGTCACCCCCATCCTGGTGCTGCCAGCCCTATGGTACAGGGCAGACCTGCCGAAATCTTCCTTTCTGGCTCATGGGAAATTCAACCGTTTCAAAATTTTACTTTTGGCTTGAATCAGAAACTTAATTTCCTGTGAAATACAATTTAAGGAACACTAATTTTAGAGCCCTTAACACACTTATTTCAGCTGTATCATTTTGATTATTTACATAAAATATGTACACAAATTAATTCATTCAAACTTTAAATTACTTCTATTTCTAAAGCTTGCCAACTAACATTAGAAATGGTGAACATTACACCTACCTTGTTGGAAGGAATACTTTAACTTGTCAGCTTTGTGTGTGTGGTAGCAACGCATTCTTGTTGAATATTTAGATTCAAACACAGTTTCCAAAGAAAAACTTTAACTTCAAATTTTTAAATGGCTTTACTACGGAATCTAGGCAAAGAAATACCTGTTGGAGCTGATGGGAAGGAGTAAGATCTGCCCTTGAAGACTCAAACACAATAAAGAAAAAAAAAAAAATAGTTATTGCAGGAGTTTGAGAACCTTTTGGGCAGTATCCAAGTTGCACACATTCTGTAAATGCAAATTGCCAGCATGCATGACAAGCAAACTTGCAAAGCTGAGGTTGCTCTCTCTCAGGGAAAACACTGAAAAGGTTGACGCGAGACTGCAACTTTTTAAAAAAATCAGTATTTCTGTAATTATGGTGGAAAGAGGAGGTGGTAGTTTGGTCCAGGCTCAGTAAGGACAGATCCTTCCAGTACAGACCAGCAGGTTGGGTGCAGACTCCCATTTCTCCTTGAGCCAGTGTCAAAACTGGCCCCACAGGTCTGGATATTCCCACAGGTGGACCCTGGCCCAGGAGGGGTGTTGGTAAGCTGGGTCCACTGCTCAGGAGACATTTTTTGAATGGAAAGAGGGCTTTAGTTTCCTGGGCTATCAAGTTAAAAGGCTTCCTGAAAAGTGTATTAATTTTATTACATTTAAATGTCAAGTGAGCATTTAGATTTCATCTTTCTTCTGCATGTTCTTCTAGAAGAAATCCTTTCTTCTCCTGTTCAACCCAAATTTGATAAAGGCTATTAGATCAGGTAGCTTGATATCTTTATTATTACAGGCAGTTTTATTTCCTGCCGTGTCCTTTGTAGAATCCAATAAATTGATTTTTTAAGGCATGTTTTCTCAAAACGCATTTAGCCTTAGTTTGAAAACATGAGGAGATGGAGAATGATCTGTCCCTCTCCATTAGCTGTTCATGATGTAAGACGCTCGCCTTGTGTCTGGTTTAGAGCTTGCCATGCTTCTGCTTCTAGCTGCTTGTTCTGCCTGCCCCTTCCTCGGTGGGTTGGGGAGGCTTCAGGGATCTGGAATTTTTTCCCTGTGAAAGTATGTATGCCTTGGAATGTCACTTCTCAATATCTTTCTGTTAAACTACACACACTGGTCTTTTAATTCCTTATAGTAGGAATAATTTTTGTCCATTCTTGAAATGTCCTTGAAGGTTTTCTGTGTGTCCTCTAATTTTTGAAGATACCTTTTGAAACGTGAGCATAGCAAAGGTGATCACCTGTAACACTCCTAAAGGTAAAACTCTGTCTTTATTCCCACTTCCTACTCTGATGTTCACTCATCAGAAGGGCTTATTAGCATGACTGCTAGAGCCTTTGGAGGCACTTGCTGCATTGCACACCTGCTCTGGGTCTCAGTCCTCTTCAGGATTGTGGTTTCCCAGGACAGTCTTTAGGGATGACCTGTTAATGTTGTTTCTAGAAGTAAAACTTTGCTTTGGAAATGTTGCAATGCTTTTTCTTGTAATAAACCCAGTCTCTCACAAATGATCCAGATCACACAGCCTAAGTGATGTGTTCTCCTTATTACTTAGCAACAAGCCTTTGATCATCTGCACTCTTTAGGAGTGGTGATTTTATATCAGTTTCTATTTTGTTTTGTTTTTTTTTCCTTTCCAACTTTGACTATTTTCTGCTCTGTTGCTTTTCTTGTACAAGCATTTGTGTCTTCACATGGTAACCTGGTTCAACTATTGATCCCACTGAAAAGCTGCATAAACTGTTTCTGGGCTTTGAGGGGAAGGTGTTAGCTAGATTATTTTTAAACTAGATCTGTTTTCTGACTCAGTTTATTGTGTGGGCATCCACAAGAAGATGCTGATACAGCAGCCTGGAAGTCATAAGTCCAGTGCCATTAAAAGTCATATAATGGACAACCATTGAATCAGACTCAGTCAGCACGAGTTTATGAAAGGCAGGTCCTGCCTGACAAACCTGGTCTCCTTCTATGACAGGACGACCTGCTTAGTGGATGAGGGAAAGTCTGTGGATGTTGCCTACCTTGACTTTAGTAAGGCCTTTGACACCATTTCCCACAGCATTCTCCTGGTGAAACTGGCTGCTCATGGCTTGGATGGGCACACGCTTTGCTGGGTAAAAAAATGGCTGGATGGCCGGGCCCAAAGAGTTGTGGTGAATGGAGTTAAATCCGGTTTGTGGCCGGTCACAAGAGGTGTCCCCCAGGGCTCGGTTTTGGGCCCACTCCTGTTCAACATCTTTATTGATGATCTAGACGAGGGGATCAAGTGCACCCTCAGTCAGTTTGCAGATGACACCCAGTTGGGTGGGAGTGTTGATCTGCTCGAGGGCAGGGAAGCTCTGCAGAGAGACCTGGACAGGCTGGAGCCATGGGCTGAGGCCAACTGGAGGAGTTTCAATAAGGCCAAATGCCGGGGGCTGCCCTTGGGCCACAACAACCCCCAGCAGCGCTACAGGCTTGGGGAGGAGTGGTTGGAGAGCTGCCAGTCAGAGAGGGACCTGGGGGTGCTGACTGACAGCTGGCTGAACAGGAGCCAGCAGTGTGCCCAGGGGGCCAAGAAGGCCAATGGCATCCTGGCTTGTGTCAGCAATAGCGTGGCCAGCAGGGACAGGGAAGGGATCTCACCCCTGGACTCGGCACTGGTGAGGCCACACCTCGATGACATTTTTGGGCCCCTCACTCCAAAAAGGACATTGAATGACTCGAGCGTGTCCAGAGAAGGGCAACGAAGCTGGTGCAGGGTCTGGAGCACAGGTCGTATGGGGAGCGGCTGAGGGAACTGGGGGTGTTTAGTCTGGGGAAGAGGAGGCTGAGGGGAGACCTCATCGCCCTCTACAGCTACCTGAAAGGAGGGTGCAGAGAGCTGGGGATGAGCCTCTTTAACCAAGTAACAAGCGATAGGACAAGAGGGAATGGCCACAAGTTGTGCCAGGGAAGGTTTAGACTGGATATTAAGAAGCATTTATTTACAGAACGGGTTATTAGGCATTGGAATGGGCTGCCCAGGGAGGTGGTGGAGTCCCCATCCCTGGAGGCATTTAAGAGTAGAGTTGACATAGCACTGAGGGATATGGTGTAGTTGGGAACTGTCAGTGTTAGGTTAATGTTTGGACTAGATGATCTTCAAGATCTTTTCTAACCTAGACGATTCTGTGATTCTGTGATTCATACAGAGGTGGTGATGAGTGGCCATTTAGGAAGGAGCCCCTTCCTCAAAGTGAGGCAGTAGATGGAAATGGGTCTGCTGCCACATGGCTAACTGTGCCTCACCAGAAGCACCACATGCAGCAACTCCCCCATGGATATGACTTTTAAGATCCCTGCAGCAATTCCTAATTCGTTACTTCTGTGGTTTATTGATACAGAAAAGTGATTACTTTTTAATGAGCACATTATGTGTTACTAATTCAAGTGCCTTAGGACATCTAAGTGTATTGAAGCTGTGGTTGCCTTTATCAAACAAACTTGTAATCTCATTAAAAAAGTAACAGCTATTTTGCATAAGTAGCTTATTTATATTCCATTTCTTTATCTGTTTGAACAATCTTTGCATTCTTCCTGCCATGCATTTATTGTTCTCACCTATAACTAGGCCAGATCATTTGAGCGTTGGCATGAAAATAATGGGGTTCAGTCTCCCTGATATTATGTTTAAGATTTATGAAAAATTAGCATAACTGAAACAAAAACCTGCTTGGCAAACTTCTAGCCCTCTTTCAGTCTTCTTGATTTTCCAAGTGTTTCTGTTCAGTACAGGCAGTACAGGTTGTTTAAGTTTCAGCTTTCTTATTAATCTCCTGTAGAGATGAATATTAATTTACCTGTGCAGAAGCATCTGGCAGTGGTACCAGTGGATGAGCCTTCTTTTGAGTACAAACCAAAATATTTATTGAGCAGTAATTTTTCTGAGACATTATTATTTAAAGCATCTTGATATGGGATGCTGTGAACATTTCTCTTGCTTCCATGATAATTTTAGAAGAATGGAAAAGAAGAATCCATTTTTTCCTAGTCCTTTGACCACAGAATTTTCCATGGTGAAAGGTTGTGATAGTGTCTATTTTCTGTATTCATGGCTTCAGATGTGTTGATGGCAATCCTTTTATTTTATTTTTTTTTCATTTTTCCCAAGAAAATAAGTTATGGAATCACTATGTTTGTCCTCACTAATAACTCTTAGCCAAATTCAAAAAATGTTAAAAGGCGCAGAAAAGTCAAAGCAAGTTACTTAAGAGTACTGTGAAAATTGGTGTTTCAGAAGAAAAACTGCGGTTAGGGCACAAATGGAGGGGAAAGACAGCAGAGCTCAGCTCCCATGTGTTCAGTTTGGGAGCCGGACACCAATCGCTGCCCCTGTACCCATCAGCCACACCACACTATCACGTGTAGCCACTCAGTCCATAACAGTATCATAAGGGCCATGGGTATGACAGTGGAGTTACTACAGTGGCAAGGGGTATAGTATCAAAGGGTACAAACTCATAGAAAACTAGGCTTTGCTACTTCTGCTGCTTGTGGGGAGAAATTATTTCTAGCTGCTGCCTTTCCTGTTTAACCAATAAGACATTTTGTTCAGTCATGCTTGTCTTTGACTGGAAATATGGCCCTAGCCATTGGCCCTGAGCAAATGTTTATTAAAGAGGGGGGTTTTGTATTTCTGTTAAATACAAATTTATTAATTATGTTGGCTGTTTTATTAGGTTAATAAACATTTATTGTTTTCCATCAAGCAATTTTGCTAAAAATTTTGGAGATAAATTAATTTCTAACAGACATTTTAGTCTGTGTGCACAATTTCTTGTTAGAATTGCCCACTGTTCACCTGTATCTAATAAGACCAGTTCCCAGTGACTGCTCTGTACACAGCTGCTCTTCACGAGTCCCAGTGCAGGATTATTTCACCTGTGCCTGGCATAACTCAGTCCTACAAGGTCCCTCCCTACTGCTGAATCCCATTTCTGTTAGAAGATCATAGATCTTTAGAAGCCATATGATGAATGTTCTGTGCATAAGACTTCAAGCAGCAGTGTGTTAAATGGAAGGGTATCTTCATCTTTTTAAACAAACACTGCAAAACGCAATCTCTTTCCATCCCATCTCTTGTATGGCTCACAGCTGCCTCCCGGTGTGCTTTTTCTTGTTGATTAGCAAAGAGGATAGCAGTGTCACATTTAGATGGTGCAGATAAGTGAGTGGTGAAAAACTGATGCTCTGATATCCCAGGAAGGCAGAGCAAGTTTGAACTGGGAATGGTAGTGAGGTGGTAGCACAATGTTCTTTCTGTCCTACCCATAACCCTTGTCTCCAGCTACAAGGGCAGTTTGCTGTACTAGCATTTGCTCACTGACAGGTCATTTTTCACCTAATAGCAGGCTACAGGGGCTAGATTTACAGTTGTGCCCTGCTAGCTCAACAGGCTGAATGGGATATGCCCCAGCCACCTCCTGCGCCTGACCCCAGCCCTGGCTAGTCCAGCATGGAGCTGAGCTGCTGCAGTGACACCTGGCTGGAGCAGCCACAGCACCGATGGTGAGGAAGGCCGCTCGGTGCCACAGGTTGTTCTTAACCCCTGTGAACAAGCTACACTGGGTGTCACTAATGCAAAACTGTATTTTATTCAGTGACTAAGTGTGCACAGGTGTGTAGCTGTATTAGATTTGAGTCACGGCTCTGCGGAGTAAAAAAAAAGTGGCATCTTCCAAATCAGAGTGGTTTTTAAGACATGTTAACTTATTTGTGCTTACTTGTGTGCCATAAAAGTGACTTGAGCCATGATGCCTCATCTGCTTTTCCAGATGGCTGAGGATTTTTCAGTGTCTCAGTTTCAAGATCCTTATTAGACATACTTGAAAAAAAGCCCAGGATTTCATAAAGCTGATAGAGCTGTAGAAGACTCAAGATCCACATTAAAAGTGTCTGTGTCACTGCTGCCAGTAACCTAAGTCTTTAAAGTTATTCATTAAAGGTCTGGCAGACATTTAATGTAGGTTTTCCCTGTGAGATTCCCTCACAGCAAGCCGAACCATGACCCTCTCCCCATTGCATGGACAGCCTCCCCGGAGAACGAGGGCTCCTCTGTGCAGCCAAACACCAGGGAGACAAGCTGCTGGTTAAACAGGGGTCAGCTACGGTTTCATCAGAAACCTATTGGGCTAAAGCCCAGTGTAACCTTGGGTGAAAATAATCTACAGTGAAATGAAAGGTACGGTAAATTAGTAAGTAATGCTCCTCTGCCACAATGTCCGTAAAGAAATAAAATCTCTGTGTGAGAGAAATTTCCAGCTTATCTGCTACTGCTATTGAAAGCTATGGTTAGTTTAATGCATTTTGTCAGTTATCTAGTACTCAATTAATGTGACATGAAATAAAATGGCATGAGCATATATCATTCTCTGTTATATATTCCTGGTGAATGCTAATTAATTTGTCGTTCCACTTTCCACGCTGTACATTTACACAGTAATGAGTTGTAGCCATCTGCTGGCATGAAATGATTTTTTTTTTTTTTTCTCCCCAGAAAGGAGAAAGGCAGACAGCCCTTCATGTGTTTCCTTCTACTGTAACATATCCAGAAAACCTTATGCTTAACCCTGACTCTGGCATCAACAAATGCTAATTTACACATGCAACTATGTAAGACCAAGGAAAGTTTTTAAACCTACATTGTTCAATGATTTAAAATAGTTACTGTGAATGCTTCATGTAGTATTGTAAGAGAGCAACATCTGCCTTTTTTTCCTGAATGAGGAATGCACTCTAAGGTCTGTTACTCATTAGAAGGATAAGGTAAATATACTCTGTCCTCACCAGAAAACTGCCCTATAGGCAGCAGTTTCTCTAGTATGAATGTTAAACCAGGTAGAGCTGTGGCAGTAGGAAAAAGGAGCTGCAAAATGATAAAATAGAAAGGGGAAATAATTGAGACAAATGCTTCCTGTTTGAAAAAGGTACGGCTGCTTTGAGGATCTATTGCCCCAATCTGCTAATTTTTCAGATTGTGGGCTAAATTTATATGGAAAATGCTGTTAGGCCCTGTAAAACCTGATCGATATAATAGCAAATATATCTGTAATGGGGGGCAAGACTATTTAGCTGATTTGTACAGGTACCTCAAGATACTGATTGAATAGCCTGAAGGATAAGGGGGGGGGGGGGGGGGGGAGGGTGGTGGAAATGAGATCTCCTTTTCTTTAAATTGCAATGAAATGATTAATGACTCAGGATTAGGGGATGGTGAGGACATAGTTTTCTTATCTAGTAAAATCTGAAGCTCATAAATGCTTTTTTTCCCTCTCTTTTTAATGTTAGACTAGAGCTAAGCAATAATCTAATGGTGATGTAAGTATCCATTTATGATAAAATGGTGAGGCATTTTGGGTTAACCAGAAAGTCAATCTACAGGCTTCAGAACCTATTGTAAAAACCTTCCATTGAATTGAAATTGGCTTTAGTAAATTGACATTTTCCATAAAATAATATTTTGACTAAAAAATTTCAGTCCACTCCTATTTTGGTCCTTCTTCATTCCCTTCATGACCTCTTACTGTGGGCAAGACAAATGCTCAGAGACCCTGACTTGCATGTCAAGCAGAAATCACAAAATCTGTTTTTATGATGTTTGTTTCATGACTTCAGAAGTTTGTTCCTTTGCAGAAGCCATGCTGGCTCTTCCAGAACAGGTTGTGTTTACACAGGAATTGAGTAATCCCACCCTTTTATTCCTTTCTTAGTGATTCTACTAATTTGCCTAATACAGACACCAGCTTTACCAGTTCTTCTACCCTGAAGTTCCCATCTCTCTTAAAACTTGGTGGGTTTTTTTGCACCATCAAGACCTGAGATACCATGGCAGTTTTAACCAACTACCACTGCTGGTACCTCACCTATTTCATCCTTGATTTTTCTTGGAACTTCTCAGGAATAATGGGGATGTGTTAGTGTTCATTTTCAGAGTTTGTTCAGCAACTTCTTCTACAGTCACTTAAAATTTCAGATATTTGCTGCCCCCTTATTCTCCACCAAGGAGTTCTAGCATGGGAGTCCCCCCAGTTTCTTCCAGAGTGGGTACTTACAAAAGGAATTCATTTAACTTCCCTGCAGTGTCTTGTCCGGGGACTGCCCTCAAAGAGATGTCTGATCTTTATTTTAAAATTACCTTAAGTATTTTGGCTCCTCAAAGAAATAGAAGTCACAAATGTCAAGAAGATCAAACAAAAATGATGGGAGGAAGAGCTATGGATATGTTTAATGTACTAAACACACCAAGGACTCTTAACTCACAGTGTGCTATCAAGCAAAGTTTGGTCTACATGAACTGAAGAGTATGAACACAGAGGAGCACTCTGACTTCTTAGTGGGTATGTGCCCTCAGGCAGATTTTTACCTCCCCTGTCAACATGTGGTGGCTGATCGCTCTCCTGGTGAGCCTATGCCTAGGTAGTAATCAGACAGTGGCTGTGAATTCATAGCCTACTCTACCCAGTGACATATTTTTGCTTATGTGTGTATGCATCCATGTATCTGAAGACTATGATTTATCAGTCTTGAGTGTCTGAGCAGTTTTATTGTTTACAAAAACAGAAACAACATGGCATCTGCAGAGCTACAATCATCTATAATTATTGTTGCAGTATGCTGCTTCTCTGGTAGATTTAAAGACTAGAGAGAAATTAGCAAAAATACACATTTTAAAATTTTCTGATTCATTTTCTTCCCCTATTGCCTATACAGATCTCTATCCCACACACTGTTTCTTCCATTCATGCTGTTTTTATCTTGGTAGCATTGTCTGTTTTCACTTATAGTTAGTTGTGTGACAGCAACCTGCTGATTTTTCAATGGCTTCCAACAGCATTTATTATCTAGCACTCTTCTTCAATCAGTGGATTGCAGAAGCACAGTGCACTCAGGAGTACTCAGATAATGGCTTACAATCAACGACATTAGAGATGTGTTCTCCTATCTCTCTGTAGTGCTTATTTGTGCATTTGGCAGAGAGTTGTAATACCAACATTTAAAGTTATAATAGGGCTTTCTATCTGAGGGTCCCCAAGAGCTGTGCAAAGCACAGATAGATTCGCTCCCTTAGATGTGCTGGGGATTTCAGTGCCTCCTGAGAACGCTGGGATTAGCGATTCCTATTTTACAGCAACAAAACTAGTATTTTACCTTGTCTTAGCAAATTTATAGTAAGAAAATGGCTTCTTTGTCTTCTAAGAATTTATTGAGGTTCCCTTGATGGAGACCTCACAGGGCAGCTATAGCTGGCAGATTTCCCTGGAGCTGGTTGGAGGCAGAGAGGAATCTTTGTATCAGAGATGGTATGATAATGTCACTCACAATCAGAGTGACTGAGTAACTTAGTGTATCTTTATTTGGTCATACCCAAAGAACTAAGAAACATCTCCCATGTCACAAATCGGTGTGGAAAAGTTTGGATGGCACATTGACAGAAAGTAACAGGGGCTTTCTCTGGACTCTGAACACAAGGGAAGGCAATGGCTGTAGTTTAATGCACCATTAAAGTCTGTCTCAGTGAGGAAGAAGCAAAAGTGGAAGAGAGAAGACAATCCAGGGAGATGGAGTAGAAGAAGTCTTGGTGACTCAGGCCTGAAAGAAATTTTGTTAATGGCACTGTTGACTGCTGAAAAGTTGGAAAAGCAAAGAAATGTCCTCCTACTTTTTGTTTACTAAGCAGAGTCTTGTTTCTCAGACATAAAATAGACACTCTTCTCTCTATTTCACTACTCTAAATAGTAATGTAGGTTGGATGTGTTGACTACCAGCTGAAGTGGAAAGGGTGCAAAAGAATGGCTCCCATAACTTACTGTGGTAAAAGAGGGTGAAGAGCACATATACTGCTTCTATTAAGCTAACTCTCTGCTTGCTGGGAGTAAGAAAACTAAGTTTAAACACTAATAGCCAAAATTACAAGGAAATAATTGTGAAAGCAGATCTTAAGTGCTCAGTTTACTGCTCTAGACATATTTGACATTACTGGGAGAAGTAATACTAAAAATAATGCAGGTGGACTACCCTATCTCAGATATTAGTTGTATTCCAGTACAATTTAGGGAAAAGTACAGTTTAGGGAAATGTACCTAAATACCAAGTCCTCCATCACTGTTGATTGTGTTTAATGAAACCAAGTTAGCATCGTCAGGCTAAAAAAAGACTTAATTGAAGTAATTTGCTGTACCTTTATAAAAGTTCACATTGTATTGAGAAGCGCTCAAGCTAGAACTGTGCCTTATAGGAAAATTCTACTCAGAAAAGTTAGGCTTAATTTAAAACACTCCTAAAAGGTGATACTATGACCTTCTTGCTGGCTTGTTGTCTCAGTGAATATGAAATACTCTGTTTATATATTCATCGTTTGTGCTGAAGTGAAGAGGAAGGACTCCTTCCCCTGTTACATGAACCATTTTACGCAGGTAACTCCTAAAGAGAGGTTGAGATGGATATTCAGTTTCTCTGGTAACCATTTGGAGGTCTGCTATTTTTACTTGGGGAATTATTACTTTTCTCTGCCTAAAAACATTTCTTCCTTTAATTCCTCTTTCTTCCACTCCAAGACCTTATGGCCTTTTGTCACTCACTGCCACTTGTGCTTTGATGATCTCTGGACAGCTATAATTCTCACCCTAAGAATTGTTGCAAGTGTTTGAGAGTTATATTAAGAAATCACAGAAAAGGCACTGGAAAAGTTTTCAGGAATCTATCTAACCAATACTCTTCCTTTGAGAGAGGGTCAGGAACATTTGTGTTTCTTGAACATGTCAAAATAACCTATCCTTAAAACCCTCTGAGACCAAGGTTCCAGTAATCATCTCCTGAGGTATTGCCTCCCTAGGGTACCATGTAATGAGCGGTATGCTCAGACTTCCCTACTATCTAGCCTGAATGCCCCTTACTGCAAATTAAGCAAATTATTGTTCTAACTTTCAACAACAGTTGTTTGCTATCCTTCTTTTGACACACTCCATAACTTTGCAGTCTGCTTCATTCATCCTTTCATTTCAGTTTTAGAAAAAGCCAGTTTCTGGGGGCTCTATTTGTATACCTCATTTTTTGAAACTTTATAATTGTGGGTATTCTTTGAATTATGCCCAGCCTTTCTATACATTTTTGAGAATGAGCTGCTCAAACTCCCCAACTGCAGGTCTCAAGTACTCTCCAGAGTATGGTAATTTTCTCTGTCTTGCAGTGTTTTTTGCTCATATAGGCCTTAGCCTGGCCAGAACTGTTCATTTAGGTGTGCCTGCCACGTCTGGCAAGTGTTGGCTGTCAAAAAGAACAAGCCTGATAGTAGAAAACTGGCTAAGGAGGAGAACATGAAGATTGATCCTACAAAGGGGGATCAAGAGGGACCCTAGAAGAGGGAAGTGTCCTGGATACTAAGGAACTGCTAGAGGGCCTTAAACTGTCTGGGAAATAAGTCATGGAGCAACAAAAGAGAATGGCTCTGTCTTCAGAAAGGGAGATCTTGAAGGCTCAGGAAGGGGGAATGTCTGGGTAACTGGGATCACCCCATACCAAATGGAAAGACAGTATCTTCAAGAAGAGGTCAAGCAGGAGAAAGCATAAGGAAGTGGTGGGGGTCTTACAGAAAGCCAGACTTGTATAAAATCCTGCAACAAGTCTTGCTGGGATTAGTAGGTCTGTGTTTCCTTATAACCCTTGGAGAAGAAGCTCCTCTAGAAGAGTTCCTGTGGAGAGAAACAATTGGAGAATTGTTGCCTGGGGGAAAACTCATAGAGTTGTCCCTACAGAATGAGTTGGAGAGGAAATAACAAGTGGGAAAGGATGGAAGAAGAGTCAAGCACATTGTCACTACCCTCAAAACGGAGAGAAGGAAATGTGGTGCTGGTGACTTTCCATAGATCCTTTTCTGCTACAGCATTTCTTCACTTTCAGTTTTTGAGCCACAAAACCCCCCAGTGCTGAAACATATCTTGACTATTCCCCATTTCAGTTTTGCTTCTAGCATGGTCTTTTGTACTTTGAACTTTATCATTTTCAGACTATTCCTCCAGTTGTTCAAATTCCTTTTGAATGTCAACATCTAGGCATGACCTGCATGCTAACCTATCACCCAACTCATTGATAAGGATATGAAATAGATTAGTCTTGGGATAGACTGTGACCTGACTTGAATGACCTTCTCATTTGAAGCAGGTAGGCTAACAAATTAATGCGCGTTTACCTTACAAGCTTTCTTTCAAGCTCATTTCTGAGAACAGAAATGGACTGTATCAAAGGCTTACTAACATCAAGACATACTGCATGTGTAGTTTCTTCCCCTACATGAGACTTGTCATTTTTTCAGAGAAAACGATGAAAAGATTTCTTACAGCCGGTGTTGTTAAGGAAGAATCTTCTTTTGGGGCTGGAAACTCTGAAACGACATCAGTCAAAATGGTGGAGCATCAACTTTCTTGATAAAAAGTTAGTATGTTTTTTTGACTCATATCTTTGGACAGATGTGGTTTTGATGTCCTCTTTCAGCTTAATTTCTTGTCAAGCATGTATACCAGCTGAACTACAACCATTTCCTGAATATGTTAGCTAGCCCATTGACATTAATGGGGGATTTTCTATTGCCTTAATTGGCCAGGGCCCTGACTGACTGCAGCCAAAAGCAGCTGAAAGCATGTTTCCATGCCAGCAGGAAAGAATAATTACACTTAGCAAATATTGCATCCTGGCAGTTACAGCTGACAATGTCTGAACGCTGTAGCTCAAGTCTGGTTTGGCCTGTATTGATTCCGTTACCAGTTATTTTATCTTGCAGTAAATAAGGTGGTTTTGAAGCTACTTTAGCCTTGATATTAAACTGCATAAATAATAAAAATCATCCAAAATTATATTTTTATATATTATAGATATTCTAGCAATAAAAACAAGTAAACAAGGAATTAAAGCATCTTTACATACCTTTCCTGTTTTCTATTAGCACATACACACAACAACAACACTTGCTGTCTAGTTTGCATGGCAAGATGTAACATTAAAGCTCAGGCAGCTTTTATATAATTTCCCAGTATGTTTCCTTTCTTATTTATTTTTCCATTCACCTTTTTCTTTTTAATTTTTTTTTTTTTTTTTTTTTTTTTTTTGTTAAACTTCGCTTCTGCTATTTTCTCATCCTCTTGCTTTTTAGTTAAATAGTTTGGCGGCTTCCATTCCCAGTCTGGCACAGTGGAATGAAGTACCAGGAGCTGGAGGAATGGCTCACCAGACAGTAAGGTAGCAGGTTTTATACTACACCCAGCGGAGTATGGAAGAGCCCGAATGCTCTTTTACGTACTGCTGGGGTGGGGACTGCTCTGAAGTAGCTGGTGACTGCCTTGTGCAACTTTTTCTGCCTGTTCCTGCTGCAGGCTCTGGCTCCTCGCGGGGGCTTTCTCATTGCTGATGGATGCAGGAGCCAGCTGGGCAGGGTTGAGTGCAAGTGCGAGTGAGTGAACTGGAAGTATCTGGTACTGGTCATTTTTCACTAAAAGTCAATTGTAGTTCTACCCAACCTCATTCTGAGGTAAAATATAAAGCCCACACTGTGTTTTTTCTGCTTTGGAGGGCAACAATATGTGTTTTAAAGATAAGTCTAAGGGGTAAAGCTTGGATAGCTCACGAACTTTTCTATGCAAGGCTGAAAGGTAGGTATTTTCCAGAGCAAACCTGGAAATATTGGCAATATTCTTGCCAAACAGCACACTGCTGCTTGGAGTAGCTTTCATATAACTAGGCTTCTCCTTTCCCAATGGGATATGCTACTATTATGTCTTCCTGCATAATATTTACCCTTTGCCTGTAATCACATCTGTTAGAAGGGACGTTACCCAGCCAACAATACTTTTGATGGCATATGGTGCTCTTTAATTAAATGTAAGTATTCACAAAAGCATAGCGTGCTCTAGTTTTTAGGCCTCCAGCTATCTCCCATGGCTCCCTTTAGTCATTTAAATGCATCATCAGAAAGTTGGAAGGCTTTTTTCCTAATACACTAGGCATAAAAAATGGAACCTGAAAGTGTAACAATGGAACTACATGGTGTAGCTTGCAAAGTTCAGTGGATTTGAATCTTGGAGTGGAAATCTGCCTTCCCTTGTAAATAAAAGTCATGTAGATAATTCTATATAGATAGATGGTCACCTTCTACTAAAAACCAAGTGTGAGACAGTTGTGAGCTGAATCATTACCGTATCCAACATCTTGTAAAATTGTCAGCCATATTGTAGTCATTTTTTATTGTTTAAGTTTCTTTATTGGGTTGTTTTCTGTGCATGGAATGATTCCCTTCTCAATTCTTATTTTTATCTCTTCTTGAAAAACCTGCTGTGGAAAATGGAGTGTTTTGGTTTTGCTCTCTAGTATTACAAAGAGAAATATTACAAAAATATAGCAAAACTTTACTTTTTAAAAACTTCATAGATGAGTCATGCTGCTTTTTTATACCACCTATAACACAGCATGCAATGTTAGTTGAAAACATTTTGCTGTGTTGCATTAATCTACTGCCCATCATGGAGTATACATGCATTATTCTGGAAGCTTTAAATAGAGCTAAATAAAAAAGCTTGTCTCAGAGACTGTATAGCCCAAGAACACAGCAAAACAACCAACAGGTAAGTGTAGGCAAAGAAACCAAAGACCACATTAGTCAGTGTAATCAGCAACAGACTTAGCACAGTAACCATGACTTTTGGTAGCTGTCACGAGGAAACTTTTAAGAAATATTCTGAATGCAGTTACGGAGGCAAATTTATAAGGTGCTACCTTCTGGGTCACTTTCCATACATTAAAGTGTAGTAACTTGAAACTCCATGGGCATGTGATGCAAACTGGCACCATGAGCCTATCAGTCTCTTGGTATTGTTTGGAAGAATAAGTCTATGAGGTGGGACAGAATATGGGATACCTTGAAAGAGAAAAGTAGCCAAGACTGGGTGTTCTATGGCATATGGAGGAAGCAGAATGGATAGATTGCAAGGTGACGTACCAAATCAATGGTCTAGAAAAGGACTCTTTGCAGGTGTGCCCCGAATGGATGAGAAGAGATGGGGGAGAGGGCACAGTTGTGCCTGTGTGAGCCAAGGAGGAGGAGGTTGCAGAAACAGATGCACAGAGATGAAAGCCTCTCACTCCAGTCCCGCATGCACACTCCAAAGAGCCTTGTTAGATTTTCATGGCTTAAAGTGCAGACTTCAATTGTCTCGGTAACCTTTCATGGATTAAACTACTATCACCAGAAAGACCAATGTTAAGTTTACACTTTACTGTTAAATCATAAACAAGTTGAGATTTCATATTGGGATATTTTAAATTTTACCCTTAATCCTAAGGGTTTCACAAAGAAAATATATCTTGAAAAATGTAAATTATGTGCAATATTGAAATTGTTCTGCAAAGCAAGCTGCGATGTTTGCACTAGCTTTCTGTGTTACAAACTCGCTTTTCCCCAGAAGGTACAAAGTTTTCTGGATGAAGTCAAGTGACAAGATGGGTTTTGGGCCCCCTTGGAATAAGAGGGGTAAATTCATCATTGCACTTGTCCCATAAAAATTCACCAACTACTGTGCTGTACCAACAGAGTACTCTGTCTGCACATTGAAACTGCCCAGTTTGTGAAAAGAAAACCTCTCTTTAAAATGCTTTGGGAATGAAAAACTGAGAATTAAACAAAAACTGATGTTAAAAAGAACTTCTGTTTATATTCTTGTTTTCTTGTTTTTATTTGGGTAATTTTGTCAGCTTCCCCATGACGTGCATATTGCTTTCAAATGCCAGCAGAACTTTCCATTACCATGCAAAGAAGCCGTAAATTATAGATCTCTGACAACGTGATTTTTTCCTTTATCCCAGTGGCATCAACCTACTTTACTACCTCTGGGTGGAAAATGCACCACAGTTAATACAGAAATTCATATGGATGCATGTAATTGGTAACAAGAGCTGCCTTTTTCTTTTTTTCCTGATTATTTTACTTTTTTAAGGTCTTGGCTTTAAAACAAGCACCTCTCTGAAGATCTGCATTGACTAATTTTTCCAGCTATGCATTTTTGAATAGATACATATCCTGTCTCAGACTGTTGACCTGCATACAGTGTAAAACAGGTGATAGGAGCTGAAATTCATTACTTCATGGTATCTCTACACCAAAATCTTAAATGCATGTTTTGGAACAGCAACCACTCCAGTCATTGTCACATCAGTCTTAAAGGATTTCACATCAGTCTCTCCCCTAATGAGTATTGTAAAGTGTCAAATCAAGAGGCAGTGTGAAAACTTGCTGTTAAACTCCATTTAGCCTAAACTGCTAGTTACTTTGTGTTGTCTTCCAAAGCACTTAAAATGTTTAGAACAAAAAATATTCAGTAAACCTTGGTAGGAATTCAATGAGAGAAGGAAATTCAGCACACATCTCTTCTAATTGATGCTCTCACAGGTCAGACATTAAGGCCAATCTTCGGATTTCTCTAAATGTTTGGCAACCACCGCTTTGATTGAGACATGAGCTTGCGTATATGAAATGATCAGAAGAATTAAAAAGATACCTCAGAATCTAGTACCACTTCATTTAGCATAGTCAATGTTTTCCTTTGCAAAACATCAGTGCTTGAAATTGTCAACAATTTCTTTCCACCAACACTTTCTAATTAAATCCAACTTTCTAAAGTCTCTGCTGAACGGTTTTATTAAGTATAGTTTGTCACAAAAAAGCATTTAAACAAACAAAAAACATAAAACAAACTTGGGAAGGAAATGAAGGAAATTCCCAAGGAAGGGAATGGATTTGCAATATCCCACACCACTAATTATGTTTTTAATGTTACAACAATATCTTGGAGTCCAACAGAGTTAGGGAATTCTCCATATTAAGGAGTTAACTGCTGTCCCCATTCCAGCTGCATTAGCGACAGACAGCAGAGACCAATATTTGAAGGAAAAGGAAGTATTGCTATCTCCGTTTTACATGCAGTGGACTGGTGGAGGGAGGCTAAATGACTGTCTCAAGGTCAGATGGATGGACTTTGTTAGAGTCAGAAATAGAAGCATGATGGCTGGAGCACTTAGTACCAAGACCAGCCCTGCTCTCTTACATGCCTGATTGCAGCTAATATGCTTGTTTGTAACATGAAAAACCTCGGAAAGTTTTGTTCAGATAAGCGTTCATTCTTCTGAGTACTTATCTCAGCCTAACTTAAACTGTTTGACTTCTCTAAGCCTGAAAAATGGATGTCTTACAAGAACTTTTTAAAAATATGTTTCTGTATTTTAAATTCCAGCTGGAAGCAAGCACTAAGAGGGATGAAAATGAAAGATAACATGAAGTGAATAAATTAACTTTCAAATCCCAATATGATTTGATCTGGCTGGTTTTGGTGAAAGTCACTCTAGTTCCTCTTTTTCACTTCCTCTTGCATTGGAAAAAAACCAAATTCAATTATTTCCGTGTGCACTAGAATTGAAACAATCAGAAAGGAGATGTTTTGCATGGACTGTGTACTTAAAAAACTTCTGGCAAAGAGCTCCAGTCCCCATAATCTCTGAAGCAACTAAAGCGTTTGTTTGTGAATGTGATATATAAACATTTAAAATTGTATGTTTATGATAATAGATATAGTAAATCGTATAATGTTTAATAAGTAGTGAGATCGGGTTTGCAGTAGAAAACACACAGCACTTTGGTTAGCAGCACAGAGGCTTTGTTCGGGCTGGTTTGACTCTGGCTTCTGGGAAGATTTATTTTATACAGGATATGCTTGGAGGGAGATTCAGTGCAGGTATTTGCAATCTGTCTCCATGATGAGTTGTAACAGGCTGGTGCTACCATTCATTGCTAACGTCACTGAGAACTTCCCATTACACGGACCCTGTTCTCACTTGCTTAAACTTCATAAACATGAAATGGTTTGGGCCATAGACGTCAGTCTCACATGGAACTATCTGAGCCATGACCTGGTTTAGTATCCCTCTGAGAGGCTAAATGTCTATTCTCATTAGACTCTCCATTAGTTCAAGTAGCAGAAAGAGTTCTGTGCATGGTAACCTGTCCACATGATGACCACTTGGAAGTTAGATTGCAGCTCCACAATTCAGTTAATTTTTTAAAACTGGGGATAACATTTAGCTGCCCCACATGAAAGTACAGCCCATACATAGAATATAAAAGCTACAAAATCCAATGTGCAAGAATGAAGATGTCCATGGAATTTTAATTAATCCCTGTGTGTCAATTATAGTAATATTTAATTATTACAATTCTGAATCTTTCGGAGCTTGGTAAAAACAGTGTAAAGGTACTTCTTGATCTTAGAATTTCTCTTGGGGCAAACATGCTGTACTTGAGAACTTCAAAACAAAAGCAATATGCACGCATTATTTCTTCAATGTTGGTTCATGTGCCAAGCCTATGCATGTAACACATTAATGCAAATTACATCATAGTTGAGGGTAAGGACACCTATATAATTTGTTTAACTTGTGGGGAAAAAAAAAATTGAAAAATAATTTTTAAAAAATATGTAATTTGAGATAAAATGCTAAATTAGACCATTGAGCAGACCAATCTAATTTCTGAACCAAATGGACTTTAGGGGGGAATTAGCCTGCTTTTTGAGGTGCTTTCAAAGCTTCTGGCATCTCTCCGTTATCGTGAACCAGTTCAGTCATTCTTTCCACATTAATAATAATAGTTTTACTCTGTTCAAGCATGTTACAAAATTATTTTCTTGTAGTGCATACAGTATTTAAATGGACCTTAATAGTTTAACTGGGGAAACTATCAGACTTTGAGGCAGTATTTTTATGATATAAAAAGTTTTTCAAATGCATTTTTTTTTTTAATTTTGCAGAGTATTTTACTGTCAGACCAAGATTTAGGGAATCAGATTCACAAGGGCTCTTACCAGTATTTTCTTAATAAAGCTGCAAATAATCCACTATTCAGACCATGGCAAGAATTTAATTCCCAATGCTTTTAATTTAGAGTTAGTTGTCTGCTTCTCTTTCTTTTCTGCATTCCCTCAAAAAAAAAAAAAAAATGTTTCTTATACTGCTCTCATTAACCAAAACTGCTATCTCGTGTAATAAAATAGAGCTTAAATGTTTTCTTCCCCTGGAAAATTAATACAGGTAAAATAATTTCAGCCATTTGGTCCTTGAATTAAGTTTGTGGGAATCCAAAGTAGTCCCACGGATTGAGGTGGAGTAAATCTGGACTTATTCAGGAGCAATTCTGAGCAGAGCATAAATCCATAATTTCAGCAGATCCAGATTCTCTCTTGAGTTTAGACAACATTCTAGGTGTGCGTGTGTATTATGTGTGTGTATATATAGGACTATTGTCGGGTACTGACATCTAGTGTGGTCCAGCTTAACTAGATGTTGGTCTGATCATAGTTATAGCTTCATTAGTACTTGCAACAGTCTCTTGTTGGAAGTCTGTAAGTGAAATTTCCTTGCACTTATAAACTCGACTAAAGGAAAATTACCATTATACTTGTCTAAGGCAATAAATTGGTCAGTGTGCCTCTATAAAAAATATTGTTGAGATTATTTGTCAAATGATGCTAAATATTTATCATAATCATTACATACTGTAAAGAAAAGCTGTTTGGGGTCTTGGATGCTTCCATGTGGTTAGTGATTGCTGATTACTAAATGGTGACAGACATTTGTCCACAACTTAGATTTATTAATTCAGTGTCAGAGAGCAGTATCAGAGACTTATGAAAAGGGGGCAGAAAATCTGCTCTATGTTATAGTTTTAAAATTTTTTTAAATATTTTTGAAAGGACTGAAGTGTTAGACATCTCTGGGTTTCTGTGCTGTCAGCTCCCCCCTTGGCTTCCAAGGGCTGGAGTTATGGCGACATAAGAAGAATGAGCGAGAGTCCCAGTGAGATTTAATTAGGCTTGCTTCTTCAGAAGTCAGAGCAGCTAGAAGCTTTTAAATGTTTCTGGAGCTTTGACATGAAAGAGTTTGGATAACTGCAAGAACTTTTGGGGCTTCAAAGGTTACATCTTTGCATCACACACAGAAAAGGAATGCATATATTAGAGGAAGACTTTATACCAGTTCAAGTTCATCTGGAAAATATTTTTTGTGCTACAGAGGCTGGTGCACCAGCAAATTTGCCCTAGTGCTGGGCAAATCCTTTAAGTTAACCTCAGTTTCTGTGGTTTATAGTGTGTGCGCTCAGGTTCTCCCCAGCATGTACCCACAAAACAGTGGCAAAGCAGAAAAAAAGGACTCTGCACAGAGAAATTGAGACTCTGCTCTGCCTCTTGAAACCCCTTCAGTCCTCAAGTATGGTTAAACAGTGGGCTGTGTGACTCTTTCATCCAATCCTTTACCCTAAGGGAGACGACATCCCAGCAAAAATTTTGAGTACTTCCCCTAATCCAGAACGTTTTTGGTGAGCTGTTGCCCTCTTTGCTTGTCAAGAAGTACTGACTGCTGTTGTCCAAGATGTCCTGATGATTTGAAAGGAGAGGTTATTTCAACCCGATAAAGTCTCAGTTTCAGGCCAGTGTGAGCTAGCAATCAGATCCTGCTGCAAGATGCAGAGACCATTATTTGCTGAATCTGTTTTGTACTGTTCCAGGACAGAGCAAAAGCTCCAAGATCATTGGTAGGTTTCAGCTCAGCTTTCCTACCTTATCTCAAACACCCTCACCCCTCTTTTTAGGCATCAGAAGTGCCATAGCAAGTTCTGGAACATAATTCCAAGGCAGACTGCTTTTCCAGAGGGACAAGATAAAGGGAAAAAGCCAGTTATGAGAGAGATGTACAGATGAGTTGGTATGTTTGAGAGCAGCATCTGCTGTGAAAGGCTGCTGCCCGATATTAGCCATTCATTTGTCATTCCTGTTGAACATTTTCAGCTGAGCTGTTCCTGGCAGGACTTCCCTAAGGCATGGAGCATGACAGCATTGCATTCCTTCTTTCACAGCCAAACTTCAAGAAGATCTGGATATCACTCTTTGGGTTTTGGGTGACATTTGTCCTGAAAATTTCCTGTCTTCTTCTGGGTTTTGTACACTTTTTATAGATTTATTCCTCTTCAACCACTCTTTGTGTTTTGCATCATGTCATGTGATAGGTAGTGGAAAGCTGTGTGGTTTCCTGGATAGGGGTGATAATCTTGAGGGTTTTTTTGTCTGCAGGCCTATCTTAGGGAAAATGCCTTGATCAGGTATGGTTTCTATATGTGCAGAACAAGAACTTTGCTCCACAAAGCCTACAACTGAAATGTGCTCTAATAGTTGCTTTGTCTTTACTATTGATGCCGGGCGTTGACCTTAAGACCAATATCGAGACTTGCAAGAAGTTTTCTGCATTTCTGAGTACAGACTTGTGGGGTATTAAATGCTTTTGATCTGTGGTCCAGGCCTCATGGGTTACTGTAATACAAGTACATTTAAATTAATAAAATCAAAAATTCATGCCACTGACACTATATAAATATTATTTATAGGTGACTGTTCAAGGGGAAATACAACCCTCTTGCTACAAAATCTTTCTCACCTCTATCACCTTTCCATTTTTTTACATGTAAAGAAAAAAAATAGTATTTTCAGTGATTAATTAATTAACTTTGCCTCAGACAGGTGTTAGCCATTACACTATTAGCATATCTCATTCTTCTGGTATATATCCTGAAGAGCAAGCAAGGTTATTCACAGACAATTAAGTAGTGAAGGACTAGAGTTTGTCTTGCAAAAGAGATTTATTTTGCTCAATAAATTGCTGTTAGACAGATGCTTCCTGATCGATGAATAATTCCTTTGATTTTTTCATGACTTTAGTGAAAGCTGAAACTCATCAGCCCTAGATAAATTGTAGGCTTGCAGAGATCTGCTCTACTAAAAAGTCTTCAATTAGAGTATCAGCTTCCTAAGAGGAGCTCTGCCCACAGCTATGTGTTGCCCCTATCCAAGAGGGAAGTTCCTTCCTCTGTCCTCTGATCAAAGAGTTGTCAGTTGAACTACCTGGAAAACCAGTCTTTGAAATCACATGCCTTGGCAAGACTGTATGATAAAACCCTTGAAAATATATTTATTGCTAGTGAGTAGTTTATTATATTCATATCTGCAGCAAAAATTTCTTATTAAATGTTGTTTTAGCTTGAATTTTTGGGGTTTTGCATCAGTATTAGAAAGGCTGACAAGAAGGCAGGTTAATTATGAGAAAGGCAATTCCAATTTAATGAACCACTGAAATACTGTCATGGAACAAGTTTCCTTAACAAGTTATAAGCTATGAATTTCATATTCAGAAATGAAAGCTACAGAATTTCATATTTAGATCACAGTAATGAAATATGTTCATGTTATCTTTTGAATGTGTTTCAGGTATCTATCAATACTCAGAGTGATGTTGATTGTTCTTACTTAGCCTGCTATATGTATTGAGAATTACAGGACTGAAGGGAGGAGGTTTTGTTGCACAGGAAATATGATTTCCCATGTGTTAATTCCACCTTACCCAGGAGCACCTAAGGCCTTGCTTGCTTTGTGTGCCCTCTTTGTGCACCTGCCCACCCAGTCTGCATCTTAATATCACAGCATACAGGGGAAGTGTGGCATACAGTCTGGGAAATTAGTCCTTGAGGGATGCTGGGGGAAATATTTTCAGCCTGAGAAAGCAGTGCCTGGGAGTTAGATGCAAAGCGAGCTTTGGTCCTCCACTACCCACACTTGACCCTGTTCTGAATCCATGGCTCTTAATGCAGTTTCTGTCTCACCCTGTCTTAATTTCGTACCTGTTTCTCTTACCGTGAGACTTCTGAGATGGTGTTTTCCTTAGCTGTTTCCAGGTCCAAGCTGAAAATTGAAACCAAAGTCAACATATCCAACATGGTGCCATATGAACGCATCCCCTGCCACTTTAAGTGGCGGCCGTGATCCTGGAGATTCCCTCGTGTCCCCTTCCTTGGCTCTCCTCCTCTTGGCATCTTAACTGCCTGGAGGAAAAGCTGCTCTTAATTTACCCATTTGTTTCACTTTAGTTCCTGAAGCAGCTCTCAGCTTTTAAGACACATTTCTGTACAGCAGATAGTTGTGCTGTATGAGTGAGGATAGGATATATTGACATATTTACTGCTGCAAAAAATGGGACAGCTCATCTCTGCAGTCTCTGTGATCTCTTTATGAACCAGAGGCTCTGCATGGCCCAGTGTGTGTGTGTAGCAGTATGTGAGCAATAACTCTCTGCTCTCTTTCAGAAGCTTGTCCTCTGAAGGATCAGACCCCGAGAGGAGTCCGAGTGACCTTGCAAATCCATCAGGATATTGTCTTAGTGAAGAGATGAGTCTCACACTGTACTTGGAAAATTGAGGAAGGGGAATTTATTCTGCTTCTGTCACTAGTGAGTGCCAAAGATAGCAATAGACACTTGAACTGGTGAGAATAACTTTTTCCACAGAGAATGTAGGACCCTGTCTTTAAAAAGCTGTGGTGTATTTCCACTGTGCTTGTGCTCTGACTTGCCAAGTTTTGCCATGCATGTACATAACATGTCTTCCAGACATGCTGTTGGATATGGTGGCTTCAGGGGGTTATGTGATTTTTCAACATTAAGGAGTATAGGGAATGCTAAAAGGATTAATTACTGTTATAGTTTCCTTGAAATGATTGCATTGCAAAATTTCTTTTAGTACTTCTGGGAAAACAGGTTATAATGTCTAGAGCAATTTAGAAATCTTTAATAATTGCTCTTATGCTTTAAATAAATTCTTAGAGTAGCATTAGTACATTGACATCTTAGTGCTGGCGTGAGTCAGGCAATTTACCACATGTGATCAAATGCAGTCCCAAAGTAATGCAAAACCTGTTCTTGGATCAGGGGATAGGGGATGATAGTACTGATATCTGGAAGGGAGCATTTCCACAGAGGGCTTCTCTGAGTGGACTCTGTTACAAAGCCATCTGGGACCAGGCATGTGTTTGTAGTCCTGTGTGTTGACTTAACAAGAAGGACAGAATGCACAGTTTGAATGTATATTCACTAATGATGGTCCCTAACTTTGGATCAAGGCACAATCACATGCAGACGTATAGAAGCTCCTTTTGCCATTAAAGATTCTAAGGGGCCTGCTGTCATTAGACCAGCCCCGTACCCTTACTGTCGTGTTCCTCTGAGTGGAATGATGTCAGGCATAATCACGGTACAACTCTGTGTCTTAAACCGCTTTTCTCTTTTTCAAGACTTATTTTCAAGATACCACAGTGCAACAAAAGCTACTTGAGAAACCTTAAATGTCAGCCTTCTAAACAAGTTTTTAAAATATATTAAATTAGCATAAATCTCATAGCTAAAAAAAGCTGTGCTTGGATTAAATATCCACAGCTGCCTAGTCTGTTTGTAATCCAGTTGTGGTATCTGGCAGTCAGAGCATAAAAAGGCATTCTTGAAATTAAATTATTTCTAGGACTCTTATATACAAGAGCATCTGGATACTTGGGAGTAAAAGAAAGGGAAAGCAAACGTTGCTCAGACATTGCAGTGCTTATTAAAAGATAAATGCTTTCCAGGGATGTATTTCTGGATAATATAATCTCAAAAAATCTTCAGAAGACAATGATGCAGAGAATGAAGACAGTGTATGTGGCGCAACATTTCCTTGCACTCCACCTTTGCTTGAAGCAAGAGTAATATTTTAAGTTACCGATTCCAACTAGGTTTTTTTGGAAGTCAGGGTTCAATTTACATTTACATCTGCCTGAAGCTATTTTGAGGAATACAAATAAAAGACTAGCCAGCCTTCAAAGCTGCCTCAGAAACAACACAGAAAATGTTAAGCATACCTGTGGCTTGCACTTGTGTCATTTATTACTATCAAACTTATATCGCCTCTAGTGTTAAAATCTCAGGGAAACACTTTCTCTGCAAAGTGATGCCTTAAAATGTAAATATGTTTTCTGAAATGCATTTTGTTATCATTTCTGAAATACTTTTGATCATTTTTTACTTCTCCTTTGGAAAAGCAAAAAACTCTACAGAAAACAAACACTATCATTGCCCTTACAACTGTTAAACAAACCAGCCAACCTGGAAACCTTTTCCTGACTGTGGAGTCGAAGAAATTGTCATAGTAGCTCTTCAGAAATGGCAAATTTTGGAGGCCTTTAAGAGATATGGACCTTGTTTAAAACATGTCATAAAACCATGGAAACTCCCATACCAAAACAGGGCCAGCTGACAGGGACAGGGTCTGTGGACCAGATTAGCAGCTGCACACTGGCACTGCACCTCCTTTTCAGGAGCACACTAAGCACAAGTGGGCCTGGACCTCCCCAAGGCAGTACCCCCGGCCTAGTCTTTGCCACGCAGACTTGCTACCAGGGTACCATCTGGTTAAGTGCCTGGAGCATCCACCCAGGGAGACAGGAGACTGAGAGAATAACAAGCTTTTTCTTACTGAAGTACTTCAGTGAAAATAGCTGCTGAGTGTTGCGAAGACAGCATTCACTATATATTGTTGGTATAATTAATTTGAAGGAGTTGGATTTTTAGCAGATCTGGGAGGGTCTGGCCAGTCCTTTGCACTGGAACTGCTGAGGGCTCCCTGTGCTGTGAGCATCCCCAAAAGACCAAAAAGGTTTCAAGCTTTAACAAGCCAGATGCTATTAGGAAACAAGTCATGATCGTTAATATTTTGTTTAGAGAAAACTCTTGTCGCTAGGGAAGGGATAACAGAAATACAATATTTATAAGTCACTCTCTCCCTGCTCTCTGCAGAACTAATGCTTTCTGCTTTTTTTCAGCCAGCTCAGTGGATTTCTAATTGTAGCAAGTGCTGCAGTCCTCTGTGAGCCCTAGGAAGGTTGCTCCTGTCACCGGTAAGGTGACATCTTTTCTCTGTCCCTCTCAGCAACCTCCCTCCTAAACCTTCTTTTTGGCACTGTCAGGTCTTCCCCTGCATGTCTTAGCTGCCTCTTGGAAGATGATCAACCCCCTTCCCTCAGGGGATTTCACACCATTCCACTCTTCTTCCTGAACGAAGAGCTGGGAACACACAACCGAAATACACACCGTCTGCTACCAGCACTTCACTTGGGTTTTGTCAGAACCGTGGTTGAACAGAAAGGTGTTTCTGGTGCCGCAGGCAAAGGTGACCTGACGGTCAGTGTCCTGGTCTTATCTTGGAAGTCATGACAACTGTGTCCCAGAACAGCTATTAGCATGTGCCCTCATGTATTCCCATTTCCAGTCAGGAATAAAATGGAAAGCTAGAGAGTGTTTCTGGTGGCTGAGCAGTCTTCAGCAGTTTCAGTGTACGTTGGAATTAGTTGGAAATAACCATTAACTTGGAGGAGTTATAGGGTATGAAATTTGGACTTTATTTCTTCAAGGTCTAAAAGATAAGAAACGCCCTTATTAGCAACTTCTCCTCTTTGAGGTTTTTTTTAGCCTGGAAAAATGCTACTTGTACCAATCAAGAAAGGCACTGAATGCTCTGTAATCTCAAGAGATATTAATTTTCAATTTATGGGGTATCATGCAGCTCTGTACATTATCTTAGGCACAGAAACGCAGTTAAGAAGTTTTTGTCCTCAATCGTTTATTCACAGTTTCCTCACTTGAGCTGATTCAGCTCTTCATGAAACTGAACTGGAAAGTGGATTGCTGAGATCATCTGAGTTAAAAAAAAAAAAAAAAAAAAAAAGGTCAAAACTGAGTTTTATTTTTTTTTTCTGTATGGTGGAGATGGAACAATTAGTGTTTAGCTCTGGGCAGCAAGGAGCAGAGAGGAGGCAGGAAGTTTTGCAGCCAACAGGAAGGTACATGAAACTGCCTGAATTTAGAATTTCCCTTGACCTTTAAAGAGAGACACCGGGGTGGAGGGGAAAAGAGACGTGCAACACAGCATAGTGCTGCAGTACTGAGTCACACTTTTTCAGCTCATCTAGGCTCAATATCTTGTCCCCAAGAGGAATCGAACTCAGAAATCTCAAAAAGACTCTAAGTGTGTCTGGTTATACCTCTCCATGGTCTTCTCAAGTGACTGGGCTAGGGCAGGGTATGCTTTCCACCTTAACCCAGAGATTTTTAAAGTTCAGAGTAGCATTTGGAAAAGCAGAAGTCAAAGGAATAAACCTTTCCTGCCAGCTGCATCAGTTATAAACTACTCAAATGGAAGATAATGAACATTACTGGACTACTGATTATCAATGTAGAAATTCTGATAGACTATGTTGGGGGATCCAGCTCATTTCCAGCTTAACAGCAGTTTGAAACTATCACATACTTTCTTTTGAATGATAGCACCCCCTCTGAAACTGAAATCTCTGGAAGTGCTTTCCTTCCATTCCTGCCTCCTTTCCCACTGGCCTCCCCAAGCCACCACCAAGGACTAAAAGTGATCCCATTGTCATGCTGCCAAAGTAAATGAACATGATTCACAATTTTCCATAATAACTATTCAACATTAAAGCAGCTGGTAATTAAAGTAACCCTTGCTCCCTGGTGACACATGCAGCATGACAAAACAAAAGTAACACAACAGCAACAGAACCTGTCTCCTTTATTTACTCGCTACTTCGGTGCCTTGTTCTGCCAAGTGACTGATCTTCTATTGAATTACAGAAGAGCAACTGAGTTAAATTAGAGTGAATGTTTGTGGTGAAAATGTTAATGTGAAAGTATTTGCTGTGATAGCCCATAAAATAAAATCAATATACTTTCAGATTCATCATGCCTCTCCTGGGTCTGTGGCTGATTTTGCTCTGGTTTTCAGGAAAGCAAAAGAGTGCTGCAACTCAGCTACCAGACTGAGGCCGGGAAGCTCTAACCTGGGGACTTACAGCTCAGAGACCAAATATGTTGCATGGCACAGAGTGGGTTGCTTTAAAGCCACCTCCACTCAGCGCTACATCAGCATCTTTGGAAAAGGTACTTTTAAACAGAGAAGCCAGTTAAAATTGGAACAGAATGTTGATTTAAATTCTCTGGGCCAGGCTGGATAGGTCTTAGCGGAGTTGTGCCTTCTTTAGGAGAGTCACCGGGAGAACCGTAGTGCCATGGCTTTATGGAGGAAGGTCTTCTTCCCTGTTGTGCCTCTTGCCTCCTAAGGACTGATTCAACAGAAATTCTTGTATGATTAAAAGCTTTACTTTAAATAATAACCTGGATTCAGAATAAATTGATGAAGGGCAAAGAACAGGCACTTTTTTTTTTTTTTGGGGGGGGGGGGGGGGCATTGTGAGACTTGTCTTTTTGCATTCATTCCCCAAACATGAATGATGACACCTGGATCCTTTATGTTTTTTTACTGTTCCAGTAACATAAAATGTGTGCTGCAGTTCACAAATGCCACATGAATGTTTTGTCCCGAAGAGATACTGCGTGAAAAGGGACAAAATAACCATTTCAGATAAAAAATAAAAAAGAAGCTTTATTGATGAGTGAAATCTTAGGCGTATTAGCTGCTTACAAAGTCTTTGGAAGATGAAGATTAAGCACACTTAGCATGGTCAGCACTGTCATTCTTGCAGAGTTCTGGGCAAAGAAGTGAATCCAAGGAAGTACAAAGTACAGAGTGAAGGGACTCAGACATGAGCTGTGGTGAGAGCAGAGGTTTACAATGGGATTACACTGATTCTTTAAAATTAATGCAAGGAAAGACTTGATGCTCCAAAACAATGACCAAGGAGCCATCAAATGAAGGAGCAGGAAACAAAGTTCATTTTAACTTTAGCATAGTTTGGAGGTGAGATTAAACTGAACAGAAATGGTCATTTTCATCTCATTGGTGTTCCACAAGATGGCATGCCAGACAGGGCAAAAGCCTCTTAATTGTAAACCTTCATCTCACAGTCAGAGCCGACACCGCCCTTTTGCACAATTCTGGCAAGACTCTCATTCTCCACATGCTTCTGCCTTCTCCCTGTCTCATGTGACATGAGGGTAATAAATTCCTGAGTGTAGAAAAGGAAGATGCGGATACATGCTACAAAGTTCTGAAGAGCTCGGGAACAGTAATGTTCTCTCTGACACTAATGTTCCTGTATGTGTTTTTCCATTTGTTAACTGGAGTTGAGGCATCAATATTTACTCATGTAAGCTAAGTGGAAAACAGTTTCTCATTCTAGATGTGCAGCTCCATAAAGACAAGAATCTTAATTTCAAAGGCTAAACTATGACCAGCTGATAAGTATACCTGGGAAAAGAACAGCTACTACTGAAAAACATTTTATTCTGTTGCTATAGAAACCTCTACAGCATGGAGTGTCTTATATGTGAATGATATAGATGAAGAAATACAGAAAAATATTTTATTATACAAGACCAAGAAAACATGGTCTTTCTTTCTGTACTTGTGGAAAACAAGAAAAATGTTTTCAGGTAAGAGTGAAGTTATTTTAAATATTTTGTTACTGGAATGTTTGTTCTTTAGAGCTACCATCTCTGAGTTTTGAGAAAGGAAAGTGTCATCTCCACTTTGATTGCAAGCAGTATCCTGTAATTCTCTCTCAGGGACCCTTGAGAGACCTCTAAAATACTTAATATTCCCTCCCTCTTCTCAGTATTTCTAAATTATTTAAATGACATGAGAAAAAATTTAATTTAAGCCACTTCTGTGTGAGAAGGTGTCTGGACAAGAGCTCAGCCAGGGAAAAACACGAACAAGAGAGTTTATATTTTCCAAGCTGCTTTTAAAACGACCTAAAATGTTCCCAGTGCAACTTCAAGTTACAGGTCCATACACAAATGAACATGGTGGCCATAGTGGGAAGGCAGCTCAAGCAAGCACAACCACGCAAAAAATGTTAACTCTGTTACCCTAGCTAAAATCCTGCATGAGGGGTGAGGCAGGCTGATGTGTCTCCTCAATTTCAGCTCTGATCCATGCTTGAAACCAACTCC
This sequence comes from Athene noctua, assembly GCF_965140245.1. Lineage (NCBI taxonomy): Eukaryota > Metazoa > Chordata > Aves > Strigiformes > Strigidae > Athene > Athene noctua. The sequence continues at coordinate 63,141,843 of NC_134037.1, read as the reverse complement.
AGGTTGTAAATATTCCCGGACTGAACCCTCCTAAGCTCAAATCCTCAAGGAGACATTTACAGTAGTTAAAATGTCTGTAATTCTGCTAGAATTCATGCAGCTGTTGAAGAAGACAGCCTGACTATTTTGCTTTACACATATTTCCATTATGCTTTGAATTAGATCTGCAGTGACCTGCAGCCTTCTGCCCCCAAGTGACTTGCTGAGCTCTACAGACTGGGCAGCACAGATTGAACTTCAGTCCATCTTTCCAGATGTCAGTGTGTCTAAGACAGTGCAGGAGGCAAAAGTGCTTTCTCAGGGTCATAAATGAGTTAAAATTTCCTCCCTGATACCAGCTGAGCTGTGATATTAGACTGTGTATGCCTCAGCTGTGAAGTAAAAAGGATTAGCTGAAATCACCCAAGGCAGTGGCTTTAATGTGAAGAAGTGGATTACACTCACAGTGTGTTGATTTGAATGTCTTAAATTAAAACAAACATTGCACAAACCAAGTGATGATCAACAGTTTTCTCCCGCGCCTCCCCCCTCATTTAAATTGTTAATGTATTAATTCTATCTTTAAATCACACCTTCCTTAGCCCACTCCAGTCTATGTTTACCTAGCCAGCAAAGCAAGAAACTTGAGATGACAAATGTAGTAAATTTTCTTGGTTTTTAGCATGACCTCTAATTTGAAGAAGTCCACATATAGTTGGTCTGTATTAAACTTCTGAACACTACAAGAGTACTAGATACTCTTGTATGTAGTAAAAGATACAAAAGGGTAACATAACCCCCATTTTTAAAAAGGGAAAAAAAGAAGACCTGGGGAACTACAGGCCAGTCAGTCTCACCTCTGTGCCCAGCAAGATCATGGAGTGAATCTTCCTGGAACCTATGCTAGGGCACATGGAAAATAAGGAGCTGATTGATGAGAACCATTATGGCTTCACTAAGGGCAAATCGTGCCTGACAGATCTGGTGGCCTTCTACAATGGAGTTACAGCACTCACTGGTAGATAAGGGAAGAGCAACTGATGTCATCTACCTGGACTTGTGCAAAACATCTGACACTGTCCCACACAACATCCTTGTCTCTAAACTGGAGAGACATGGATTTTATGGATGGACCACTCGGTGGATAAGGAATTGGCTGGGTGGTCACACTCAAAGAGTTGCAGTCAACAGCTTGATGTCCAAGTGGAGAGTTGTGACGAGTGTCATTCCTCGGGGGTCAGGATTGGGACCAGCGCTGTTTAACATCTTTGTTGGTGACATGGACAGTGGGATTGAGCACACCCTCAGTGAGTTTGCCAAGGACACCGAAGTGTGTGATGCGGTTGGCATGCTGGAGGGAAGGGATGTGCCATCCAGAGGGACCTTGACAGGCTGGAGAGGTGGCCCCATGCAAACCTCATGAAGTTCAACAAGGCCAAGTGCAAGGTCCTGCACACGGGTCAGGGCAATGCCAAGCACAAATACAGGCTGGGCAGTGAGTGGATTGAGAGGAGCCCTGAGGGAAGGACTTGGGAGCATTAGTGGATGGAAAACTGAGGAGGTTGGAACTAGAACTCTTTAACTTCCAACCCAAACCATTCTATGATGCTGTGATTCTATACCAAGATGTCAGGAGATGGGATGATGGTTGTGGTTGTTGTGGTGTTTAACTGTGTGTTTTTTCAGACAGCTTTCAAGGTGGTCAAGTTTGAAATTCAGAGGCATCTCAAAATGAAAAAAGGTACCAGAGAATGAAAGCTTTACAAAGCTGGGAAGTATGCTTTGCTCTAGCTATCCATCTCCTGGCCTGGTTGTTGCAGGGACCATCACTGTTCTTATAAGGAGTGGTGTTTCAGGCACTACCAATGCTCAACGTGTGTTTGAGACCTTTTAAGGCACAACCCTAGAGAAAATCAGATCATCCGCATGCTTTGCAGTGAGATCAAATATATGTCCTTGACTGAATTCCTATTTCTTCTAAGAGCAGGGCAAATTACTCAAAACATGAAATGCAGCTATGAATGCAGGTCTTCCCTTTCTGTCTCCAATCACCCAAGGGCAGTTTCTCATATTTTTTGCCTTTTTCAGTGTAGTAGAAATTCTTCCAAACCCCACGTTATCGTATTTCAAGTCATGGATAGCTTTTGAGCCTCTCTGTGTCCTTGGTTATCTGGAATTTTTCTTGCTTCAATTAAATTTTATTCTGGCTTTGCCATTTTCAAGATGGTTTTTGTTATTGTGAAGGTAAACAGAACAGCATTTAACTCCTGCTTTTTGTGTTATCATGACACTCAACAGTCCACAGGCCATTTCCTTATAAATGCGCAAGTAGATTTTTATATAATTAGCTAAGTAAGCATATGGCAAAAAGCATAACAACTGATGTGTATGTTTATAAAAAGCAGGTCAATGCTTGATTTAAATCAGAACACACATGATTTGCTCTGAAACCATTAAAATGTCTTTTCTGGGACACTTTCAACTTACCATTTTTAGCTCCTATGTTTACAAGATTCATAATGCTTCTTAAATTTATCTTCAATTTTTTCTAGGTTTTGGTACGTTAGGTTACAGTAACATGTAAGGAAAGTTGGATGTTCTTTCTTGCTTGTGTACAGCAAGTATCTTCCTGTCTTGTTCACATATGGTTCATGGCCAGCTTCTAATATTCTGAATGTTCCTGACCATCTTAAGGTAGAAATACAGTTTTCTTGACTAAGATCCGAACAACCACCCTAATAGTCTAATAGTTGTCCATTACTATCATTGGAATAATATTTCATGTTATGTGTCTTACCCTTGAGGAACACCTATGAGCATGTTTCACTTACTAGATCCTAATTAACAGGGACCATAATTAACCTTCTCGGAAATGGTTATAATTACTGTTGCCCCAGGAATTGGCCTCTTAGCTGAACTCTGTGCTAGTCAACTAAGGATTTTGATATGAAGCAAATGTTTCACACAGGGAAGCACTACTTTAGCTGAGAAAAGCCATACTTTTTAAACAGACAAATCATTGCAATGTTTAGGTAAATTAGAGATAATCTGCTCTGTAACAAAGTATGTTTTTTAACATTACTATGTGCATTGGTATGGTCTCTCATGTTTTAGACATCCCAGGTAAAGCTTGTGAGAGAAATGTTTGGGTTTTTTTCCCAGCTGTATCATTTCATCAGACAAAAAATAGAAGACTAGAAAATCTGCTAGGGAGAGACCTCTCCCAGATCAGAAACAGAGTTGGTGGTTGTTTAAATACTATTTGAGGACAAATTGTGGCAGGTTCAGCTTGAGTACATTGTCTTTTGGACCACCTGAAAGAGAAGCTAGTGGATACTATGGAACAGACTGAGAGACTGGCATGGAGAGAAATAAATGGTAGAGGTGCTCGTGGTAGATGACAGAAGATTCTATCCTAATAAAGTTTTTGTATAAAACTGATTTTATTGTTTTACACAGAGCCAGATTGATGGTGTGCAATGCTCTCCAGGCAGGAAGGAGAGCAGGCTACATCTCTCTGATCTTGCTGAAGACCAAGCTCGCTATATCTTTGTGTTTCTCCAAGTAAGAATGCAATCCATTCTTGTTATCAAATCGGTTGTCTCTTTTTACAGTGTTGTCAGTATGAAAAATTCAGTGTCATTAGAAGACACCGAAATCACCTTAGCAATCCAGCCAAAGCTACATGATGCTCAAAGACATTTTTACTTTTTTATTAATGTGAATTTTCTTCTACTTACTGCAAACAGACATTGTACAGATGCAAGTTTATCCATATTTAAATCCCCTTGAACTGAAAGCTCGATTGAAAACTGAACTGTGAGATCTTTGTGCATGAAGAAAAGACACTCATTTATTTATATTAATGTCAAGCTTGTCTACTGTACTTTTTTCTTCTTCTTAATTGAATGTGCCTGCAGTGGCACACAGGGCATGTGCTTAAGTAGGAAGGACTAATTGGAAGAAGCTGTCAGGTTAACAGAGATTTAGCTGGATAGATTGCACATCAGTAGAAAAATTTCCTCAGGATAAGTTTGCACAGTTTATGAGGGTGTTTGATGGATGCATGAGGAAGAGGGTAGGAAGATACCTGTTTGGGAAATGTGTAAGGCTGCTATGTAATTACAATGGATCTTTTAATCTCGAATGGGTAAAATACTAAATAGATGATTTCCCTGTAGGTTATTGAGGCTTTTACAGTTTCTTTTTCATCTTATTTCAGCTCATCTTTAGGCCTTCTGCACTCTAGACAGGGGAGTTGGTTGGTTTCTTGTGTCATCACTGAAGTAACAGAGGTGTAACAGACAAAAGAAGATACATTCTCCATCTGTTATGTCTTGCTGTTATGGCTGCAGAGCTGGGAAGGCTTGTTTCTACCATCAGTTTACTAAAAAAATATCTAATGCTAGACTGAGTATATAAACACAGTGTTAGTTCTTGACTAAATTCCTAAAGAAGAAAATGAACTGCTCTTAATGTTAATATACCCTTATTTAAATTAAACTCAAACTTTTTTTTTTTTTTTTTTTTCCCACAAACATGTCTTTAACATGTTATCATAATAACCATTGTCCTGGTTTTGGCTGGGGTAGAGTTAATTTTCTTCACAGTAGCTGGTATGGGGCTGTATTTTGGATTTCTGCTGGAAACAATGTTGATAACACAGGGATGTTTTTGCTACTGCTGAGCAGTGTTTATGCAGAGTCAAGGCCTCTTCTGCTCCTCACCCCACCCCACCAGCAAGGAGGCTGGGGGTGCCCAAGGTGTTGGGAGGGGACACAGCTGGGACAGCTGACCCCAACTGACCAAAAGGATATTTCATATCATATGGTGGCATGCTCAGCATATAAAGCTGAGGAAAAAGAAGGAAGTGGGGGGGCACATTTGGAGTGATGACATTTGTCTTCCAAGTAACTGTTATGCATGATGGAGCCCTGCTTTCCTGGGGATGGCTGAGCTGCTGCCGGCTAATGGGAGGTGGTGAATGAATTCCTAGTTTTGCTTTGCTTGTGTGTGTGGCTTTTGCTTTCCCTATTAAATGGTCTTTATCTTGACTCATGGGTTTTCTCACTTTTACCCTTCCGATTGTCTCCCTCATCCCATGGTGGGGGAGTGTGAGTGGCTGTGTGGTGCTTAGCTGTCAGCTGGGGTTAAACCACAACAGTCCTTTTTGTCACCCAACATAGGGTTTGAAGGGCTTGATTGGAATGTGCTGGACTGAATTTGCAGCTGTTATTGCTGTTTAGCTATTAATTGACAGGCTCCTATACTTGCCATGAGGCTTGCTTGCCTCGCCGTATATTGGAGTCTAGTGCTCATTAGTGGTGGCTTTTTGCTTTCGCGGCTTGCTGTAGTGCTGTACTGCTTATCATCTTCCTCTGCTGTGCCTGGGAACATTTTGATAACAGCAGTGGTGATGCGCCTGGGCTGGCAGATGGCCAGGGCACCGCTGCTGCTTCTGTGCTGCTGTACTGGACAGGCAGGAACTCCAGTGCAAACTCGAGTTGAAGCAGCCGAAGTCGAGTGGGAGCAGGACACCCCAAAGTGTCTGTGGCCGTGATTATGTCTGTGCCACAGCAGGTGAGTGAACAAGTGACTGTGTGGTCCTGAGTTGCTGTCTGGGGTTAAACCACACCACCATATAGTTTAGTCTTTTAATAGTGGGTATCTAAACACTCTTCAATCCTAGCTTTATAAAAATAGTGGCATTTATGCAGACCTTCAGTTTGAGAAGTCTCAGTTGTTCACTGGTCTCCAATATGATCAGCTGGTTTAAAGGTTATATCTAGCACAAGAATTTGTTATTGCTGATGCTTGCACAGTGCCCTAGCTTGGCGATGCAACTGTGGTATCCATTGGAAACAACTCTTGCATAGTGTTCTAGGAATGGGAGTAGAAGAAGCACCTAAAGAGGCAGGGGGAGCCAGGGAAAGTATTTGCTGCTGACTTTCAAAGTGGATGCGATGACTGTGCCCTCTTGCTGGTCCCGTTAGCCATGAGCATCCCACTCAGAGCCTGAGATGCTGCCTAGCATCAGGAGCTACAGGCATGTGCTCGGCCTGCTCTCAGCGCAGTGACCTATCCTTAAATGGTGCTTATGTGCCGGTTTTATATGGTGATACATTTTATTGTCATGTTAGTAAACAGGAAGACAGTTAACCTATTTTTAGGTTTCATTTTATATCACTATTTATAAAGAGTGAGCTGCCCCCAAACTCTTTGAATAAACAGTCGGACTGTGTGTGCAGTTTTCCAATGCTTTACATAAAGAATGGCTTTGAGATAAAACTGTTGTCTAGATCCTTCTGAAATGAGCAAAACCTTTTTTCCACTGAGAACAGGCTACCTGTTGGCACCCACATTCCCAACCCATACTGCAGCTACAGATGGCCTAACCACATTGCTCTTTCTTTCTCAAAATAGATTGTACAGAAGTCATCCTGTTCCCAAAGGTTGCTTAGGCACTTGCAAAAGAGAAAGGCCTCACTGCAATATTTATACTAGGAGATTCCTTCTCTGATACTAACAACGTTTTCAGTTGGCTTGATGGATGTAGTGCATTAGCACTAAAACACTACCAATTTTATTTTTTTTTAAGAATGCAAGCAACTGTTTTATATTCTAGGTAATTCCATCTGGAGAATGCTTCAAAAATAAATTCATGTTTCAGAAATATATCTGTTTATTTCTTCATAGATCTAGAGAGAAACAGAAGAAAAATCAGCCCAGAAAATATTTGATATAGCACTGGGATCTGTGCCACTTTCCCTTTATTTACAGGCAAATTTAAGAGAAACCTGAAAAAGCTGGGAAAATAAACACTTGTTTCAGATGGATGCATCATACTGTTGCTTTTCAGTATCTCCCATGGTGACCTTCTGAGGCCTGATAAAGTTCCTATGCTTACGAAGAGAACTGAGTGCCTTATGAAACTGCAGCCAAGGTTTAATATGGTTTAAGACTCGCACTATTTCATAATTACATTGTACCAGAAAGAGATGAATATTTTTCCTCCCATTAAATTATAACTGAAAGTAGCATCAACCCATCGGAAATTTCAGCTTCCACCCACTGATTCTCTTGAGTTAATTACCAGTATCATTGGTTCCAGCTCACCGAGCCACACCTGTTGAGCACAATGTTGCAAGCAGATGGTCTTAAAATCAAACATCCTTAAACCCTCTTTCTCCTTTTAGTAGTTTTTAGCATGCGCTTTGTTACACTGAATAGAGACTTATGGATTTACACACATTTAAAGTTTTGCTCTATTGTAAACTTGTCCCCTACGTGCATCATTTAGCATTTGAAACAGTCATTCTTATTTTAATTTGCAACATCTTGGTGCATTGGCCTGTTTGAGGGTTTCTTGGCTCTCCTTGCGCCGGAGATGTCTACTCTGGTTTCTTCACTGGTTGGAAGTGACTAATGAAAATGGTACTATTAAATTTTGCCACTTGGTGGCACTAAGAAATAACACAACTGCCCTTGAAAACGATGCTGTAAAACATGACCACGTGGCTGGTGATAACCGAGCCCCGTGGCCCTCAGAAAGGAGCACACCAAATGAGCAGAAATCCCATAGCCATTTGGCTGGTTGTAGGTGTTAGTATGTACCCTTCCCTCGCCCTTGGCTCTGCTGGCAGATGTGCTGTACTCCTCTTACATTTGCTACCTAAGAAACAGCTGTACCTACCTAGGAGGGTTTTTGCTTGAACTCGAGGAGGAGGAAGTCACAAAGACTTCATTTCCAGTGTCTTAGTTCAGGCACTGCCAGAGAGCTTCTCTCGGACAAGGAGATTTGCATTAATCTCCCTGGGGAGCCCCCTGTGTAAATATTATTGCCTGCTTGGTTAGAAGAGGCACGGCAAAGCCATGTAGGGAATAAACTTGCTTCAGGGTGTGTGCGTATATGTGTGTATGATTTGACTAACTTACAAACCACTGCTAGTACAGAAAAGGAAAGAACTGGACCTAGCATTTACCCAGGTTCTTTCACATCTTGGTTGATAATACCCAGTAAAGTTCAAGTGCCCCAGGAACTGATTTCATTTGTGGTTATATTCCCTCTCCCTGGTACAGCTCTTCTTTCAGATCTGAACTGGAATATTGTTTTTCTCTTTTCCCCTGCACAAGGGGTTATTTATTCAGAACTTTTTACAAGGGCACATAGTGATAGGACAAGGAGTAATGGTTTTAAACTGAAAGAGGGTAGATTTATATTAAATGTAAGGAAGAAATTTCTTCACCATGAGGGTGGTGAGGCGCTGGGACAGGTTGCCCAGAGAAGCTGTGGCTGCCCCCTACCTGGCAGTGTTCCAGGCCAGGTTGTTCGGGGCTTTGAGCAACCTGGTCTAGATGGAAGGTGTCCCTGCCTGTGGCAGGGGGGTGGAACTAGATGATCTTTAAGGTCCCTTCTAACCCAAACCATTTCATGATTCTATGAATTGGGAGCTATTTTTCTGTCTGATTTCTTTTCTTCTCTCTGTGCTCCATATAGTGTGTCTTTGAGTCCCATTAAAGCTCCCGTTAAAAAAAAAACCAACCAAACAAACCAACAATTATAATAATTAGTCCCAGCCTTTTAAACAGGGAGATGTTTTCGAGTGGAAAAGACTCTTGCAATAAAAAGGGAACAGGCATCTGAAAAGCACTGTCCTTATTTAATTTCCTTGTTTTCTAGAATTAAGGCTATGTCTATGCTATTAAGTAATATGTTCAAATAGGAGCACATTTATAGAACAAAGGACTTGATGCTGAGAACTCGGTGTGCACCCCACATACCTTTCAGAGGGTGAGAGCTCAGGCTCAGGTATGCCCTGTAGAAGGAGCAGCCGTGGTGTCTGGAGCACACCTCACAGGTAGATTTATTTTGGGAGGAGTCCAATCTCTGCCTCTCTGTGCTGTTCAGCTGCATGTTGACATGCAATGAAGGCCAGCAAGTGAAGATCTCTGTGACATTTGCCATAGATGTGGCCTCCCGAGCTGAACAAAACTGCTTCTGTTTTCTGTGACAAGAGCCAATCTCTCTGTTGCGCCTCTTGGGCTGTGAGTGACGCAGTGGAATTGTAAATTGCTGCTATCACAATATGTTAGTAAGGATAATGAAGTAGGCTGGCCTGGGAGTTTATTACTGACAGAGATTATTCTTCATCAATGATTTAAACCTATCTGTGATGACTGGAAGTTATCACCATCATGTGAGTGTCTTGCTGAGTTAATATAACTGGTCCAGGAGGATGGTGCCACGTAATGCACAGCAAGTGCTGCTGGCAGTGCCCCAGCCCATGCTAGGAAGCCGACTTTTGTGTTTTGGATGTCCTGGAAAACTATTTGGAAATTGGAAGAGCCAGAGATAAGACTAGAGTTGGCAGACTCAAGGAAGGGCAGAGACAGATGTCATGGTGATGAGTGAAAAGAGTTAAGGAGGGGGTGAGAAGATGGATGGGAAATTAAACCAGAGAAACCAGTTTTTTCCATCCTTAGTGTGAAAGCTGGGGGAACTTCCACCCTGACGGATAAATGCATGGCTAGGAAAAGCTGTATCTGCACAGAACTGCTTAAGCTCAAAATAGAGATGATCCAAATCTAATGAAAATAATCTCTGAGTAGAGGCCCAAATGAGTCTCTGCAGGAACAGCCATTATCATCTGGTTTGCACAGCACCTGACAAACTGGAACTTTCCCCATGGCAGATTATATTTTTTACAGTATAGGCATTTGACGCTAAATAAAAAGAATCAGATCGATGTTATTCTTCTAACAAGCAATAACTGAGTGAAAAGGATTCATGCTAGAGCTCCTCAATTTTGGTAATTTAGTGTAGTTAATCATGCTATTCATTTGTGACTTTTACATAGCCCACCATAACTGACAATCCCGATAACAAATATCATGTCAGAAAGCCAGCCATATAACTGAAATACAGACATGAAGTTATGACTCCTGGGTACATTTCTGGTGTGTCAGTGTCTGGTTCCTAAATATTATCAGCAACTCAGAAATTTTTTTGAGTTTTACTACAATAGACTATATAATTGTCAGCAGCAAACATCAGCTAAGAAAAAATGACCTTTAAAAAAAAGCCTTTAAGGGTTTAAGTTTACTGTGTACTGCTGACACTATGAAAAGTAACCAACATATTGTAAAAATCACACTTTGAAAACAAAAGCCACATGAAAATATCCATTAGAATTATTATTCACTCAGCAAAAGCAAAATTGCTGACAGGTATTCCTCTACCACACTCATGCAGTAGCAGGTTTACTTGGTCATAAACAAAAGCTGAGGCAATCACTTTGCCAAGCACCAAGTTAATAGCACAAACTGTCTTTAATAGTCAAAAACAGTGAAACAGCAGGAGGGCTCTCATTAAAACGACACATACGTCTTTAAAGCAGACAGCCATTCAAGGGAAAGGTTATTTGGCAGTATCTTCCACGAAAAAAAAAAAAAAAAAAAAAAAAATTTAGAAGTTTCTAACATTTGATGTTCACTGAGCATGAAATTTCATCTTGCATACTTGGGCTGTGACTCTCTCCAGTGACTTGCTTCTTGTTTACATTTGATTTACATCTCATTTACGTGGGAAATCAAATGTGTGAACTGCCTTTGTGTAGAGTTTAAAACAGACAGTTCTATATGTTGGAGGGGTTCACGTCACTCTGTGATCATACAAAAATAGCAAGTAGACCACTAAAAAAAGGTGCTTGCTGTACAAACTCCCTTCTTTCTTTTTGTTAATGATGATGGAAACAGCTTCCTAAAAATTTCAAGAATTACAAGACAAACTATAAAATTATATCTACTCTGCTGTAGCCCAAATCCATCATCATCCTCAACAGGTATCAGCACCAGGGTATCATCATCAGAAACAAAGAACAGTCACCCTTACTCCATTGAAGTTTTTCAAACAAGAGGTGGGAACAGGCACAGCCCTTCTTTATAAGGGCCACCAGAAATGATAGAGCAGTTTCCAGGCAAAATTACTATAGGAAACACATTAACATAAGATACATTTTTTTCCATCTAATTGACAGCCATGTAAAGGTTAATGCTAAAATCAACTGTCAGCAAATGCTATAGGTAATTGTTGTGAACTTACAAACGTTAATTATACCTCACATCATGCTCTACAGACATCCAATTAACTGTTGAAAAATTAAGAACTTAGCATCCTGATCCAGCTCATACCCAAAACTATTGCAATGCCACTGGTTCCAAGGTACCAGAAGCTTCAGTATGAAAGGAATGAAAGGTGGCAATTATGGCACTATTTTAAAACAGTCACTAATCCAAGGAAGTAGAGATCACTAAGTCTGATTTCCATACTAGAAACGCTAGATGAAACAATAATACATTTTTGCAGGGGCATAGAAAAATAACTCAAGAGTTTACTGTGGGTATATGCTGCAACCTGTGTTGTGAATGCTCTTGAAGAGGGAGTGAATAGAGAGAGACATGGTGATATTTTTGACTATTGAAAAATTAGAGTAGTCCAAACTAAAATTGATTGTGAATTGTCTCAATAAAGTCATGCAATACTGAATGACTGGGTAAAAAATGCCAGATGAAGAATAAAGTGTTACATGCGTAGAGGGAAATGATGAATTTGTGATGACAGACTGTTAGCTATTACCAGTCAGAAAAGAAATCCTGTTGTCATTGTAGAAGCTTCTGAAAACACCAGGTCATAACAGCAGTAGCCAAAAGGACAAACACAGTCCAATTAATTGTTAGGAAAAGAAAAGAGGCAGACATAGAAAATACCTCTATGCCAGTATAGAAATCCCATGTATTTCTCACATCTTCAGTGTGGTATACAATTCTAGTTACTTCCATTTCTGAAAGATGAAGAAAATATATAGAGAAGGTTATAATGGTGATTAGAGGTAAGGAATTTCTTTTGTGGATGCTGAGATTTAATTTCTTCATCTTAGAAAGATTCTTTCTGAGAGAGAATAGGTCAGAGATTATTAAAACAGGATTGGTATGAAGAATGTGAGCAGGAAACTATACACCTTCCCTCACGGCACAAAGTTAGAGAGACACTAAATTAAATAGTTTGGAAGAAAATTTAAAAGAAAGAGAAGGAAATATTTTTCATATGATGTTAGTCAATTGCTGAACTCATTGGCACAGGAGGCTTAGGAGGCTAAGAGACGAAGCAGGCTCAGAAAAGTAATCAGTCAAGTTGATGGAAGGAAGTTTGTCAGAGGCTGTTAAACTCAATAACCATGATACCTTCTCCAAGTCTGGAAGCCTTTGAACACAAGCTAGCAAGAAGCTAGAAGTGGTGGATACATTGCTATGTACTCAGCCTTGCCATCTTTCTCTAATCATGTGCTGCTTCCCTCAGTATCCTCATGTTAACAATAGTCTATAGGCAGACCCTTAACTGAAACAGTATGGACACTCCCAGAGTCTTGAATCCATATTTTAGCCAAGAACATGCCAATATTTTACAAAACTGAGTAGTCAAGAGTCCTGTTTTTTTTTTTTTTATTTGTCTTGGAAATCTTCTTCAGGTTGACTTTACTCTGTGGTCATTTCCACTCACTGCAGGGTGAGTAGCTGGTATCAAACTTTGTGTTGACATTTCTTAATGGTTTGGGGTTTTTTGATTGGTTGTTTTTTTCTAAGTAATGTTATTCATCTACGTGGTAAGAGAAACAACCTTTCTAGAGAGAAATGAAACCTGTATTTCTTTTCTTCTCTCATAACCTTAGACCGTGCACCAAGGATTTTCAGGAATGGGAATTACACTATTCTGTAATTACTGCCTTACCCCTCAGATCTACCATTTCTAGGACTGTAATTTTCAATATTTTTTGCTGTTAAAACCTTGACATTCCAGTTGACAGCTATATTATCTCTTTTACAGTGCACAAGACAATAGTGCTGTAGCTTTAGGTGGGGCTAAACCTGTTCAAATTTTTATTCTTTGCCACTTTTTGTAGCTCATAATGTAACTAACATAGCTGTCACTGGAGATACATGGCACTGTAGATTTCAGCTTTGAGTTTAAAATGCTTTGAGGAACCTATATTTTAGACCACTGGAAAATTTAACATTTCCCCCCCATTTATGGAAGGGTTTTCCTTCTAACTGGAGCTAACATTCACAACCTATGATTATTATGTCATATTCTAGACTGTTTAAATCAAACTATTTATTGGTGTCTCGTGTTATGCTAAACCCCTCCGTCGAATGCACTTACTAGCATAGCACACACTTACAGTTATCTGTGTGTATGTGTGTAACATACTAATGGACTGTTACAGCTGACATGAATCTTTATTTCTGGGTATTGCTAAAACCAATGTTTAAGTTCTTTGCTTTTTGATCTCCAGTGCATCTGTGTTGGAAAGGAACAAAAACCAAACCAGCATGTGCAAGGAGTGCTCACCTTCTGGTTATTTTCAATTTACCTTGTGGCAAAACAGATTAAATTATTGAATCCAAATAATCTGAAACTATGCAAGTAGACAAAGAGATTTGAAGCATGGATTCTCCCTTATCTTCTTTTATCTGAATGTTAGATGTTTCCTCACCATGTATCACTGTACATTTCTTATCTGCAGATATAAGGCAAATGTGCTCCAGCCACTGCAGATGAAGAAACAAACAAACAAAAATCTTAGAGTCACAACACTGACTTTCTCTCAATGTCACTTTAGAAAAAATCAGCCTCATTTTTACTTCTGTCTGCCTATCTCCTGTTTTCCCTCATCCTTGTTTCCTTTATGACCTCCAGTGGTGCCTAAAGAGTCCATTTTCCCCGCAATAATTTGCATGTAGGCTCACCCCGGCAGTGTGTGTTTACAGGAGACCAAAAAGAAAAATCTTGAATACCATCAAAATATGATGCCCTTTTGCAAAATAGAGGAAAGAGTTCAAAAGTGGAGTCCTGTACCAAAATTCATTTCAATGTGTCTAAAGAAAATATTAAAACCATGACATAAAATAATCTCTAGCATTTAATTAGTTCCCTTTCGCAATGGACTTGGTGTAAATAATGGGAATTTGTCCATACAGACTATTTGCAGTGTCCAGGAACATGAGAGAGACCATTTGGGTCTCCATAATAATTATACTCCAGTGGTCAAATCTTATATTCTTATACAAGCTAATTTCCTACTGGAACTGATAGGAATTTTGCCAAGCTATTGCCTTGAATTGAAATAGTATGTGTGGGAGGACTGTGGAGTGACACTCAGAGGATATTTAGGCATGGCAGATACTCATTATGCACTCAGAAATATTTCATAATGAAATGTTATAAATTACAGATGATATTTCCTTCTAAACCATTTCAAAAATAAAACACATCAAGAAATTTATCTATAAAGCTGCCTTTCCATTTCTTGTCCTTCAAATGGATCTGTCAAGTATTTGTTCCACATTTCGCATATGTCTCAAGCTGACTGTTTTTTTCCCCTTTTTATCTCCTATTGAGCGCATCTATTTAATATAAATTCTGTGAATGAGGGAAACATCAGGCTTTCCACTTAAAAGAAAGCCATGCTCATGCTAATCAGCATATCACTCTGAAAACCCATGTGGAAGGAGACATTTTTGCCTCACATTAATTCAGAAATGTGCTTGAAAGCTGTTTTTTTTCCGAATCTTATTGTTGGAGACAGTTATCTTGCTAGAAGGTGACATTGGCTGTGACACAGGCAGATAGGGACCCTCACTGCAAGGAAAAGTTGCCATCCTGTTTTATAATGATTTAGCTGCTATGGAAAAACTTGACTTTATGTGATTTACAGTCTTCTATGTAAAACACTGTGGGATGAGTTCCACTGGGCTCCGCCAGTGGCTCCATTGACTCTATGGATGCAAGAAGAGCACCTTCATGCATCAGTCCCTCAGATGCCTTCAGTGGCTGAGATGGCAAAGTTATATACTGCATGAGAGAAGAATCAGGATAAGCAGTGAATGGTTAGCTAATCCTTCCCTACAGTACATATTTTTAGCTCTTGGTTTTGTATGAGTTTTGGGACAGGAAATTTAAGAACAACTTGCTGTTGCACAGCTAGCAAACATGATACAAGAGCTTGTAACCACAAGCAAGGCTACCTTGAGAAAAAAAGAACTGAAATATAAACCACACATAACTCCCCTAATTGAAGTAGACCGAAGCAGGGTTTACTCGCATGAAAAAATTGTGGATGCCAGAGGTTTATGTTATTTAATGAGGAAAAGCTTAATAAGAACCTCTTGTCAGAAACTGAAGTTATATTGACATTTTACTGCCTCTTGGGTAGAGAGGCGAAGACAAACACTGATTACAAGGTTTGGCAAAATTATGACTGAGTGAAATGAGATTCGATGCCAAGGTGGTTAGAGTAGATGACAGTGGTTTCTTCTCATTTCTCAGGTGCTGTGAAAATGTACAGACTGTTGCTTTGGCCGCTTGTCAGCATTTGCCTGCTGAAAGTTAATATTCCTTGTTAAGAAATACAGTTTGCTTCTGTTATCTTGCAAAGATAATTAGACAACTGAGATAATCAGTTGTTTGTTTCTGAAACCTAAATCTAAAAATTCTAATGAAGTTGGGAGATTTTGATTTAAATTATTAATTACATAACTCATAGAAATTGGCTTAAGATTTAAAATTTTGATGTTTGAAACTTCTGTATCCATGCAGGCAGACAGTTTTGATAGCAAGGGATATCATGAAAGAGACAAATTGTTCCACAAGTTTTCCTTCCTATCAGAATTTCTTCTATTTTACCTGTTTGAAGCCTAGCTTAGATGTACTGTTCCATATGAATCACTGCTAAATTTTGAGTAATCTGAAAGATGCTGTTGCTTATATTCTATATAATGAAGTTGTAGGACTCCACTGGTAGTGAAAATACCAAAACTGGTATTTTGACTGTTCATCTTTTCACAGGGCTTCTAACAGGCTGGGACAATTAGATTAAATGAGTTTGGTAATAAATGGCCCAGTTTGCCCACAACAATATTCTGAGTTTCATTTGAAAGAAAGAATTCAATTTCAGAGCATTTCTGCTGACTTCTAAAGTTTCTTAGAGCTTGATTTTTTTATTTTTTTTTTTTTTTTTAAATAGCTGTAATTTGTTGTCCTAAAGAGATCCAGCAGGATATACCTATTTTGGATGGGAGACCTCATCACAGAAAGAAAAACCAAGTACACAATCTGCTTCATATTTCAGCTGAAAGTGGACATCTGAAGTAGCCACTGATGGTAGATAATGTTGGAAACACTGTGTCTTTCTTTGTTTTTAACTGGTTTATCAATTAACTTACTTGAAACGTGAAGATTTGAGTTAAAGATTCTTGGTAATGAGAGTGGCATAAATTGCACGCAGTGCTATTGCACTCTGTTGAGAAAACACCACCCACATAGATAAGTGATTGTGGCAGGTGCATCCGCCCAATGAAAATAGAGCTTCTTGGCTGCTGAAGTGTAGCTCCTGGCTACCTTTGTTCTCAGGGCTTCATGGAAATTGGGGCCTTTGGCTGCAGGTCAGATTCAGCCTGGGTATCAATGGAGTCCCTGGGAGCCATTTTAAGCTTGTCCACTGGAGCAGCAGCTGCGGTCAAGGATTCTCCCCTTGGGTCAGGACACTGCCCAAGGAAACTCCTTGAGGGGCCTTGGGTCGGGGCGTTGCCCTGAGCAGGTCCTCGAGGTTGAGAGTCCTCACTTATCAGGTGAGTGATAAAACGTTTTATGTTGCCGTTAAACCCTAGAAAGTTGTTCTGTTCTCCTCCCACAGACATTCAAGCCTGTAATTTACAGAGAGCTAGTTAATTGTGTTAATAATATTTTTTTTATTTTTAATGGTTGGTTGTTTATTTGAGAGCCCCTGTAACAGTGATGCTGCTACCATTCTTTTTCTGAGAAGCATGATGGGACAGTAGTTTAGTATAATAAAATATATGTTTAAGTTGAAGGGCTTTAGTCTCGCCTTATTTCTTTAAGGAATATAAATGATCCTTGCTTATTTCTAAAAGGAAACTGTTCACATGAAGTGCTACAAGGGAAATTTACAGAAATTATAAACTAGTAATGCCATCACTGAATCAGCTTCAATATATTTATTAATGATTGCAAATCAGAAATAGTGGGTTTTATCTGCTTTAACCACTAAGAAATTTATTTAGAGAGCAGAGATAGAGATTCCTTAAAGCGTCTTGGAGGATGAAACTAAAATTGATTGCCAAGTACAGCAGTACCTTTCCTCTCTACTCCTGGCAATATAGATGCTCTCAGCTGATTCTGCTCTAGGATGTATTCATGAGCATTTAACTTGTGAATCTTAGAGGAAAAATTGGCCTTTTGTAAGGAAGTTAGATCTTCATGTCCTGATGACTGACTAATACAAGACAAATGATAGGATATTTCCTTACGTCCTTTGGAATGTCATTAAATTACAGGTAAAAATGAGAAGTCATGTAATTATAGATTATTTTATAGATCATTTAAAGAAAGAAACAAGTTGGAAAGAAAATTCAGTCCTCTGTATTAGCATGAAGATACAAGTTTCTGCCAGAACAATCCATTCCATACAAAAAACTTCCACTGATATTCACATGATTGAAAAATTTTCATCTCTCTTGCTCCAATGCAATAGACCTCAGGCAATATCTGTCAGAAAGGAAAGTTGTCCAGAAACAAAATAGCCTTGCAGGCCTCAGGCATAACTTTATGGGGAATGAAAAAGACTCTGAGCTGAAAACCTTGGTAATTAGGATCAACTGATCGCTGACAACATTGGGTTGGTGCTCTATAGCAGTCTGAAAAATTACTCAAGTATTAGGAATTATTGGGAAAGAAATAGAGAACAAAGAAGAAAATGTCATTCTGCCATTGCATAAATCAGCGGTTCTCTCAGGTCATGGATAAGGTAGGTAGCTCTGGTCACCTCATCTCTGAACAGATACAGAAGAACTAGAGAGGTTTTGAAGGAAGGCCACGGTCATGATCAGAGGAACTAAACATTTTCCACGTGAGAAATGACAGAGTCATTGAGGAAGAAAAGCAGGAGAAATTTGAGGAGGACATGACAGAGGTCTATAAAATTATGAGTGCCACAGAGAAGAACAATAGGGGTCTCTTATTTCCTGTCTTTTCCAGTAGAACTGGGGGTCATCACATCAATCCGGACAGAAGCAGATTCAAAACCAAAAAATACAAGCTTTTTCATTCAACAGCATGCATCCCTGTCAATGAATGTGTGGGCAAGAATGTTACAGGCCTTCTCAGGGATACTGGATTGCAGGTGACCAAAGAGACAAAATACACATGGCTCAGGGAAACCCTGGTCTGAAAAGGGTGAGAGACTGAAGGATGATTCATCAGGGGGCTTTCATTAGCAGTAAAAATTATCCCCAATGATGTAGGATAATCAGTACTTCTCCACCAGCCAACTGTGAATGTTGCTGAAGTTGCATAATGTCGCTAAAGACAAATAAACAAATAAAAAAAGTTTAGATTGTCTATTATTTAATTAACTTTGCTTTTTAGAGCAAAGGAGTCTCTAAGAGCCCCAGGGACTGATGCGTCTATCATATATCCAGACTTCTGAAAAAATAATCACTGTAATCTCATCCCTATAATGTGTTACAACAGGGATGCTTAATTTATTTTCACTTTGGCCTCCATCACTCACAGCAATATTTTTTCTTGTAAAGTTGCTCTCGTAATCATGTTTGATCCCTTTATGTGGGACAACTGGATGTACAGTGGGGAAAATCTGTGGAAATCACTGATGTTGCCAATTACAAAAGTGATTTATTGAACTGAAAATAAAGCTCTTTGGCAACTGGAAAATAAAGACGAAAAGTTGTCATGACTCAGTACTCTGCACCGGAAAGAGAGGTGTCATATGTTGTACTAATTAAACACCAATACAAGTTTCCTCACTGAAAAGCTTCTAGTGCACAGCTTTTGTGCAGTCTTGACATAATCTTGGAGATATAAGGTAGACCATGGGAAGGAATAGGATCAGATTTTGAGATTTCTACTGACTGATTGATACCTTAATGAGAATGATCACATTTCTCTTGATTACAAAAAATGTTACCTCTGTATCCTAAGAGTATAATTTCTCAGATAAAATAAATCAAATAAAAATAAAAGTAAATAATCTAACATGGGATATTTCCCTCTCGTTTACAATGTCTCCTTCAAAATCTACTAGGAACAGCCATCTTGGATCCCATTTCCATAAATAAATTGCATAGTTAATTACCCTAATTACTTTGGTTTACTAAGAAAACTTATTTAGGTTTGCAGCTATTGACTGTGTAACTACTCATACGTACTCAATTACACCACTTCTGAAGTACATTTTCTTTCTGTGGCTAGACCTAATAATAACTCAGGAAGATCACAAGCAAATTCTGTTCTTAAAATAAACTCAGTTTCCAGGATAATCTTTTGGGTATATCTTTTATGCATAACTACTCATTTATTTTTTTCTTTTTATGCATCGATTATTTTCACAATAGTGACATTCATGTACTGCATTTACCCAAGTATCAGGCCAAACTGGTTTTGATGTTTTACAAAAAATCCTCTTCCTATGGCAGGTGTTTCACATTATACTTGCACCTATTCTTATATTTAGAGTCAAAGGCCGTGAGTGGCAGCAACCAACACAGAAGAGGAGGGAACTGAGGGCAATCGGTGTTTAAATGAATATAGGAGCCACCCCCAAATCCAAGCTGTCCTACACGTGACAGCCATGGTCTCCTTTGCCACACACCTGCTCCACTTCAAATAGTCATTGCTTATGAGAAGCCTGGCTGTATTTCTTCCTGGGAAATTGCCTGATGAACAAAGGACAAACTTTTTCACAGTTTAGGAAAGAGCGGAAATATTCCATTGCTTGGGTAAATATGCTGCTTGTATTTCATGAGTTACCTCTGCAGGGCAGTGCAATGCTCCACTGCCTCTTCATTAATCTCTCTCATGTTTTCCCCATCTTTTTTTCCCTGCCCCTTTGATGCTTTGGATTTGTAATTTAACTGCCATGAAATGAAAGACTCAGTTAATAGACTTTTAATGCAAGGTCTTAAGTTTTTTCATTAAATCAGTATGAGATTTTATGTCTTCAGTAGGAGAGCAATTTGGACCACAAACACTTCCACTAAGAATTCATCTTGTGAAGAACAGATAAAAAATAAACAGATGCAGGCATCTAGACACTGAAAAGAAAAATCTCAACAGGATCTATAGATGATGACATTCACCTCGTTGCAGAAACATGCACACAATATCCTAAGGTACCACTGTTTGTCTCAACAACAGTAGCTAGATCTAGGAATAAATTATTGTCCCTGTGGCAGTTCAAACCTCGCTAAGAGCAGCCTCTGACTGTGCCCTTCTGCCACAGACTGCAGAGTTGCTGCTGCTGCTCGTGGCAGTAATGGGGGAAAGGCTGAGGGAAGACTGTTCCCTCTGCAACCCTCCAGCTCCCTCATGCCAGCTGCAGCCAGCTGTTGAGCTCTAGCTGCCAAAATCCGGTACGTTTGGGTTCTTCAGGCAAATCTGCTTCTTGAACAGCTGCATTTCATCTTGTCTGAAGCAATGCAACAAAATAGACCAGGCTATCTCTTTTTCTGGCATTTTAAATCTCTTGCAAGTTGGGAAATGAGGGCAAAGGTTGTGTTTTGGAAGATATTTCTATGAAATGGAATTTCATTGCAAGTTATCATATTTTTTCTTCTAATAATCTTTATTGAAAAAGAACTGTAGGTATTTCACAGAAAAAAAACTGAAAATTAGCATTATAGGCAGTCTGGCTCTGTTTCATATACTAAAGCATCAAGATGTTTTGCAAAAATGTATCTGATTATTTTATTTGAAAAACTAGTAAAATCCTGACAAAATGCTGGTGGTCTAAGTTTCAGGAAATTACATAGGAAAGTCCTTATCTGAGACAGATATGCATCAACATGGCTCCCTCACAGGCCTCCAAAGTCCTCTGAACATTCAGCAACCCCTTTTTCCAAGCATTTTAGCTGGCCTTGGTTTCCTTTGGATTCACAACATGTTTTTCTTCTTCAAGTGTAAAAATGTCAAAGTTTCCTGTCTGATGTAGATGTGTTCTTTAATCAGCTCTTTCATTATGAGCTGCCCCAAACCAAGTGTCTGCTTTTATTAAATGATAGATAGATTGAAGAATGACAAGTTGACAGGTTGACAGGAGAATGAAAAACGTGATGATAAAAGATTTGGATAGTCAGATCTGTTAGGAAGAATAAAAGACAGCTGTACTGGGAAAGGCTGACCTTGGCATAGAGATAGGAAAATTGAGAGGGAATAAGCTTCATTCAGAGAAACTAATTACATAGAAAATGGAGCCCAGTTTATTTGCTAGGCAATAAAGGTAAATGAATAAACTTCATTAAATGATTCAAGTAAAGATTAGGTTAATTTTTTTGTAAGTGAAAAAGGGTATTATTTTAAGCAAGGTGCAGAACTTCCTGAAAGAGATATGGCATATTTTTAACCAAAACAATGGAAATTATAAAAATGAGATAGAAATAATCAAATTCACAAACTTCAAATGCAAAATTTATAGCTGTGAAAAATCCTGTCCATTCATATTCTTATTACATTAAGCCTTACCTTAAATTGCAAATTTAAACTGATCTTTTAAGAAGGTGTCTGAGGTAAGAGTGGTGAGGGGCATGGTAACAGAGCCCATCTGCTAGTGGCTTGCAGGGTTTCTATCTGCACAACACTCATGCTATACAGTATGGACAACAGGTCCTTCCAAGAAACCCAAAAGAAGCTGTAAAAGTGGGTACACTATCTTGTGGCAATTATGTATGCTATTTAGAGGAAAGGCATCTGATGGCCAAGTATGAAAAAAAACCCTTGATTGCCAGATTCATGATCAAAGACTGATAGCTGCTTCAGTCACCCAAATGTTATCCCACAGTCTAATCCAAAGCCCTCTAAAGTAATGAGTCTTTTCATCCATTTGAACAAGCCTTCAATCAAGTCTCGTGTCTCAGGAGAAAAAAAATTATACACTATTAATGTTAAAACCCAAGGAAGGCATTTAAGTGTTCATTACATACCAAAAGGGTGGGCAAACACTTCTGCACTTTACATTTCCAAATTGAAAACTGATAGGAAAACACAGTGGTGATCTTGGATATTTAGTGGAAAGGAAAAGCTGGCTCTGACTAACACTTTTTTATGTAACCATTATAGGCCAAGGGAAAACTCGAAGATTTGCCATACATTCACAGCAGCAATCTGTTGTCAAGAGCTTTATGCAGTGAGAAATGAGGTTTTCATAAAACCAAAGTTTATAGGTAAAAAAAAAGCTCAGTTGCTTGTCACCTCACATCTAACTTTACTGCACAGCACATTTTCAGTGACAGCTTGTAATGCAGATCAGATAATATGCTGAATGTCATGGAAATGATCCAAAATGTCAAAACAAAGCATAATTATTAAAACAAATCAGAGTGAAGTAGAAAATGTAATAGAGCACAAAATGAGCATACCTATGAGAAGTTATTTTGGTCTGCAATTTTTTTGAGAGGAACATCAAAATGGTAGAACTTAGCATGTAAGTTTCTTTTATAGCACTGACTTCTGATTTGAACCTCACAATGTCTGTGAGCATACTTAAAAATATTTTGGAAGAAACAGTTTCAGGTATTTCCTCACCTATACTTTGGGCTCCTTTTGAGTTGCATATATTTTTCTGGGCCTTCATAACTTAAGTGGACATCTCTCCATAGCTTTCAATTTAGCTGAAAACACATGCAGTTAGCCCAGGAGAGATGCATAACTAAATGCTGTGAACAATGCTAGACTAAGTGAGGCTTATGGGCCATCTAGTCAAGAATTTTTCTTAGGGGATAACACAAGGAAATATTTTTCTCAGAGGTACTTAAAAATGAAACTATGCCCCCTGTATAATATGCCTGATATAAAGGAAATATATTATTGTCTTTAATAATACTGTGAGAATTTCTGAGGCAAGGCAGAAGAGTTTTAGGTCAGCAAATATTTTGTTGCTGTTTTCATGGCTGTAGAATAGAGCTGGACAAATAATTTATAACGCTTTTTTTCTACTTGTCTGCTAGTGGAGTATCAGTGACAAGATCATGCTTTCATTCAAATATATCTACAGATTTATCCATACATTCTACTGTGCATTGCTACGTACTGGAGAATGATCACCTGTAACGGGCATGCTGCCAATGGTTACCAAGGACAGAGATCGCTCCAGTCCCCATGACTGTGATCTTCTTGTCATGTGCTACTCAGGCTTCAGTGTAGAGATATCAAGAACTCCATTGTCAGAAAATTTACATTGAAGAGTTCTCAACATTTAGACTGCTCTAAATGGCCACAGGCTTTGTTCTGTGTGAAAGTTTTAACCAAGATTGTTGCAGAAAACCCAGATCAGTATGTTTAGCCTCATTATCAGGTCAGGAGTTGAAGCCCATGTTCCTGTGATGACACAGTTTAGGTAACATCTTATGGTATTCCCTTAACTCATTGTAGTCATTTCCACATCTTGGTCTTCTTTTATAGCAGGATCAAACAACGCAGAATATTACATTCCATCTGGACCATTGTTTACAAGCTATATTGTCCTTGATGCTTTTATTCTAGTCTTATCTGGATCATATTGTGCCTGGTTCAGTCTGCCTTGCTTATGACTCTGACAAGACTGCACAACTGGGTCAATGGCTTGGTAAGCCTCCATGGGAGTGATGCACAGGGACACTGGCAGCCTCTCTGAGCTACACATCCGTAGGGCCCCTCTGGCCAAGCACATGGTATTCCTGTAGGCCTTCTGTATGCAAAGGCAAAGGCAAATTAAGCTTGTCCAGTCTAAACAAGTATAGGCAGTCTCTTATTGTAGCCATTTAAGAAATCCATTTAATCTAGCAAATGTGTGTGGTAATGTATATGGTGTGCTTGCCTGCACATAGGTCTGTATTCTTCAGCTAAGAACAGCTGTCATGGAAATGCAGCAGAGCATTCCCCAACATGGAGGCTGGAGTACTGGCAGACTGGGAAAATATGAAATGGGGCCAAGAAGAGACATCTGCTGAGTTAAGATAATTTATATCAGTTGATGTAAGGACACTGTTCTTCACATTAGTGAGTTCATACTGATTTACAGCTGCTATGTCTGCCCTACATCTGCAATTCTTCTATATTTTACATATTTACGTGGAAGAATTAACTGACCTCATTCAGGTGGATGATCTATTTCTCATATATATGCCAGGAGACAAAGATATCAAACATTTATTTAAGCTTGCAAATATTACAAAATAAAAGAAAAAGTATGCTTGAGCAGTCTGCAGCAGAATGGTAATGTTCTCTGAGAGCCTTATGTTCACTGCTCCCTGGGAAATAAATAGTATCTGCTATTCTAATATTGATTTTTCATTCTTCATCATACTTAGTCAAGCCTCTCCAAACTAGGCATCAGCTATTCTAACAAATACTGAGCCAGGGAATGGGAGGAGGTTGATATATATACTCGGTGCAGCCTATTCTCTTGACTACCCCAAGTGATCCATTTTAGCAGTGTGCTTTTCTTCTAGTGACCTGTGCCACTGATGGTGGTGCAGACTCCAGCTACACTCTTTAGAACCATGCCAGCAATTCAGTTACAGCATTTATTACAAAAGCATTTTCTTCAGTTATTAGTTCACTCATTTTTTAGTTAAGGTCTTAGTTTAATTTCATATATAACTTTCAACAAAGGAAAATCAAAATAAAAAAACCTAATGTGAGACCCGATACCGACCGTCAGGACCCCACCATGCTTGTGGCACCATTCCTGGATCCCTCGTTGGTGCCTCCTTACTTCATACTCACCTCATCCCACTGGTGAGCGTGTACACGTGTCAGAGGGAAGTAGAGAATCTTCTCACCATCCCCTTTGGCACATGGTACATGCCACAGAGGTCTGGCAGAGCAGGATACCTGCAGGAGAGAACCAAACTACCTTTGTAGCCAACCTCTACGTTGGGTAAAAGCATGAAAACATGCTTTTGTAATGTGTCTGCATTTTGAAAATGTAGTCACATTATCGTGGTGAAGATTTTTCTGGTTTTTTGGTTTAGTTTTTTTTTTTACAGCTGGTTCGTAAAACTACTGAAGAAAAATACATCAATCCCGACACATTGAAAAACCCTTAAAAATTAAAAGTTAATAGCTTTTTTGGCTCAGGGGATGCTTTTTACGTCCTAGGCATTCTGGCCTCAATAGCATCCGGCAATCAGAGTTTTTCAAGCCTCATTGACTTTTGAGGTGAATGGGATTTCTGCCAGTAAGTGATGATCAGAGTAGCTTGAAGGCATTTTTGGTGGAATCAAACTGCCTACCCACCTTGATTTTGCCTATCTCACCTTCTGGCTCCAGTGTGAAGTCTTCTCAATTTATCTCACACACACAAAAAAATATAATCAAAACAGGAGAACGCCTCATAAGGAAAATTGTATTTAACAGGATGCTTCTGGCTCCTAGATAACCTACACAGACAGGACAGTCTCCAGGAATGAGAAAGGAGGAAAAAAGAAAGTTAAAATATTTGAGAACAAAATTCTATTGGGGCCCACACATTATAATCTCCAAAACAATACAGTGGTTATGAAAATGTCAACGTTTATTCATTACATTATTTTTTTCTGCAAAGTGATTCTCTGCAACTAATAAAGTTAACTGTGTACATAAATATAATGGTGGCTATTAAAAAGCCTTTAATAGTAACTACTATAAATTAAGAAAGGCACTAACAGTTAACAGGTAATAACTGGAGCTGCATTGCTGGAATTTTTATTCCTCATTTTTCTGAGGGCTCAACAAAAGGTTTGACTATGCCGTCACTGGAAACAAAAAAAATTTACCAGATGGCAATTATTGCAAAAACTATAAGTTATATCCTCAGTGGGTATAAGTAAAAATATCCTATGGAGAGTGACGTGACCTGGCCCCCACAGCTAAACCTTTGTGCCTGGGGAAACTTGGGAGGAGCAGAATGACAGGAGGGACGCTCTTTCCCTCCTAGAAGTTCTTCTCTCTCTTTAATTGAAGTTGCTTCAGTAACTACTTCCCATGTCTAGTAAATCCCTTTTTCAAAGACATATTAATCTAAGCAAAAGCTTTTACCATTGAAATGTTAATAATCTATAAAGTTCTTCATATCTGCTCTGCCTACCCATTTCATACTGCCCTTCATGGCACTGCTGCTGCTTTTTGTGTCTGAGCTGCGTATGGGTAAGTGCTGTAACTCCTTTTCCTCTGCTTATGCTTCTCTCCCTCTCTCATTTCCAAATTGCCATTTATTCATCACTGATATGCACGAGAAGCCAAAGTTAATCCCAAATGTGCACCCTTTTAAATATCTTGAAGTGGTTCATTCTGAGTAAAGACACTGCCGACATTTTCCTTCAGCACTTTCTATTAGAATATGTGGTGCTCATGATTTGATTTTTGAGATGATAGTCTCCCACTGAGAATTAAAGGACTCTTAAGCATTTAGCATGCTAGTCCTATAATCAGCCTGAGAAAACCAGGAGGTAGAATATACATGTAATGCTTGCAAAGATCACTTCAATGCCCTGTTGCCTATGGGATTTTACTCCCATCTGGCAGTAATTTAACTGAATAGCTAACCTGATGGAATACATGTGCATGGGATACACCCAATGTTTTCACATGTTCTTCCTAGGCTCTTGTGTTGAAGCTTGTGTGTGAATGCCTACTGATTAAATAGGAGTAGCATTCTCTTTTTTTAGAAGGAATGTAATACTGGGAGTTGAGAGGTTTGCAATTCTGCAACACATTTCCTGAGATATTGTTACATTTCTTTTCGCATCAACTCCATTGTATTCTTTAGCAATAATAAAAATATAGAGATTTTATATATGAAACATGTAGGCAATATTTTTATAACATTTCTTCCATCCTTGACTCAAGTTATTTTCTGAAGAATTTTATATCCCATTAATAGTAAGAGAAACTTCTGGAAACCACCAGCACAAAAGTTAATTCCATCTGGTTTACAAACCTGCCATCTCCCTTCAGTGCTTGTCTCTCTTCTTCCTTGTAGAGACCACGTTCATTCTTTCCTGAAAAACCTGGTTTGCCTCCTTTTTTTCTTTTTGTTGGAGCAATGTTGTGTTTCTCCCTTCCTTTTTTTTTTTTTTTTTTAATGGCCCATTCTTTGAGCCTTATGCCCGTCTTTCTTTCCTTTTGAAATATATTTCTCCTTCCATGTCTCTTTCATTAGTTCTCTCATTTTTTCTGTCAGAAAAATTTAAGAATTAGTATTACCTTCTAAATTCTATTTGAAGTTATTTGGTGGGCACATCATAAGCCAGCACAGTTTTCCTTTTACTTGCTTTCCACCCTTTTGCCCACCTAAGCTGCAAAATTGCTCAATGAAATGAAGCTTGTGAGATTTCAAATCTCTGAAGTAATGTCTGAGGAAAGAAAAAACAGAAATTTTCCTGAGGGAAATTTCTATTTAGATTAGTCTGTTGCAAAATACCTCCTAGAAAAGAAGAATTCTCTACATGAACTATCCAAGTACAATTCCCATTGCACTGAAAGCTCTCCAGGTCAGTTTGCAGCTTGGGATCAGTTATTAGAAAACTTGTTGCTGCATGGTGAGAGCTGGAATTATTACAGTCATAATAATATAACTTAAATTGCATTTGAGGAGAGTGAAGCTCTGAAATTTTCTGAGAGAAATTATAAACTTTCCAGTAAGTATGTTTATAAAAAATAGGTTAGACAATCAGTTGTCCAAATGATTTAGGTGTGACTGAGCATGCTCTGAGGAAGGTAGATGGATTAGAAAACAAATTATTCCATCCCACATTTGGATGAGGATTACAAATTCTTGATCATTATATGCATCTTTCGTTTCCTTTTCTCACAGAATTTATGACTGTTGCATGGAAGTGACAGGTGCTGGATTTGCTGTAATTTCTTTCTGAGATCTTAGCCTGGGATCACAGTGGAAAAGAGAGCTCCATGGGGAATAGACACAGGGAAATTATTTCATCCCTCTTCATCAGGCCCAGGGAGATTTCCAAGAGAGGTTGCTTTTGGCGCAGTACCCTTTCATGCAAGCTCCGCTCCCACAGGAGGACTGTTGTCTGCAGGTGGACTCATACAGGCTGGAGCAGAACCTGCAGTGGCAGACTCCCATGTCAGCCATGAGACAAGGAGGCTGCTGGCTGAGTGGATGGAAAAAAGGCTTCCATCTAGTCCCCAGAGCCTGCAGGGGTTGTGTGTGCATCCCTAAATGCAGAGGCAGAAAACCCCCTCCCACTTCAATGAGACATCAGCCACTGCATCGTTGGAGGGAGCACTACAGACCAATTAGGATCACAGGGTAGAAGCAATTTTCTGCAGTGGCAACAAGCATCATGCCAGGCATACATTTTTTTCATGCAGCCTGTTCTTATACTGTGCTGGTTTAGGCCCTGCCGGGACCGGAGACCACGTTGCCGTTGTCCCTCCCCCACCCTCGGACAGAGTAGGGCACAAACCCCGGGGTTGAAATAAGGAGAATTTTAATACAACAGTGTAATAAGCAATCTGAACAGCAACAATAGCAATAATAACAACAATAAACAGTAATGACAGTAAACAAGACAAAAGATATACAGAGAAATACCACAGTGAACACAGCCAGCCCACCGTGTGCTTCCTGCGACAAAACCCACAAAGGAAAGCTTCCCGTGCTGCCGCCCCAGACCTGATGTCAGCATGGTATGAATAACCCACCTGGAGATCCCTTCCCCCTGCTTGGGAGAAACTTAACCCTATCCTAGCTGAACCAGGACATATACTGATAGCAATAATGAAGAGGTAAGCTGCAGATTTGGGAATGTGCCTGTTTGTACATGTATGCTGGAGTAGTCAAATCTGAGGGGGGTTCCCTGTGCAGTGAAAGTGTGGAATATCTTACAGCAGTATTAGTTGTAGTTTCCTTAGACACATCAGTGTGTAGAGCTTTAACAAAATAAAAACAAAACACACAAGTGAGTTTCCTTCAGAGTTAATCACAGTAGAATCCTGCTCTTAACAATGAACTCAGTAGTTCACTACAATAACATAAGCTCTTTGTTGTTGTCATCTTAGCCAATGGTTGATTGTTTTAAAACCTGCTAAATCTCCTAAGAAGGAGGTTGCTTAAACAGAATCTGAAAAGTCTTAATATGCCAGAAATGAGGATTAAAGAAATAAAAAACGGGAAAAGAAAGCATTCATTATAATCATCCCTTAGTTTAGTGATCTTATTCTGGGCAGAGCTAAAACTTTATTTGTCAGTGTAGGCTGAAGCTCAGTATTCACACCTGCTGAAGAATCAGTTATGGTGGTAACATCATCTGAATAGATATTCTGTTTAAGTGGAATTCTATGCTATGTCTTAATTAAGCCTCTGTCACTGTCATGTTGCTGCTGTTAGATAGAAATCAATTCCCAGGAGCTGTCCCAGCTGAGTATATGAGCTCCGGTTAAATGAACAAGCTTTCCAGTTCAGTATGGCTGGAAAATGAGCCTTGGTGAGTATTATTAACTTCTATATCCTAACAGAAACAAGCAGCTAGGTCTTAACTGAACAACTATTTTAGATGCAGAAACTGAAGCAGCATTTTAAATGGACCCTATCTTCTTCCATTTTGTAAAACCTACATCATGCCTGTGGTGGTGACCTAAAATACTCAGAAATGGAAGCATTCTTCCTTGAGCTAGCACTAGTCTCATCTGTTCTATCACATTAGCCTTTCATGAAACAAAAGAATAAGATTAGAGAACAAAATCCATTGTACTGTTCATATAAATTAATTGCATTCAGGAACACTGTGTACCACCAGAAATCAATGAACTAGTTTCATTAATGGTCAGGCTTAGACACAGCTTTCCGCCTTTTGTGATTTGTAGCAGCTTTGCTAAAGAACAATTATACTTATCAAACAGAGCACATGGAGAGAAGAAATAGCATGAAACATGGAAAATCCCTGTTCTTTGAAACCAGGACTCATTCTTCAATTTTAGGGGCTGATTCAGGTACATGAGTGCTACAGGTGGGACATAGGCAGAGACTGGAGTCCAACATGCAGGCACCATAAGTCATAAGACATAGTCCCCATAAGTCATGCTTTACCCCTTAAGTCCTGCAATGGCTTGGGAGTTCAGAGCTTTGCCCAGAAGCGCCTCTATGCTGATACTGCAGAGTCTCTCAGAATTTATTTCATGCTTATGCCAGTTTATGGCTGACAACCTGGTCGCTACCTGTCCTGAAGGCCTATTCGGTAATTACACTTACAGCTCAAGATATCGATAGTGTTGGTGCTCAGGGCTTGTCACTTGCAGCCATTTGCATTCAAAATATATCCTGAAGGGCTGATAGTCCTGTCCAGGGCCCCTTTTAATATATTGCCATAGTGTCTATGGTACTCAGCCATGACCTGAGCCTGAGAGTGTTCAGTCTCACATTATAAACTATTTCCACAGAACTGCTCCCCCTGTTAGAAGTTCTAAGCCTGAGAGGGTGGTCCCTTTCCTCCTCTGCTAATCCCTGCAGAATGGCTACTTTGAATTCCTTTTCATTTGGGAGCTTCTCTTGATAACAAGAATAGAGAAAACTAGGTGTTTGGAAGTCAGATACAAAGACTTTCAGGGTCACTGCATCTTTCTATCTATGGGTCTGGTCCTAAAGAAACTCCGTGTGAGTGTGTATGCACATGTGTGAATGAAAGACACTGCAGACTTTTTAATTTCAGCACTGCTAAAACCAAGTCCTTAAAGGTAAGTCCTGCCAGTTTTCAGGCTTCAGAAATCACAGACAATGAGCTGTCTCCTTTCAGACCTTGCTCACTCTCTTCATTAAGATTGATGAAGTTAATAAAATGGTCAGGATTTAAATTTGACCCAGAATTTCCCACATTTTAAGCCAACAAGGATTTCTACACTGAATACTTAATTTATTGAAGACTTGTGGCTAGCAGAAAGCAGATGGTGATCTTGTACGGCTCCTTCTGGCCTGGGGTGTGTTTAGGAGCACGGAGCACTGGGACCTACAGCCTGATGTGCTCCACACAGCAAAATGGGGAGAGGCAGTAGAGCCAGTGTCACCAGCAAGGCTGCCTACACCACTGGGGTGGCAAACCCCAACTCTGTCTATGGCCCCCTTGATTCAACTTGCTTCTGTTTTTCTTTGGTGTGGGCAGTAGCAGGGCTGCCCAGATGTGCTGATAGGGGTGCCTGGTCCAGGGCCAGTTTGTATGGGTATGTCTGTTATGTCTCTTTGGACTGCTGACACCAATGGGATCTCCCTGGGTTAGCACTTGAGCTCGCTGTAGACAGGAAAACGAATTTATAAACCTTGCAAAACTAAATGGAAGGTGTTCAAACATTGTATTTAATTTCTTTTCTAGTATGCAAGATCTTTAGTCAAAGCACTGTAATAGATTGTTGAAGACTGTCATGAAAATTATACCACATTAAAAGATTTATGTCGATGAGTATTTCTGGACTGTCTGATGAGGCTTACCACATTTTTGGCATAAATCAAGGAAGAAAATTATCTTTAAACTTAGTTATCAACCATAAGAGATAATACTTTTCAAATCTTGATTTTGAATTTTTTCAGATGAAATCCAGCCAGTTAACAATAAACATTCCTTATTTTGAACCTTAATGGTGTTTTTTAATTAAATTAAGCTGAATATTAAGCAAATTTTGTGGGTCAGATGGTGAACCATTTGCAGACGATTACTTGTTCAAGGCCTGGTTTGAATCCTGCTGAAGTTAAAAGGATTCTTTTCAGTTGCTTCAGTGGGTTTGGGTCTAAGCAGTGGAGTAGTTTGTTTGGAGTAGATAAGAGAACTCCTGTAAGAGACTACCATCTTGTACGAGAAGGGATTTGAATGTCTCATTCAACAAACAGATAGAGCCATAATGGTTATTAATGTAAATGTTATAGAATTAAAAATCAGCTGGCAATATTTTGACAAACTAGTTTTTAACAAAAGAAATGTCAGTATGATTGGCTCCAGAGAAAATCAGTTTATCAGTGTCTACACAGTTGCATTCAACATCACAGAAATGATTTTGCATAATTAGGAGTCCACAAAGGGCTCATATTTTATATGTATATATGTACACATACATAAAAAATCCAATTACTCTTCAATTACCACAATCACCAATAGAATTTTGTAGCATTTATGGCTTTTCATACTCCTTTGTCAGATGCCATCATGTGGGTATTTTTGCCTCTGCTTTTAAGTGCAAATCCTTTTATTTATACAGAAATATGAAATCAGTGGCAGTCTGTGAATTAAAATACTACTCACTTGGGGGAAAATGACCTTCTTATAAAGACTGATGGAACAACCACCAGAAACTTAGAGAAATTATGTTTACCATTTCTAAATGGTAACAGCTTGAAAGGATTCTGATCTTTCCCAATTTCTCATCTACCTCCAACTCATTTGTAGCAGACCAAAGAAAACAAACATAAGTGCAGATAGATGTTTAACTGTGTGAAGTTAAGTCATTATTCTCTTGCAATTTCCTGTCTTTTAAGTGTGTTCACATTTATGACTCCCTACTGAGTAATGTAAATATTTTTTAATGATTATTTATGATCATTACCATGGGAGCTTTTTTTTTCAGTGGTTGTTAATGTTATGGTGGAAGCACTTTAAAGCCCTATTAAAGATCAGGATCTTTTTGTACCAAAATCTGTCCTCACAAGATATAAACAGTTTCTATTCCAGACAGTTCACATTTGAAAGACCCAGTGTGGAGGTTGCAAGCATGTGGTCATCAAAATAAGAGGTAAGAAAAATAGCCTGTAATCAAGTATTCACTGGTCATTTGTAATTAGCTTCTTAAAGGCCAAAAAGCATAAACCTCTGAGAGGTTTAACACAAAATTATGTTCTTCTAACTCCACAAATTAGTCCTGGTATAGGCTATGTTAGATAATGATCTATAGGTTCTTATCAGAAGAACAAGTCTGAAATCTTGCTCCATGAAACCTGCTTTTCAGTACCAACCAGACTACAATTTATTATAATGCTTAGAAAATAGCCTAGTATCCTTTCTTACAGAAAAATCAGAAAAGATGGCAGGCAGGCTCATAAGTCATAAGATATGTTTACCAAAAGAAGAAAATCTGCTAAGCATTTTTAATTCCTTGTTGTGGGTTAACCCCAGTGAACAGCTAAGCACCACACAGCCACTTGCTTATTTCCCCCTCGCTCAGTGGGACAGGGAAAGAGAAAAAGGAGAATAAAAGAAAGAAAACCTGAGGGTCAAGATAAAACAAACAAACAATCAAAAGTTTAATAAGTGAAGGATAAGTGGAAGAATAGGGAATTAAACAAAATAAGTGATGCAGAGGCTATCACTCACCACCTCCCGTGGGTAGACAAATGCTCAGCCAGTTCCAAAGCAAAAGGTGACTGACACCCCTAAAATCTCCTCTTTTCCCTTTTATTGCTGAGCATGACATTATATAGTATGGAATATCTCTTTGGTTCATCTTTTTAGTTAGTTTGTTTCATCTGCCTGGTTGTGTCTTATCCCAGCCTATTGTGCACAGCCCAATCTATTCACTGGAGGGCAGAGTGAGGAACAGAGGGGGCCTTGATGCTGTGCAAACACGGTTCAGCAAAAGCTAGAACATTAATGGGTTATCAGTACTGTTTTGGTCAAAAATCTAAAGTACAGCATCATATGAGCTGCTATGAAGAAAATTAACTCTATCCTAACCAGACCCAGTCAAGTCCTTTGATTTTTTTCCCCCAAATCCAGTCTTAGCAGCTGTTGTGCATTGCTACAAAAGGAATCTAAAGTATTCTTGCTTTTATAAATTTTGCCTGGAACTTCCATATATTTAGACAGCATCATACAGAAGACAAGAATACAGCTTTTCTCATGGTCCCTCTTCTCTTTCTGGGAAAAAGTTATTCTTCTCTTTATTGAAGTGTCTTTTTTTAAGGGGGACTGTAGTTATTGCTCACTTTACAATAGCCACCAGATGAATTGTACTGCCCCTCTGAATAGTCTGATGTTTCACATTTTAGTATCTTGCTTGTGGGATGTGGAGGACATTGGGAGAATGGGGGATTCTTGTATCCTCCCAGAAATCAGAACAGCTGTTTGGTAGGCAATGCCTGACCTCCCTGCCAGCTGAACTGGAGGGAAAACCTCCCCTTGATGTGAGTGAGAAGGATGGGACCCTCAAGAGCCAGCACAACCCTTCAGTTGTCTCCCCAAGAGACACAAAAGTTTCAAAAAGGTCGGGGAAGATTTTTGAAGCAAACATTTTTCACAAAGCCATGTCATATTAGATCCCCGTTGCTAGGAAAGTTATACCAAGCTGTGCATGGAGCCTACAACTGCTGTAAATTTCTTTCAGCTCAATATGATTCACAGGCATGAGGACTAATAAGAACATAGTGTATTATTAAAAATATCAGCTTGACAGGGCTCTGCAAGTGCCTGTAGCAAGTGTACCTCAGAAACAGGGAAAAAGCCTGACTCCATTAACTCTCTGCATCTGAGCCTTCTTATTTATCTGTGGAGAGAGGCAGAGAAATTACATGAGGTTGAGATTTTAATGAGAAGAAGTAGAGGACTAATGAAATGCTAATGAGATTGACATAATCCAGTGTGTCACTGCAGGCTCTCAGTCCTTTCAAGCCTCGTAAACAAAATCGCAACCATTAATTTGCCTGAAGTGGATTCATGAATTTAGCAATGGAATTTAGAAAGCATTGAAAAATACCCCATGTGCTCAGCACTGACACCAAATCTTGTATTTTTTAAGGTATTTCCCAAAGGTGGAATTAAGACCTCAATTTTCCACCTGCCATGAACTTGCTAAGAGGGCTTCAGAGTCACCTGGTTACCACACACAGACACACAGGTGACTAAGTGGTTTCCACAGGATTTCTACTCAAGTAACATGTTTGTTGGGAAGGAG
Source organism: Athene noctua (assembly GCF_965140245.1). NCBI lineage: Eukaryota > Metazoa > Chordata > Aves > Strigiformes > Strigidae > Athene > Athene noctua. The sequence continues at coordinate 63,106,871 of NC_134037.1, read as the reverse complement.
ACATGACAGAAAACTAGAGATGGATCATGGGTTTTCATGGAAAACGTCTGTTGGGAAAAAGGAAGTGGCTCTAATAGCTGGGGGTCATGGGCTGGCTGCAAAACGAGGGCTTTCACATCCAACTAGCTTGTCCCTCTGCTTGAGGCCCCCCATATCTCAGGCCTACAGGGAGATTTTAGGCAAGAGCTTTTCCTTTCCAGGGTAACTTAACTCTGGGCCCAAATAGGCTGTGTCATAAGACCAGAGAGCTAAGAAAGGCAGAAGTAGGTTGAAACTATTTTTACAGCTCTGTATTCCAAAGACGATCTTTGTCTTACACAGGAGAGAACAAGTTTCAAGCTGTTCTGTTTTGCTTTGGGTTTTTTTACAGCCCTCAGTAGCCCACGCTGCTCCTCAGGGATCATTGGGACACGGGGCCATAGCTGCCACTCATCTCCTTTCCAGCAAAAGGACTTGAATCCACAGAGGAATAATTGAAGTCAGATCTCTCCCAGTACAGAAACAGCCGAAGGCACTACAGAATATGTCCGAAATTACTCTTTTGCGTTGCATCAGCTGATTTCTTTATACACACCTCCTAAAAAAAACCTTATATATGAACTGAACTTGAAGTCAGGTTTCAGTGTTACTGTCCATAACAGCTACATTTTCAAGTTTGAGGCCTTATTAAAGAGGACTTATAACTCATTCGTCTAACCTGGAAGATAATTCTTGCCCTAGCAGCTACCAAGGCTAACCTGGCTGACTAATGTTCATTTGAGTATTCCATTTACAGCATCAAATTACTGATTTCAAACACTTGTTCTAGACAAAATCCTTATCTCCCCCAGGGAGAAGAAGAGAAAGAAAATAAAAGCAGTCATTCAGAGCATCTTCAGACATATTTTACCTTGAATCAGTCTTGTTCTAGGTTTTAATTTGTTCTGCCAAGGAAGAAATCTCTTTCTCTCTCAACACTTCTTTTCATTTATACATATATCACAATAACTTAGCATACATTTCTCTAATCTTTGATTAATGGCTTACCTTTTACTTAGATACCCATTAACATGAAATCATCACAGTAATTTTGGTTGAATCCCCATATCTCTGACATACTGTTAATGAAAACAAGATTAGCATCTGAAGCTTTCAAGGGATGATTGCTGTAGTGTTTGGAATCTTTCCTGACAAAATAGACTCTAATTCTTTTAAATGAGAAAAAAAAACCATCATGAACTTCCAACCAGACTTTCACACTTTTTTATGTGCAGAGTCCCAAGTCAAGTGCACAATTCACAAGAGTTAGGGATTCAGTATTTGGGTAAAAAATGTGCTCAGATCATTGACATGCTGATCAACATTTGTCTGACATGTTGACCAGCATTACTGTATAATTTCTGAATTTCTTCCTGACTGATTTGTGTGTTTCCATCAGAGCCATGTCTTCTATCTGGGTTTTAAAGAGTCTGGGGGAGGGATTACCTCTTACGGAAACACAAGTAGCAACATATTCTTTCTAAAATTCCCCTTCTGAAACAAATTTCACGTTCATTTATGTGGAACTACATGCAAATTACATCCATTCTAAAATGTTCTTTTCAACAGAAATAGTCCTCCTTTGCTGGTTTAGTTACCTGCTGTATTAAAAATAAGTTTCAAGTTCCAGAATTCAGTGACTGACAGCGCATTTGTGTTTATAGCAAAAACTTTCAAGATCCACTGAAAATCTCAAAGGCAGCCCTGATAATGGAAAAAAAAAAAACAAACATTCCCAAAGCCCCTCTACTTTTGTTCTCTCATATGCAAAATGAGAATAGCACTGACTTGATGGAACTACAGTGCAAGACTTGAATTCGTCACTGTATTGTAAAATACTTCAGGACTCTAAAGTGAAGTTCACTTAAAATGCTGTCACCTTAAGAAATGTTGGTCTTTTCTTGTCTTTTTCTAATATTATCTCAGAACTAAAATAATGTAGTTTTAACACTGAAAGACAATTTGTGCACTACCCTGTGCTGCTTCGGTGCCTTTGTCACTTTCCTTGTGAGTCATGTGGTTTGCTTGGACGTACAGATATGGACTAATATGATCCACCCTAGATGTGCAAAAATAGAGTAAAGGAATTTGTAGGGAGCTGTGGGCTGCTGTTCCTGCCAGGGCAGTGTCTGCATGAAGGAACTCAGATGCTTTTGCTTTGAATGTAAATTGGGTCAGCTGCCGAAGTTGTCCCCTGATACCACTGCTGAGGCTTTGCCACTGCTGTTCCCTCCTGCTGTGTAGATTCATCTCTTTCAGATATCAGTGGGGGAGGACCATTGTTTCAGACAGAGAAAAGGTCATCCTTATCCACCTCTTGCCTTTAGTCTGATTGCCACTGACCCTGTTTCTTTTCTTAAGTGTTAATGAAGACTGACCTGTGTTTTCCTTTGGAAGGGGTCTGATATTCAAAGCACAGTGTGTGCTGGCCTGGTGTTGTCCCTGGGTTACCATAGTTGATTGTGTCATGTATTTACATGGCTTTGCTACTCCCCTTGTACTGTTTAATTGAATGAAAATTACCTGAGGTTCAGTTTGTCCTCTGTACAATCTAAACAACTTGTATCCTGCGGTTAAAAACCACTGCTCTTGTTTGCTGAACTTGTCTTTCTCCTGCATTAATTATTTGGATCTCCACTTCACACACCCACCACTGTGGTCCTCAGCCTGAATATTCTTGTGCATGTTGCTTACTGTAAGCATGTGAATAGTTCTACGGCAGCAAAAGCTCAAGTTATGCATAATTATAATGTGGTATTGGGGCTGTTTCTAGCTTATTAGAACATTGTCTCATAGGAGTGATGACATCATTTACCTCCTTAGCTTGCTCATCTGCATTTTACTCATTTGTAAATAAGAGAGTCTTCATCTTATATGGTCCACTTCACAGTATTATTAAAAGTTTTATGAAACACAAGTAAAGTATATGGGACTCTAAGTAGCATCACCTGCATCTTGGATATTTAGTAGAAAATTAGTTATTATGATAACAGAAGCACTAGGCTGAATTTCACAATGGTTTAAAACGACTAAAATATTTTCCTTGCATCCAAGGTTATGACTGGCATGTGCACAGGGCACTACTAAGGCAACTCCTGAAAACAGTTGAAACAGTTAAATAAACCAGAAAGGTAGAGAACAGAAGAATGGAGTTTGAGGAGCAATTGGTAAAGACAAAATGGAGGAAAAAAAGGAAATTTAGAAAGCAAATGCAAGTGTAGTTCAATGATAGCCAAGGGAAAGAGGGAAAATGAAGCAATAACGTGTTACTCATCTAGATTTTTATTAGATCGAAGACCTACATTTTAGTTTATTTTCGAAGGTCTTCTACAGCTAATGGAAAGAGAGAGCTACCATTCCAGCGTGGATCATACATCCCTGAAATCAATGTCTAAAATATCATCCTTTTAACATCTTTGTCTCTCTCCCCCTCCAACTGTGGATCAAGGAGGATGTCCTAGTTTTTGTTACTGTTACCATGCAAGATTCTCCTTGCAAGGATTTCCCAGGTTATTTTTATGACAAGTATTCATGTAGGGCACACCAGGACTAATGAGCTGGGGAAGAACCAGATGTGATTAAAATAAAAGGAAAGAAAAGAAAGGTACTACTGGGGCTTTTGTTATTTTTCAGAAGGATGGTGGATGTGCTAAGTATTTATGAAGATCAACATCCAAATAACGTTTACAAACTATTTTCCACAAGATGGGGTTTTCTTTCTTCCAATTTTCAGTCCTAGATATGAAATATGAATGTTTTCATAAAAACTGTGATAATCTTCTTATTTGATCACTTTTTGCATCAGACTTTCCTGAAAAAAAATGGTACAGTCAGTAAAAAAATCGAGTTCACACATCCCATTGCCGGGCTTGTGAAACATGAAAAGAGAAACATACCACTGGAGATGTAGCTCAAAGCTCACACCCCAAGAGCTACAACAGCCTTTACACTACTTTTGTATCCTCCCAATCCAGGAATGCTCTGTTACATGAACAAATGGCATCATATAGATAAAGCTTGAGAAATTAAGCTAGGCCTGAGAAGTCCAGAAAGACTTGAGAATTAAAGCTAGATATTCACTGGTTGTCTAAGGGCAGCAGCACTCTTTGAAGCACCCTCAGCAGAGGTGCCATATCCTTCCTCACCATGCTCTTTTGCCCTGTCCTTGCCAAGCCCCCAACTGCCAGGTTACATTAGGAGTGTCTTGCATCTTCCTTACTTTGTGCTGTAAGATTCGTTCCCCAGCAGAGCCCCTCCACAGCCTGTGCCAGGGGTTTGGAGTCAAGGTGCTTCTCTCTGGATTAAAGACACTGAATCTAACCTGGATGCACCAAGTGCCTGAATGTCTCCCAGGAGGTGTGCCTCTATCCGGAGAGGAGACCCCCAAACACCAGTACATGCTAGCATCACTTTTACCTACAGTGCAAAATGATGCAAGGTTTGCTGAGAATTCATAACGACTTGGTTTCTTGAAGAGCTGCAGTGGAAAGTAAGACAAGCTTGGCTCTGTTCTGTGGTCACAGGACTTTTCAGTCCTCAGCTAGCCTTCCTGTGAGACCCCAAAGCACTGCAGATGCCTGCAGAGTGACACGAGCCCTTTGCCTTCACACAGGATGGCTTTTGTGGTAGGGATGCACAGCATGGCAGGCAGAGACTGGCACCCCCAGGGCTGTTTCTGCTGCTTGCACCGAAAGAGGGGAAAGGAGATACACAGATTTTGATGCCAAACTCTCCCTTTGAGAGCAGCGAGGGTGACAAGATGGAAGCAGGAAGAGCCCTGTGTGGTTTGAAGGTAACGTAAATGGCCAGCACTGGCTCATGTGGCACATTTAAATTATTTTCTTCCCTGACAATCTTTCTACTTTTAGATGTTTTAATTTCCTGTAATCTTTACACAGTCACATGTGGGCAAGTAAACAGATTGTTTTGAATCAAACAGCTGTGCTAATTTATTGCACTGTTTAAAGCAGAGCCTGAGCATGTTCTTAACTATGCACAGGGACTGGATGTACTGGCAGATACGAATGGGTACATACCCTCCTTCAAATTACAATAAAACATCCACAGCAAGCAGCAGACTGTCCAGCAGGCAAGTCGATTTGTGGCCATTTGAGTCCTGGGTCTGAGCACAGAGCAGGTCAGGGCTGTACCTGAGCTACATGTGGCAAGGGGGCAGCCTGGGGGCAGCCGTCCAGCATGAGGCTGCTGTGCTTGTCCCTTGCAGCACCACTGAGCAAATCATGACTGTCTCCCATTTCTTGAGCTGTCTCTGGGGCTTCTGGAGCTCCCAGGAGGATTTCAGGTAGTGCTGGGAGACTGTATCTCTCAAGGCAGATAGTTTCCAGCTTCCCACATCATGGGGCTTGCAGGGCCTGGCCCCTTCATATTTACTCCCTTGTTCTGCCCTGTCTCCTTGGTGTGGCAATGAATATTTTCTTGTCCAAAGCCTGTGCTTTGGGCCTGAGCATAAACAACACGTAACAGAAGATAAAATGGACATTTCACAGGCTGCAGCTCCCAAGTTCTCACAATAGTTTATACCCTGAAGCTGAAGCCAAATCAAATTAAAGGATTCAGGGAAATGTCCTAAAACCACAGAGCAGGTAAAACTGGTTTTGAACTCAGGGGGTCCTGGTGGTCAAGGTCACTCCACTGTTTATGCAGCAATTCTGCCTTTTTCTGACATGAGGCACAATCTCAAACACATTGTTTTTCTATAAATTCTTCTTTCTGCTTGGAAGGCACTTCAGGGACCCCAAACATGTTTATTAAATGAAAAGCAAGAGAAGTGGAAAGCCATTATCCCCTTGTGAACTGGTCTGGAAAAATATGCATATGAAATAAGTCTATGGAGGAAGCCAAAGGAGGTTGCGGTCAAGACCAAGTAATATTTTTTCTTAGTTTGACTTTTGTTGTCATTTCTGAGTTCACTTTCCTTTGCGATTCTCACATCTGAGATTGAATCTCCTAAAACTTCCCTGAATTTCTACATCATGCTTCACTGAACATTTCGACAAGGAGCCAAGGAACAAAATTATAATTGCATTTCTAATTATCTAATGGCACATGAGAGATCTTCTGCCTGTATTTACCTCTGTACCATGTCCTGACTACTCTGACCTAAAACAATCTTAAGAGGAAAGTCCACTTAGCCTCCCTAATAGGTAAACAGCACTTTGAAAAGCAAGTTCCAGGTTTCCCCTATGTCTATTCCTAGATTAGTAAATTGGGTATTTAAAAAAAAAATCCTAGGCTACAATAAAAATATACATATTATGTGTAGCTGTTTCTGCAAGGAACCACTTGGGAATGATGTGTTCTGCAAGTTGTATACTGAAAATAATCAGTGTGGCTAAGTCCCTGTGCTGACAAAACCCAACAGTGTTAGAAAGGAAGGCAACTTTTTTTTAAAAAAACAAAACAAAACAAAAAAAAAAAAACACAAAACAAAAAAAAACCCAAAGATAAAAAGAAAGAGAGAGAAAGAAAAAAGGAAACAGGTGTCTTGTTCCAGGCATGCCAAGAACATTTTGGAGCCTTGAGAACATGCACTCCCCTGCTTGGCTGAATATTGTTTCTGTCTCGTCCACTGAGTGATTTCTTGTCTTTCCTACAGCTTCCTTCTGCTGCCTGCAAATAACCTGCTCTCTGCTCATTTTATCTGTTTCCTGGGAGTGGGCCTTACCATTTGATTCTCCACCTTTCCTCTTCTTGGTGTCAAATCTTCCTGGTTTTCAGATGCCAGGTGTTGATAGATGATTGCCCTCTTTCTGCTCTCACTTTCCCCATCCTCCCTGCTCTTCATCCCAACAAAGTCGACATTTTTCGAACATTTTACTTTGTTGTTGAAAATGATGCAGTTGCTGTGTGATATATTGACAGTATAAGTGAATGCAGATGCTCAGAGCAGTCATGAGTGAAGGTATGGTCTTCCTCAGCTCACCTATTTCTTCATTACTGAAAACCAGTCCAGCATTTACAGAAAAAATTATCTTTTCTTTTCACTTTAGTGGGAGTACCAACAAGTCCCTTGGACTGCAGCTAGTCCTCTGACTTTAATAAAAGCAGGATACCAGTCCTCATTCCTCATCCATGCTTTAGAAATGCAGTTCCTTCTAACTAGGAATATTACAATGAATTACTGCGTTGGCAGATTTATTTATGCTTTTTCTTGCTCAGTAGAGGACCATATATTCCCTGAAATGCTTATATACTCCCAGAATTACCTCCATAAAGTCTTTACCATACTTCATTAATACAGAAGTGGTGCTTTCATATCTATTTGTATTTCTTAAACATAAATGAACATGCATGTACCAGACAACATTGTGCAGTGAGTTCAGTGCAACCAGGACACATTAAACTCCAAAACATTTGTGATATTCCTTTCTGCATGTGCAGTGTCTGTCTGTTTGGGATTTCCAGATGTCTGGAGCCAGGCCAAAGCTACTTCTTCATCAGGGCTGCCAGACATCTGGGAATTCCAGACAAGTGGCCAAAACCCACTTTTTAATGTGGACAACATTTCTGGGGTAAAAAAGAGAACATATGCAGAAATCTAAATGTACGTATGGTACGTATCCGGAAACCCTAGACAAGTGAAGATACTTTCAGTGTAATAAAGAAGCGAGCATTAAAAAACCCCAACTATTTCCTACTGAAGCACAACAGCAGATGAGTGCTGAATTCCTCTTTGAGCCTCTCAATTTACTTCCTATCTCATTTTGGCTTGGCTCTATTACACCTCTTTTCATTCCATAGATTTTGCCTAAAGAGACACCCTCAGTAACTTCTTTCCTTCCCTCTTCACTGTAAAAACATTTGGAGCATCATCTTACGCACTTTAAAGTTCCCATGCTTACCTCTCTATGTCCAGCAGTAGTCCTGTTTTGTTGGCCTTTTCTTTTCCCATGGCTTTGTAACTTACGCTTCTCAGGGGACCAGCAGGCTATTTCTTACTGACACACCACTCGCTTCATGATATGTACGTATGTCTTTATAGTACTGTTACAGGAATACTTAATATGAGCTGTGCCTTGCTTTATGAAACTACAAATGATTAGGCAATTGTTTGAAAACCAAACTATGCCAACATAATTTCTAGAACTATTTTCTAAAGATCATTAACACATTGTGAACTGAATTTAATTCATGCTAAAAATATTGTGGTCAAAGGAAACATTCGTGCTCAGAATATTTGGGATGACTGAATATGCATGGACACTTTGCTACTACTATGGGATGAATCTAAGTCCTGATTAATGGATATAACTTCTGTGGTCAGAATGATATATTAGACAGTAAGATTGTCTCAAACTGATTTAAAAAAATTTATGGACCCTTAGGGAAAACATTTACATCCTGGAATCATCAAAGGAATAACAGAATGCCAGTGTGATTTTTGACCAGATGACTTGCAGTTAATTTGATGTACTTGACGTGTAAATTAACAATTAATCAGGGATATAAGAACACACTAATAGTTAGGAAAAAAATATAGATAGGTAAAATACAAGTCATATCAGGTTTAGGACAGTAGAAATTATTTAGATCACGATCCTGTTAAGACTCACACCTGGAATTAATGTCAGGTGTTACTTATAATACCTGCACAGAAGGGTCTTTTCAGGTAGTTAACTCTATTACAGGTTGGTAATCTGTGTTGAAACTTTTGTTACAGTTTCCTTTATAATTATAAATCTATTCTATTCCTCTATTCAGTTTTTCTATTGGCATATAGACTATTAATGATGCATTTGAGCATCACATTTTGCTTGCAGGCATTATGGATCGAAGAACCACCATTTGTAAGTTCCCCACCATCATTGCCAGAGGCAGAATTTCCTTTGTTAGCATGAAACCATTATGAGGAATCATAGATAGAAACAACAGACCAAGATAGATAACTGTGGCCATATGTAAGAGAATAAATAATTGCAGGCAAAGCTCTCTGTAGCCTGAAGAAAGTATGTGAAAATTTATTTTAGGATTATATTGTCAATAAATCAGAGAATGTTTGAAAACTGGAATGAGTTCCTTAATTGTATATGGGCACTGGACAATGCAGGTGGGTGTTGCTATTGCCCACAGCAGGTTTCTTTCTACAGTACAAATAATTTGGCTTGGTCTTTACTTAGGCCATAGGTTGAAATTCTTGTTGCAAACTTACTAAAGAAGTCATCCTGGTATTTGTATAAGTTTGTTAAATACCCTGTTCAAAAGGAATTTCTGAATAATAATAATTACCACTTTCTAAAAATATGTGAATGAGAAAAACCTCATGCTATGACTTTCAAATTCTGATGGATAATTTTGCAGCTTCATATGAGAATTTTTGTGGCTATCCTGAGAATTTTCTTGCCAGGAATTTACTTTCATAGACTGTTCCATCTTTTAATATCAATACTAATTCCACTTAGGATCTGTAGGCTTTTCCAGGTTGCTTTAGTTATCCAACATTTTCAAGGACAAAGAACTGAGTAGCAACACCCACAAGCATTTAAATAAATCTAGTGCATATCCATTTTGGCACAGGGGATGGCCTGACTAGAAATGAATTCTAGAATCAAAACATATTTTAAGTTAATCTTAAATGTGTCTTGCTTTTATAAAAGCAGATAAAAATACTTTTGAACTACATAAGATCCTGGAAAGCTTAGTGAATTCCTATATTCTGGGGTTTTTTAATGACCAGTATGTATTTTCAGATCTTCTTATCACCTTGATAAGTAGGTTAAGGAAGTATTGTTATTAGAAACTTGAGTCTTAGCCCATGAAATGAAAATTAAAAAAAAAAAAAAGGATTAGGTAATCCCAAAACAAAACCGGAATGTGTTCTGTATAGGGTGAAGGGTTCACATATTCCTTTTTAGACTAAAGATCGTACACAGAATCTTTCTTTTCTTACTTTTTAATATGTCCGAGCAGGTGGAACTAGGAATATAATGAGTGTGTGTATATTTTTAAAAGAGCGTGAAAGCATTTTAACTCATAAATAAAATGGTTTCTGTTCAGAAACTCTGTTTCTGTGTTGTTGGGTTTTGGGCTTTTGGTTTAAGTCTCGTAATTAAGGTTTTTATAGTATTAAGGTGGAAAAGAAAGTGACTCTGAGGAAAGTAATCTTCTTATTAAATATATGATAAAGTTCTCTAGCTAATAAGTTGATGGAAATAATGGATTCCAGAGCAGGTTTCAAATGGATTTCAGATGGATTGAAATAATGTTTTAAAAGGGGGGAAAAAATCTGTATTATTCAAGAATACCTGTAATCTGTAATTTAAAGTATAATAGCTGCTCTAACACAGACATCACCCTGCCACGATCTGACTCATTGTTGTATAAAAAATAAATACCTCAAAAATGCTAAGTGCTATCTGAAATCAAATAGTATTTACTTTTTGAGTGACAAAATCTTCAGGAAGAAAAAAGTTCTTTCCAGATCTTTACTAAATCATACACCTGGCCATGTTAGGAAAGGAAAGATAATAATTGTGCCTGCATAATGCTAGTAAAAAAATCTGAACTCCTTTATGGCAGTTATTATCTTCAGGAATTAAAAGCCCCTTTCTCAATCTACAGGTTAAATCTCATGTCCTGCTAGTCTGTATTCACTTGAGAAAGTAGATGGGATTGCTAAGAATGAGTAAGAACTTTCATGGCTGGGCCCTGAATTCTCTGACAGATTATAACATTTTAAAAATCAGTTTGAATGGTCTTTCTATAACACATAGTTTTGGGAAGTGAAATGCATTTTCTATCCATTGCTTATTTCTCACTGAAAAATTGTTCTGTATGAAGAGCAATTTTCTTTCTACTTAGAGTGAAAAATAGAGATCAGATGAAAAAAATTTAGTTCTTTGTTTGAGAAATCCCAATTGTCACATTCTGTTGTTAGTTTTAGGGGTAAAGATGAACTTTTAATTGCAATTCTTGAAGTGTAAACTTACAATTTTATTTTCTGTAGAAGTCTACAGAAGGTATATAATAAAGGAAAAGTTTAATTTGTTTTCTTATAGATGTACAAATCTATTTCTAAAAACCTTTTCCTGAAGGTCATATCTTGTCCTCGACCTGATTAGGCCAGTTTGAAATATTTCCTCCCAAACTGCCTCTCTTTGCAGTTCTATTGACTGACACAGTCATTTATCTGTCTGAAAAGTGTGATGGGTTTGACAATGGAAGACTATATTTCTTGTACCTTGTTCTGTTGAGCGATGCTGATCATGGCATTTGGAACCTAAATGCTCTTTCATTCCTCATAATTCTTTTCTCTCATATATTTTCTTGGGTTTTGTCTTTGGATGCATCTACACAACATATGCAGTGCCATGAAAGTATATCCAAGCTACCTTGGGCACCAAAAGCAGTATAGCAACATTAACACAGCAATCTGTCCAGTTTAATTAATCCAGCTGAGAAGATATGTAGGTAGAGCATCATGCTGATACTGTAGCCTTTATTGCACCAGAATTAGGTAGCAGGATATTTCTGAGCAATAGTACAGCCTTGTCCTTCAACACTGGTAGTGTCAGAGGCTGCAAAGAGCCAAAATCTTCAGCATCTCAAGCAGGAAGATGAGGATGGACCTCTGAGAGGCAGAAGACTTGCATAGAAAGACCCTTGGCTGTCGAATCCACTACCACGATTTGTTCCTGACAAGGGCTGATGGAGGCTGAAAGTAGCTGCCTGTGAAGGATACTGGAAAACAAAGAGTGTATTCACAACCCTTGACCAGGATTATGAAAATCAAATCTTATAATCTATGACAAATATCAGCATGTCAGAAACTATTCACATTTTTCCAGAAGTCATCACTGAGGGATGCTCTTCAGCATAACAAGTCCATCTTTTGTTGCTAATGGTGACTGCAGTGAGTGTGGTGCTCTTGAAGTCGAATGATCCCAGGACGCCACTTCTTTTGTGGGGCTATCTTTCTGACTAATCTGTCTTGTGCTAGTCCAAGAAGAGAAGGAAATGGACAAGCCATTTGTAGTATCTTGAAGTTCTCTCAGCACCATCAGTGTGTACCAGTTTTTCTGTTTGCAACCTTGTACAGTACAGGAAGAGTCTCTTCCCTTCTTTCCTTGGAAAAGGTTGTTGGCCACTGCTTGTGATGACCGTTAAAGTCAGCAGATACTTTGCTATATTAGATACCTTTGTTAAAGCCACCTCTAATGTTATCTCCGTGAGTTGGAGTCATCTGGCCTCAGGAAGAAGGCAGTGTTCCTGAAAAGTCCATTTTTCAGAATTCACCTTGCTAAGATACACATTAGTACTAAAGTGCATGGAATATAAAAAGTGAAAGTAAACAGTACAACAAGAAAGTAGAACTCCTGTGCTTGCTGATATCTCCTCTCCTGACACTTACAGCAGTGCAATTATTCTATTGTTTTGAGAATGTCAGGAAGCTTGACTCACACAATTTAACTCAAATATTCTTTGACCTAAAATTTATTTAGATGGAAATAAAGTTTTTTATGCCTGATTTCGATTTACTCTGCATTAAAAAAAAAAAAAAAATTGCAAGCAGTCTGAGTTCAATCCTGAAGAAATTCAAATGTCCCCAAAAGCCAACAACAACCTTGTTCAACCTTTCTAAAATTATCTTAGCCTCTGTAATGGCTGATAAGATACATACATGCAGCCAAAAATAGTCTGTAGACTCAAGCAGATTCATAATGTGCCCATACTTTTATGAATGGCTACAAATGAAAGTAATTCAATGGGTTTGATTTGTTCAGTGGAATCAGAAATGGAATAATGAAAAAGAACATATTCAGGGTATGTTACACTTCTATGCAAGATCAGCTCCTGTAACATAATTAAACTAATGGATAAAGTTATGGAAGTGCATGTTCGATGATAATACATTGGAAACAAATCTTTCTCTGCATAAACCATCTATATGGATTGCGCCAACTCAAGACTTTAAATGACTGCAAAAGAAATTACTTTATATTAACAAAACAGTTGTTTCTCAATAAGCTGTTGGAATACTCGGGAGTTATAAAGGTCCCTTTGCAGCAAAGACAGGACATTTAGTAAAGTATGGTAATGTTTACTGCAGGTCTGGCTACTAAATAAACTTCCATTTGCAGTAGGGACACTACAAGTTACAGCCAAAACAGAGTTTAATTAACAGAAGGCTTGTTAATGATGACTAGTGGTTCATTTGTCTTATGGCATTTCTTTCTTAAACAAATTAAAGTATCTGTACCTTGCAATGGCAATGTCTGGAATTGGAATTGTTGTGAAGTTGGCATGTGTTAGCTGCAGTATTACACAGATTGTTTACACAAAAAATTATTTCTATCAAGAACCTGGTTTGGAGCTGACCAGAACCTTAGAAATAGCATTTTAAGCAACTTGGAGACCTCTGTATTGATGAGCTGATCAGGCCATATCTAAAACAGACAGGCAGGACCACGCAAGAAGAGGTGTTTATTTTGCCATATTATAAGCAACTGCAATTTCTGGTTCATTTAAGTGCCTGAGGTCAGACCTAGTGTTATCTTGGGGATCTCTCAGAACATTAGCAGCAGGCTTTGAAACCGCATCATAGATTTTACATAGTGAAATTCACCTGTTAAACACTGTAGGTCCCAGGCGTGCTATTAAGGTTGTCTTGCAGTTACAGCGTAGCTATGAAATACTGTCCAGAAGGTAAGTCAGCAGCATATGCATTTACAGATAGTTTTTGAATGAACATAGCTATATCACTTAGTGATTCATCACTACAGTAGTTCAAATATTTATGTTACCTAATCAGATGAAGCTCAAGATGAAGGCAAATGTCTCACATTCTCACATGTTATCAGAACAATGTAACAGGATCATGAAAAAGACTTTAGAAATTTTCTTCCAGGTATTATATTTGAATATTTTATCTAGTGTTTCTTTGCAAATATTTGCCATCTGTATACTTATCCATTCTTTTGTAGATTTGACACAGAATGAAATGTCATCTATAAATAAAGAATAAGAGCAAGGAAGATATCTGACATTGCTGATAGGTCAGCAACAGCCCTGCTAATCAATGCTAATCTTGAGCATCATGAGATTCTTGTAGCTAAGCAAGACATCAGTTCTGTCTATGTGAATGAAGTTAAGTATGATAAGTCAGGAAAACTATGGTCTCTGAAAGCAGCTATCTGTACTAACCCCTTTAACCCAGTAGTCATCTGTCCTGGTCTGAGTCTTGCTTAATCAATGTAAAGAAACTCAGAAAGGTGGATATAGGGTCAGAAATGTCTCCATGGAGCCCTCAGCAGAGCCAAAGTTCGTTTGTGGAGGTCAAGCTTTGTGTTCAATCATGGTGTAACCACTGGGTGACAGGGGCTCATAGCTGGGGAATAGAAATTATGTATAAAACCTAAATAAGTGTTTTACAGAACTAAGGAAATGAGAGGTGGAAGGACTGCATTTTGACAAGTTAGGGGAAAGGAAGGTGAAGAAGACTATAGTGGTTATAGTGAGAAGGAGGCAGGGAGGAAAAATGAAAAAGAGGAGTAAAATGATGAGAAAGTAGTTGCCAAAAATAGAGACATATATTTTCATTTAATTTGATGCAACATAGAATAAGAAGTGTTGTTATTTCCTATTGATTTACCCATGCTCTATCTCCATGACCTGAGTCAATATAATTTATAGCTCAAATTTTCAAAAGGGTCTTTGATGCATAATTTCACTTGGGATTAGTGTGAACCTGATAAATCAAGAAAGAAGTATTCAGGTTTTTGTGGGCTGTTGGGGATAACTTCCCTAGACCATGTGTTGGCTATGTGGCTAAGTTGGATGTACCAGAGGAAAGGACCTGAAAAAAAGGTACCAAAGGACTAGAGCAAAGCAGGTGAGCAGATAGGTTAGTCTTGAGAAGGCTGCACATGCAAAAACAGTTGGTGTGCTTTTTCTTAATACAAGATGATTACTGAACCATATCAGGATATAGAAGATTAACAAAGCTACTAGCCAGCCTGATGATATAGCTTCTCTTCAGGAGTGAAATCCCTCATCAAATCATAACATTTAGAAAAGCTCCTAGAATTTATCCTGTGTCTGTAACATTTGGACACTGATTAAACAGGATCATCAAACGGGATCGTCAGTATCCGGTTATACAGAGCAGTATTTTCAAAAATTAAATTACTTCGATTCACAACAGATGAACTTGTGATGCGAGCTCCAGAAATGAGCACTAGTGAAGAGCCTTGGACAGACACATGGGCTCCAGCAGCTACATCTGAAATATTGCATCATCGACTAGAACTGAAATAATTTTTTAATGTACTGCTAGTAAGAGTCAAAAAGATAATATGTATCTGGAAAAATATTTGCTTTCTTTTATTAATTGTGTATAAAACACTGCAGTCATTGCACTGGTGTGTAAAAAATTATTTTTAGGAAACAAGTTTTTTAACATGTATGTCAAGAACTTTTTGGGATGCAGATTATCCTGTGCATGTTTCAGACAGGAATCCTCAATGCAGAGACAGCTGTGGTAGAATGATTTATCTTCACCCCAACCATCTGTATGATGGTTTGAAATGATCGCTCTGTGTGCATGTGTGTGTGTCTGTGCGCACACATGTGGAAGGGCCCTCTGGTCATACCCTCACTGGTTTCCGAGGTTTTCAGTGTACATCTGTAAGAGGAAGGTTCACCTGCTGTGGAAACCATTTGCAAACTGCATTGTTTGACAGGGCTCTCAAACACTTTTAAAATGTGTTTTAATATTATTTTTTATATATGTTTTTATTTTTAATGCAGGGATGGAACAAGAGAAGGTCTTACTATGAATAAACAGACCGTCTTCCATTGCTACATGGTGCAGGTTTCACTTTTGAAGATTTTGCACGGGCTCTCCAGAGCTGCAATCTACTACTACCAAACCTGCTCCTTGGATAAGTGACTTCTTCACAGTCTCTGGATGATGTGGTCACACAGAGCTCCTGCACCTTTGATGTCAGTGCCTACGGATACTGTGAAATAGCCTTGGTTTAGGGTTTCCTTCTGGCAGGACTTAAGTAGTTTCCTTAGGATTTCATGCATCCCGTTCTGTGACTGGAGTTTGCTAGACAACTGATTGCACATACAAATGTTCAGTACAGTTAATTCAGCTTGTACTGTACAACACTTCTGTAAGTTCAGGTGCAGAGGGCTGCAGATATAAGTATCATTATAGGTGCAGTAATGTATTCTATAATATGTTTGTACAGAAATATATAGTTAAGTACACAAAACATGGAATTTTTCCTATTTTGGGATAGATAACACTGCTCTTCTGCTCTTGGGAATACATCTGTTGACGTGATACAGGCTGAATCAAGATTATTTCTATTATTCCTGCTACTAGAACAGATGGGAAAAAAAGAAGACATTCTGCATTGTATTTTTAACTTTGTTTTGAAAGAAACAGAAGCTGAAAATTATCCAAAGGCTAACAATTCTCAGTATGAGTTTTCATGTGAAGGTTTTGTTTTCCAACTAAATTCCAAAGTCGTCTTGGGCAGCACAGACTGGCTAAATGCCTTGACTCAGTCAATGAAAAGATTCCCCAGCAGATACATTTTCAGCAAGGTGTGATTTGTCCATGCATTTGAGATCAGTATGCATGAAATGGTTCTTGTACCTCGCCACATCCTGTATTTAAATGCTGGTTTTAAGGTACTGAGCAAAACAGTAAGTTTGAGGAGCTGATCCTTTGCATTTGCACAACTTAAGTGGTCTTACTTAAGGTTTCATACACCTGAGTGAGTAACAGGCTGCCTGGGCCACACCTCACTGGATGATGAATATGCTATGACATACTAATGATTTCAGTTAGATATAATTAACACTTTAATTAAAAATCTTCACAGAAAATCCAAAGCCTGAACAGAAAGAGATCTTTTTTGTGCTTATCCTGAAAGATGTAAAGGAGTCTTTTAACAGAATTATTTGAACATGCACAATAATTGACCGATACTTTTGTACAACATAAATTTCAGTGAAAGTAGTGATTTCTGTGTGCTGGTACATTTTTTATGTTTCCTTGTATATGTGCCTTCTGTGCATATATTATTTTGTCTTAAACAATAGGTGCTGATCTTTAATAATTAAAGGTTCATGCAATAATTTACACATGCAAGACGGCGAAGGATTCATTCAGGGTATTTACTGCATCCTTTGAATAGAACAAGTGAAGTTCAAACAATTATAAACATTTGGCACTCCTTCATGCAGAAATCATTCCAGTCCTTTCTCTTCCTCCCCCTCTGCCCTTCTCTTACTTCTGTATGGTACTGTGAGGGTTAAGTGACTATTGCAATATGGAGCCCTTTCTCAGCACTGCCTGAAGAAAGCTTCCAGCTAAATGCTACGTAACAAGCATATGCAAAATGTAATAAACCCATCTGTGGGCATATGATGGCCAGTCTAATAATTCTGTTCAGTATAGACTAATATTTTAACCCAGACTGTACTTGGGCGCATTTCACTTGGTATTAGAGTTAGCAACTCTTTCCAAATATTTGCTGAAGAGATGTTGAATTACTTTCTTGTAGAAAATTTTTACTAACTGTCACTGATCTGCACTGTACACAAGTTTGCCTGACATTAATTCTTTTTAGAACGTGGAAAATATTATACTCAGTATTCTATCAGAGTGTAATTGGATGATCCCTAATTTATGACTTAGGGAAAAAAAGATCACTCTACATTATAATGCACAAGACTAGATTCCACTCAATTATGCTGATATAAATCCACTGTAATTACATTAGTCAATTAAGTTTTTCCAGATTAATGCCAAAGTGACTGAAATTCAAATGCTTCCCATAATGTCTATTGTCATCTTGAAGCAAAAGGCAAAATCTCTTGATCTTTTTTTCTTCTCAGACAGTTTTTAAAGAGGGACTGAGGGAAAGGTAGGCAAAGATGAATAGTACATTTCTACAGGGATTTTTAGTATATAAAGGCAAAATTTTTGGATCCCTCTACAAGATTGTGGAAACACGACATTTCTACATTTTTTGACAGGGAACACACAAAAATCGTGCTGCACCTATCCTCTTGCTCTGCAAGAGAGACTTGAGCAGAGCACTGCAGATATGCTCATCAGGCTGGGGGTTTTCCCAGTGGGCACAGAGAATGCCTTCAACTCGCTCTGCTGTTTTCCATATGTAAATATGTATGCTTGGCCTTTTTCCAGGTGTAATTATACAGTATCATACTACTGCTTCCTACATATACCTAGAGCTGGCCAGGCACCACAGGCTGACGATTGATGATTCCAGGCCTTTTTGCAGATGCCCATCCATTATTTTTTTAATTAATTAATTATTTTGTCACATTTTTCTAAATCAGTTAACTTGGAGCTGTCCAATTATTTTTTTCTAAATCTATTATGAGCAATAAAAAATAGGTGAGATATGTCTGTGTTTCAATTATGGTAAGTAATTCCTTCAGTTGACAGGAGATTTAGTCCCGAAAAACTGAAAAGTACTGTTATACATAGAAATGCTATATTGCCTTTATTATGAAATGGTAAATGACATAGGTAAATGACATCTCCTTGCCTAAGGAGAAACGTGAAAAATAGGGAAATAGCTCCTAAGAATATTTGAAATTTAATTATCTTTTTAAAATATTTTTTATCAAAGCGAATCTGTTTGGAAGAACTTTTCCAATATCAAGCATGCTTCTGCAATTCATACCAGAAAGTGTATGTGCATATTTTAGAAATTTCAAGAACTTCTGCAAAGTAGTAAGGATAGCTGAAGCACAATGTAATGTCGTGTTTGAAGCTACATGTTTAAGTCTTTCTCAGTTATAGACTTTTAGGAAGAAAAAGGAGCCTTTAAGAAGACTTTTACAGTTTATCTAAATTGTGTCAAACAAATGATCAGACTGGCTGCTTTCTTCATGGCAGTCACGCATTACTTTGTCAGGCAGTCATATGAATTTTAACTTCTATTGTTCACTTGTTCACAGTTTCCTCAGGTGAGCTCATTTGGAGTTGAGGTTAGAAGCAAAATCATGTCAGATTGCTTTGAAAAATCTGGTCAAAACTTTCTGAAGTGATTATTGTCCTGAAAACTTGAGGGCTGTCGTTTCAGTTCCTCTTCTGTTCTCTGTGTGCTGTGAAGAAGAGAAATCTCTTTGCCTTATAATCAAAACCATTGGGCCAGATGCTGTCACTGTGCCATATCAAGCATAGAAGTAACATGCTTTAAATAGCAAGACTGTGTGTCATTTCTTGAAACAGATGGACTTCCACATTCGATATGGAAATAGGAGAATGATATCAGGTACCTGCATCTTCTTATGCTATTTGCATTAATGTTCACACAGCCTGCCTGCCTCGTGGAAAGAAGGTACATTTAGAAGTAATGGTAAAGTCAGTAGGAATAGGTATGTGCTCCAGGGTGCTCATTTATTCAGGTTTTCTAGAATGATCTTTAAAACACACTTCATTTTCACCTTGAGAGATCCGACATTTGTTAAGACTTCTTCCCTCCCAGCTGACTTACAGTGGAAATCATTTCAATTTTGAGTGCCCTGATATTGGTGAAATTATTCTGAAGAATAAAATTTGAACTGAAACTAGTAATGGCATTAGAAATTTACTCTCGATACAAAAATTGTACCAGTTCAGTTCCATCCATTTCTATCAGACCTAATTTCTGCAGTTTGTGGGTTGTTTTTTGTTTGGGTTTTGTTTTTTTTTTTTTTTAATAACTGCTACTTGTTTTTGTTTTGGAATGATAAAATTATATGTTGTTGTGCTTCAAAGATATGCAGCTGTGCCAGCACACTGCACGGATGCTTTGTAGATAAGAAAGTGTTGCCTAAGCAGTGATTGGGAAGATATTTATAATATGCAAAATCAGTTACTGGCATCAGAATTCTCTTCCTTTCACTCAGCACGTTTTCTCTGTTATTAAATGTGATTCTTTCTAGAAAGCCTGGCTAGCTTTAGTCCACAATGCAAAGTAACTCAATAATGGGTCAGTGGTCATTCTGCTTGCTGACATGGAATACAGCTTAATTTTCGCAAAGAAGCTGTTGTCACTGATACAGAATGGCATTCATCTGACATCTGCACCTTAGGAGTTCATGTTTCTATTCATGTTCTGAAATTAACAGCCCATATCGCAAGCATGCAAATGGAGAGTCCCAGGTTCAAACTCCTTTCCAAATAGAAAATTAAGAGATAGCTTAGGGACTTTTAAGAGTTCTGACCTTTTCTAAACATGCAATTAGTGTTTCATTTAGAATCTCTTATTTGGACTTTTGGGGGGTTTTGACTTCCAGTGAAATTGCTGACAAATATGAAAGTAGGATTTGCAAACAGTAGAAAACTGGAAAGAGGGATTTTGCTTTGTTTTTGTGAAACATTCAGGTTTTTGTTTCTATTCTAGTTTTCTCTCTAAATTATACTTTGCAAACAGTAAAGTAATCAATACTATAGGGTGTGCTTAAGCATGAAAGCTTCTTATTTAGGAAATAAAATGGTCTTAACTTGTTGCTGACAAAGAAACCAAATTCACTGACAGCTTATCTATGAGAGCATCAGAAAAAGAGTCTTCACTGTTTTCAATCAGTAGATAGCAGGGTTTTACGTTAATTTTAGTCATTATGGCTGAGGGAAACATCTAGAGAATCACATCAGCATTTCCTGCCTTCACTCCCTATCATGTGAAATCAGGGTAAGGTTACAGCCACTCTGTGGTAAGAAGAGGAAAGCATAAGTTTCATACCAAAGTATAATGTCTTTGCTACAGGACCAGTTGCAATTACGGAGCAGTTGCTCTGATAATCTTGTTGTGCTGTCACTTTCCTGAAGAGTTTGAGAGGGAATCAGGTGAGAAATGCACCTTCATCTCTTCTCCATCTTTTTTTTTCTTCAACTTCTATTAAAATGTCACTGCAAAGCAAAGCAGACTGGGGGATGTAGAAAACACCCCAAGGATTTTATTTTTCATACTAAACTGTGCCACTCCTAATCTCTTCATAGTCTCTGAGACTCTGTTAATTGATAAACCTTCGGTGATATCAGTCAGTGATGCTTAATGGGGCATACAACTGACCAAGTGAGCTGTGAAGCTCTCCCTGAGAGGTTTCCAGCTGCGAAGAAATTCTTGTAAACATCAAGCTACTATCTCAGTTTGCAGATTAGTTTCATCTGGACCGCTGTCACACCACAATAGCTCTCTGAACATTTCTGATGGTAGCAAAATACAGATTTGTTGCATAAAAATGATATAAGAAGGTGTGGATTTTCTGCTATTCAGTGATTCAAGTATAATCATTGCATAAAATAAATAATTCCTCAAACTGCCTAATTGGTAGCCTTGAGACCCTAACTCAGGATCTTAAAGCGTAGATCTTTCTGCAAGAGGCAGTGGGTGATCTGGCTGCCAGCAGCTGCTCTGACTGAATCTAGCTGTGGCTGTGGAAGAAGTGCAAGGGTCACTTATCTCTCACTTCACTTATCACAGTTCCTTTATAGGAAATTACTGCCCGTCAGACTTGGTGGCTGAACTGCTTGTTTTCTGCTTGCTGTGTAAACTACTTCTTATGTAAACTGCACCTTAATTTGCTTTAATCAAAATAAGCTAGTTTAAACAGTTTACAGGGTAGGTTTTACTAACCTGGCTCCACATGGTGCAGTTATCGCATGAACCTCAGGTCTGAGAGGACCACAGTTCCTGACCCAACAGTGGTCAGGATCAGCCTGGTGTGCCACCAAGGCGTGATAGACAAACTCTTCCCTTGGCTGTGATAGAGTATACATCTGTCTGCATCCGTGACTGATTACTGTCGCAAGAGAGCACATTTTGTGTTCATGTTGCTGGTATGCTCTGAAAAAAAAGAAATAAACCAAGAATTTTCTAAAATGTCACTGAAATCAACAGAAACCACACGTAAAGCAATTTGGGTGAGGAAGAAGATGCTGCTTTCAAATGAAGATTTACCCTATTTTTGCACTTTAACAAGACTCTATTACTTATGAGCAGGGTTTTTACTCTGTTTGCCTTTCCATGCTATGCCCAGGAACAGTTGCTTCTCACTCTTCGCTGTAAAAGACTGGCACGGAAATATCATCACTTTCCAAATACAGTGTTTCACCTCTTCTTTTTTCTGGGAGGATGCTTCCCCCATTCTAGTATATTTCTACTAGTGAAACCATTTTGTTCTTGTTCAAAGCACTGATGCAATAGGGCAATTGGAAATATGCATGGCAAGGGGCATTTCCCTCACTGAGACCTTTCTAAAAATATCTGTTGTTTTCTTCTTGCAGCCACAGTGCCAAGGAGGGTCTGTTCCAGGGTAAAGCCCATCTCAGTGTCATGTAATAGTCTGCAGAAAATCTTCAAATTCTGTTTTTAATGAATGTCTTTTAAAACCAGGGTCATTTTCTCAGTTTTTTGACATACCTTATGGTGCCATGTCCCTGGTCTCAGACTTGTAGTCATGCTTTACTATCTTCCTTTTAATTTTGCTTTATTCCTTTTCAAGTATCTTCTTCAAGAGTCTTTACATTAGAAGTTCTAAAACTCAAAATACACTCTCTATCTAAACAAGATCTGTGCTCTGCAACAAGTATTGATGGGGAGTTCAAAGCTTCAGCTTACATTAAAGGCAAATTTTCACACATCTGTTTTCATCTCCGAAGTTATCAGATGGAATAATTTGTGAGAATTTTCATGAGATTCCCAGTTGCTTGATTCTGTAACCTGTAACTCTGCCTATTTCACCATGGTTACTCAAGATTTACACATCAGGCTCAAGGGAAGTCAATAGGATCCGGTCCTCAATATATAATGTCAAACATGCTGAAAAATCACATCATAGTTGTTATAGTATTATCACTTAGGTTTACTAAATAATCTTGAGTTTAAAATCTCTGTCCTCTACACCCATAAGCAGAATGTTCAGGAAGATATCCAGAGATGTAGTATCCGGTAGATACGCATAGGTAGACCTTCTACTTTTTGTTACATTTATGCAGACAACCACTTACATCTTGACAGCTCTGAGTTACATGAATCCTCCTCCACAGGTTAGCCTCAGCTAGGTTCACAAAACAGGCTCAACTCTGACCCAAAATGTCTAATAAAAAGGGAGAAGTTCTGGATAATGAGGCTGAGGCAGGAAAGGTAGGTTGTAGTTCCTGAGCTGGTGAAGAGGTACTTATATAAAGTGAGCTTCATAGGGTAAGACTGACAGCTCAGATTAATCATGGACAGTATACCAATACCATAGTAAGAAAAGTCTGCTGATAATAAGCATATCATATTCTGCTGTGATGCTGAAGTGTCACCAATGCTAGTTGGATGCCCTGCGCTGGGGGCCCAGTCCGGTGCTGCACTGCCCAAACCTGCTGGGTCCTGACTTCAGCCCTGTGTTTTCCAGATGTAGTCGATGCAGTGTTGCTCCACAGTCAGAGTACAGGGCTTTCCTCTCCTGAAGCCACAGTGTGGGGAGTCCAGAAAAGGGTCTCTGCTCATTTTGAAAATCCCATGCCTTTGTGGGGAGGAGGAGGGCAGAATTTCCTAGCAAAAAGTCCAGAGAGTCCAGATCCCAGCTCCATGGCAAGAATGGAGCAGTGAGAGAGCAGTGGGTGAGTGAGAAGAAAAGAAACACTCTCTGAAACCCTGTCTCACATAAACCTACAAGTACTGCAGTACCTGGTGCTATTATGACATGATATATTTGTTCTCAATTTCAGTACTGTCATATACAATTAGGATTGATCCAAATTAAATCTAGTTATGCAGAAGAAGGATTTGAATCTATTTTCTGTAATGCAGATAAAAGCTATTACTTACAGAACACGGAACACGAGAAGAATGGCACTGACTCCATCATCCCAGTGCTCTCCCATTTAATCCCAGAGGCAGTTCCTTGGCTGTGAATCTTGAGTGGAATGGAGGTGTCCCACTCTTGAAAAAAAAGTACTGACTCTATACCCTTCTTGACAATATTTTTCCTTGGCTAGCTAAAGATGTTCTTTGCTCTGTCTGCCAGGCACTAAATGGCCAGATATTTAAAAAGTAGATGCTACAAATTGCATCCTAAATCCTCCTATTAAGCTAATTCCCATGTCCTGGTTCTCAGTTTTGAACATGAGATAACTAGTCCCTCCTGCCTTCCATGGATGTTTAAGAAATGCATTCAGGTCTATGAAGCATTCAGATACCATAGTAGGGGGGGATGTAGAAAAGCCTAGAGAGGCTAATTACAACTTCAGAAGAGGTTATAGAGTGTGGTAAATTACATTTGGTGAGCTGCATGCTGAAAAACATGGAGAAAGTAAATATCAAATAGCTGCTAACTACATGAGAATCTCATGCTGAATGGGAGGGAGGTTAAAAAAAAACAGTATATCATAAAAGTGTATCATAATTTGTAGGCAAACAGTGAAATAATTAAGGTTGTACAAGCTTCCACTAAATGTCAAATGCTTGGGTTTTTAACTTCTAAATTTTGTTCTGGTGTATACATATCCAGTGTTTTCCTTGAAAATGAAGTCATGTATTTCCCTAGAGAGTTTTTCCTTGCCTTGTCCTAAGAAAGCTTTCTTATGTAAAAGTAAACCTGAAGCGTGTCCTGTTGAAGTGATGGGATGCACAGACAGGTCCCTGCTGGAGCTCTGTGGTTCACGCTATGCTCACCTGGATCACCAGACTTCTGTGTCCCCTAGCCCTGACACCAGCTCATAATTTGTCAGATGTGCATCCTGCAGCCTAGGGTTACCCACAGATTCCTGTGGGGCAGTTTCTCCATTGCTCCCGCAGTGGAGTGTTGCAGAGCCCAGTTGTTTCTAGTGTCTGCATGATGCCTTCCTCTCTACGTGCCTGCAACCTGCAGCTGTTTGGAGCAGATCAGAGCAGCTTCTGCCAGGTGGAGGTGTTGCTTATTTACACAGAGATACAGAGCACGCTGAAAAGTGTTAAACACACACATGTCTGCACATCTGCATCCTGCCTACCTTTCTGAGAACTTAGGTGGATGTCCAGCTGTCTCAAGCACACACAGTTAAGTCCCAATTCACTCTCCATTCCTGCTGAAGGCACTACATATATGCCGGGGTATATATATATATATATATAAACACACACACACTTATCTCTTCCTAAACTACTGCTGCTTGCTTACCTTCTTTTTCTCTTTTCTCGACATAGTGTATTTTTTTTTCAGGATGTCATTTGCCTGAACTTAGATTTGACCTCAGCTTGCATACCTCACAGCAAACAAGTAGGTGTTTTCTGATAACTAGCTCTTTTCTTGCTCCCTGAAGGACCCATGCTTCTGTTGTTCATCTCTCTGACCCACACCTGCCAGTCTCAGAGCAGGAACCAGTGGGCACAGTGAACAGCCATGCAAAACTTACTTAATTCCTTCAGTCTGGGCAGACTATAACACAGAGCCAGTGCAGGTCTCAGCTTCTTTCCATAGTTACATTATCTACCGAAATTCATTTGCATTGAAAGCTTTACCATTTTGCATCAGCATACCCAGACTTTGGCCTTTGTCAACTTTAATTAACATTTTGAAGAGCTCAGTGTGGTTTCCTTTAGAGGTTGTCATGCTGATGTAGGAGGACTTCAGAGATGAATCCTGCTGCAACAGACAGCTGTAGGAACAGTGCTGGCTAACTGCTCTGGGAAACTGATGGAAAAGAGAAGCTCTTTTAGAGTGAAAGAGGAAGAAGGAACAAATATTTTTTTATATCCTTCTTGCCTGCACATTGACCTTCTGTTTGCCACTGAAAAGCAGAAGCTTGGAAACATATAATTATTTTTTCTTTCATTTTCAAGCTGTAACAGCAAAGAGAAAACCAGTGATATTCTGGTATCTGTAGCAGATACTTCAAAACAGCTCTTCCTTTGCTTGAAACACACTGGAACAAAGCTTGCAGAAGTAACATCAAGATATGAAGTTCGTGCACCAGAATCAGTGTGCTGACAGAGTGATGCTCACCCCTCCTGTCCCAGAATAATTAATAAAAAAGTATCACTTAAGCTGGACAAAAAAAATGGGGAATCAAAGGAATATTGTCGTTTGTGAAGTGTCCCACACAGGCTTTAAGATGTTTTTTATATCACTAAGCCCGGATCTGTGTTTTATATCAAGACTTTCAAACCATTTATATCTGGAGTACATGCAGATCCTCAAAGAGTAGCCAGAGCATGATGGCCATGTGATTCCTGTATTTGGCAAAAGTAGCTCATCTTCCTTGTGTGGTAAAGTCCACAGTTTGTAAAAATGTTTAGTTTACCAAGTTTCCTATGGCCTCAGTCTGAAAAGGAAAAATAGGCAACTCAGTTTTGGATTTGCAGAAGATACAGACAAATTACGCTTCAAGATGGAAAGAAAAGTGATAATGAAACACATAGAGCTTCAGCCGTCTCTTACTTAACCAGCCTTATACTTCTTATGTAGCACAACATGATGTTATGACATGATTAGCTGGCATTTTAGCACCTAACATATTGTGTTCAGAGTTTGGAGACGGGGAACTCTTATTCATGTCTTACCCAATGTGCCATTCACTCTGTCAGTACTGAAAACTCAGGAGGCCAAGACCAGCAATGACTTTAGCATCAGTGGATATAAATCAATGAGCACTGATAAAAATAAAGACTTCAGGTCTATCATATCTAAAAGTATCTCATGGCATTAAAAAGTGTGATTAACCGCAGGAGATATGAGTAGGTAGATAGCCATGTGTATAATTTTACTTTTAAAGCTTTGGTAACTTTATGGACTAATCCCTTGTCTTTCTGGTATTACTTGATTCTTCTAATTTTGAAAGTTTCCTCTTGCCCTCTTTATTCAGGCATGTAGTCTTCAAGGCTTCAACAGGGGGCAAATAATTTTTGTTGTGAGACAGAGCCAGAATTATTTCTCTGTTCTGATAGTGGCAAGTAGCATCCTTCAAGATCAACACAGCTAAAGGAGGCTTTGGGTTTGATTTTAATGTAAAAAATACTCCAGAAGAACCTATAGTTAGAGGATACTTTTTTCCTCACACTTTCTTCATGAATTAGCAGAGAGTTAATAAAGCTTTAAAGAGGCATATCTAATGATCTTTAACAACAGGTGGTAAAACTCACCCAGTTTACCCAATACTAGCTGTAAATGAGGGTCCCTCAGGAGAACCAGCTACAGAATGGCTCACTTTTTTTAATAATACCAACCTCTGTTTCTATGGAAACAGCACATCATGTTTGCTACTTGCAAGACATGTGTTTAGCCCCTTTTAAAATAAACTGTATTCTCTTTACATTGTTTTTAAAACTGGAAGAAGCACTCTGCTTCCAACACACCAAATTAATAATCCCTTTCTTTCCCCTCTACACACAAACACACACAAAAAAAAAAGAAGACATGGGATGAATAGCCTGTAATTGTTAATTACTGTGAGAAGTAATGGCCTTTTTGCAGGTTACCGTTTCTAAGAACAATGGATATCTCACTGCTTTATGACAGGGCATCTGAAATTTTGAAATTGTGGCTAAAACCGAATCCTGTTAAAAATGGTAACCATTTGGCTTCATTAAGTGCATATTCCCCTGCATGCTTTTCTATATGTCGGAATTTGGTGATTTGCACCGCCGCACTTTGAAAATGCTTGCTCTTCATATTGCTAGATACTTAAAGATGATAAAAGGCCAGCTGTCAAATATCTAATGTGTCACATATGCACGCATGTACTTACCTGCACTTGTACTGGGCCATCAGTTTTTCAGTCTGAGTCACTACTGAAATTAATAGGGTTTTCCTCACAAATTGCTGACAGGAAACAGCACTGAGTAAATAAATTGCAAATAAAATAAGATGTTAAAAGCTGCAACTTGTCTGTGTCATTGATGGGTGGTGCTTAGATCATACCGAAACAATTTTATAATCTGATGAGTTTACCATGGAAGATGTTTTTATAGCTTCCCATATCTTAAGCACTGAAAATAGACTGATCTGTTTCAAGCTGTGATGGAATGAAGATTTGCAGAGCTTGGACAGTCAAAAGGATGGCATTATAAGGTTGTCAGAGTAACAGGCCTTGGGAATCTGCACTGTTTACGTTTAAAGGGAGAAGTCAGCTGGAGGCAGACATCTGAGGCATGTTGGATTGATTTGCAGCTTAAAAGCAGATTGTGTTTGGGGAGAGAAGAATGGAACTCTGGCTCACATGTGTCTTTCAGATAATACAACAAAAAGACATTTTCTTGAAAAAAAATTGTATTAATGCAGCTCTGCTTCAGCAACAGCACTTTCAAACACTTAGTGAAACATAGACCCACCTTTGCAGCAGGTGATTAAGAGAGAAAGTTGGTGTCATGACTGAAATCAAAGCAAACCAGTCTAATCCAGTTAAAAATTCAAAAATAAAAAAGAAGAGCTATTCAAGGTTTGCAGAAAGATACATCAAGCATATTTCATACACCACTTCCTATGGTATTTGAATACCACTTTTTGAAGTATAGAAGAGATTTGATCTTACATTTCTCACTCAGCAAGCTACCCTCATTGACTGGGATTTTCTTCAATGCTCATGAGCCAAGTATAGAAGAAAAATTTGTATTGAATTTAAAAACCAACAGTCTGGTGAATATAGGTTGGGATGAGAGAAAATTATCTCAGATACTGTAGAGCATTGCCAAGATCTAGTGAAGGATTTATGAAATCTGTACATTAACTCTCTTGATTCGCAATACAAACACGGCTGATTGACAGAAAAGTAAATGTCTCTGTCCTTCAGTTCTGGAAAATAGAAGGTTTACAGTGTTAGGAACCTTTTGATACTTCTAGTGCTTCTCAGAGTTATTCTCTGTAATTCAGTACTGCAATGGAATTCCTTGCCTGTTAGTTAAATAATACTGCTCCTTAGCCAATTTGTGAACATCTGCAATTTCCTGTCTGCTCCTATTGTGCTAAATGGTACTTTGTCTCTTATTACTGTAGCATTTTCAGTTCTCTATTGATGAATATGGTGCACTGTCATTTACAGGAGGATATTTTCGCTGGAGTTGAAAAGGTTTTGTACAAGACACACAGTAATTTTCTCTTGAGGTGAATCGTCTTTCCCTCTGCCTTGTTCTACACTATTTCTTGGGGTCTTCCTTTTACAAAGAAAATTTTTAATATGAGCTTTTAAAGACACATGGGATGTGTCTCTATTACAGCTGCAACTGTTGATTAAATAGGTAGAGATATCACAAACGTTTCTTAGTCAATTCCTCATAGCTACTTTAACCCTCAATTCCACATAGTCCAAGTTACTTCTAGAAGCAGCTTTTTAGTCTATAATATTAGGGTCTTCAGACCTCTCCATTTTTAGTTTCTGTTTGCACAAAAGTATTTTCAGGAATCATCTGGGCATTTCTATGTAATTCTGTACTGGGAGATATAGACCATCAAATGTGCCTTTTGATTTGCCCTGCTCTCTTCCTATCCTTTTTTCATCTTTTTTTTTTTTCTCAAAGAGTGCTGGGAAAGGTTGTGTGACTTGTACAGCACATATTCTACAGACTCTCTATCTATTAAACAGATAAATGTGACAGGCAGAGACATTTATGTTCAACAAGAGGAGACTAAAACATTAGAGCAACCCATACATGCAATTTATACATTGCAAGCAAAACAGACAGCGCTGCAGGAGGGAGGAATGGCACACAGTGCAAGCTCTCCTCTCACAGGAGAGCACCCCATGCCTGCCCCTGCACCCCAAGTGTCCCTGCTATCCCTCACTGCAGCAGCTCCTCTGCTGGTGGCATGTCCCACTCCCCTTCGGCCATGCAACCCTCTGACATAATAGGCTTTGACAGACTATATATCATCTTTTCTAGCTCAGCTATAGCAGTCTAAATGTTGTGTCCAAACTAGTGTTTAGTGAGCTGACAGTTTCTTTGCTGGTACCCAGACTGTCAGAAAGCACTCTCCTTCCCACTCTTTCCTCTCAACGTGTCTTTAAAAATTCAGCACTGGATGCAGAAGGAGAAAGTACAGGTAAAAAAAATGCTTTTCTCTCATCAGCAATAACCAGCATAAAATGCTTGGCTCTAGTTCTTGAAACAGGTATGTCTCTGAATGAACTTTTTTCAATAAACAGAAGAGGAAATACGGTTTTACAAATGTCATGGAGAATTATTCTAGGCTGTAATTGTTAAATTTTTTCTTCCAGTTTGTTGATCAGCAAATTTTGAAAGGCTTGCATGAAGGTTCTGATACATATTCAAACATGTCATCTGAAGTTTCACAAAGTCAATCGCTTTTAGTGCCAGGAGATACCACGACTATGTTGATCTCAGGATTAAGGTAAATCGGGAACATGTATTTACTGGAACATGTATCCAGTAAATATAAATTCATGCTGAAACCTATCAGTTCTATCTGACTTCTTCAATCTTTCTTATTACATCATTACATCATTACATCACTTGTTCATGCTCAAGTAACAATTACAGTAGTGCGAGAATTTCTTCTCATATTTAAAATTCTCTTTATTTTCTCTACAATTTGTATGACATGGTAATACGATGTTTGGTTATACTCAGAATTGTATATTTTGTGCTACTTTTGCACCAGTAATTGTAGTTATAGATGTTTGTCCCATCCAAAGGCTGTGACACAGCTGAGGAGCTGTAATGAGAGTTTAGAAACTGGACTCCTCAGTGATCAAATGTGGCTACAATACATAGTTCAACAAGGAAAAGGAGGACGTTTCTGTACTCATGTTCACCAAAGAAGAAGATGAGGAAAAAGGGTTTTTTTCACTTGTAGCATTAAAATGTGATCGACGTACTACACCAACATATAAAGACCAACTTTCTTTATAACAACCATTATCAAAACCTTAATTTTCATTGAAGATAAGAACAGAAGGAGAAGGGAGAAAGCACTCATGAAGCACTTAAATACAGATTTCTTTCATTTTAATAGTTTTCACTTTTCCTTTCCATGTGAGCTACATGAAATATTGTATGGGAGGATTTGCAAGGACATCACCAAGCTATTGCACTTCCTTGGTGTCGTGGTTTGAGCCCAGAGGGCAACTGAGCACCACACAGCCATTCACTCACCCCTTACCCCCCAGCACTGGGAAGGAGAAATGAATCAAAAGGCCCAGGAATTGAGATAAGACAGGAGGGGTTGTTCACCAATTAACAGTCACAGGAAAAAGACATGTTCATTAGGGGAAGAAAAGAACATCACTTTAATTCAAACACTAAAAAAACAACACTTACAGACAGAATGGGACAGTGGGCAGTGTTACCATATCTTAAAAGACTTTTCCCACCCCTCCCTTCTTGCTGGGCTCAATTTTGTTTCTGATATCTCTACCTCCTGCCCCAGTGACACAGGGGCAGGGGATGGGAGGTGCAGTCAGCCCGCTGCTTCTTTCTCCAAGGCAGGAGGGAAACACTCTTCTGCATTCTTCCTCCTACTCTGCATGGCATCCCTCTCATGCAAGACAGTCCTCCACAAACTTTCTCTTCCATGAATCCTCCCCACAAGATGCATTCTTCTCGAGATGCCCCAGCATGGGTCACCTCCATGTGCTGCAGTCCTTCCAGCACCAAACTACAGCAGTGGGTGCTTATTCTTCCCACGGAGTCCTGGGGGTCCTCCACAGGCTGCAGGCATATCTCTGCTCCTCCGGTGACCTACATGAGTGGCAGGGGGGTGGCCCTGCCGTCTCACCATGGGATACAGGGGGGGTTCCTGCCCTGAAGCACCTCCCCTCCTTTCTCCTCCTTCCTTCCCTGGTGTTTGCATAGGTGTCCTTCTGGTAACTTGTCCTCAAAGTCCCCACCCACTCTCAGGTTCCCCTTCTTAAATACGTTATTTATCTCAGAGGTGTAGCCACTGTCGTTAATTGGCTCCAGCCTTGGCCAGAGGTGGGTCTGACTTGGAGCTGTGGGAGCTTTCAAGAAGCCTCTTACAGAGGCCACCACTGTAACCTCCTCCCCCGCTACCAAAAACCCTGCCACAGAAACCCAGCACACTTGCAAATTATTCTGAAACAGGAGAGCCTTTTAGCAGTGCTGTCATGTTCATGTTTGTTTTCAGGTTGCCTTTTTGGCCACAGCATCACAACACTGAGCCAAACAACACTGCTAAAAACCCTAGTATGAGAAGTGGAGTAGACATGGGGAGCAGTGGAAAGAAAGGTTGCTGCCTCCAGCCTTCCCTTCTCCTATTCACTGACCATCAGGTAAACAACATTCAAGCACACAACAGTATGATCTGGTTAAAATTAGTTTCAAATATGTTTCAAGTACAGTCTAGTGATATCAGCCACAAGATTTCTCCCATTTCTAGAATCTTTCAGATTTTGATTATTTTTCACAATCTTGAAGACCTTTCAACATTGCTCTTGTAACGTAGGTGGTCCACTCATTTGGTTTTTTAGATGGGCCTACGTAAAACTGTTTCAGAATCCCAAGTAAACTTCTGCTGTCTCAGGCAACTTAGAATAAAAATCCTAGTCTCTGAACTTCATTCAAACCATCAGGCGCAGCTCAGCAACAACTCCCAAAGATAAATGTCAAGGTGGTGCTGTGAGCAAGCTGTGAACTTGATGAACCCAGACAAAAGCCGTGACAGCCACTGCCGCTTCCTATGTCCAGCAAATGCACCCAGGCAACTAGATCTGCAACTCTTCCTCAGTTGCCCTCCCTTCTTAACTAATCAAAGCCTTCCAGTGCAAGTTTTGTGGCACTACTTAGTATTTAGACTCTCTAGGGATGGGTAGTGACTGGGCAAGCACTAAGATTTAAAGAGGGAGAAAACAGAATGTATAACACCAAAACCTGTCAAGAAGGTAATGAATTCATGAATACAGAATTGTGATAGTGATCAGTGATAGTATAGAAGCACATGTCAGATAAAATAAAACTGACTTGAATGCCCCCATTCTCCAAACAAAACCATAATGATTATCTTTGCTATTCCTTGGTTGGAAGAGCAGAGCTTGACCCATACCAAAAATGAAAATCATTCATGTTATCCCTTTTTCTAGAGTCCCACAGAGATTCAACCAAAATAAAAGGGGGGTGGGGGGTGGGGTGCTGGTGTGAAAATGCCAGTTGAAAGGCTTTTCTCTTGAAGCTTATTCTGTCAATCTATAGTATTTACAGTTTGGATAATATACTGTAGTCCCAGAGGCACACCAGTTAAACCTAAACCAGCCAGATAATCAGTTGAACTTTGACAAGTTTAACCTTATGGACATTTTCTTTCTTTTTTTAGGATTCTAATAAAAATCTGCATTTTATTAGAATCCTATAAACTCCTTTCTGCATTTTATAAAATACACAGAGAGGCCCTATGTTAGTGCATTACACTCACTCATCCTTTTTTTCAAAATTAGTGTTTTCTGTAAGCCTGCTATTTTTGTTCGTGAAATAGTACTGAAGTGAGAGGAAATTCAGTACTTCCTTTGCTGACTGCTGTGAATCCCATGCAAACCAGGATATAAATGTGTGTATATTTGTGCTTGTGTGTTTTTATTATACTTGTGTGTATGTACTAAACCTTCTTATCACAGGCTCTGACACCTTGAGCTTCCATCATCTGCATTCCAGCTTCCAGGAGAGGCAAAATGGAAACCAAGAATGATTTGGTTTAGCAAGCGGCTGCGTGGTGTTTGGCTGCTGGCTGGCTTTAAACCACGACACTAGTTTATCTCTTTCAAATGCCTGGTTTCGTGTTGACGTGATTTTAAAATCTATTTTGTTTAGCTGATGCGATTCTAGAATCTATTGTGTACAGCAAACACCTGTAAAAGTACAATGTCTCTGGAACACCACTTTTGGTTGAAGAGCTTCTTAATGAGAAACTAGGGAAAAAAAAAAAAAAAAAAAAAGCAGGTTTTCTTTTAAGCTGCGTCACCAATGTTAACAACCAGATCTCTCCCGCATCCTTAATTATTATTTACCAATGTTCATCAGTATAATTGCATCAGCCTTCTCAGTTTATGTAAAAAGAACAAAGGAAAACAAAAAGGAATTTTTATTGTCACCTGCATATCACAGATTTGCCAGAGACTAGAATTTGCAGTAAGGGATTGAGACTATGCTTGTACATGATTGCTAGGATAAATTGCCAGGATCTCTGCTTTTAAGGATAGGACACTCATATACTTTTGTCAGAGACTGGTAAAGCCCAGAGATAAGCAGAGACCTGGCTGTGCACCTCCGAGGTGCAGACAATATCACTCTGCAGAGTTGTTTCTGCTTCTCCTTTTGTTGTCCCAAAAGACAGCAGGAAAAACTCCTTTTAGAGGAAGGATTTCAACCTTGTAGATTTCTCTAAACGCATAACTTCAAAACGTTAGATCTATTTCAGAGAAGATTTCCTGTGGGATTACAAAGCTGGAACAGACCTCCTGATTCATCTGCTTTGTCTGCAGTCTCAGGCGATCACATCACACACTCTTCTAATAACTGTTTAAGTGCCATCTTATAGCTAGATACACTTAGGTGTTTTGTGCATTGGGAGAGTCTCCCAAAATGGTTCTTGGGCTAAAACCTCGTAATATCTCAGTCTAGCAAACTAAGTGAAAGTATTTGCAACTGGATATATGCTTTCATGAACCAATAGGCTGTAGACTTTATGGGTTCCCTGACTTAAAATCAGTCGTTTCCACCTCAAACTGTGTCGTTCCCATTCCCCTTATTCACCCAGCCTTTGGCCTGGTGTCCCATTTTTCATGTCAGTCCTTTCCCCTGTCCTGTAAGCTCTCTCTGTGTTCTTAAATATTCTTTTTTTGAGATGGCTTAAAGATTTTCTGTAAATATTTCCTGGTTTTGATGTGACTAAAGATTCAGATAGGTCGTGGTTGAATCTTTGACTACAAACACTTGCTTTCAAACACTTGAACACTTCAGGCTTTTTCACCAGCTTTGGATTTACCACCATTGGCTTTGCCTCCATTCCACCCTCACAATTGCTTCCAGGATTTGTAAGGAAGAGTTAAGAGTGCTTGAGCTCATCGAGGCACGAGGCTTGAAAGCAATAAGCATGAGGTGGAATAAAAATGTCTGAGATAAGTGCACAGCAATCTGTCAGCAACAAGAAAATTAAGAGTGTGGACCAGAGGAGTTGGCCAGATTTGATCTCTCTGCATCCTCATGACTCAGTTTTTATGCCAGGGAGGAGGTTTGTTCCAGAGAAGGAAATAAGGAAGGCTGGCAAGAGGTCACACAAGACTGCTCAGGACAGCACACAGTTGCTTACAAAAGCAGAAATACTCTGCTGGGGAGATGGCAGCTGGTGAGGAAGTAGCTGAAAAATGTTAAGCATGTAAATTCAAAATACATCAAATTGCAATCTAACATAACTTCTGAAATGCACATGCTGTCGGGCCCAGAGTGCCCGCATGGTCTGGCACAGTCTGCAGAGGTCCAGCATGTAGTCAGTTTTTCAACACCTCCTCTTGTAACCTCTTTCTTTCTGTTAACCACAACAGCACCTACTATGTTAAGCATAAACTTGGAGCTACATGAGACAGTCCTGTAACTAAAGAAATGATTGAAAATGAGGTTTTTCCTTCAAATAAACTGTGAAAAGACTGAGCTGTATATTATATGAAAGAATACTAGGGAGGCTTTGCCTTTTTGTGTACTTAATAGCCCAGCAATCTGTGGGGGGGTCATGTTTTCTATCAGCTGAAGGAAATTCTATACATCTAATGCATTCCATTTAGCTGAAGATATATTTACAATATATGATCCTTCACAAGTGTATTCTTTAAATGTTCAATTATTTCAGGTGTTTATGGTAATTGTACATCTCAGGCTCAGTACCATGAGATTAAATACACTTTATTGAATGATTCAGTTTCTTAGACTGTATTGCTCTAATATTTAAACACAGGGAAATGAGTTGCTGATTACTTTTCCATCATTACTTTTGATTTCTTGGGTTTGTAGATTTAATCAGATCCCATTTATTTAAATGCTCAAAATTACCTTGTGATTTAAAACATGCAGCTAGTTACACTGGTTAGTGTTTAATACAGTAAACAAATAGCTTCTTCTTTATGTTATCGTTTTTATCATGGCTAATATAAATGTCATAATTTTTCCTCAGTACTTTTCATTTTAAAGAACTGCAAAGCCTTATCACGAGTATAACAGCAATGTGGCTTTTTGTATCTCTTTCATCTTACAATAGTAAAATAAGGTGAAATCTCCTGCCACCATTCCAAGTTATGACTTTTCCAGTATATGCATATGTGAACTACATTGTATATAGAAAAATCTCCTTTATGTACTGTATGAGATCTGCTTAAATCTGTGGGGAAAAAAACCTTTTGTTATACCAGTGAATGTTTTATTCTTCCAATATTATTTTTCCTTCCTTGTTGAGGACTACTAACACAGATCCAAGTTTGAGGAATTCTTCCAGTATTTAGAATTCTAGTCAAATGCAGTTACAGTAGCTTAAATTAGGATAGACTGATTTTAAATTTTTATCATCTGTTTCACAAAATGAGGAAGAAGGTAGTAATTCTGTATGTATCTTATTATGTTGTGCCAGGTCTAAATGTTTTTGCGTCTGACAAGAGTAAAACCATCACTGACAGGTAAGTCAAATAGATGAGCAAAAAAGTCATCCTGCCCCTGTCACATAGTGTCACATACACAGCTGGCTCTGTCCTGAAGAACACTGATCACTGAGGATTTGATCCAATTCCTGACTCAGAGGTTTTATATGAATAAAAAGTATGTTCTTGTGTACTTGAGGATTCTGTACTCCACAGTAAACCCAAAAGACTTAATGTATCTGGCTGCAGGGAACTTAAACTCATTCCCAAAGCATAGCCCAGGCATTGCTTTATTTTTCACAGCACCTTGTCTGTTGATCATTCTCAATCTTTCCCCATGATGATGCTTCATTATCTTGAATGGGTACTTCAGGATGCCATCAAGGAATAGGCACACCCACAGAGAGAAAGAGGAGGTTCAGTGATGAAAGTGTATCTTGAAGCATGTTAATGGCAGAGAACAGAATTCCTTTCCATGGGTGTTTGATCATATATGCTTTCTCACCGTAGGTGCTTCCAAGTGGCAAAATCTCTTACCTTATCTGAAGGAAGACCTGGAAGTCTTCAAGCTAAGAGTCACCAGTACT
Organism: Athene noctua; assembly: GCF_965140245.1. Classification (NCBI taxonomy): domain Eukaryota; kingdom Metazoa; phylum Chordata; class Aves; order Strigiformes; family Strigidae; genus Athene; species Athene noctua. The sequence continues at coordinate 63,069,722 of NC_134037.1, read as the reverse complement.
GACACACTCTGCTACCGAAATTGTCACTGAACACAGGCTGTTCTGTTATGATATAATACACAGATCTCTGTGGCCACAGGAAAGGCCAGGTGTCTGCAGCTTGCTGGGACCACAAAAACCTCTGCTTGCTAAGTAGCATGTAAGCATACATTAGTTTTCTTTGTGTTTTTAAGAGGAAGGCTGGTGAGCCAGTATTGGTGAGTCCCAGCCTCCTGAGGACTCTGGGGGAAGACCCTAGTTTTAAGTCATTGGAACTGGAACAAACCTGTAGCACCACCACTTAGCCTGGGCTTTTATGGAGAGCCCATGTTTTGCTCAGTGGCAGTATGGGTGGTATTTGCAGGAACAGTAGGGAATTGTCTGCTTGCAGCCCATGGGAATGATCAGGCTTGCCTGCACTGAGTGGAACATCAATTTCATGAAATGATTGTGTTTGAAACGTGCTTTGTAATACATATGTTGACAACTGATTACAAATGCCAGTCACTTCACAAAATGACTGGAATTACAGCATTAAACTATTTGACCGTTCCATGCTGTAATTACATGACACCAAAGCATTTTGAGCATTGCATGTAATGACTACCATGTTATTGCTGTAACTCTGTTCTGAAGCCTGGTGCCATGACATCATGCTGCATGAATCTCCTTCTAGATGGACTCTTTTGCAGAAAACAGAGTCCTCACCAGGTGATCAGTGAGAAGTTCATCACAGGAATTTTTATCATGAAGCAAGCTAATTTCACCTATAAGAAGACTCTGTCTCAAAATACTTTCCAACGGGAAACACTGTATTGTTCCACAACACGCAGGTGAGCAGTAGAAGTGGCTGTTCAGATGGTGACCTCTTCCACCTCCAGGTCCCCCCAGGTGTTGGGATATGGCAATGGGACTGAATCCAGCAAAACATAATCTGAGCCTAAAAGATTTTGATGCCTGAGCACTGCCTGATCCATGTGAAAACTGAACATCCTTGCAATGAGACTTTCCAGTGGGGATAAAAAGGACATACTTGTAGCACTGCTAGTACCTCTTAATTCAAAGGACTAGTTAATCCATGGAAAAGTCTATTCATGAGATGTGATAACTCAGACTCAGATTAGGTGCCTGTTTAGTGTTCATCTCACTGTGTACTTACTGCAGCCTATGGATATCAATGGCCAGGGAAACCAGGAAAGCTGTCCTCTGCTTCACACTCATTTCTCTCTATCATCAGTTGTCTTTCAGAAGACAATCCTGTCTCTGTGCCTGAAACTGCTCTGCATCACCATGCTTACACTAATATTACTGTTCTGAACAAGCTTATACCATTTCCTTTTGATGAATCTCTGAACAGATTCACCAAGAAGTTCCCCACCTACAATGACCTGAGAGGCCCGTAGCTCTTCCCTGTAGTGATCCCAGCTGCCTGGCAAGCCCCTCTCAGTGAGCCCTCCTCCAGGAGTCATCCACTTTTTCCAACAAAACATCACTGGGAAATATGAGGGAGACCACACAACCCAAATTTCTGACACAGAACATCAGGTAAAATTAACATAGTGAACCTGGAAGAATGTGGTCTGCCCCATTGCAATGGCTAACAGAGGCAGCAGAGACCTGTGCTGCATAGCAGGCATCGCCACAGACGGAGGTGAGCTTATCCTGCTAGGAGAAAATGTATCTCTCCAAGAACTGCACATAGGATCATTTGACTTGTCTTGCCAATATCTTCTGATGATGAGACTTGAGTGAAAGAAACTCATGTCAATGCAAGATGATGTTCCCAGATATCCTGGCAGTAGAAGTTTTGAAAAATGTAGTTGAAACAGCATGATAAAATATGAAACAAACAGATGTGAATGCTTCAAAGCAAAACAGAAGTGGAAAAGTTGATACCTCAATCAGGAAAATAAACTTTATTCTGTGAAGCAGCATTTATTTCTGTAGGTTTAGAAGTAAATAGAAGACACCACGATTTTGTCCATAAATATAATAGAAAAGTAATTTTTACATACCCTTTTGAACTAGAAATTGACAGGAAATAGATTTTTCAAAATAATGCCTAACTGTTTTTTCATACCCCTTTTGTAGAGTAACTGATATTTTCCCTTTTTTTTTTTTTTTTTTGAATGACCAGTTGATCAGTGTGACTGTAAAGCATAAACTCAGAAAGAAAAGCTGAGCACAGTTTGATTCAGAGTGCAAAGTAAATCCCAAAACTGAAATTGTGGATTTATTACTAAGAATGTTTTGGAGAGCAGGCAGAACCCTGTAAGCATGAAATCATTTTCTGTGTGCAGTCATAAATCTTGAAAGCACTATTTTTATCAGCAAGAGAAGTAAGTGATGACTCATTTTGACTTTGTGCATTTGTTCATCATCTTGTTTTCTTTGTTTTGGTTTTATTACCCTCCCCTACATAGATTCTCTTCAGAGGGTTAGAGCATCATCTCCACCTATTTTTATTCTCTGAATGCTACCAAAACATACGCAATGTTTAGAGGAAAAATTAAAGCTTTGTGCTTAGCACTGACTAAGATGGGTCTATTAGCTGGTCAGTTAGTGACAGGTATTGACAGAATTCGCAGTCAAAAGTAGAAGTGCAGGAACAGATCAGGTGGGGAAACTCTGAGGATCTAGCATAGGGATGCATAGCTTTACACAGGCTGTGTAGCCCCTGTCCCACATACACACCCCAGTGTGTCACAGGAAAGGCTGCTGCGGGAAAATGGTGATTGGGAGCAAGATGTTACATCTGCCAGATTAATTCATCCTGCCTGGAGCTGAGAATCTAAAGGAGGCAGCCAGAAGGAGGACCAATGGGCCAGATAAAGAATTTTCTCAAGGGCTGGATTTGAATCATAGACAGTGGGATGAATGCTCCTCATCTTGGAGTGCTGGTTTGACTTCACCACAGGCCACTGAAGGTTGGATCAGTTTCAGTTCATAGGAAAGAGGTCAAAAGGAGTATTTATGAGGTCAAAATTGGTGGCTTTTTCATGAGTCACCTACCATATATTCACATGGTGGAGATGGCAAGGAGGAAGTGGTTTTAGCAGTGCTTCCTCACCAGGGCAGAGAGCGGCATGAAGCCCAGTTGGACACATCCCCTGTGGTCTGTTTACATCTGTATTTTCAGTGACTTTGTTATACCTGCTCTGAAGTCATACATGCCACGTCTGTCTCTAAATCTTTCTCTACAATCGTTTATCACTCAACATACCTGTCTTTCAGGTGTTAATTTAATAGAAGACTAATCAATTAATACTTTTGATAAAGATCATACTTTTCAGTTGTTGATCAAGCCACACACAAATCAGATTTTATATTAAGTTGACAGATGAAGGAAGTGAGCATGTCAGGGCTGGGCACTGCAGTGGGCAATTCTTGCACTGTAGTTGTGTTTTCTTACTATCAACCTCACATTTTTCTAATTTCATTCCCCACGATCTTTGTTACTGTACAGATCATGATATCATAGAATAAATCAGGTTGGAAGGGATCTCTGCAGGTATACCATGTTGTATCCTCCTTGAGAAAAAAATACAGAGTGACATTTTCAAATGTCATGAGAATAATTAGAGTGTTTGTCTTCCCTTCCTCTACACACAGGAAAAGGTTTCATTAGAACAAATTGTTTCTTAGCAATTGTACTTGGGGTCAATAAATCAGGTCATATGCTTACTGGGACCATCCCATACATTCCTGGGACTACTCTGACAAATGTTAGTATCAGTTGCACCATATTTACTTAGCTGCATTTGGAATGAGAATCTAGCCTTCACACTATTTTGCTTTTTGAAAATTGGCTAAAAAAATAAAGTGGAATTTTAATTGGTAATGGTCTATACAGTACCACAAACTAGAAATAGCAGGTCTTTCTAAACTAGTTCTTTGCCCTCCTGCATACTGCTGTGAAATCTACCACAGAAATAGGCTAAATACTTTGATTCACAGTATTTATACTTCAAAACTTGAAATACTGTTTTTAGTTCAAGGCTTCATCAAAGGCACAGTGTTCTTCTGAAGGTGTTGCCCTAAGAACTCTCTAACCCTCAAAACACATGCACCATCAACAGTTTTAGAGGAGAGAGGAGACTCATCTTCAAAGAGATGCCCCAGCAGCCACCTGGTTAGTGTGTTTGCCTGCTAATGTGTCAAGAGAAGGTGTGCACATGACCATGGGTTTGCAGAACATATGAAATGTCAATAGGCTCATGATAAAGGGCATAGTTGTGCAGCCCACAAATGATGATGATGATTATGATGATGATGATGATGATGATGATGACATGTGCAAGTCACCAATGGTGCAATGGGCTGACACTTATTTTTTTCATAAACAAGTGAGATGTGGGAAAGACCCTATCTATTTGACTGCAAGCATATTATCAGAGAAACCTCTGATTTTTCTAAAAAGCCTGTGGGAGAAAGTGGATGCAGTGTGACATTGGAAAATACAGTTTCAGCACAATACCCAACCTGCTTTGCATGCAGCTATTGCTCAAATGAGAAAAAATGAGTGTCATGAGCCAGCTGGACACATCTTTTGCCCATCTGTTCCATATTTATTTATTTTTTCAACATTTGATTTACTGTTTAATGTTTATATTTCTCATATTTGGTCCTCAGTGGAGAGCTACAAAAAGCCATCAACACTTCCTTCCCTCCCCAGCCACCCTGGAATTCCCACAGTCAAATATGGCTGCAAATCCAAGCATAAGCTTTGTCACCAAGCAGATTGGCATTTTATTTATACGCTTACAACACTTGCAATAACTGTATATTTTCGAGCTATCTTCAGGCACTCATCATGTCAGCAGCATAATATTCTCCAGGATAAAATAACGTCCAATTTGACTTGGGAGTTTTCTCCTTTCCTTTCAAAGAATAAATAAATTTCTACAGGATGAACAAATCATAATCCTAAATCTAGTAGAGGAGTAATCCTAAATCCTCAGACCCTTTCTTCACTTCCCACCTCCAAAAGACAAGAAACACAATGTGTTTATTCTTGGAAAATTTAACAGTTATTCTTGGGGGAAGAAGTGGAGGGAAATGAATCCTAATGCTGAATGTGTCTCATAGGATACACCTTTCAGTTCCGATTAAGTCAGTCATCACATGTTTGGGTATTGTCAAGGTTGCTAACCTGCTTTGGAAAGCAATTTCACAGATAGAGTCTCAATAAATTACTTCAGTTTTGTCTTACAAGACTGTTTCTTCATACTTGTTAATATTTGTATTGTAGCTCTGCCACTGGAGGGACACTAGAAAAGAGAACTGGGAGAAGAAAAGAGTTGCCATGTGACCATAACCTTAATAAGCATTTAATGATACAAGAGATCCCCTAACAACCACCACTCCTGGCAGCACAGAGAGTTAGAGCCAGAGCAGTTTGTTCTTGCTTAGAACAGCTAAATCCTAAGCACTTCCAAACATTTCAGACCCTGCAAGTCTAGGAGGCCTACATGCAGGAACAGCAGTTTTGAAGGGGCTGCAGACCACAATACATGGTTTGTGATTGGGTTTACTGCAGCTCAGCGGCAAGCCCTGTCACAAGCACTCTCTACTATTTTTGCTGGGTCAGGAATATGATCTGAAGTTACTGGTTTTACCATCACTGCAGGGAAATCTGATTTTCCCTGGAAGGAACAACCATTTGAAGTGTTATCCTGAACATCTAAGCTTGGCAATATCTGCCATTTTTTCATTAATCCATTTCACATGCCATTGTTTGGAAGATTCACATGCCATTGTTTGGAAGATCACAGCTATGCAGCTCTTACCTGTTGCCTTATATCCAGTATATGGCTATGCAACTGCATACGCACAAAAACTCACTTTGGAAACAACCCACTTCTTATCTGTGGTCCTACTATTACGCTCATGACACCAGTTCTGGATCTGCTGTTTCACTTGGGTTTGTAAATACTTGTGTGGAACTGCAACAGTCAGCCAGACAGGACAAGAAAGGAGGATGGAGTTTGAACCAATCATGAGGACAGAGCAGGAGGTAGCCAGGACAAGTGCTCCCGCTGTTGCCATATACTGCCTGAGTAGCATGAAAGGATAACTTCCTTTCAGATATTTTGGTATTTTGATATTTAAAACGTTGTTAGTGAAAACATAGTATCCAGTTCATTTTACTGTGATGATGGTAGACTACAGAACAATCCAGGTTTCCTGCTTTTGGTATTGTACATATCAAATTGTATTGTCCCGCATTCCTGCTGTTTGCCTGATTTCCAAAATTTTTATTTATGATTATCTATCTTCAGTACCTGGGCTGTTGTACTTCTATAAGCAGTGGTCACAGTACAATGAATTTTGGATTGAGCACCTCTCACTTAAAATCACCTTTGTTTCCCTGTGTGTCCTAAAAGTTTTCATGGTATCTATTTAATGAAGCCTGTTCTGTCTAGTCCAATTTTTTTTATTTCAGTGGGATAAATTTTTTTCAGAAAAAGAGGACACAGAGGGGAATTGTTTAGGAAAAAAGTCAAGGTAGTATTTGTAGTAACAAATCCTGTGCTCCTGAGCTGCTTGGGAGCAGCAGTATATCTACTGCCAGGAGAGCAGGCAGCCTGGAGAGCTCCAGCAGGACTGGGCTGCCCAGGTGAATATGCCAAAAGCAAGAGGCTGAAAATGCTCATATCACTGAAGTTAGCTGGTCAGGAGAAACAGCACCAAGACAATTCCTAAGCAAATTTGCTGCAGGACCTGACAATAAATAGATTAAGGCTGGATGGGCTGGGCAGAACAAAAATGGTTACAGAGCACATGTATAGTCCTGGAGATCTTGAGAATGATCTAAAAAGATGTAGGTATTTTGGGCATATGTTTAGGGCATCATCAGACCTACTCTCACCTATGGCAGCTGCCTGGCAATTGCACACTGCAACATGCAGGAAATGTAAGGCTGGACTCGGTAGGGCCCTATTGTCTGCAAGCAGATGTGTATTCCACCCGATGGAGCTTTTTGCCTCTTAGCTGATCTCTATCACAAGTGGAGGGGATGATTTAAAGTTGTTTTAGTTTTTCTTCATCCAATTTCATGACACAGTGTCACAAGATATAGTCAAGGATCTGTTTGGCAAGGAAGAATTATTTTTGAAGCAAACTTCTTATGCTCTGTTACTGGTACTGTGCCAAGATTATCTTTATTTGTGCATGTGTAGGGCCCAAGAGTTAATAGCTATATTTAATCAGCAGAAAGCACTTCTGCAATTAACTTTATTTGGAACAGTATCTGGCTTTATAACATTGATTTTACACTTTATTGGATTGATTGTTATATTGCTGTAGGAGGCCCACAGCATTTTATGTATGATTACTAGTGTTAAAGACAAAGCAGAGTTAAGACTTACCACCTGCCATGGTTACTACAGGTAACTAAGAGAAAATAGAAATAGCTGCAGAAATGAAAATCATAGAATCATTGAATAGTTTGGGTTGGAAGGGACCTTTAAAGGTCATCTAGTCAAACCCTGCTGCAATGAGCAGGGACATCTTCAGTTAGATCAGGTTGCTCAAAGCCCCATCCAACCTGGCCTTGAATGTTTCCAGGGATGGGGCATCTACCACCTCTCTGGGCAACCTGTTCTAATGTTTTACCACTCTCATTGTAAAAAATGTCTTCCTTATATCTAGTCTGAATCTATCTTCTTTTAGTTTAAAACCCCCCCTCTATACCCACACCAACTTTCCTCATGATCCTCATGACCCTTGTCATGAACCCAATCATAACTGATCAGATTTGATGCAAAGAGCTGGTGTTTTCTTGTCTCTGTATTAATATCCAGCACCAGTTCCATGGAATCAAAGAGAAAAAGCAAAACCCTGGAAAGAGCTGGAAAGAACAAAATGTTCCTCCAAACAAAGCCTGTGTCTGCGCTTCCCTCCCCAAATCTCCCTCGCAGACCAACCTAGGCAAGGCAAATGCCAGTTAATGTGTAGTACTGGTGAATCAGTGTGGCTCACCCTGAGCACAGTGCATGAGTCCCAATTGGGTTTAATGTACCTGATGATAGCTAAATATTCTCCACCCACTTTAGCCAACTCATGTGGGAGGTATGAATGTGTGTGCAGGGAGAAAAATGATCAGATATTATTCCGTACATTGTTCTTCATATTGTTATGGGGAAAAACGTTCCATTGTGTGTTTTGTTACAATGCATTCATTAAAGTACACAGACACACCCCTGGAAGAATGGAAACAGTGGTTAAAGAAGATAAAATGACAGAACCACTGTAATAAAAAAATGCTTAATTTATTAATAGCTTTAAAAATGTCCTAACCAAAACTACTTATATGACCAGGTTTTGTTACCAATTTAGTAACTGCTGTCTTTCTCCTTCTGTTCCTAGGCTCTTTGTTTACTCATGTATAGGAGACTTTGGGATCTGATCCTTTTGGAGGCAAGGCCTGTGTCTAAGTTCTGTAACTACATAAATAACTGAGAGTCAGGCTGTTTCTGTGGGCTAACAGCAGTGTAATAGGATGTGGGAGAAAATTGGGAGCTCAGAGACGCTGTTGTTGAAGGGAGCCAAGCCTCTGTCTTGTCCAGAGAGTGAGGATGCCACATCCCTGAGACAAGAATAGCAGGTTGTGTGGTGGCTGGGAACTCCAGGACTTATCTTATATGGCTCTTCTGCTTCCTTTTCTGTCTGCCAAGAGCTATTAGCCACACACATGCACAAACAAAACCAAGAATAGACATGCTTTTAAAAAGCTTGCACTTGAATTGCTGCTTAAAAAAGCATATTTATACAGCCAACAAAGCCAACAATATCTCCCAGCCAGTCAGTTACACTCATTATTTCTTGTAAAATACACTCTAAATACTCCACTACTCTCCCCAGTCAGCCCTCCCACACCACAGTGGAGGATGGCTGGATGCAGCTTCCTGCCCTTGCACTCTGCTTTTGACTCTATTCAGGAAGAATTAGACATGCCATACTCCATCTTGTGACTTGGTTGATGTCTCTACAGGAGCAATGGTATTTCTTTTTCATGCAACAAGAAGCTCAGTGATGGGGAAAGGGGAAAAGAAAGTTTCAGGTCCAATAGTGTCCCATGTAAATTCATTCACACACCCAGTGCAGCAGGGCTCATTGTAGATGGATCCTGCAGAAGAGCATCCTTGTGGGGTCTACTGTGCTCCTAAAACATCTACTACACTTCGATGTTTAAAATCATTTACTGGGAAGTAATCGAAAGGTAAAGAATTCATAGGCAGGGAAACACTGAACAATTTGCAAAATACAAGAAAGTCACAACAGGAATTGACCGAAGGTTTGATTAGGCTCATTAGTCTCTAGATGTTGAAACTCACTAATTAATACTGAGTGCTGTTATTGATTATTTAATTAGCAGCCTCTGATCCACTGCAGCTGTTGAATATTGTACTGTAGTTATTTCCAACAAGAGAATATTGCCTTTCTTTCTTATCTCTTAGAAACAAAGTTAAGAAAATAGTTTAGTGCAAGGTTCCAGAATAGCAATTCCAGGGAATCAAGTCTTTTAATTATGTAAAGCACCGCAGTGCAAACTTTTCCAATTGCCATGACAATGTGTCTAACACTGCCATGGAGAAGCACAGCACAAGGTGTTGAGTGGGTGTTTTGTACTCCTTGCTTATTAAAACCTTGGTCTCTGCTCAAACTTTCGCAAGAGCTCCCAGTTAGTGCTGACTGTGGTGATGGTTTTGACCATGTGGATGCTTTTCCTCTAGGAAATGGAGTGAGGCCCCACTAAAGCTCTGAAACAAGGATTCCTCAGTAGGAAAACAAATCAAAAAAGAATAGCATCTCTGAATGTGGTTTAAATTATATGTTTGCATTGTATCAAAAATCCTTCAGATATCAAGCTTATAAAAAATGTATTATGAGGAAAACAATGATAAATAATAATACCAAAATATATTCTGTTCTTTAAGATAACAGTAGCAATTACTTTTCAGAAAACAGAGGAGATCAGTGATAGGGAGCAGTTAATATTAGCAACAGGCTGCAAATGTGCGATAATTTTACACAAAGCCACTACTATCACAAGGTATTACTTAAATTATTTCTCTGTGTTCTAAAAATCATTTGGACCAGCCATACCTGACTCTTAGTGCATATTGGTATCTGTTATTATTAAAATAAATCAATTCTCTAAAGATATCATTGAAAGAACTTTTTGCATTTCAAAGAGGTTTTGAGCAGTATTGAGCATTTCTACAGAGACAGAATGACTTAAGGTCAATGCAATTTTGTCTCTATCAAAATTCATTATACATGTTGGGAAATGTAACAATGAGAGAAGACTGGGAATCTCCAGAGGATGTATAAAAGTTCATAAGCTTTTGGCTTGGCATCATTAGCAAATTCTTACCCATACAAATTGAATAGAAGGAAAACAGAGAAACAGAATGGAAGAAAACTCCTGCATACATGTATGCTAATCCATATGAGCATTCAGACAACAGAAGTGGCAGCAGCAGAGACACGGCTCAGAGAAAGCCTGAATGGCCTGCAAGTAGTCCCAATGTGTGAGAGAGACCAGATCAGAGCAGACAGAACGAGTTTACTGCTGCTACCAAATTTCAGTGGCTTTGATGTTTCTCACTTGAAGTTTCAGCCTTGTAAGCGTGGACTGGGAGGTGGTATTCCTGGCAGAGGAAGAGGGCTTTTTCTTTTTTTTTTTTTTATTAGGGCAAAACAAAATCACCACTAGCATGTTATTAACCAACACCTGGCCAGCGATTCTGAGAAAGGCATCAGGGAGGCTCAACTATGCAAGCAGAAATCGAAGAGATCATTCTCAAAGCAAATTTATGCATCCCTGGACCTCCCTGGCCTTCTTAATCCAAAAGCCTCATAACAAAATCATTCTTGTAAAATACAAATTTAATCCTAGTAGGAACTATCCTGATGAGTACGAGTAGTCATCACTTGGATGTTTAAGCCAAAGGCAAAAGGCCTCTCACTTTCCTACTTCAGCTTATTTCTTGAAAACAGGATGCCCTGTTTGTTGAACCAGTAGGAACATCAGTCTCAGCAGAAAGAGCTCTGTCAATGCACAGGGAGAAATGCTAGACATTTTTTGTCCCTGTATTAACTTTTTGTAGCAGGAATTGCTCTGGAAACAGGATAGTTTAATGAAATTGTGTCTTCTCATGTTCACCACATATACTCCCTCTGTATTTGAACTAAATTTGGCTCAGGTGATCATTCAAATTGTCTACGCAACTAGTCAAAACAGTAACAGCTGAAAGGGAGAGATGAGCAGACCATTTGTTCGGGAATAGCTGTACTGTGGAAGGATGATTAAAAGATCCCTGTAATAATGTTTTTTTTAAGTATTGAGGGATACCAGATATTTTCAGCTTTTTGAAACAATTTCATTCACCACCTTTCTGTTGGTTTCATGGTTTGTTTGATTTTTTCCTCACAGGCTGTTCTGGAAAAAAAAAAAAAAAAGTTTGACTTTTCTTTAGAAAAAGCCAAAATGTGTCAGAGAAAAGGCAAATTGACATTTCCACATATCCATTAGATGAACTGGTCAAGTAATTAGATTTATCCACTGTTAGCACGGAAATGGGAAGTTCTGGTTTCATTCATTGCATACAAAGTTCTGCTCTACTGGGATGGCTGGTTCTTAGCACAGAATCAGCTTTACAGTTCAGTCTGGGCCTGAGCAAAACATAAATTTGGTCTTTTGGGCAGAGAAATGTATGTTCAGTCCTTTTCATATATTGTACCAACCTCTTTGGATCAAGCTACCAAGCAGACTTTAGTTTTCTTATTTTTCTTCTGGGTACAGCCAGCCCAGTAGTTCTGTCACGTGTTAGCACTCCTGGACTTCTGCTTACACGAGATGTTCAATGAGACATGCTCAAACTATTACTCCTAATCAGGAAGAGATTTCTTCCCATCCCATCTCAAGCCACAGTGACCCCATCTGGTTATTTATGCTCTGTCTCCACTAGACCATTTTACTGATCTTCAGGCCTGAAGACCTCTGTCTTCAGATGAGCATGAGCAGCCAGAGTTGCTATTTGTCCTCTGCTGTGGATTTTGATGGAATGGAGTCAAGTTCAGGATGTTTGGAAAAAGCTGGGAACTTACATTCATGCTAAATCTAGGCCTAGTATCCCTCTACTAATTGACAGACAGAGAAGCTTTCTGAAGTGCTCTGAATTGCCCTTCCGTAGACTCTGCTGTTTACTTAGTGTATCTGGGTTTGTAGGGAGCGAAACTAGGTTTTACATGTGACTGAACAAGTGTATGGAAGTGAAATTCATTGACATCTACTAGACACAAAGACAACATCTCTGGCTGGGCTGCAAAACATGAAAGGCTAGAAGAGTGTCCTGGGGAAGTAACTTTACACATTTACTCCATTTTTTGACTCTTTCTGAGCCATTTTCTCTTGGTTACATCTATGAGTACTGTGCATTTACTTATAGCTACAGTGTGCAACACGCTGATCCCAGAGAAGCTGAAAATCTTCACCTGCCCCAGAAGATAAATGATACACTGCAGTTCAGCTCTCTCAACACACTAGAAATTTTCACAGTAATGTTAAACCTTGCCTGTGAAACTTTTGAATATCTGACTCGCAGATACCCCTCCCTCTCTAATCATTGAGCAGTCTGACCACCAAACTTATGTCAATGAATTCCACCAGCTGTCTAGATGCTGATATACTTCAGTATTCTCAGTGTTAGCACTGAAGATAGACCTTTTTCTTCATCTCAGAAAGGCAGAAATGCAAAAAAGGGAGGTCGTAGGTACCTTGTCCAGTGAAGTCTTAAATAAGCAGCCTGCAAAGAAGAGACTAGAGTTCTAAAAGTGAAAAAGATCAGCACTCTGGAGCATGCAAGGACACATGACACGTTACTATATTTAGGACAAAGGATGTGCTAAGCATGTGTTTCAGATACTTAATAGACAGTAACAATCTATTTTAAGGAAAAATTCTGTAGTTATTTCCTACACTTAGAACCCAGTCAGAATGCACTGAAGATAAAGCAAAAATGTTCATGAACTTTAGAGGGCTTTGGATCAGGATCTTACAGGACAGCAAACATCAAGAAAACAGGTCACATTGTGTTTTAGCTGTGCCCAGTGCCAAGGACTGCTTCTTTTGTTAAGACATTTTTGGTATAATAAAGTCATAGAGAGCATCCTGGGAGTTAATTTGCCCCTTTTCTAAAACCAGACAGTCTACTATATAATGTAAATGACACTTTCAGACTCTGTAATGGCTTTCATACTTGGTTATAAATCAGTCACTGCTGAGATGCCAGGAAAGTTATGAAGAACTCTGCAGCGTAGCAAAGCCTTGAGGTGTGTTGACATGTAGAGAAAACAAGAGCACAGTTGCAGTATTCCTTCCTGAATCAAAACAGTGTTTCATTCTAACATCTCGACCTACCTTAACTTCACCAAGAGAGGAGGAATGGGAAATGCATAATTAAAATCTGCCTTTACTATCACTGAAAATTGAGGGGAAAAGCCATTGAACATACCTCTTTGTATGCCATCTGTATTTTTGTCAAACTCCCTCATATCTGCAAAGCAACAGTGTTCAGAAAAGTCCTAAGGCAACATCTCAGAAACATTTTTCTTAAAGTTGCAATGGTTAATCGTGTTATAACATAAATCTGAAAAAATTTTTCCCACACCAAGCAACATTTCATGCCAGGTTTATGTAACCTTTATAGTATGTTCCCTTCACATACGGTTGTCTGTCTGAAGACTATCAGAGTAAGCTTTGTAGGGAATTCTGGTAACCACATTAAATCAAGGAAAGGGAAGGTATGTTTTGTTGTGATGAATCTCATTTTGCTGTTTTAGCCCTGCCATATGCTCAGTTCAAGGAAACATGGTACTCCTTCCTTGCAATTGTACGAAGAGGAATTTTTAGGTTATTTAACTTTGAAGACTTTACAGACTAAATTCAAATATATTTTTTCTCCATTTTGACATAAATGCACACCCACATGTGAGAAAGTATATCCCACAGCAAGACACATTTATAGAAAAGCCAGCTATACATATTGTGCTGCATCAACACTGATATCAGTGGAAACAAAAAAAAATCAAGTTCACGTCTGTGTTTTGCCTATGTCCAATTATTGCCTGAGTTGGACAGAATGACAGTTTGTAGCACTTGCTAAAACTATACTTTGTCTGATGTCAAAGAGAATTGCCTTATGCAACAAGAATATGTTTCAAAAAAATCTTGACAGTATTATTTAGGAACAAAAAATATTTGTAAGCCTCTTTCATCCATCCTCACCCTGAAAACACAAACCAGTAGCTGCTTATAATAGTTCCTAAAATAGAAAATTAAATATTAACTCAGGAATAAATTGGGCCTGAAATGAAACAGCTACACTTGCAGCAAGCAGCTTAGATCTCAGATCCTTGCTCCATAAGGTTTCAGGTTTTGCTAGGCAACTGTACATGCACCCTTTAAATTTTAAAGGCATCGCAGCTATTGTCTGGGGGAGTGAAACATAAATGTTTCACATCATTTGGCTACCTGAGAGAGGCTTTATGGTGAGAAATTAGCTATGTATGTGTGGTCAGTTTACAGTAGCGAAGGAAAATGTAGAGAGAATTAAGTTGGGCATTTTCAGCGCATAAAAACTTTGGACAAAACAAATTGGACAACCCAGTGTAAATTAAAAAAGACAGTTAATTTAGTATATTGCATAACATAGTCTGCAGCATTTCTAGTTCAGCGTTAACAAAACATTTCCGCTAGTTATGAAAAATAACACTTTCTAATTACAATCAAAGTAAGTAAAATGTACACAAATCACTTAGCAGAAGCAAAATATCCCAGGTAAAATTCTGAAGAATTCTGATCAGATGTTGTTCTTAGTGTGATTCTGGTTATGATGTCTTGGTTTACTAAATTAACTACATGAAGATCATGTTTGACCAGGAATTCTGAAGTTTCTTCCCTGAACGTGACATTAGCTCTGGAAGATTTCACTTGATCAAAAAAAAAGTATGCAAAGTTGGACACAATTATATTACAAGACCTGGCACTCATAATATGTATCTTTTCATCAGGCAGGAAAGGGAACAAGTCACTAAAGCCGTGTTGCCCCATGAGACATGATTTGACACAAGTAGTGCAATGGAGCATTTGAATTGCAAAGAATTAATGTTTTAATCTCTAAATTACATCCATGTTGATAGTCATAGGAATAGATATTCTTTCTAAAGATGTTGGTGGTTTTTTTGTTATTAATGGTATTAATATTAGTATTTATATTAATGGAGTGTTTGCAGGTTCTTATTCGGGACTAGGGCTTTGTTATGTCAGATGCTACTAACATGAGAACAATCATGATCCCTCACTGAAAGATCTTCCAAATCAGACTTCTTCAATCATTTATTTATATTATTTTTCTTATGAGCCAGCCTGTTCCTCAAGCCAGAAACAATTTGATTTTTAAGAGATCAGAGTTCAACCATTATCAGAAGATGTGTCAGTAATAGCCTTCCTCACATTAATGCTGGCGAATATCTATTTAAGACCAGATATACCACACCATAATGTCTATTAATGAGAGCATTAACTTCAGACTGGGTTAATGCCAGAAATTGCTTAACTCTGGCTTATATTTAACATTTTTACTAACTATAGTTCTTAGTTGTTTCAGTAGGCGAGTTATTAACTGAACTCCATCATTAGTTTTCATCATTCTTTCCCTGATTTCACTTTGTCTATAGGAATAGGCCACTTAAATATTAGAACAATACTACTACTACAGTTTGGGTTAGTCTGTTTAAAGTATAACTGTTGCTGGGAAACTAAATGTTGCAGCTTATCCCAAGAATAAACAGAGAACCTGAGACAGTAAGATTTTATGTTTCTTTAAACCAAAAAAAAAAAAAAAAAAAGTATATTTCTTTCCATGCCTTTCCAACAAGCAGGAATTTTCTCACTCACCCACAGTGTCAAGTACAGGAGAACAGAAGCTGGCACTTGCCACTGGAGTACCTGCATGCCTGCAGAAGTTGCTCTCAAAAAAAGTAGTTTCTTTTCCCATATAGCCATGAGATGATGGAGCAGATTCGATCCTGACACCCACTTCTAACTAACTTGCAGAATAACTAGAAAGCTTAGATTAAAGCCTTTAGCTTCTAAACTAAAATGTCTGCAGGACCAAGCCTTAATAATTATGAAATGGGAAGAATCAGGCATAGTGTGTGGAGAATACAAATGCTACAGAAAGTGGCCTGCAGGTAGCTGAATTATTTTGGCATGCCTTTTTTTAATAACAGCTATGGCTGGGAGGAGGCTGTAGGCACTCAAGTCTGACAGAATTGTTCTCTGATTCTCCTGGAACCAGTTAGGTAAGTAACAGGAGGAGGAGCCTAGAGAAATTATGCAGGAAGGCTCTATGTATCTGTCACCCTCTCAGATACCCTTCAGACAGGAGTCCACAGGAGGCAGCTGCCTTCAAAGCATTGCAATCCATTTAGAAACAGTTCTCACTGGATCCCTGCTTCTCTTCTCTTTGTGTACTTTCACTACACTCAGCTGAAAAACCTAAATGGCTTCAAATAAGGGCCTGAAATTGGCTAAAGTTCCAGAAAAAATACTGCTAAAATCATACTGTGCTAATTAGTCCTGGGCAAATGTTTAAAGACAGAACCATAAATAAGGAAATGCTCTGTTTGTAGTCAAGCATTACAAAATCCACTTAGTGTGGCAATTGTGGTAGGGCATACTGGTGTCTAAAAAGACAGAAATGAAAGCTGAAATTTGACATACAAACTAATTAGTCAACAAGGGAGTAATACATTTCGAGGTTTCATAGACTTTCATAGTGAACTAAGGGCTTACACAAACTTTGTTCTATTGTATGATCAATACAAGCACAAGCACTGTTTCAGAAATCACAGTAATGTTTAGCTACTTCGAATTCTATTGTCAAAATTTCAAAAGGAACTAATTCTGCACTAATGAGCAAGGAACCTGAAAGGTTTCTTGTTTGTAAATTAGGTTTAGTTTAATCTGGAAGAGTTCAAAGAAAGCAGCTATGACTATTGAGGATGTAGTGTAGTTAATGGTGGTTTAAGGATTTCAATAATAGAAACATCTGCTTACCTTCAGATCCAGGTTTTGGGAAACACTGCAGCAACAATTTCCCACAACCATAAGACAAAATCTTAATGGCAGAATCTGCCTCCTCAGCCCATGTTAAAAAGTACTAACACAAATCACTTTAAGTTCAGACTGGGCTTCTGCAGGGTTTAGGAGACCTTATGGAGGACTGAAGATGGTCCCATTGTGTTATATGCTTTGCAAACGCATAAAAATTACCATCCTTGCCTCATGACAACCACAACAACAGGCTTCAAGTATGGGAGAGTATACAGAACATATTATTTACCACAGAAGATAGTGATTTCAGTAGACCAAAACAATCGAACCACTCTCAGGATTGGTTTGGAAGCATCATGGCAAAGGAGACCATAGGGAAGGTTTCTTGTGGATCTTTTCTTCTCAGGCAGAAAGATCAACCATGACAATAACGTGGCAAGAGAACCTGGTCTTGCAGATCAGTTAAAACATGTAAGGTAAGGTGGCAATGTACAGGTGTAACCATCACAGTACTGAATGAGAACTGCAGTGTCCCACTCTGTTCAAGAAGATTTTTATAATCCTTACTGGAAGCAACTTCAGCAAGACACGGAAGCCAAATGGAGAGTGTTGAGGACCAGGACAGCAGCACATAGGACAGCTAAGGAACTGATACGTGAATGGCAGAAGGGCAGAAAAAGCTGGAGGGGGAAGCAGACTCACTGGGCAGCTTTAGGTAGGTTTGACTCATCAGAAAAAGTGTCAAAAGAAATAACCACAAGTAGTAAAGGGGAGCTGAAAATGAATTGTGCCATGAAGAAGAGCCAAGCAAAGGAAAGCAGCCAAGAAATCTCCATCTCTGTGTATGTCAGAAAGTGAGAGAAGAGAGTTGTAGGAGGGGAAGTCAACAAGAGGTTTTGATGAGGGGAAGGACAAGTACTCCGTCAACTTTCTCTTTGAGGAAAGCTACAAGATCCCATGCAGCAAGAGAAGCGGAGACAGAAGAGGAGGATGTAAAAGAAGTGACACAAACATAGTAGGAAAGCAGCAGACTACTACTAAATAAAGATGCCTGGAACTGGGTCTGTCCCCAGCTACCCCCATCCTGCCCTGCTCCCTGGCTGGGAGTGGCCAGGCAGAGCATCATCAGCAAGGGACTAGCCCCCACTCCCTGTCCACCTGAACTGGTCACTAGATACCCTCATTTTTGTCAGTCTGGCCAGGGGTAAGAAGGACATAAAGGCTTCCTAAATTTTGCTCTCCTTCAAACTTCTCTGGAGTGTGAACTCTCTCCAGTGACCAAAGCAGTGACTCTGAGACTCTCACCCTCTACCTTACAGAGCGGATTCACCCCAATAACACTGACATCAAACAAGGAAGGAGTTACCAACTCCACATTTTGGAGTTGGGTGTCTCAATTCCATCAGCTTCCAGGTTTAGTGGTCTCAAAATATGACCCTAAATGTCTTAAAATGACCTTAAAATAGGGCTGCTTAAGGCCCCACATATCCCCTGAAATGATAACCTAAATTAGTCCAAGTACTCAAATAATATCGCACTCACTGAAGACACTATATCTTAGTCATCAGCCAAAAGTCTTATGCTATGAAGTTATGAAAAATACAACAAATAATTTAAATTGAACTTCAATGCTATATTTGGGCTTTAAAATGTGCCCTTATATCAGAAATCAGGATCAGACTATATGTTGATTTAAAACAGCAGGAAAGGAGTAATAAAGTGTGTTCTGGAAGTAGGGTACATAGTTCTGAAGCAGAACAAACTAACCTATGGAGCAGTGTATTATCATACTACTCCCAGGATCATTATCATAGGAAACAGCATATTTGTCATGGGATGTGCATTATTTGTCCAAGGAAAGTGTAAGAAAAATTCCAGCACCCTTCCTTTAGGAAAACTTTAATGTCCTCCATTACTCCTTGAGTAATCACTCCTTTGTCAAAGCCTTGCAAGTAAAGACAACAGTTACAATGGGGTGAGTTGAGATGAATTTACACTCTACCCATTGCAATTCTGATGTGGGACTGTACGGAGAATGCAAACCTGGATCTAGATTACCAACATGGTTTACACTATTGGTAATTCCTCAGGTAAAGTTCTTTCAAGTAGCTTTTGTCCAGAAAATATTTTAAATACAAATCCAAACCTATTCTCTCCAGATATTTTTCTTATACAGTTCTTAAAGGATCCAATTCTTTCAGTTTCTAAGTGTCTTCTGTGAAGTACTGAGCACTGTCAGTTTTCACGGTCATCAATCATTTCTTCAAGCACAGAAATTCAAGACACTTTCCTCTCTAAGGACCATTAAGGTCAATGAGGAGCAGGAGATGGGTGGAGAGAGAAACAAATGCATGTAGGTAGAACTGCCACTGCTGATCTGGGTAACCAGGTACAGAGAATAGGACTCTAACTACTAAAGTGGTCTTTGTTAAGAAACCTGATGTAGTACTCCTTTCTTATACCATTAGTGTCACAATTTTGTGAAAATATACTGATTTCATTTGACACTCCTAACCCTGTGACTGCTGTGTAAAGAATTTAACCGCACTGTCTGTTAGAGCCTCCAAGGCTTCCACAGTCAGCTGAGGGTTTCAGTGCTTCCATTTGTGATATATGAATAATGCATATGACTTTAACATCTCAGAAATCTTATTAGCCCTCCTGTAATAGGGCTTCTTATTATCAGAACCAAAGTTTCCATGAGGTTTTATGTGTGATAAAAGTAACAATGAAGTGTGAAACATACATCCCTGCTAAAATCAATAATCGCTCAAATCTGTGCAAGTGAACTCCATATATATAGAGGGGAAAGAATCTCCCTGCCAGCTGAAGAGAATGCCTGTCCTTAACAGCTCTGTAATTGCAAAAAATGGCCATCATCCCTCATCTTCTCCCTTCTAAATGTGCTTTCACTTGTGTATTCATTTGGCAGTCCATATGATGATTATTGCATATTTAGTGCTGGGTATGTGTTGCTGGTTTCAGCAGCAAAGCCAAAAGTTGGTTACCACTGTGTGTCTCCAGAAGAAGAAATGAGTGGTCAAAACCTGGCCTGAAACTAGACAGTATGCACATAGAAATGGATCACTAAGATACCCAGTGTATTTTTATTTATTGTCCTAGAATGGCCTTTGAATGTGAGCAAACGGGAAGCCAGAGAGGAGTACTGGTCTCTCTGCTGTGGCACTGATTCACAGTGTAATCCCACCAAATATGCATGGTGCCATGTGCAGCCATTTCTTCTGCAAAACAGGTCTTTAACCCCTCACACATATGCTTATTATTCTGTACCTGGGTAGGCATTATAGACATGTTAATTTTTTTTACTGGACTGTGGTTTCATGAAGATTAGTTAAATTTACATTTTAATTTCAGTGCTTGCAACCCATGGATAGAAGATACCCTTGGAAAATAAAATATTGTTTAAATTTCAGTCAGTAGAATCCACACATTTAGACATGCTCAACTAATTATCACTGAATAAACAATCTTTGCTGTAGACAGTATGAGAACACAAAAGAATGGAAAATACTGTGAGAAAGTAATATTCATCAAGAAAAGAAAATACGAACAAATTCTTTCTGCATCCGAGTGATCTATCGATAAAAGGTCATCCTGTAGAAACCATGCGTCGAGCACTGACATCTGCCTCAGTACAGCTTATCTTCATTAAAGTCAGTGAGGCTTCTCATGAGCGGACCACAGAATCTATTTAAACCCCCGTGAAAGCAGCTGGGGACTGCTCTTTGGGGCATTCAAAGCATCATCTGATGGTATTCTTGGAACAGATAAGATTCATTCAACCTTCAGTTGATAAATTATACTTATATGGAAAAAGTTTATCAGCCCTTAGGATACATTTTCATACTGACATATGGTTGTATTTGTTTAAGAAGCTTTCCTTCTATGTTTCAAAATAATACACAGAATTCAGCAAATAGATTCCTGTTATATATTTGCCATTGACGTGAGTTCTAGGATGGCATTAGGAAACACAGAACATTGCACAAGGCCTTGATTTATTTTTAATATGCTATGTATCCATTTGTTATATAATTTGAATTACTATCAATATAGTATCAACCCATTACTTACCAAGGAAGCTGCCAGGAATTTATGAGCAGATTACTGAATTCTTCTATGGCATTTCCAATATTTAGCATAATTATTCACAAAAATACTACAGAAGACAAGCAAATGGATTCATGTCAGTCAGGGCAGAGAGAAACTAGAGAAAACATTTATGTAGTAATACATTAAAGTACACATGTATGAACACAAGCCTTTGAAGAATTGACAACATATATATGCACTGACTTTTCAAAAATTGATCTCTGCGTGAGAACACGGGCAGAGGGTCATGATGGAAATTTTGTTGATACAAGGTTTGGAGAACTCCAGTTTTGATCTGGTTTAGTCTCCGTTGATTAAAGTATAAAGTCTATTTGTGTTTCAACTCTGCGTGCAAACTATGACCAAAATATTGCTATTTATTTCTTTAACAAAGCGTATTATATCACCATTAGACTCAGCCAAGCCAAAGTTTGCTGTCCAGGCAATATTGAGAAGAGGATAATTTGTAGCAAGCTTAGAAATGCTTATGCATGTGCTTAATTTTCTGCCAGTGGCCCCACTGAAGCTAATGAAGCTATTCTCAGCAAAGTTAAACACGCTCAGAAATGTAAGTGGTAACAGGGATCCAGCCTGCAGATAGATTCAGACAAGAACTGACGGGGGTTTGGGATGAGTTTACAGCACAGATGTCAAAAGGTATCATGCTTTCTAGTCAGAAATAGTTTTAGAATTACATTTCTGACTCTCAGCTTAAAAAAGTATTTGCAACATCGCTGAATACTGCCTTTGTATTCTCAGTATCTCCTCAAGGAAAACATTTAGCAAGACTGTTATGAAGATAGATGACATGATTTTCAAAAGTACAGAGGGGAAAGGGAAAGGAATGTTCTTTCCCTGATACAAAAGGGAAGGAGAATTTCTAAAGGATTCTCTGTGCTGGAGGATGACTTTGGAGGGAGGAAATGACGCTTAGACCTTCATAAAGGATATTTGTGACTTCTCCCAGTGGAACCTGAAAGAAGAGTAGGCTCTTGTGTAGAATTTCTTGTCCTCTGACTCTATGCCTACAACAAACCACTGCAGCGCATGCATGCTTTGGTGTGGGATCTTATCCATCTATTACATAGCTAAGGAAATGTGAGGCACTTGAAGAATAAATTGCAAGACTCAAGGCATGCTTAGAGATCTTAAATTAGCAAAACCAAATTTAAATATATCTCAATAGATATGGAGGGCACAGCTGGCTCATCATGCTAGCTTGGATTGGAGCAACTCCACTGAAATAAATGAGGTAAGACCAACGCATGTAAGAAGACAATCAGAAGTGATCTGCCACCCCCTTCTCCCATACCCAACTGCAAAATTAGATCAATGATTGTATTAGTGAAAAACAAGGTTGTATTAGTGAAAAACATTTATGTAGAAGCAATCTGTTAAAATTCATAATAACATGTAGACATTCACCAAAATATTCAGCATAGATACCCTATTCTCTTGAAAAAATCTGATCTTCACTCTTGCCATAAAATATTTCATTAGTTGGAAATTTTGGTGGGAGCTGGGGTACCTGTGATAACAACTAAGTTTAAGAACTTAGAAGATTTTTAGTACAGGAAGAAGCCAGACTTACTCTCCTCCAGAAAACCCAACATTTTGGATAGAATTAAATTTTAAAATTGATGGGCAGAAGAAAGATACAAATCAGGGACCTACAGCCTTTCCTAAGATAAGTGTTTAGTTATTCATCAGTGAGGTTTCCAATTTAATGAATTATATCCTCCGGTCCATCTTGTTCGCATGGAGCTACAGAAAAATAGAGGTGGAAGGGATTTTCAGAGATGGTGGCATCTGTCTCCCTGTTCTATAGTACAAATAGGTATACCAACATCCTTCATGACAAAAATTGAGTATCTTATTTTCTTAAAATTGCCTTGAAAACCTTCAAGCAGTGTCCCTTGGATACAGAGGCAGGGAGGAAAGTGGGAGACTCATGAAAAGGTGTCAAGAAGACCACAAAGAAGTGAGCCGCAGCTCTTTTTCACCTGGAAGTGGAATGGGTTTTGACCACTGGCTGTGGCCATTCATGGAAAGTACAGTGCTGATAAATAACATTAAGCACAGGCATGTAGCAATTCTTCCTGGGGAGGAATAAATATTTTCAATGCAAGTCATCACATGGGAGCAAATGATCCAGAAAGAACTCACCCTTCCAAAAAGCTGCAGGAGTACTGGTTTTGAATATCTATTTTTTCTATTTGAATTGCTAGTCATTCTTCTCCTCTTAATTGTAATACAAATCTCACTTGCTTCAGTTTAAACTATTGCTTTTTATTCCATCCATGCCTCCAGTCTTTCCTGATGAGCACTGTCTCTGCTGGGTTCATTTTAATTGGTCTTCATGTCTCTTGAATCATGGATATGCAGTATGGGCTTGCACCCATTTTTTCATATAGCTGTCTACTAGTTTCAGTGAGAATAAATTTTCTTGGATGGGTTGTATGAGCATGTAATGAAATAATTTAAATACATACATCTACTGCTTTTCTCCCACTCACAAAGCATATTATCTTGTCCTAGAAGGAGGTTACAGCAGTCTGCTGTGATTTGTTCTTGAAAAATCTTTTTTTCCTCATTATCTGCTAATTCTCATCCATGTTTTGCTTATGTATTCCAGAGTTTTCAAGAAATAGAAGTTTACTTGACCAGAGCCAAAACTCTGGCTCTCCTTTTTCCTCTTTTTAAAGAATTACTACATCTAGACTTTTTCATCCTTTCACAAGCTTGACCACCATCCACAGTTTTTCAGATCACCGCGCTCTGTCCTGAAATAGCCTTTCTCCATACTCAGACTAGTGTAACTCATGTGAGAACTGCTAAACAATTTGAAAATATCTTAAAGAAACTAACCCAAGCACCTTAACTTCTCATCCAAAATCCAGCCTGTTTTTCACTCTTTTTACTTTCATGTTATTTATAGAAGTTGACTGTTTATGGTTAGTCTTTCAAAAATGTATTAACCACTTGAGACTTCTTTCCCTCACCCATTAATATAATTCATCCATTGTTGAAGAGCTGGCAAGTATTTTGTCTTCCTCTTGAAACTTAACATACTTAAAATATTACACACTTTTATCTTTTCTTAGCCTTTCTTTTTGCATATCTTTCATATCTTTCCATTTTCCTTTGTACACCACAACTATTTATCTTTTAAATGCATCTTTCAATTCTGATGTTGTTCCTGCTTTATCTACACTTTCACGTTTTTCCAGTGAAGCCATTGCAGAGTTATCAGTCTAGTTAGCTTAGTTGTCTAGTACCTTTCTGTTGCTCCTCTCATTGGGACAGTTAGCAATTGCAGTTCTGGTGTTACTACTTTCTGGAACAATTAGTTTTCTAGAACCTGGTCTATCCAGCAGCTTCACTCATAAATAGTAGAAGCTGGAAGTCATCATAGCTATTCTGATATTTTAATACTTCTGCATCCTTTTTTTCACTTGACACATTTAAAATCACATCCAGAGGTGAAGGAAAACCAAGGCTATTATACTTCTGATTCTGGATGGGGAAATGTTCTCTAATTGTACTTATGAACGGGGAGAAATACTTTCATTCTTTTCAATTTTCAAGAAACAGGTAATGATGGAAACATTTTCAACAATAAAAAAGAATAAAATACACTCTGAATATTTACCTAAAACCACTGAAGCTATTTGCTTTGCTCAGCACTAAAGAAAAGTTTATAGTATCTCAAATCAAACTGACTACTGGTGTCAACAACAATGCTTTATGTAAATATGAAATAAGAACTCATTTTGGTAAACATGTCATATGTTGTACAAGTCACTGTTAAATTTTAAACTTTTCATGTATAAGGAAAGTTTATGAAAAACTGACCATCAAGAACAAATTGAAGGTAAACTCAATTTTATGCTAGTTCCGTTATTATAGTAGCAGTTCTTAGTACAGATCTACCACTTTCAGGCAATTTGCGTGTTTTAGAAAAACATGTTAATGTACAAAACTTGATATTCACTTTTTATTCACGGAGAAACTGAGAAACTGAATGACACCACAAGTGTTAGAGTGGTGACTGAAGCACAAAGAGATGTTCATTCATAGAATACCCAAATTCTTTGATGGTACTGCTAACAAGATCTAAATTTTTTAACATTTTTGACAATTTTTTTTCACAGACTCTTGTGAAATCCACATTTTACTTTGGCTAAAACTGTAAAACCTTGGAATAGGATTCTGTTCATAAAGCTCAATTTCTGTAATGGATTGTAAAAATTCTCCTAGCACCAGCTGATATACTCTGATTAAGTATGAAAACTGTTGGTGGTTTGTTTTGCTCAGGGTACCATAGATATGTGCAATACATGCTTTTACCAGGCTAAAAACAAACAAACAAACAAATATTTTTTAAAAGAAAGACATTTCTAAATATTCCAAAATAATCTTCAGTATATCTATTTATGTTCCAGTATGGCATGCATGACTCTGGGATGTGTGCTATATGATTTTCTGCTTTCTCTTAATAGCAAAAAGCCCAAAATAAAAGAATATCTTTCTTGGACCACCATCAAGGGGTAGGAGGAGGAACTTGAGAAACATACAGTTATTTTTCTTCAGAGATGCTCAGCTACATTACACCGGGTCATAATTAAACCAGCGGAGACTGATATCTCTGAAACACCCGTTGTAAGTCAGACTGGTATTAAGCATCTCCAAGGTGATCCCAGTTACTATGGGAACTATGATATTTGTTTGTGTTCTTAGCACTGGCTGGTCGCCCAAGTTTGGCAGCCTCCTTATAGTAATCCAGCAGATTAGAAATGTTAAGTCTCTGTCATGAATTTTTCATTATTGCTGTCAGTATGAATCTGTCCTTTACATAAATAATTACTAATTAATAAATCCTACTCTCTGTTCAGATGGGAAAGGTTGTCTATGGTAAACCTGCCCTTTTGTAACCAAGATGTTTAAGCACTTTTGGATTTTCTCAAGCAAAGAAAGCATCATTTTTCGACTTGCTAAACTCTTCTTTCAAAAATGTGTAAATTCCTCACCATTCCTTTTTTCCTGTGGCTTTTAGAAAGATGGATCATCCTGAGCGGAGGCTTGACTCAGACAGATCGTTCCCTCTTCTTTAATTAATTTCTGTTCTCCAGCTGCTCCAGAGAATTTCACTGGTTAATGAAAGAGTGTCTGAAGGTACAAGTCAGCACTTGGACCAGCTCTAGCACCCTTGTCCCTTCCCAGAGCCGAGACCTTCGGCTCTGCCTTCACCACCCACGTGGGGGAAGCACAGGCTGTCCTGCACCCCACACAGGTCCCCACCACCCTGGGTACCCCAGCAGCGGCAATCTCCAGCAGCACTCTGAGTGGTCCTGCTCACTCCAGGGGGGTTCACCATGCCTCAAACATGGAGAAAGTGCCTGAGATTTGCTAGATTCCATCAGGCCTGATGCAGAACATCCTAAAATTCACAGCAACCACCAGAAGTAATTTATCATCCTGGAAAAAGTCTTGCAATTCTTGACTCTGTGCTAAAAAAGATATCGCACAAAAATCTGGATGAATTATTGAAAATGTAATTAGAGGAGGGGAAGAGAAAGCAGGCAGCTAGCTAGAGAGCATTTCCTTTTCCTACTTCGGTGGATATTTTTCTTCTGTGTAGGTGCCATGATTTGCTTTCCTTTTTATTTTGACAGGAAGGAGCAGACAGCCCTTATAAAGTCAGTTCCACTTGATTTTTGAAGACAATCTGATTTCACTTCACTCTCAAGCCATATAAACTCTCAAAGACACCTTTATTGCAATGGCAAAGTATGGAGATATCACAGTACCTGGTGTTCATATACTTTTTTTCTACAGCAACATGCTTATCCCAAAGAAGTTGCAACCACCCTGCTCCTTCTCTTTTTTCTCTTTCTTTTTTTCCTTTAAAGGCCCTGCTTCAGCACTCTCATCTAAACCAGCCTTCATTTGATCTGAGCCAACCAAGAACAGGAGAAAGTACAGGGGACTTACTATGAAGACTTTTTGAAAGGATGGGGCCTTAGTGATGATACTGGAGAGTAGTTCAGACCTCTAACAGGATGGCAAAAGAAATAAGAGAACAATTTACAGGACCTGGAGAGGACAAGCTAGGAGGCAGAGTTTGGGTTGCTCTAGAGGAGAGCACTTCTAGGCAAAGTGGAAGTTTTCATCTGAACTCTGTTGCTGTTTTAGCCAAATAAGTTCATTGGGAGCATTAGTTTGTACTGAGGAACCTGCATCTCCATTTTAAACAATGCTGTCTTCCAAATGTTATCCCATATGAGAATGCTAAGAAAGAATCAGTCAAGTGTTTAGAGCCAACTGAAAGAAAATTTTGAAGTTTTAACATGTGAAAACCCGTACTAGCAGGTTAATTAACCTAAACAACCTGTATCACCTGAAAATACCCACCTACAGGAATCCCAGAAATATGGTGTTAGGAAGTGTGGATGATTTATATTATGCTAGAAACTCTTTAAAGTGTGACTATTCCACCATACACTTTGAATACAACAATATAGAAATGTTATCGTAACATAACTAAAATGGATATATTCAATAAGAAAGAAGACAAATAATTTCATTCAAAAATGAGATCCAAAAATGAATCTATAAAAATTTTCTTGTGAAAACTTGAGAATGCTTTTATCACTATTCTGTAGAAATAATAAAATAGAAATTGAAAAGGAGAATTTTCATCCAGAATAAACTTTTCAGGTTCTTAACAAAGGATAAATTTGTCAAAGCATCTGATATTGAAAATTTGGCACAAAAAGTCTCTCCATTCTGCCACAGCTTTCTGAATATTTTAATGCTAAAATATGTGAAATGACTTTCAGTAAGAACCACTGCAAATGTGTGCATCAACTTTGTAGCATCACATAATCATTTATAATTTCAGACACCAAGAAAATAACTAGAAAATTAATTGACAAAAATATTGACCACAGAAAATTTTACATTATTTGAAAAGCCAATAAATACTATCAGAGTTCTAAGAATATTATTTCTTTGCATATCACAGATAACTGAAATAAATTATCATCAAAACCATAGATCTATTAACAGAAGTAGGCGGTGTTATGGAGTTTCTAAGTACATAATTTACATTTCTCTAATTATCTCTGCCACGTATTATGGAGGTTGTTCTTTACTCCTATGAAATATTCATCAGGAAGATTATTTTATATTGCTAAACATTCACAACTGTAATCTTCCTTCTTTTCTTTTCCATTAAAATAGACTTTAAACAAAACAAGTTTGATTTAGTTTGCCTTGTTCCTTGGAGAAGGAGATTTCCAAAGACAGAAAAAAAGCAATAGCCACATAAGCAGGCACCTAATCTGGGGTTCCTGACCTAGTCCAATTGTTAATCTAATGTTCTGGCATACTGCACTTCACTTTAGATATAATAAATTAAAACTTTTGACATTCTTGATTTGGAAAGGCAAGACATCCTCATAGTCACAATTCACTGAACTTTGTGCTACCAACAGCTCAGTCCTTAATTGCATGTACCAAAGAAATGCAAAAGGTTTATATCAATGTATTCTCAACATCAGTACCTCAGCCCAGTTGTAGCTACTTTAAATTTAGATACAGTATGTGAGTCAGACATGTAGATATGATCAAACTAGAATTAATTATGATCCTTAATCACACTGAGCATGCCATAAATCAAAGCAAAACACCAAACTAATTTTCAAGTTTCTCTGAGCAGGTGCCACACAGTACAAATTATGAATTTGGGTTATTCTCTGCTCAGCCTACCATATTTTATGCTTGTGTTCAGTAAAATACTCACAGAGATTCAAAACTCATTTAAGAGGATATCCTTCCTAATCAAAAATGAAAGAGCATATTACATGAATAATGATGAGACTGAAATTAGCTCTTGTTCCTCAGAGAAACACCAGCTCTGTCTAGTTTAGAGGTAGTTATGGAAGAAAGGCAGTCTTGGTGTAACAACTGTTTCTTAAAATTCATGTTGTCCACAGGGTATGACCACCATCACTCATGCAAGGCATCCTCATCCCTTTTCCTGGGACTTCTTCAGGGAAAGAAGCCGCTATGAAGGGGATGATAGCAAAGCTGCTTTCACAATGAATTTACTACCTGTGAAATGTATCAGATGAAAGGGTCTTCAGAACTGTCTACCTGCCTCATAGGTATTGCCAAACTTCCTCGGAGGGATCTGGCAGTGGGCCTTGATTCTCAGAAAAAGCATTTTTTATGGTAACAGGGCAGTTCAGCCTCTGCATCCAGCCACACTTTCTTCCCTCTGCCATCTACAGAGGTAGTCAACTTGCCTTCCTGCAGCTCGCATAGGGGTCACCACAGCTTCTAGGAACACATCAATAGCAAAACAAGAATTGTGTGATGACTGTGAAATTTAGTACAGACATTTGAAATCTGTTCTGGTGGCTAATGCAGTGATACCAGGCAAATATTTGTAAAAACTAGGTTTTGACTGTATAAATGCATAAATGCTTGTGAGTTACTGTTCTTCATAAATGCCAGTATCTCCACATACAGAAAAACTCTCGAGTACAAGATTATTCAGTTTTTGCTTTTCATTGCTCTTCTGTTTAAAAAGCTACTGTCACCTAGGCAGACAACTAAGGAAATACTATCAAATGTAGGGCTGCAGTTTCCAAAGGCATCTCAGCAGTTAACTGTTCGACTGACATGGGAATCTGCAAACTCTATTAAGAATGCCAGCTTGAATGAGCATTCAAATGTCTCAGCTACTGTGTAACAATCAGCAACATAAAAGAAAATCAGGTTGCAAAAACCCTTTGGGGCTAAACACAAGCGTACAAATAGAATTTAATTGGGACTAGTCTGCTTCTAGATTTGTAGTGGCTAACCAGGTGAATATCTGCCTGTCATAAGTTTGAGTATTTCTCTGAATATTTCTTTTCCGAAACAGTGTTTTATAATAAAACCATATTTTATGAAACAGCTAATATACCTAATTGCAGGAAGATTTTATGGATAAAAGCTGAAAAATTGGGAGAAGAAAGTGAAATGGTATTTAAATCCTACATGAAGCCTGTAGTAAGTGTTTGTATGAGTACAGAGCTTTTCGTGGGAGGGGAAGGAAGAGTTATGCTTTTGCATAGCTGTTCATGACAGAAAATTAACATAAGATTTGCTTTTCCTATTGTATTTTTATCACCCAAGAACTGAAAAGATAGATGGATATGTCATTTCAGCTCCATAAGTGGAACTGTGCTGAAAAAGCACCAAATGGAAAATTAACTCCACTATGAGCAATGATCCTAGAAATAAAAATAAAAACATTAAATGCTCTGCATGTGCACTAAGACAGCTCAGATATCAGTCTTTCATTCTGATTTTTTTCCTCTCCAGGAATGCATCATTCACTCTCCTCAGCAAAGACCAGCATTGCATTACAATGAATGTCAATTTGATGAAGAAAAATTAATCTGAAGACAGTCTGGTGAATCCAATGGCCTGCTTCACCTGATGCAAGGTGCTCACCCTAGGATGTGCCTAACAGGGCCCCAGCTCTTCATGCAACCACTTCAACAGCAGTGTCTGCACTCTCTGCAACAATACCAAGCTGCTGAAGACTGCAACCTGTGAAGTACTTCTACATGTTCTAACAGCAGCATGTTCTAACAGCAGCAAGTTTAAAGATTTATTTGACCTTAGGCAAAACATGAGATTGTATCTGTCTCCCTCATCCATGCCTTTTGGAAGGAGAAGAGAGCTGGGCAAAATTTCTCATGGAAAGTCTTGTGCCAGTCTTAATTTTCAGGACTAATTTCTAAAACAGCAGTATGCTACTGTTTGAGGAAAGAACTCAAAGAACTGGTCAAATAAATTAAAATTATTACAGTGCATTTCATTACTGAATTTCGTATATTGGTTTAAGGCCAATATTTGCCTTATAGCTTAAGGTTCTATCCTAATAATCAATCATATATGTCTAGATTAATTTTCTACACTTTTTCAGCAAAAGTGTAACCAGATGTAGCAATGGAAGAAGCCAAGTCACAGCTGAAGAAATCTGCTTCCACTGTCACTGCAGCAGTGTAGCAGTCTTAATCCTAGTAAAAAATGCAGTGCTATGACCTATATACAGTATGTTACTACACTTACAGATGGATAAACTAATATGGTATTACTGTTAGACAGACAGAACTCTTGCCCCAGTTAGACTATCATGTATGCTCTGAGTTCTAGTAAGTTTTTAAAATTCCTGCGCTGCCTAGTTAGGGAGAATAATTCCCCAAGGTTCCCTTCCCTACTAGCAGAGAGAAATAGGCTCCTCCAGGGGGTTATTGGGGCTTTAGACATGCTCACCTACTGTAGAGATTCTTTTTTTCATTTATTTATTAGAGGTAAAGAAGGCATTGAGGAACTTAACCTCATTTTCAAGTTTGTTTCAAGTATAACTGATACCCGTGTATATTATTACATGGAAGGGAAAGGAGAAGGTGTCAAAGTCCTTTGCATAACTAATAAATTGCAATAGTTTTGTATGGTAGATTAACTAACTTCTGTAGCTATCAGTAGGAGCTATGGATTCAAGAGGAAATCAGTGTTTGTCAAGAAAAGTAACCCTCAAAAAGTAACCCCTGTGGATCATTTGTGAAAAGTTGAACAGAATTATTGGTCAGTTGGGACCCTAGTCTTGTTTTCATTATAATATAATTTATGCCCACATTTCAGCACTCTTACCACAGAGCTATGTACAGGACATTAGAATAAATAAAAGACTGAATGCTACTAATAAGGGAATGTTGTCAGAGTGATAACAATGCAGTAATGGCACAGATCATCCAGAGAAATGAATAACATAATGGCTTGATTTTTCTTTTAATTGCTTTTCCTTTTACTGAAAGATTGAGGTTCTGCTTTCCATCCAAATCTTTTCACAAGTAATTAGCGGGTGCAAACTTCTGTCAGAAGTTAATATTTTTCCATAGTCCTCAAACCAAAGTAGGTAACAGAACATTAGGTCTGGCATTTCTAATTACAACTCTAATTATATAAAACCTTTTTGCCCAAAACAGCAAGAAACATTTCCTACTGCTTAATGGCAGTAGAGCTCTCACCAATCAACATTCTGGTACAGTATTTATCTATGTAAAAGTCAATTGCTGCACACTACCCACTGCCAACTGTTACCCGCATGTAGCTTGAGTGGCAAAATCCATCAAACAGCGTACGATCCTTCCAGCTTTCTTTAAAATTCTGCCTCAGCATGGTGCTATTCATTTTTTAATAAGTATGTTATCAACAATAAACTAGTATCAGTAGCAGCAGGGAATCTCTGCTGCAAGCCAGAGAGTTCCATTGCTCTTTATACTAGCACGTAGACTCATAGACTCATTTAGGTGGTAAAAGACCCATAAGATCGAGTCCAACCAGAAATCTAACACTGTCAAGTCCACCACTAAGCCATGTTCCTAAGCAGCACATTTACACGTTTTTGAAATACCTCCAGGGATGGTGACTCACCACTTCCTTGGGCAGCCTGTTCTAATGTTTGACAACCCTTTTGGTGAAGAAATTTTTCCTAATATCCTATCCAAACTGTCCCTGTCACAACTTGAGGCCATTTTCTCTTGTCTCTTGTTACTTGGTTAAAGAGACTCATCCCCAGCTCTCTGCAGGTAGCTGTAGAGGGCAATGAGGTCTTCCCTCAGCCTCGTCGTCTCCAGACTAAACAACCCCAGTTCCCTCAGCCGCTCCTCATCAGACCTGTGCTCTAGACCTTTCACCAGCTTCATTGTCCTTCTCTGAACAGGTTCCAGCACCTCAATGTCTTCCCTGTAGTAAGGAGCCTAAAACTGAACACAGTATTTGAGGTGTGGCCTCACCAGTGCTGAGTACAGGGGGACAATCACTTCCCTCATCCTGCTGGCCACACTATTTCTTATGCCAGCCAGGATGCTCTTGGCCTTCTTGGCCACCTGGGCACACTGCTGGCTCATATTCAGACAGCTGTCGACCAACACCACCAAGTCCTTTCCCACCAGGCAGCTTTCCAGCCACTCTTCCCCAAGACTGTAGCGGGGCTGTTGTGAACCAAGTTCAGGACCCAGTACTGAGCCTTGTTGAATGTCATACGACTGACCTCAGCCCATCAATCCAGCCTCCCTCTATAAAGCCTCCCTACCCTCAAGCAGATCAACACCTCCCCCCAACTTGGTGTCATCTGCAAACTTACGGAGAGTGCCCTCAATTCCCTCATCCAGATCATTGATAAAGCTATTAAACAGAACTGGCTCCAGTACTGAGGCCTGGGGAAGAGCACCAATGCAACTCTCTCAGTTCAATATCACTTTATTGCTATTTCGGCACCTTATAGCCTGAGAGGCCACTGGCAGCTCATACTGCTCATAGCTAAATGCTATATAGTGCTACTCCCCAGTACAAAATCTTTCACGCAGAAGAAAGAAAGAGGAAGAGAATAAAGCTAAACAAATACCCAGAACACAAAGCTAGGCTGCCTTAAGAGGGAATAGCTTGCACTGTATGGGCAGGAGTGGGGAGCAGGGGAGATGTCTCATGATGCACTCTTCTCTGCATTGTATTTTGCCTTCCCTAACTACCTGAAGTATGTAGCCCTACAGGACAGAAAGACATTGGCAAACAGCATCATAACCAGAATTTCCTCAACTTCTTCTTTAATCAGACATAAAAGAATTTTGAGTTCATATAAGTAAAAGACAAAAAGAGAAGGCAAACTTTTCCCAGCAAAAGACAGCTTTCTGCCTTTGGGAAATGCTAAACAGCTGGTCAGGAAAGAAATATATCTTCTCAGCACAACAGACTCTGTAGCAACTAGCACATGTGGGTGACAATTTTATGCTCTTAATGCACAGTCTTTGGATGTATGTAAACTGCATCAAGCTCATGCTACCTCTGTTGTGAGCGTAAAGACAGAAGACCATACTTTTGCCTAGTGGTTGCACCAGCCTTTAATATTGGTCAGGTATAGACCAAACAAATTCTTGTACTGGAGCAGAAGTGTCACTAATACTGCCTTTACTATACACAGGCATCCCAGCTAAAGATTCAGTGGAAATCTTCCCATCTGCTCCTGCAGAGTTTATGCTCAAATTCTGGAACACAGTTTAAACAGCAAAATTTGACCAAGAGGTAATTTTTTAAAGATATTTAAGTGCCTGTCTCTCACTGCTGCCTTAAAAAAGTCTACAGTGAACAGTGTAAATTTGGCTTCACCCATATACAGGCAATTTTGCTTCCTGTGCTTATATGACATCAGATCTGTGGGCACATTTCCAGTGGTATGTCTGTAATTTCCAGCTGTATTCCCAGAGGCTCAGTACTGTAGAAAGGCTTCTGATAAAAAATGCTGATAAAATAGAAAAGATTCCATTTCAGTTGTGCTGTAGCACTTCCACATCAAACATCCTTCCATGGGCTAAGAACAGATCTTCAGCCTCTGTTGGGAATAACAAAAGTATAGCCCCAAGTCTTTGTCTTATCAGCATAAATCTTTGTGTCTGAGCCACGAAAATTCTTCACAGAGGTTGCAGAAGTGTTTTGGATGTTCCTTTGTTTGAGAAAACACAGAGGAAGAGAAGAATTACACATTTTTTTTCTTGTTGCTTGAGATTAGTGGTCAGGACACTATATATGCTGCCTAGTGAGATGCTGGGGTTTCAACCCGAAGCCCCAAATTAAGGTTGACATATGGGTGATTCCCACAGCCCTTCACAAAGGGGGGGTGAGTTTACCTTTAAGCTTCCCTCCAGGGTGCGACCGGCCTCGCAGGGAGAGCCACTGGGTAAGTGAGCCCAAGGGTGTCCTGCATTAAGTAAACAAAGGTCGGGTGTCCCACTTAGGGATAAAAGCTGGGACCACTTGTTTGTCTGTGAGGTGGATGTGCTTTGTAGGGTTTCCTGGTGGGGAATGATCTCCTGCCTCCCTGAAACTGGGCTTCAGTCAGGTCTGGCTTTTGTAAATGTGGGCTGTGTAGAGATTCGTTATGTGGCTTCCTTGGTCTTATGTGTTTGGCTTGTTGACTCAGATGTCTCCTGTCCCTTCTATGGGAAACTGCATTTCACCATTTATTCCACCCATTGTTGGTCGTGTGGTGTCATTATTGGGGTCAGTGGGACTGATGTTGATTATGTATAATCTCACTGACTTGTTTGTACCCCCAGTGCTCACCCATGTACTGACCCTTTTGTATCAAATACAATCTGGTTATTGGTTCATCTTTATGCTGGCTGTGTCCTTTATGCTAGGCCTAATAATTGGCAAAACACCTAGTCAATTAAGAAAATTGACAAATAGGGTCAGCAGTTAGACAACAGATCAGCAAGTACATCCAGCTAAGCTATAAGGACACCGATGGAGAACCACACTCAAACAGAACAGCAGTGAGAGAAACCCTTTGAGGAAGGAACCCAGCAGCTCTATTCCCAGAAGACAGAAAGGCAATCTGCCACAGGGATGGCTGACCAATATGCTAATTGTATCATTTCTTACCCAGATCTCAAATATGATCTTTTAAACAGACATCTGTCTTGAATAATTGGCTGAAGCTTGTTTCTTTCTTGAAGTTTTTAGGATCTCATCACAATTCCTCACTTGCTTTAGTCATACGAACAAGATGTCAAAGGCATGGACATGATTAACAGAAAACAGCTGTCCCTTTTAGTTGGTTAAAGCATTCTTCCTCTTCACCTTTTAATCTTTCATTCATTTAAAAAATAATAATTATGCTTTGCTCTTGTTCTTAAGACTTTTGCTCCTCCAGCCTGCAGGCGAATCAGCCCCAAGGGGGTGACTGCTTCCAGGGAACACCACCCAGGGTGGGTTTGCCTCTGGGTCCTGCGAGAGCATGTGAACCCTGCGGGGCTCGGCCATGCAGGAAAGCAGCCCCTATTGTGTGCCTCGCTTTGGGATGTGTTTGCTGTTACAATCCCCAAATGACAATAGATTCCTTCTATAAACAGTGATTTCTTGCATTCTAGTTTTGCAGAGGAAATCAAAATACAAATTCACTTATCCTGTAAGTTGTGCTCCTTTCCAATGTTGGTTGCCCCAGGTGTCAGCACATACCTAATCCTCCCTGCTCCAGGGTCTTTCAACTATTTTTACCATTTATGTGATGTCTCTGTGTGGTGTTGTTTTCCCCATCCACGGGGGGTTGAAAGCTCTGCTGCAGCCTGCAAGGCAGGATGGAACTCTGTGGGGGTAAGAATGTATATTTAGCCATCAAGTAGCAGTTGTTTGGGAGCCACTCTGTCAAGTGCAAAGGAGGGCCAGGTTTAAGGGCAGTATAAACAGAAATGGCACTGAATGCATCTATTTAAGGGTGATTACTCCACTCACATAAGCCTCCAGCCACCAGCACCAGCTAAAGCAAACATTTGACTTGTGAGCTAGGAGAGAAGCAGAACAGATCCCCTTCTTTCCTCAGGATGTGGCTTCTTTGCAGGCTGGTGTGTTTGTGTGTATCAGGTGTTTGCATCAAGAATGCATTATGGCAGACTCCAAGGATCACATGACTGGTCTCACCCTGAATTTACTCCACAAAACGTCCATAGGGTGCCTGCATGTTCGGCATACCAGGCACTGTAAAACCAAATACTGAGCCACCTTGTTTGAAAACCTGGTAAACCAAGGGTCTGTAGATACTTAAATGTTAGCTGCTGATCTTTAGAGGATTCATGCGGACAGACCTATACCTGGGAGGTGAATGTTCTTCCCTCTCCTAGCTCACGAGTTAAATGATCCTTTTTCACTTTGCTTTGTTTCAAAAAAAGGTTCAATAAATAAGGGATCAAGAAGTCAGATAAAGAAAATGAGAAAACCTTACACATCTAGGAAATTCTCAGTTTTCACCTTCTTCTGTTCACCAGCTCTGTGTTTTGATCTGGCACTCACTGAATTAAATGGTTCTTAGCACAGGTCTCCTTTCCTGCCAAATCCTGTCATCAGTCACTTCAGAATAAAGAACCAGATCATTCTGAAATCCAATCCTGAAATAAATATAGTGGTGTGAGAAACATCACTTCTTTTTTTTTCCCCTATCTCTACACAAAAGTACAGAAACTACATTTTTAAATGAGATTTCTTTTCTGCTCTCTCTGCCATGTTCTCTTGTAAGGCCAGTAAAGAAAATTAAAAAAGCAACAAGAACTGGGGAAAAAGACATTATAGTAGGAATCTCTTCACATACACCTGCAGTTGTGTGGTTAGTTCAGGGGGTATAAACTCATCCACTCAGCTAGACATTATGAATCTCCATTGTCAGCTCCATGTGCAGACACAAGACAGATTCAGACTTGCTGCTGGGACACCTATAACTTTTTCAACATCAGGAGAACATGTATGTTTTCTTTGGATGCACACAGCTCTATGAGGAGTTTCCTGTTTCCACAAGGAACTAACCTCCCAGTGCTGGGGTCTTGTAGCTAGTTCCAATTGTCTCCAGGTCCAGGACTTCAAAACTGGACTAGGTCCAAAAAAATCAAGTGCTTCCCTTTAAAAGTTTTCAGATATTTTACAAATCACTTCTTAAATTTATAAATTTAAGCTTTTTCCATGATTTTCTGACTTGTGAGTATGAAGAATATGCTTCTAGGAGTTTTTTCAGGACAGAGGGTAAAGAATGGAGGGGTTGCCTAGGGTTTGTTTTCCCCTCCAGAGAGAACATACATTCCCACAAACAGCAAGAAAATTTGTCTCCAAATATTGCAAGATTTACAATCAAACTCTGCAAATTGGTAATATGGTACGACCAGTTACAGCAGACAGTTATTTGGCTCCTCCTGCTTTCCCGGACTCTTTCCAGTGGCCATCGACTGGCCCACTTCCCAAAATACACAATTGTCAACTCTCTACTGGGTCATTGTCTTTGACAGAGCCCCTTTAGCTCTGTTCTGGGACAGCTTGTACTGCTTCTGTGGAGAGTCACTCCTCTGACAGCTTTCTTGCTTGCTCAGCAACCTGTCCAGTTTATTGTCACCAGACTCCTACCCAGTTCATAATCTAGGGCAGCCGAGACCTCAGGCACTTCCGCTATCTCTAGGCTTGAAATCATCTGCTGATACTGACTTTCTGCAATAATGCATTGTATCTTTGCTGCTTCCCTAGGCTTACTGCCTGGGTGGGGGAACCACAGCTCTGCAGCTTGGGTTTAGGGTGCAGAACTGAAACAACAGCACGCAGAGCTTCAGCCCTCTTGGGTTCAAAAAGCACTGGGCAAACTGAGTGGTGGGTGATTTCCTGTATGCAAGACTTTGAGGCAAACCAAATCCTGATTATTTGCAAAAATAGGCCTATCGGGCGCTCTTTACTTAAAGCCCATTTCTTGGTGTCCAAAGCATAGATGCAGTTGCCATTGATGTGTTCCACTGAGCTTCTAGGATTCTTCTCCTCCTTCAAGGGCCAGGAGGAGGGCTATCTTATCACCTTTTTCTTTTTTCTCAGTGCCTGTTTTCTCTCTTGAGGGATGCTACTACCTTTAAGTGAAAAAAATGGACATTTTCTCTGGGCGGTCGATCTGTTAATTTTTCCATTACTTCTGATCCTTTCTGGCAATTTTCCCTCCATTTTCCTTGGCACTCTCCTGACACAGCAAGCTTCTTGCTCCTCGGCTGGCTGCCACATCACTTCATGGCCAGCTCCATTTGTCACCAGTTATGGCATTTATAAAAAAACATGTACTGAACCAAGCAAATGTATTGGCTCAAGTGAAGAAGAGGATGTGAGAGACCAGAGGAGTGAAGCTCCTGTGCCCCTTCAAAAAGGGAAAGAAAACCAAAAAAATGCTAAGTATCCTTTTATTTAATAGCTTTGTATGGAACTAAAAATAGAAATTCATGTCCATTCTTTTCTCTTTCAACACAAGTATTTTCTTCACAGAAACTTCTACTTTTTGGTTACTCCATTTTGAGATTTTATTATTTATTTCTCTTAGTTTCACTCATTCAATATTTTATTATTGTCTTAATTTCATCAACAGAGTGAAGAAGAACAAACATATTGCATGCAGAGGAAGCAAAGATGATTCCACCAAATAGGAAACCCACTGCCGAAGGAACCAGCCTCCCTCTGTCTCCTGATGTCAGTATATTCAGAGCTGTGGTCACACTCCAAACAATCGGATAAATTTTCTCTTTTTTTCTCTTTTATCTTTGTTATATTTATAATCAAGTCTTGATGATAAAATTGAGGTCAGATTGTGGCCCCTGCCCTGCACTGCCAGGACTCTCCATGGAGGAGAGAAGGCTGTTCTGTGGCCACCTTCCTTGTGACTATTACTGAGTTTTGGGTTGGGTATTTCTTTCAGGAAATCAGTCAGTGCCAGGCAGGTATCTGCAAGGGTTCTAAAGACTAAGCAAGCCACTTTACATCCCACACACAACATTTCAACCAAGCAAAAGTAAAACAAGGAAAATTAACTGAAGGGATTTCCATATTTTTAGTCTTAAATATGAGCAATGCCCTGTTATGTTCACATAAGGTTTCTTTTTGTGGCTGCTTTAAAAATAGTCCAGGGAACAACAGTTCTTTGTTTTATGAGTGTTCTGTGAACCCAACAGAAACTATTGGGTTTAACCTTCTAGTGGTGCTACGAAGCCACATTTCTTCCTTTGTTCATTCCTCTAAGAGTAAAATGGACTTATATTTGGGATTCTACAAAGAGATCTTTAACAGGGCTTAATATTTTTCCAGCATGCATTATCTTTGGTGGCACCCTTGAGTTAAGGAAATCTGTAGCCTGAGGCTTGTGATCTCATCGTTGTAAGGTGCAGGCTATAAAGCAGAGATCCTGCAGCAGAGGTAGAATGATATGCAAAAAAAATTAACTTAGCCATTCTTGCAGTGGAAGGCCTGCAGGAAAGAAACAGTCTGCAGGGGTATGAAAAACACAGCAAATATTAGAAGTAGAATGGAAAATATTATCTGCATAAAGTAATGCCGGGATGTGAAGTGCACTGTATAATAGGAAGTGATGTTAAGTATAAATAATCTTTTTCCACCTTTGTTTTGAGTCTGTATGTGGGTGAAATGAGGAAATTTTTAATGGGAAAATATTTAATGAAGAAAACAGAGTAGACATACACTCTTCACTGCATGAAGGAGCACATCAGGTATGCTGCTCTGAGTTTTATGCCATGACCCTGACTTTGCTCCATTATCTAAGTACCCAGTAAATCCCTTCTCCCTATGAGCAACTAAGGATGCTGCTGTTCCTACTGAAAACAGCCAGTTTGAAAAGGATGGACAAAATCAGAAGAAAAAGTCAGTTCATTTAAGGGTAGAAATTGGAATGGCAAGTGGCTGAAATAGGAAGGATTTAGACAGTTTGCTGAGCAAAATTATTTCCTCTCATTTTCTTATCTGTTAAAGCCAACATTCACTGTGACAGGAAACATGGAGTGGTGACAGGGCTAAGAGAAAAGGCAATAAAAGCCTCAATTCCTACCAAAAGAAAATTGAATTTTTGTTACTGTAACTAGTTAAATTTCTGCTATATTCAACCACATACATGCTGTGGATGTTCATATACTTTTCAATATGTTATTTATGTTCCTTGGAGAAAGCAAATGTTGTTTTCCTTTCAGATAACATTAGAGCAGTTATATATGTCCTTTGTCAGTATTACTTGTGTAGGAGAAAAAACAGATGGTTCCTTCATACTGAAAAAGGCAAGTACTACATTCTGAGCTTTAGGATGATACCCACAGGCTTGAGTAACAAAATAATCCTGAAGGAAATCATTGTAAATTGAACTATGCTGATTCCAAGAGAGAGAGAAGCTTAAGTGGAAACTTAATGATAATTTCAGGGTCTGGATCCTGTTAGTTCTGTTGTTGATTGCCTTTCCTAATATTGTTCAACTTTTTCCATGTTATTAGCTAGAAGTCCAGAAACTGACATTTTAATCAATTCCACTAGACACTAAACATCATTTTAAAATAGCTGAATCATTTGTAGTATCAGCTATTGGATTTGCAGGAGATACGGCTGTCAACATGATGACCCATACCCAATAGTGATGTAAACCTTATTATCCAAAAAAATGACACTGAATAGAAGCTTCTTTCACCCTGGCAAAGTTCCCAATGTACCTAATGTTCCTAAGATAATGAAATGTTATTACCCTTACAGTTTAGCAGCATATATGAAACAACTAAGGGATCTTCAATTTGTTTTAGACTCTTTCTCATCACACTGACATTATCGTTAACTTTAGTTACTAAGTTTTTCCTACTATTAGAGAGACATTAAAAAAAAATAGACCACTTCAGTTGTCTTTACATTCTGGGGATA
This sequence comes from Athene noctua, assembly GCF_965140245.1. Classification (NCBI taxonomy): domain Eukaryota; kingdom Metazoa; phylum Chordata; class Aves; order Strigiformes; family Strigidae; genus Athene; species Athene noctua. The sequence goes on along the minus strand of NC_134037.1, from coordinate 63,028,195 downwards.
CTTTCTTTAAAATAGAGCAGATGCCTATTGATGAACAAATATGAAGAAGCCCATACTTTTATGAAGAGATACTGCCATTATAACTCTTCTGACCAGCTCCAAAAACCTAAAAATAAATATATTTCAGACAGTTGTATACAGCAAAGAGTTGGGCAGGACGTATTTCTTCAACATGTTCTATTCTACAAATAGAAAAAGGAGAAAAATCCTTATTTCAGACTTGTCCATATAATGTATCCGCTCTCTAAAGTGGCATGGATCTAATTCTGTCAGCTGGTGATACTTGTCTTCCCACTATACCAAATCTATTCAGAGTTCATTCAGGACTGTGGTTTTTGCCAAGAGGTAAGAGTCTTTCAAAACCATTTTCATTCAATTTCTACAGGTTCTGTGACAGAACCTGTAGAAATTGAATTCTTCATCACAGAGAACCTGGTTTTGAAACGTATTTACTTTTTAGTCCTGTATGATATAATTTGCTTCTAGACACTTGAAAAAGACGAAAGACTACACTAGATTAAGGGGAGAAATGAGGAAATGCAATGAAAACACGACCATGTTTGTCCTCCAGGTGTCTACAGTTTTAAACTGACTTATAAGTAACATTTTTATAGTAGCAGACACGGTTACTCATTCAGGAAGAAAGCCATCTATTGACAATAAAAGCAAATCACTTCACTAAACCAGGCCCTGGGCTGCTTAGGACACTCAGGTAAACATTTTTGCAGGTTATAGCTGAGCTGAGCTTTCTGGATGCCTAGAAATGATCTGTCATCTTCATAGCACTCAACATGGATGATCTTAAGTAGCTGCAGAGAATCTATCAACTTCGGCAGATTGAATTTTCCCTTTCAGGAAAGCCAGTATTCTCTTCACATCTCTCTGTGCTCAGGTTTTAAATAACACAAATCCTTTTGCCTTCCATTGCACGTGCTTGTTTATGCTGAGTCTGTATTTTATGAAATACAAAAGCTTTTCTTAGGTAGATAACATGAAGAAATCTAAACTGAATGAAAGGTAGTTTTTCTTTTCTGTAGATACTAATTTGAAAGTTAAGGTCAGTTGGACTGTGGTCATGATCTGTGTATGTGTTTGCCTCAAGTACTCATGCATTGCTTATTGTGGCACCTGATATTATCAAAAGCAAAAGTGAATAATATCCTTGCAAATAAGGTGAGCTATAACTAATTAATTACTTGTTCGGTTCAGTGAAAAGCACAGTCTTTCTTTCCCCAAACCAAGTTTATAGCCATGATCCAAGCTAGTGTATTGCACGTCATGGAGTTTTGAAAGCCACCTATCTGGCCTGTGTCAGGTGAAGCTGATACCTCATTCTTACCTAATAATTTTCATCTGCAGATCACATTTGAAATTGATTTCTAAGGACTATGCTTGAGGCTTACATGGCTACTTCTTACATAAATTCTGATTTTTATGTTGCAAATCATTGTTCTATTACAATGCATTTAAATGTCCTTCAAGCTGCCAAAGCCTAAATATGCTGGCAAAGATTGGTATCAGTATATCTGAAAATACAGAGATTCTTTATCATGATATGCATTCCTGATGTCAGGGAAGGGAAGAAAAGAAACTAGAAAGGGTGTGTGATTGCAGAATTTACTCTTTATGTTAATAAGTATTAACTCTGTAAGGAGTCAGCCCCTGACCCTCTCAGAGACCTGCCTCAAAGAGACTGCAAATGTGTGCCATAAGAGTCCAGCAACCATTACTGGTTTCAGTTCCAGAATATCTAAAGGAAAGAGCGATGATTTCTTCTCCCATGGGGAATTTGGAAATATGTATCTTAATGATGCTTTATACCACTTAAGGAGGTCATTCCTTCTTAAGGTTTTTTGTTAATAGTGTGTGATAACAGCAAAAGTGTGTTTGTAATGGACTATCCAAGTCTGCTACCAGCAACAGATCTCTTTCTGATTCAGTGCACTAACGTATTTTTTCTGGGGTTCTCCAACAATGATAAAATCAGAGGTATCACCTTATTTTTTAAAAATCAAATAATTTGATAATGTGGTAGCCTGAATCCTTCAAGACTCAATTTGATGATATATTAGTCTGCATGTCCCAGACTCTGACTTGCAATGCTAGCCTCCTTTTTGCTGCTCATTAATCTCATTAATAATTTTCTCACTTTTCTAAGTCTTTTCATTAATGATTTCTATTGAGCTTACTTCCACTGAGACAGGAATGGATGAAGGCAGCCTAGCATTTTGGACACAGACATCTTCCTCTCCCCACCCACTTTGTGCCATCCTGTTTATATCTGCTGAGCAATAAAAGCAGAATACTCTGAAGTAGCATGCTCCCAAGTAGATCAGCTTTCAGATCCAATAAAAAATGTGTGTATATACATATATACAAATGTGTGTAAAATTCATATGCATACATGATCTAGCACATGATTCAAATTAAACAATTTAATTTAAAAAATAAACCTTTCAATCTGCTCTGGAAATCAGGAAGACATAGAAGGGCTCAGGGGTCCATTTTTTTACCATCTGCCTTAGGTTTGGAAATCTACTTATAACATCAACTAATTAAGATCTACAGATCTCAGAAGAGAAAGTAACTATTAATAAACACACAGTCATTCAGAAGCACCCATGCCTACCTTTAGCAACAGACCAGAAGCTGAATAAATTACTTACCAATAATACATATCAAGTAAACTTTGTTCTCTTTTCAGGAATGGATTTTGATTTCTGCAAGTGGTGTGCTCATTCACAGACAGTCACCAAGAAACTGGATGCTTGAAAGATGACAAGAATAAATACAGACAGACAATCATAGACAGGTATGCCACAGATTCACAGGGATTCATTACCAGAACGGATATTAGAAACCACAGAGAGTCCGTTATGTTTCTCTAGAAACCAATATAATGCCATCCAAAATCACAATTCATCTGAGTCACTGTGATATTATGAAGAGAGGGTGAGGTTCACCATCAGCTGAAACCAACCTGACGCCCTGGCAGTCTGGCTCTTCCTCTGTGCTTACAAAGGTAAATCTCAATGCAAGCCACCACTCTGATCCAGCTGGAAACTCAAAGCAGACTGGCTCTCTGATCCAGTACCTGTTTGCTGCGAGTTGTTGCTGCTGTAGCTGGTTTTGCTGAGGGGTTTTTTTCAGTTCCTGATCTGGCTGACCACAGCTGCTTAGGGAGTAAGATCATGGAGAAAATGATGGGAAGAAGGAAGGGAGTGGGAATCTATCCCTTATGTTGGCAGACAAGATTTAGTCATCTTACACCAATTATGAGACCAGAGACTAAAGCACCCGCTGTAAAGGAGTGTAGGTACAACTCTAAACATCAGAGAGTTCTTAATGACTTCCAGAAATGCCTTAACCTGTCCTACCTGCAAAAAGGAAATGCAGAGTAAACTACAGCATTAAGGAAAGGCATGAAAACTTTGCAAAACTGCCAATCTACATAACATATAAGAATAAAAACATTTATTCAAAAAGTCAACGGACAAGAAACAGGTGTATTCTCTTCCTTAGAAGAATGTCCAGGACTGTTTTCTGTGACAATAAGCAAGAGTCCTCCACTTCAGTATTAGCCACAGGGCCTACAGATTTAGAAAGCATAGTTTAATGAGAATCTAATGTCCATTTTATTAATTCCTAACCCCTCCTAATTTACTGTATTCTCCTAACTCCTCTACACAAGAATCAAAGGCTACTACCATTTAATTAAGTTATAAATCTAATCCTCTTCCTAGTCTCCATAAAAAGCTAAAGAAAACTTGTTTGCTGGAGATAATACAGTATGTTCACATCATATGTCAGAGTGCTTCCTGTCTGTTAAAATGATAATGAATTCTCTACAGGTGCAGAATGAGTTTAAATATATTATACTATAAATATATTTTATATACAGTAAATATATTAAACGAACCCCCCAAAACCATTAAAAGTGACAGATTCACTCCAGAATAAACCTATATACTAAGTGAATACTTTGCCTCATTTTTCAGCTAGGTTAACTGTATTAGAAACAGGGGAAAGGGAAGGTGACTAGTAGGAAAAAAAATCTGGAAATGGCAGATAGAAGTGTGAAAAATGGAAGACTGAAAATGGAAGCTGTGTAAATCCTCACCTGTGAGAAAACTAAAATCAAGCCCTGAATGCTCTCATGGTGTGGGGGCACATAATCTGTGTTACAGTAGCCTGAAAAAATTGGTACATAGCAAGGAATTTCAATATATCTACTGTGTTGACAGAGAGAGGGAAGGCAATGTGTATTAAAATGAGTAATCTTTTAAACTGTATTTATGAAATGGCAGAAAGAAGGAAAGAAGGATTTATCTGTCCACTTGCAAACCTGTCAGTAAGATCCTGGTAGTATGGAAGGCTTCATAAAAAAAAATTTCAAAGCACTAACCAAGAATGAAAATGGGAAACAGGATAAGATGCTGAGGAAACGTGCCAAAGATAGATCATACCACCCTAAACTGGTATCTCTTTTCAAAATAATAATTTTCTAGACAAACTATGCAGTAGATCTCATCTGCTCTGACTTCAGTGAAGCATTTCATACTGTAGTTCATGTGAAATGATTAGCTAAACTAAAGAGAATTAGGAGGAAAAATATGCTATTAACCAGCAAATAAGGAAGAGACAAGTTGGGCGGGGAGGGGATGTATATGGCTTCAGGGAGGTAATTAGTGTTTTTCAAGGATCTGACACGGAACTAATCTTACCAAATGGAATTTATTATCATATTTAAGAAAACTGTACGTTTGTGCTGATACAATTTTCAGAAGTCACTAAGGGTGTGGCTAAACAAGAAGTTTTTTCCAGGTTGGTAGTGTTCCTTTGAAAGTTGGCCTCCAAGTTGGCCTCATGTACCGCAATTCACTTCATGTCAAAGAGCAATCTCATATCACACACTGGATTCCTGTCAGAGGAAAAGAAATTGGAAGATGTCCTCCATATATATGTGTATATATATAAAACATGTTCCAGTCCAACTGGCCCAGTTCAGTCCAAACAGCCCAGGCAGAAACTAGCCAAGCAAACCCTCTGAAATGTAATCAGTATGGACAATGGCTCCATGGTACCAAGCACAAACCTACTCCTGTTGAGCTGCACTGACTATCTATATAGCCTAAGTAGGTAAGTATTATCAATATGAAAGAGATCGGAAGGAAAACTGAATTGTCTTAATAGGCTGGAGTGAAATGGAATTTCATATTAAAAGTGAAAATAACATGTAATTAGAGGCCCAAACAAACACAGTATTGCCTACAAAGTAGGAACCTATTCTGAGAACTTAAAAATCTAAGTGCTAAACCAGTAGTATACTGAATCACAGGGTAACTGAGCAACTAGAGTGATGATTTCTTTAAAAATATGAAAAACAAGCCCTCAGAAATATCAATGTATTTACAACAGATATCAGGTTATTCCTGTCACATTTTTTCAGTAGGAGAGCAGTTGGCTGTTGCAATGAAATCAAAGTGCTGATAAGAATTTCCAGCAGATAAGGGAAGTATATTTATTGGCAACTCATAATTAATCTGCAGTAGTTTGCAAAAGCAATATTAGTAAATTAAAGAGCTTAGTGGGATTCAGAAATGGATGTTTCTGTGAATGCCATCCTGAATAATTACACTATCCGGAATAAAAACACAACAATGGTTTTATGATTCTTCCTATGGAAAATTCACAGTGATTGTAAATTACTCTTCTCTAAAACATTACCTACCTGATTTAGAACCAAGACAACAGATTAGACATACAGAATTCCATGTAATACAGGGGGTTCTTATATTTCAATTTCAACAAACTATTCTAAAATAAAAGTATTGTAACTATCAGATTTTCGTTCTTTACGAGACTCAGGATTGTAATCGTGCCAATTGTCATTCAGAGAAGTAATACTATTAAAAACTGGGCTTTATTGAAGGCATAACATACTCCAATGAGGTTAGTTTGAAATACTGAGTCCTAAAATACAAAACAACCTAACATTGCCATACACAGAGCACTGATGAAAGAGTTAATAAATGTGACCTTAAAGTTAAACATGTGATAGCTGTGATAACTGCAATTAATTTGTCCCCGAGTTTAATTTGAAAAGGTTTAAACAAAGGGCATGAACTTGCCCTTGAGTAGCTAAATCATACTAATTGAAGCACTCCTACCTTATAATAGACCATTTATTCCATTTGCATTCTCATATATACATGCACACAGTCTTGCTAAAAGATTTCTACTTGCTCATCATAATGCCGTATTTGGTAGGAAAATTAACAAAAAAAAAAAAAAAGATAGTGCTGGGAAGATGAAGGCAGAAGTTCCTGAAAAAGGGTCAGAAAAAGACTCATAGAAAGAAATAAATCAAGAGTGTAAGACTAAAGCAATCTGGGAACTCTACAAGCTGCCTGAAAAGCTCTTCAGAGAGAAAACTGCTGCTGTAAGTTAAAACTTTTTCCCAAATTTCACTTAGCAGAAATGAAAGGAGTATTAATGTTGTATTATAAGGATAAGTAAAGCCAGCTCTAGATCTGAGAAAGGCACTCTGATACAGTTGCAAAAAAATTACTTAGCTGTCTAATATATGAGGGGAACAGATGTAGATGCCTACCTCCAAAACTAGCAGTCTCAAAAATTCAGCTCCAGTTAGAACATTAAATTCCGCTTTTTTGCAAAATCACAGTGGTGGTGCCAACTCGCCTTTCCATCCCTTACACACAAAACCCATGATGGCAGAGCAGCCACCAGGACAGGTAACACCATGCCTTCCCACCCATGAAGCCCTGTGCAACTGGGCAGCTGGAGCATTTGCCAGTCCCCCCTGCTGAATACTGTGTGGCTCTGCGTGGAAGGGTTATCTTCATTGGCTCACAGGGAGAGTAAACTGGGCTCCCCAGGGGAGCAGTTAGAAAAATCAGCCTGGCAAGAATCCAGCCCTGTTTCAAGGATTTTATTCAGTGACATTTCATGTAAAATACAGAAGCAATCCCAGAAGAGACTCTGTAACCCAGCATTTCTGCTCTATCACCGCAGTGTCAGGCTCTTTATTTCCTGATAAAACTGACCCAGTAAATGAGCAGAGTGAAACAGCGTTGCCCAGGAGGGAGAAACAGTCCTTAACATCAGCCTAATCCATAGGTAGTGATTAAGATGCTTGAGAGGTAGAAAAGGTATTTTTTTAACCGTCTTAGGCAGAGGAAGGAGCAAACTCATCGCTTGCACAATGTAAGTTATTTCTTTTTTAAGTTATTACATATAAAGGATGCAGTACCATAACTTTTTCTCTTGCTAGATGTAAGGTTCAGCTTCTTATTCCATGAAAAGGCTTGTGGTGTAGCTATACAATTATTTTCTCTGATGACAAAACTAGTTTAAAACTTCCTGTCTTTGGCTTTTTTTCACCTGCAGCTGTGGGGCTGCACAGAGCATCAGTAACAGAAATTATTTTAAAAAAAAAAAAGTCTGTGAGCTGGATTAGCAATAGATTGATTATATTTATGCCCTCTAGATACAATTTAAGATATGCTCTTCTCTTCACCAATTCCTTACTTGCCAACTGTATATGGCTCTCATTTTGGCCACTGTAAGGTTCCTAACTCTCCTCATGTATTGCAAAGGGTTCAGACATCTTTGCCCTACTGCAGTTTCTGACTTCCATATATGAAGATGAGTGTTTGGGCCTTCTGAACATCTACAAGTTTTCCTGACTTGCGCTTCAGTTGGAACTACCAACAGAACATGGAAGGATGCAAGGTCCTACATTATCCTTAAAGGAGGGGATCCTTCCCCTCTACATGGCACTGGAGAGGCCTCACCTGGAGTGCTGGGTCCAGCTCTGGGCTCCCCAGTACAAGAGAGACATGGACATACTGGAGCCAGTCCTGTGAAGGGCCACAAAGGTGATGAAGGGACTGGAGCATCTCTCTTATGAGGAAAGGCTGAGAGAGCAGGGACCAGACAGTCTGGAGAAAAGAAGGCTCAGGTGGTATCTCATCAATGTGTATAAATAGCTAAAGGGGGGTGCAGAAAAGGAGCCAGGCTCTGAAAAGAGCCTTGTGCCCAGTGACAGGACAAGGAGCAATGGGGACAAACTGAAACACAGGAGGGTCCCTCTGAACATCAGATAACACTCTTTTACTATGACCAAGCACTGGCACAGGTTGTCCAGGAAGGTTGTGGAGTCTCCACCCTTGGGGTTATTCAGAAACCGTCTGGACACAGTGCTGGTCAACTGCTCCAGGTGGCCCTGCTCGAGCAGGGGGATTGGACCAGACAACCTCCAGAGGTCCCTTTCAACCTCAACTGTCCTGTGATTACCTGAATATTTAATTTTGGGGTAATTTGGGAATATTTTTGGAGTTGGTCTGTCAACCACAGAGTTTCTTTGTATTGCGCTAATTTGATTTTTTGCTTTAAGTCAGTAGCTTTACCTTTGTCTCTCAAGTGGGCAAACTTATCCAAACTGAGTACATTTTTCAGTACCAGGTATCTATGTTAAAATTAAAAGCTCATGCCCTGCTATACTTATAGAAGGACCACTATTAGCACATATGATAGCACCCCAAAAAACAGTCTTTTAAGCTATGATTTAATGTTGTTATTAAGGAAATAAAAGCTTACATCATCCATGTCTTTAATAGTGTTTTCCATTTTTATAACAATACTTACTGCCAAACTAAAAAGAACATGATGTTCCTTTATACAAGATTTCTTTATATTAAAATCACTTTGAACAGATTTCACATTACATGGAGAAAAAAAAATATTCAGCCTTTACCTGTGTAGGGATGTAACTGAAATCAATTAGTCACAGCCAAATATCTAGTGGCAGGCTAATATGCACAATGTTATATACAATGTTATGATACCTAATTATAATTTGATATGGAAGATTTGAGATCATAGAGGAAAAATAGGTCTTACAATGGGTGTATATAGATAGACATTTTACTTTATTTCAAAAAATAGCAAAGGTCTTAAGAACACAAACCAGAAATTTATTAAAAGCTTCATAGCAAAATATTTAGCCAACTCTGTTACAATATATAGGCTTGAGGTCCTAACAGTTAACACTATGCCTCAATTCACTGAGCAAGTAATGCTCCTGATACATAAACATTGCGCAGTTGAAACATGGAGCTGAATATTTAAAAAAAAAAAAAAAAAAAAAGGGTATTTTTATCTTTGATCTTTCATAATCAAAGTAATTGAAGAACAACAACATTTTAACAGGTTTTATTATTTTTGGGAAAAGTCATTAAAAATAATTCCTGAGTATTTAGGTTAAGTGAATATATCAAAAACGACCAATTAAGACTAACAACCTGTTAGGTGAGCCTTGCAGCTTGACATGACATTCTCTAGCATGGCTGTCATGGCAGGATCACGGCCTAAATACCTTAATGAAATACATGAAAACCTTCTGGTATGCACATTCAAATGGTCATTTTCTTTAGCAATAGCCTACAACTGTCAACCATGAAGCTTGCTTTGCTGAGGAAAACATTGTTTTAAATGTCACTTCCTTTTGCAAAATCTTGTAATGCAAATTGCCACAGCTAAGCCTCCAGTGAACCATCACACCAACAATTATGTGAAATATATAAATCAAAATTTAGCTAAGGGGCTTTCATACTATGTTACTATACATATTGAATTTTATGCTTTGTATCAGTATTTTGAACAGAGATCCAGCTATTTAGCTTCTTGCTATTGTAGTGAGAGGCAATATATTCATTTTCCATTATTCTCTTCAGATGCATGTCACAATATCATCTTACTATACACAATGTTTCTAAAATCCTGTTGGCATTCATCATGTTCCTATGATTTTAATTGAATCTGTGTATTTTGATTTTAAAACTGCTGCCAATCAAAGCAGTTTAGAGAACTAATCCCAGAAGAATTTTCAGATTTCTTACTTTAGGTATGTCTTCCCAGAATTACAGGATTAAATTACAATGGATGTAGAAAGATTATTGAACAAAGCATAGTTAATAATTCACAACACTGGTATTCACCTTGACCAATTACAATGAATTCACAAAAATGTTTTTAATAGTACCCACTCTTTTCTATCCACCCACCCCAATATGTAAACAAGTTTCTCACAATGACAATGGCAAGACTGCAGTTACCGAGATGTACCATATGTGAAAGACAACACCTAGGATAAAGGCCTGGATTTGACAATTGCAGGATGTACTCCTGCTCACTTCCCATTCTAGACTGCAAGCACCACTTTTAGACTCTTGCAGTCATTAAATAAACAGAACTTACAGGTAAATGAAGCTTTTTTTCTAATGCAGGCTTCTGGCATCAGATTGATGAAAAGTAACATGCGTCTATAGAACAAAAGAAATAATGACTTGGGAAAAATTGGAATCAGTCATACCAAAACTCTCTGAGCAATGTATTGCAATGTAGTGCAGCTGTATGTTACTAAGACAAAAAACTCTTGGCATTACAAAGGTGAAGATCTCTGTTCACACAAGCCAATTTTAATGGGCTATTAAGCATTTGGTTAAAAACAGGCTTGTACTAGTCTCACTGAAAAGGAAACATTTGTCAAAATGTTTTTTTAAAAAATACTGTATGACATCTTCTAAATTGCAATTTAAATATTAAAATCTTGTTTCTGAAGTTCCTCGCTTCAGGTTGTTACTCAAAAACTCATCATGTTCAAAACTCAAATTATTGTGAGATCTTGATATCATAAGAAGCTTTTCCTTATTAGTAAAGTCTTTCTTGACTGCTGCTTGTGGCACAAGTAACCTATCCATTGGGTCCTCTTTGTTTTCTAGTTTCATATATCCCTTACTGTTGCTCCGATCCAGTCTGGGCCAGCTGGGGTGTTTCCTTTGTTCAGCTTGGACAGTGAGCGTAGACGGACCCCTGTCCAAGTCCAGGGACTTCGAATGTGAAGACAGAAGATGCAAAGATGTGTTGGACCCAAACTGTTTCCTGGCAGCGCCAGGGGATAAAAGCTTTCCAGTGTTTGGTCCGAGAGTCATAGAAGATTTGAACTGATCAGATGGAGTGTCCACAAACGAATTGTGTCGTGGCAGCATGGCAGCGGCCGGTCTGTAGGATTCATTGGTATCAGTGAGTGGAATGGCCAGAGAATCCATCGACAGATTTCTAGACCGACTCCTAGTGATCTCTGAGTCCTCAGTTATGTTGTCTATACTGGGCTCATCAATAACACAGTTATTCAGTTTAATTACTGGCAGTGTGAAAGCACTAATGGAAGATGATACAATGGATTTTGTTTCACACTTTATAGAGCTAGTGTTTTTGTCATCTGAAGCCTTGCTCGAGTGAGGGTAAAGTCCAAAGACTGAACCAGATTGCTCAGTCAGCAGAGGTGGCAGGAGGCTACCAGTGGTCCTGTCTTCATTTAGGGTAATCTCATCTTCTTCAGCAGAACTATCCATTCGAAAATTGCTCTTGAAGCCAGAGAAAGGCGCAACCGTGTTCGCAGCCAGCCGTGATGCACACGAGCTCCCGCTGTGCCTCAGCTCTCCTTCCCCCAACAAGCCAGTGAAGGCACCACTCAGCTGCTTTTGTTCCTTGATCCGCAGAGTGTGGATGTCTATTACAGTCGAGTATATGTCTCTCATGTGTATGATTTTTGTTTCCTTGTCACGGTTTTCATGCAGAATGGCATTTGCACAAATAAAAATGAAGATTCCAATGCCCATAGTAAAAGGGCCCAGCATTTTCATTTTATCTGAGTGCACATGCTGTTCAAAGAAACGAAATAAAATGCTTCCTTCGCTTCTCAGGATCTGGGTTTCATTTACAGGTAGATTATCTTCAGATCCTAAAAGCTGCTCCTTTTGTGGCCAGTATCCAAGGATGGCCATTGCAATTCCAAAGAATGCGATAAGCACTCCCAAAACAAGGAAGAATCCTGATGGAGAATAGAGACGGATTTTGCCCCTAACAATTACTACATCTGCCCTGGGACGACGTCTAACTGGTCTCTTCTCCTCAGAAGCTGGTGCTGTGGCAAGATTTACATGTTGCTGAGATCTGGCAGAGTCTTGCCTTTTTAAGGCAGCCAGTCCTGTTATGACTCCTCCGGTTGCTATCATAGTTTTATATTGTGCCCTGGGGAAAAAAAAAAAAAAAAAAAAAAAAAAAAAAAAAAAGCAGAAATATTGATCAAAAACTGTGTCTGCAATAATAATTAGCACTTTGTCAATCTGCAGATATTTCTTGATAATCAGAATATTCATTACTTTAAAAAAGCTACTGTATCTTAATCCAGTTATGACACAGTAGCAGTTTTCAGATTCACATCACCTTAAAAATTTCCAAAAGTCTTTTATCACTATAAATATAGAAATTAAATCTTCCATCAGTGATACAGACAGTAGCAGAAAGCTAGTACTCTTAGTGGTGATATACCAGGATTAAAGATGCAAATAGTTGATTTATCTCTGGACTGGTCTGCAGCAAAGTCAATAATGTATTATATTACCTTGTATGCATTTTAGATAATTTTAGCACTTTAGCTAGTAGTTCTTTTAAAACTTCTCTGACACAAAATGAGTATGAATACAGATCATTCTACATATCCTCTTTAAGAGATCTTTCCTTACAGATTTCAGCATGTATTAATACGTATTTATTCTATCATTTAAAGAAGCTTTTATTAAGCCTATTCAGATCACCTGAGTCTCAAATACCAGAATCCTTTTTGCCTTTCCTAATAAGGCTGATCCTCTTTTATGCATATCTAGATCTTTTTTCTCCCCTTCTTGGTTCCTCATGGACTACGTATCAAGTAGATCAGTTTAGTTTACTAGATAAGAATCTTCATAAATTTCAAGTTCATCAATTCGAAGCTTCATCATTTTATGAGGAAATTTTTTCATTTTAGACCTACTTTCATACCTGATTGTCTTTTACATAAGAAATATTAACCAGCATGAGTCTGAAAAGAGAAAGCCATGTTTGATTGTTTTTCATGAGTAAGAGTAACAAATTAAACAACACAGTTCAGAAAAATTATATTTTATTTTACAAGGCATCTTATAAACAGACTCAAAAATAATTTCTGAGCTTAATTAATGAATATTAGAATGAATACTAGATAATATCATAGAGTAAAATTAAGATACTGGGTATGAAAAAATTATGTTCTCTTTGGTGGCCTTACTAGGCTCAGAGATAACAAAAGGCTGACAGTCTGTTGCAGATGAAGAGGCTCCATGTCAGAGATGGGGATGGTTTAACAAGCAGACAAAGCTGAATGAATAATGTGAGAGGCTGAAAAGCAGAGTCAAAGCAAACAGGTGACTACTTGCAATTTACAGGCAGTAATTTTCATCAGATCTCTTAAAATACTTAGGTTATTTAAAAAAATAATGCAGTGCACCCATGACAAAAAAAAAAGAAAAAAGAGATTAGATCTATCATCGGATGATAAACAAACAACAGACTCTGTATTTGGACACTACCATAGATTTCCAGCACTGCAAGCGGGTGTCACATAGGCATATCTACAAACAGAAATTGGTCCAACCCACCAGTTATGAACTTGATTATGATATTAACAGGGAATCTGAGATAGGTGGCCAAAGAGAAGGACCAATCCAGCAAAAAAAAAGTATCTAGTGTTCATTATCATCTGTTCAGCAGCAATTCTGACGACAGACAGAAAGGGTAACAACCTTAACTCCCTCCCTGCACCATCATTATTAAAGGACTGAGTGCTTCCTCTCTCCCCGTGACAAAACTTTTCCCTATGAAGGAAAGACCTGAAAAAAGGTCTAGGGATACTAAGTATACAGCATTTTCTGAATTTCTGAAAGAGAAATTCGTAGAACTATTTCAAAACATCTCAGAAATTTCACTTGAGTGTCAGGTTTCATGTTCCTAAGCACTCTGAAAATTCTCACCCTTTGCAATTCACTTCCATTTTTATGCTATCATCTGACCAATTTCAACAGTTCAATGCCAATGAATTTCTTGAATGTTTCATAAAAAGCCATTTTTAAAAAATGTAACAATTAAAAAATCTCCCAAAGAACTTTATTTGACATTGATAGTCTTTAAAAATTAAAACAAAACTTTCTCATATGCCTATATGTTTAAAGGTTTCTGCTAAAACAGAAGATCATTATTCTGTAAAACAATGTTTTGCATCTCTAAACGTAAATAAATAGGAGTCATCCATTATAAAAGCTGTTACATTTTGTCAAGACTCAATTAAATGTAATTAATTTTATCTATGAAATAAATTAAGAGAATTATGGCATATCTTTAATGAAATGAATAGTAATTTAGCTATAATCTAGTTCTTTTCCAGACCCCAGACCTCTGAGGGGGACAAGGAGTTTGCATATTCATATGCTATTTTACAGGCACAAATCAACCCACTCTGTCATTCTCAGGGCTGCCAAGGAACTGCACAGGTACGGCAGGTTAGTGCTAAATCCACACTCTGCCTGTTGGCATGTCATTTTGTGTACTGTACTGTGCTTATCACAGCTACCTGGAGTGTACCAAAGGGTGAATGGAATAAGCTCACATCTGCTTGCTAAATATTTTAAACATCTTGGGGTGTCTTTCTATAGAGGTTCTCATCTGCAAATTTTGCAAAAATTTCAGGAAAACCACATCTCAATTTCATTATTAATTGGTCTCCAGTAACTTGAAGGACAGACAGAAATTGAGATCTCTTAAAGTGGGAGAGAACGTGAGATCTCTCAAGTCACACGGCTGGCTTCCACCCAGCATTTCAGGGGAACATGTCATTCCTCTGTTCGCTTTACCTGTATCAGAATTTGGGTGCAGGGGAAAAAAAGTCTGGCTGCAACAAGATACAAACATATTTTATAAATATTTTATAATATTGAGTTCACATCAATATTATTAGATCTTCTTTCACTGGAAAAATCACAACCAGGTGCGTAAATAATAATTTGTAATAAGCCACAGTGTTGGTAAGGCTTATAAACTACTTAATATTAACATTTGAATTTTGATCTTCTCTACATCTAATGAAATCAATAGTATTAATAGACATGTTGATATGAGATGATTTCACTTCATGTTGACAGCTTTTTAGAAACCAATTACAATAAAGTGCATATTAAGATGGAAATCTTTTTTTAGAAAATATTATATTTAGAATAAAGTCACATTGTAGATACATTTGATTTATTCTGAAAATCTGTTTAGTTTCACCACATGAGTGCCAGTGACAAATGCTGCTTCTCTTATTTAACTTAGTACAGTGATTACATTTAGTTTTATCCTGAAGTCTGAATTCAAACTTCTGAAAAAGCAAAGATTTAGAAGACTGACTCAGAGGTAAATAAAGATTACGCTAAGAGCTCATACAGCATCTCTTCGATGGCACTGTGAATGACACAGGCTGGTTCTAAAACAAATCGAACAATGGTAAAATGGATGTGGAATACAGAACAAAAAAAAAAAAGAGACAGGCCTGTAATTCATTTTATAAAACACTACCGTCTTGCTGATACAAAAGCACAACAGCTGCCAAGCTCCTTTTGAAGAACAAATGTTGAGCAACACTCTAACCTTGTAGCTGCTCTGTTTGTATCATCTTCAGTGAGAACATCAGGTCCAAAGACCTGGACAGCTTAGGGTTTTAGTCTTGAAAGCAGCAGTGGCCCAGATTTACCTCTACATTTAGCTTTGCTTTGCATTGTGCTGTTGTTACAGAGTGGCCCTGACACCAGTCCTGTCAGTCACTCAAAGATCACCCAAGAAAAGCTTGTCTTGGTAGAGATCCTGTAAAGCAGCTCCTGCTCACTCTCACCCTCCCTCTGCATTGTTCACACAGAGAATGACTCAGGCTCTTGACGATTCAGTTCTAACCTTTCAATGGCCATTAGCAAGACGTACTTCACCTTTCACCCAGGCTGCAGGCTAAGCCCAGTCCTCTGCATCTGGCACGCTTTCTAGGAGATGTCCTAAAAATCCCAGCAGCAAATAGAATAACAGGTTGTTGTTTGCCCCTGTGCTGGTTTTGGCTGGGGTAGCGTTAATTTTGTTTTGTAGTAGCTAGTATGGACTATGTTTTGGATTTGTGCTGAAAACAGTATTGATAATACAGAGATACTTTCATTATTGCTGAGCAGTATTTATGCAGAGTCAAGCCCTTTTCTGCTCCTCACCCCACCCCACCAGCGAGGAGGCTGGGGGTGCCTAAGGAGTTGGGAGGGGACACAGGTGGGACAGCTGACCCCAACTGACCAAAGGGATATTCCATACCGTATGGTGTCAGGCTCACCATATAAAGCTGGGGGAAGAAGGAAAGGGGGGACATTAGGAGTGATAACATTTATCTCCCCCAGTAATCGTTACGTGTGATGTGGAGCCCTGCTTTCCTGGGATGGCTGAACACCTGCCTGCTGATGGGAAGTGCTGAATGAATTCCTTGTTTTGCTCTGCTTGCACATGTGGCTTTTGCTTTACCTATTACACTGTCTTTATCTTGACCCATGGGTTTTCTCACACTCTTCTGATTCTCTTCCCCATCCCACCAGGGAGGAGTAAGCGAGTGGCTGTGTGGTGCAGTTGCTGACTAGGGTTGAACCATGACAGCCCCTTAGCATGAAGAAAGGACAGACTTCCCAACAACTGCCACTGATAGATATCTCAAGCGACTGTAGCCTCAGTAAAGTCTGCATACCGCCATGGAGCTGGGACAGAAAAAAGGAGTCAAAGATGTGGGTGACACCTGCAAAAGTATGGGTGGTGAGTAAGGAGGCACAACAGTGGCTGATGCCCATTTAAGAGAATACTAGAGCCAGAATAATAAACTCATGCAGGAAAGGTTTGCAGATGTGATTCAAAATGGGTAATAATAGAAGAAACACCAGTCTGGGATGCAGTGTGACATCTGCTTCTTCCTTACATTACACTGGCTACCCAAGCCAAGGCTGCCAGAACGGCTGAAAGGGATTCTCCTTTATCACCTTTCTATATGGGCAAATGTTGCTCAGATGCTCAAGAAAAAGCTGTCATAAAAGAAACTTAAGCAAAAGGATAAAAGCAGCTTTCACAAAACAGTTTGTTGTGAGTAACCACTAGACTTGCATTCGCCAAGCAAAGAATGAAGTATTTTTCCTAATCAAATCAGGAGGTCAAACAAATCAGCAAAGAAATGGTAGATTCACTCTGTGATACAAAGGTAAGGCACAGGTAAACTACCACAGACGAACTGTAATTTAGCACAGCTGGACAAGGACCCTTCTCTTCTACCAGTACATCAGGCTATCACTGCTGATCAGACAGAAATATAGTGCATTTATGCTGCTAGCGTTACCCATGTCTGACTTTGCCAGCCTAGAGAAAGGGAAGGAGGCAGGTGACTTGGGGACTCAAGAGTAGCTGCAGAGCACAGAGCAGCTTGAACAGCCTGGACACCTCCACAGAGACGTAAGGCAGATGAGTGACTCAAGAGTCTTTCTGAAGCTAGGAGCCATCTACACAACTAATACCCAGTTAGCCTTTGGAAGCTAAGCAAATGACAAAATGGGCGGGATAGGATTTGATGGGATTTGAGCCCAGTTGAGTCACTGATTGATTTTCCCAGATACAAGAGATGTGTCAACTGCAAGAGCCTATTACAGACTGCACATTCCTGTTTTAACAGCAGCTGAGGCAAGAGCTGCTATTTAGACAACAGCTTAAATGCTCGGCAGCCCAGGAAATTCTGGCAGATGTGTGTGCAAGAGCACAGATTCAATGTAAGGAATTTACTTCAGAGCATCTTCTAGTGGCTCCAACTAACTTCTGGTTCCACAAACTATAAACTTCTTCTTTCTTTCTTTTACCTCTGAGGCCTCCGTCTTAATACCTCTTTTCTCCCTAATGACTAGTATCACCTTAACTGTACTGCTGTCAACTAACTTTGTTTCAGAGATGGTTTAACTATTAAAAATCTAATTAATCTCTCAGCAAATGTTCTCAACTTTAAAGCTTGTTCTCAAGCTTTAAAGCTTGGGGCTTCTATTTTAGGTACCTGAAAGCTTACCTAACTTTTTCAACTATTTAGGGACTACAAAAGCAATTACTTCTACCTACAACTAAGGTTTTTTGAATACATATGTAGTCATTTTAATTATACTGAGATCTTACACTTAATTTTATATGTATACTAGCAGCAAAGATAGGAAGCAAACTAAATACTAGAATGGTATTTCTTTAATATTGTTTTATTTCAGATATATTTCAGTGTCCCTTACCAGTTATGATCTTTGTAGTTTGCACAATTTTTTTTCTCATTTACTGTCTGAAAAATGACTGAAACTTAATTATGTGAAATTATCAAAACTGTACATGCCATTTCCCTGCAGTTTAATTTCATGTAAAACTTTCTGAAAAGTAGAGCTCTTGTGTTTCAGCAAAGAATTAAACATCACTGCAGCAAAAAGTAGTGTGTGACAGAACCTGATTTATATTTCCACAGCATGTTCTATCTTACTATTTCAGCTGATTTCGGTACTTGATTTATCATTTAAGTGACTAAATTTCAAATTTTAACAAGAGGAAAAATTTTGCCATAAAGGAAAGTTTCTTTTACCTTTGATAAACTCAAGAGTCCTAGAAACGAAGGGGGTATGTGAGAGACTGTTTACTCATACAATATTTATCATAATCAAGAATGCAAATGATAAAGTAATAAGAGAACTGACAAATGAGTAAACAAATCAATATTAAGTTGTATTTAACACATCCATATTTTTCTCCTGATGTACAATATATACATATCAATATGTTATCTATGTATAGAGGTTGTCAGCTGGTACAATCTGTTCTATTCCAAAGGTAGAAATATGCAACTTTCTAGGCCTAAAGAGATTAACCATTCTGGCAGAGATAATACAGTAATAGCCAAACAGAAGGTATTCCACAAGAAGCAGAAAAAATAATCTCAAATTACATTTTATTTTAGCAGTTTAACAAGCAACCCCCTCCATTTGTGTAGCATGCCAATGGGACTACCTTATGATAAACATCTCTTCTTCATATCCATTCCTCAAAAAATGACCTGATTGAACAGATTAAAAAAGAAAAGCAAGCAAGCAAAAGACATCTTTTATATTCATGAATATGGGGTATTTTAAGTCTACTTTAATTGACAACAGGTGAGAAGAAAGCATGTGAAATGTGGTATTAAAAATCTTCATAACCTCAACTGGGATTTTAAAGTCATGCTAACAAAAGCCAAGGATAGGAAATTGCATGCTTATTTAAAACATTAAAGCTTTGAAATTTCAGCTGAAACAAACCCTTTGGGTTCAAATTCCATTTAATTGTGCCTCTTTTAGACTGTAAAGGGATAAACTTAGGGACTAATCACGTCCTTTTAACCTCCTGGTTGCCAGCCAGATTATGAAAGCAGGCCAAATTGTGCAAGCAGTTTCACAGCACAGAAAGGAAAAGGCAAGCTGCACACGGGTCAGGCAATGCAAAGGCATGAGCGTGTTCAAGTGGCAGCAGCAGGCAGAAGGTCCACTGCAGACATTAAAAACTGAGGTTCCCTGGACATTGGTAGACCATGAAGCTGTATCAAATGGTCTGTATTTGCTTTACAATAGTACCATGTTAAATAGTAAAATCTTTGTACCTGAAAGTGGAAAAGAAAGGCTTGGTATTAAGGACATGTCAACATTTTTTGGGAAATCTGAAGTCTAGCAGTCATCCATTTATTTAAAAAAAATCTAATGGCAGTGGTTTTCAAATCTACACTGTGCTGGTCCAAGCAAGACTACAGGGGTCCAGCACTTAGTTCTGCAGAATCTGTGAAAGAACTAAACATGGCACATCAGCAGTTTCTTAAAAAAACTGAAATTTTTACTGCTTTAAGGAATCCAGGGGGGTCCACAAATTGTGAAGGACAGAAATTCACTGATTTGGAGTGGATCTAAAGTATGGACTGAACACACGTTGGAAACAAAAGAGAAACGGCTCATTGTTCTACTATAAGAAGTTGGATACTGAAACAAACTAAGAAAGGAAAATTAATTTAAAAAAAAAAAAACAAACAAATGCAGGCTTTAATGAGAGTTATGAGATCTCATTTTTATACTGTGTCACACTGGTTTCAAACATGCAAAAAGGTACCTTTACATGGTATAAAGAAGAATAGCTCCCTTTTATCCAAGTGACTTGTATGCAACTTTCAAGTGTGGCAAGTAGTTGAAGGAGCCACACTGAATCCACACTGAATATATCAAGTCTCCGTTTGGACTCACATCCTAGGCCATGGCATTCCCTATCCTGACCTTTATGATTGTCTGCTGCCTTGTGTTAAAGCAGGACTCTCACAGCTAGGAAAGTCCAAGTATGACCGTGAGTAACCCAACTTCCCAATCCAGCCTTCCTCAAAATCTTAGACCAAATGTCTCCATAATGACTCAGCTAAAAGGTTATGAAATTACCCCACCACAAAAATTACAACAAAAAAATCTTTTACCCTCTACTATTACTTGGAAGGGGGGGGGGGGGGGGGGGGGGGGATGACACGGACGGGATGGACACGACCCATCAAAAAAACCCACAACACACTAAACTAGTTTTATAAAACTGTACTTCATTACTATTAAGTGAACAACTCAACAAGGAATAGAACTTAGTTACGCTTAAAGCTACAACTGATCAATACCGAAACTTTCACAGCTAATCAGTTTGTGTCCACAGTAATGCAAGTCTCTCCTTCCTTTAGAAAGCACAGTGAAGTGAGCTCAAAGAGTGCAATTTCGGTTTTCAAACTACATTTTGGGACACACTGTCTAACCTCTGACTCAGCAGGTCAGAGCCCTTGTTCATATATACAGTGTGGATACAGGATCATATATATGATCACTGCATAATCCAAGCTAAGTGGGAGCTCAGGAGGTCTCTAGTCCAACTTCCCTTCATGGTCAGACCAGGTTGCCTAGGGTTGTGTCTAGTCTGGTCTGCAAACACCCCCACAGAGCTGGCACAGCCTCCTTGGGCAGCCTGAGCCACTGCCCTACTGCCTCAGGGGGAGAAAGTTCCTCCCCATAGCCGGTCTGCACTTCTCTTGTTGCAGCAGTCCACTGCCTCATGTCCTAACACCATGTGGCACTGTGAACAGCCTGACTTTCTTCTTGATCCCTCCACACAGGTACTGGGGGGCGGCTGTTGTTAGGTCCTCCCAGAGCCATCTCTTCTCCAGGGCTGAACTCACCCCACTTGCTTGTCTGTTCACAGGACAAGAGCTTCAGCCCCCAACCTCCCTGGGCGCTCCAATGCTGAACTTGTTCCAGTCTGCGAATGCCTTTCTTTACGTTTTACTGATGTAATTTTTTTTTTTTTTTGGAAAACACCTGGGGGTTTATTTGGCTCTAAAGTAACTTGAAACAATTCACCAGTTAACTATGGAATTTGAACTAAAAATTTAAAACTCAGAAATACTGATAAACATAAGTGTAAGCTAAGTGAGGATGCCTGTTACCCAGATATGGGGAATGCCATGACTGCATTATTTAAATCACACCAAACAAAAATCCCTTCTGAATGCCTTCATCACTTACAGTATCTGCCATATACATTAATTATTTCAACTATTACGCCAAGGTCAAAAGTAAGGTGAACACCCAGCAGTACTGCACAAAGATAAATGCCTGAGCTGCTTATCCTCTTTACTATTATTTCTTCTTCAACCTGATCCTTTCAGTGGGTCATATATTGTAATTCTGTGCAAAATCAGCAACATTCAATATTGGCAGCATTACACAGAGCTCATTAGCCACTCACAAAAGCACAGAGCACACATCAAAGAGAGAAAGAAGGAATCTGAGTTTCTATACTTCGCTTTCAAGACACTGCTCTATGACTTGGCCTAGATTTGGTCACAAGCTTTTGGCTGGCCCAGTTGCACACACTTTTAAATTTGTTCTGTCCTTAACTACATCTATGGGCACACCGCAGTAAATCAGGTGTGAGGCTACAGAGGTTGATGGATTTTACCAATGTAAAACTCACGTAACATGAGGTTGGCACCAGGTCTCCTATGTCTAGAACAGCTTCCCAGCCATCATACACTGAACCAAACATGTTCTCAGGCCACAAAGCACCTGTCTCATGCAGCGTAAACCCACCTGCCCCACCATCGTCACGTGTTACGTCCCAGATTCCCAGCTGTCCTGCTCTCTGTAGCTGTACCAGTTTAGCTCAAGTCCTAGATGACAGACACAAGCTCTCATGCACTGGATGTATTTGTTTGTGGAATACCTGCTGTAATCTCTGTATTCACTGTATTAAATTATCAATAAATTGAGAGCTGTAACTTGTTTTCAGAAGTGTGCGCCAATAACTTCTTTACTTATATACAGAAATTTTCATCTCTTATGCACAGATATATCATGTCCTGTTCCAAAATATATTACAGAGCTACAACAGAAAGCAAGAAGGAGCTAAAAAAAGGCTGTGGAAACAAAAATGGGAAGCAGCTTTATAAAATTTGAAGAAAAGGTGTTTAAAAGGTGACTAACTAATAAAAGTTTTTTCATTTTCTTCCTAGAAGAAAAAATTAGAATATGCATACAGGAAAATAAAAACTGGATATACTAGACTTTACTTTTGCTTTTTATTTGCTTGCATTCTCCAGTTTGTCTGAACCTTCCTACTAAAAAACAGCTAGGGTTTTTTTAGCCTAAATTGAGTAAGGTGATAACTGTCCTTTATGACTAAAGTGACAAAATCTGTTTCTAAGCTATTTTTGCACTTTAGTTTGCGTAAACCCATTTTCTAGTGAAAATCAGTACTACAAATGGAAGCAGATATTGGCTATAATATTCATGATTATTTTAGACACATTTTTCCATTCACATTATTAGTGTTCATATTCAATAATTAGAAAACGTACTGGATTATCTCTGTTTACAGGTGAAATAAGTAGACTATTTTAAATCTTTTATGCCATGCAATTGATCTGCTTTCACTATAAACAGAAAGTAAAGCTTTTATTGAAAATAATCACTTTATGAGCACAATCTAATTTAAAATGTGTAAAAGAAGCATGTGGAGCTTTATGCATTTATTCTAGTTTGCGGTTTTTTCAGTTTTTATCTTTTAGACATTACAAAGAATAAAAAGAAGGAGCTTCTTAAGAAAAGTGAAAACTGTGAGATATTACTAAAGCCCAGCAACCCTAGAACTGAAATCCGAAATGCACAAAACTAATGGGAATTCTGAAGCAAGCTCACACAATGCAGATCAGAGTATTGATCAGCTATCAATCACAAGTCATGAAACAAATTTTGTAAAGGTTTCTAGATGTTTTCTGCCTCAGCCTTCACTGGAAGGGCTCCAGTAACAACACCCAAGATGTAGAACACAAAGGCTGGGACTTGGAGAATGAAGAACCTCCCACTGCAGGGAGGAATCTGAAGGTGCACAAAGTCCATGGGACCAGGTGAAATGCATTTGAGGGTCCTGAAGGAACTGGCAGATTAAGTGACTAAGCCACCATCCATCATATTTGAAAAGTTGTGGCAGTCCAGTGAAGTTCCTGATGACTAGAAAAGGGGAAACATGACCCCAGTTTTTAAAAAGGAAATCAAGAGGACCTGGGGGACAACAGGCCAGTCAGTCTCACCTCTGTGCCTGACAAGATCATGGAGTGAATCCTCCTGAAAACTATGCTAGAGGACATGGAAAATAAGGAGGTGATTGGTGACAGTCACCATGGCTTCACTAAGGGCAAATTGTGCCTGACAAATCTGGTGACCTTCTACAATGGGGTTACAGCACTCACTGGTGAATAAGGGAAGAGCAACTGATACCATCTACCTGGACTTGTGCAAAGCATCTGACCCTGTCCCACACAACATCCTTGTCTCTAAATTGGAGAGACATGAATTTTACAGGTGGACCACTCGGTGGATAAGGAATTGGCTGGATGGTCACACTCAAAGAGTTGCAGTCAACAGCTTGATGTCCAAGTGGACAGCAGTGATGAGCGCTATTCCTCAGGGGTCGGTGTTGGGACCAGCGCTGTTTAACATCTTTGTTGGTGACACGGACATTGGGTTGAGTGCACCCTCAGTGAGTTTGCTGATGACACCAAGCTGTGTGGTGCAGTCAACACACTGGAGGGAAGGGATGCGCCATCCATAAGGACCTGGACAGGCTGAAGAGGTGGGCCTGTGCAAACCTCATGAAGTTCAACAAGGCCAAGTGCAAGGTCCTGCACACGGGTCAGGGCAATCCCAAACACAAATACAGGCTGGGCAGTGAGCAGATTGAGAGCAGCCCTGCGGGGAAGGACCTGGCGGTGTTAATGGATGGAATGGATGGAAGACTGAGTATGAGCCAGCAATATGCACTCGCAGCCCAGAAAGCCACCGTATCCTGAGCTGCATCAAGAGTGGCCAGCAGGTCAACGGAGGAGATTCTCCCCCTCTGCTCCACTCTCATGAGACCTCACCTGGAATCCTGTGTCCAGCTCTGGGGCCCCCAACATAAGGACATGGACTTGCTCAAGCGGGTCCAGAGGAGGCCATGAAGATGATCAGGGGGCTGGAGCACCTCCCTTATGAGGACAGGCTGAGAGAGTTGGGGTTGTTCAGCCTGGAGAAGAGAAGGCTCCAGGGAGAGTGGAGTGGCCTTCCAGTACTTAAAGGGGGCTACAGGAAAGATGGGGAGGGACTCTTTATCAGGGAGTATAGGGATAGGATGAGGGGTAACAGTTTTAAACTGAGAGAGGGTAGTTAGATTAGATGTAAGGAAAAAATTCTTTCCTGTGAGGGTGGTGACAGACTAGGACAGGTTTCCCAGAGAAGTTGTGGCTGCCCCCTCCCTGGCAGTGTTCAAGGCCAGGTTCTTCGGGGCTTTGAGCAGCCTGGGCTAGTGGAAGGTTCCAACCCATGGCAGGGGGGTGGAACTAGATGATCTTTAAGGTTCCCTGCAACCCAAATCATTCTATGATTCTATGTTTCTAAAAGACTGAATGTATAAAAGCAGAGTAAAAGGTATGTTCACTGTCATCTGCTGCAAAGGAAAGGCATGACAAAACACTCCAGGGCTCAGTGTGCCAGATAAATTCAGTTTCCTAATAAAAACCAAACATGAAACAAGATAGAAAATGTTAGGAAGTATCTTCATTTACAAGCACTACGATTACTGGTTCTTCAGTTCCTATGTGCAAAATTTTGAATAAAACAGTGGCAGGCACTTGGTATGGAGGTATATAAGCACAAACAAAGCTGGAGTGCTTTGGCTACTATTTACACTCACAACATCTAGCTTAACTAGCAATCTGTTACTTGATTTAGTCAGAGGTGAAATCTCCAGCCTAGACACACACTTAATGTAGGCAGTGACCAGCTGTCATGAGACCAATCAAATGTCCTTATCTGCACTATATGCTCAGTTAATCATGTTAATTAGAAGGTTCTAACAACTGTAATTTCCCACCGTAGAGTCCAGTAACTGTAAGATCAAACAATAACAGGAATAAAATGAAGTAGTTATGTCAAATAAGTCTTAAGTAATATACCTTTTAGGTATGAAATCAAAGCTATTTGCTCCACAACTGTCTGAGCAAAGCTTTCCCTCTGACCTAGAAAATACTTCTTGTTCTATAAAATGTACAAACTCAAAGGAGTAGGAGTTAGCATTCTGTTTACTGTCAGAGACCTAGGACCAATTTTCCAAAAAAAACTCAAATAATGCAAGAGACTAACTCTGAAAAGTAGTTAGGTATCTACACTGTTTAGTTGTACTTGGAAATTTCAGTGCATGACAGAGGCACAAAAAGATGTTAATTGCCCAACTTAGCAGAACTTAAGAACATAGGACCAAAAAGTAACTTTGAAAGCCACAAACTTAACCCTGCTACCTGTCCATTAACCCTGGCAGCATTGTTTTATATTAGTGGTCAAGACACTTGCCTGGAAAGTGGGATGTCCTGGGTGCCAGGCCCCTCCACCAACAGGAGACTTTTTTCCCTGTCATTAGAATTGCAAGGGGTCTTTGGAAGAACTGGAATTTGAGTTCCTCAAGTGCACCAGCCACAAAGTGAGAGTATTTATATGGCCAACAGAGTAACTGCTTCAGCACAGCTGTGGCCCTATCTATCTTTATGCTCATCTAGTCAGTCGTTGCTTTCTGAAATCTTTGACAACTATGATCTAAGGAACACTAAAAAAAATGGGTCAGCATTAGGATGTCTTTTACACTGAAGATCTTTGCACAAGCTAACTTACCCTGCCAAGAAAGACCAACCAGCTCCTCCTAAGGTCTCTGTTGCCATAACCAGCAAGGTCACAGTATCTGAGCTGTCACATTTAAAGATAGTTCTAGCATGTCTACACTAACTTTCAGTCCACTTGCAGGTGGACTCTCAGGTAGTGACAACATCATTATATTAATCCACAGGAGCAGAAAAAATAGTGTATGAGGTTTAGGTTATTCTGTGTTGGCAAACCAATTAGGTCATAATTATATCATAGCTATTATCAGGACATTAATAATGGAATAAAAATTTTTTGGGGTCTCAGGAATGACACAAAAAATAAGTAAACTGATGCTATTCCCAATATGTCAACAATAGTTTCAAATGCTAGATACAAAAAAGTGACAGTGAAGCAGTATTTCATAGAAAATGGAAAACACAGTTCAAAAATACTTTTGGTATCCCACACTGTCAAGCTTTTTTGCCCATTAATGGAGATGGAGGTCACAGAAATAATTGTTAAATTAACAGTAAAACTCAACCATGTCTTCAACTTCAGACTAGAGTGATCTAGCCAGACATCCACATGGGGGCATCAGTAGAACCTGTAAGCATCCACACTGCTACTCAGCTGGTTGACTGGTAAAATGCAAGTTACAAAGTACATATAAGAGCAGCAGTTTCAAGACGCAAATTAGTATTTCACATGTATAAAACAATAGAAATGGCAATATGAAGGCCATTATGTAAATTATCCCTCACAAGCAATTTCTTCTGTACTTTTTAATCAACTTCATTATCACTTGTGTTATAATAACCACTCTGTGCTTTAACACCCAAAACTAAGGATACTGCAAACAGGAAGAACCCGTAGGCAGCTAAGTAACCTATGAGTAGGGAGATGCTAAGAGAAAGACATGTTGAAATAACTGTGGGTCACATTTATGGAATTGTATCTTAAGCTTTGGTATCAGAATTCACTTATACAGATACATGATTTGCTTAGTAAATCCCTTTTTTCTTTTACAATGAACAATCTGTGAACAGCATTGGGGGTTAAAACCAAACAATTCCTTGGTGGTACATAAAGTAAGGACAGTTAAATGGAGCAGAAGAACTGCTACCTCCTCGCTTCTACTTGCTTCCAGAATGCCCAAGTGTTGTTCATGCAGGGGACTTCACATCTACTACAAAACTTTCTTTTGTAACCCTTAAAAGGTTGGCCTCTCTCACCTCAGACATCTACACTCCATCCTGTTGCTCTACATTTCAGATATACACTGCTTTTCCAGGGACCAAGGCCTCTGAAAGATAGCAGAGTTGCTGTTACTTCATTGTGCATCTATGAATCAGCACATACCTGTCCAGCTATTTTGCAGAAAACCAGCTCCATCCAGTTGTTCCAGTAAGACTGAGTCCCTAATAGACAGTCTGTGCAACAGTAGGCTGCCAGACCTGAGAAAAATGAGAATATTCCTAATACATGAGGAATGATAAATGGCACTGCTAGCTAAAGTGTGGTGCCCTAGTTAAAGACCTACTAATGGATGCACTGCCGATAGCATGCTAGCTTATCCAGTGTGTTGCACAATTTCAATCACCTCCATTCACAAAGTCTACACATCCGTGTTTTAACGTTACTTGAGCTACCCTGTGTAATTTAAAACATGATCTCAGTTGACCCATATGATCAGGACAGATGCTAACACTGACTGATACTAGGTAACATTTTAATTTTAGCTGGAGATGTCAACTTTTATTAGCGTGTATTATAGGTTGCAATTTATTCACAAAAAACCTTGCAGTTTGTTTTTTTTAGCTCCTTGAGTTCCTTACTTACATTGCTATTGCTACATCATTTCATGTTATTACTATTTTACATACTTTTCTTTAGCCTGCATAAGTCACTGTTATTTACAAAGATAAATATCAGTTTAATGAATATCCTCCTGACTTACACAAGGCCAGCATGATGTTCAGAATCAAGCACTTACAAGTAAGGCACGTTTAAACTAAAATGAATGCATGACCAAAGTTATTAGAGGCACCTTGTTAAAAGCTGTTGGTTGATCTGTGATGCAAATATAGACAGCATAAACAACTAAGAGATAATATATCAATGAGGAGTTAAAAGTCAAGAAGACAGAAAATACAGAGTCAAGTTTTTGCAGTTAGTGTAAAATTTACATTTATGTCTCATGACTTTAGGGTCTTCTCAGCTCATCACAGAGCATCTGTAGGTATCAGTCAGTCTGTTATGTCTAACCTTTAGCCCAATTTCTGAATGCATTGCTGAGGAGAAAAGAAAGAAAAGGTCAGTAAAACTCATCAGACTACCAAGTACCAACAGATAGAGTATGGGTTACTTTTTTTCCTTTTAACTACTTTAACTACTGCAAAATTACCAGCTCTGTGTAAGAAAAGCAGGATGAAGAAATGATGAGAGAGATAAATAGAAAATGTACTTACAGGTTGAGCAGCAGGAAGCTGCCAGCAGTCCACCATAAAGTTTTCAGTTCAGAGTGTAAGGGAAAGAGTGAAATACAATGTCACCAATTAATTATTTTTTCAGTAGAAGGCTAGCAATGTGTTACCAAATTACTTGAAATAAATTTATTTAGACAGCTAAAGCAACAAGCAAAAAGAAAATTAAAATTATCCATGCATAATTGAATGTATTCACTAAAATTCATAGAAAATACATGAGTACTTTTTAGCAAATGTTTATTTATGATTCCTCTTTCCTCACAGTTGTGTTTAAAGGTCAGTGTTCAATGCTTGTTCCTCCTGGTGGAAAGACAGCAGCAACACCAATGTAAGTGTGGAGTAAGAGGCAACGGGTATTAAAACACAACAGACATTATGGCACAGCTGGGACTATCCAGATTAGTGCAGTTAACACCAACCTGAGTGTGTCCAAAGTAAATCAGTCTCTGGTTTTGTGAGATACTGTGCTAACAGGTCAGTTCTGAAGACAGGTACTAAGGTAACTCTTTCACTTCCTTGTGGAAGCCTTGAGGGCTTTGATTCTGCAGAAAATGCGCTTCCTAGAAAACCATGGGTAAAATAAACGGGTTGGACAGCTCCATCAGTATACATATCCTAATGAGCTCAAGTTCATTATGGGACTAAAATGTGAATAAAGTAATTACTACTTGTTCAAGGCCATGGAAGTACTGCAGCAATGCCACAGTAAGCCAGATACATGAGAAAGTGAAAGGACAACTGTTATTTTTAGCAGAAATGTGCCCAAGAATTAGCAGAGCAAATATTAGAAGAAAAAAATTCTGTACAACATGAACTGAGCTTGACATCTGAAATAGTGGCTGACAGACCTGCAAACATTGACGACCACCCAGAGTGAAAAAAGAGGCAGAGGAGCCTGCAGAGAGATGAACCAGATCATGCAAGTATGTGCAAACAGCCTGGAACATCAGAGATAGAATGTAATTTAACCAATGCAAATGCCAAAGAAATGAAGATAACAAATGAGAACACACTAGGAAGCAAGGAAAAATCAAATCAACAAAGAAACCTACGCAAGCAATGAAAAAACATGACATATGAGAATTAAACCAAAAGGGAAGGTAAAAGAAGAATCTGGTTATGAGAACTGTTTGATTTGTAGGAAATGTGTAGGGTCTGTGGGAGTTAACTAGTCAGATACACTTGCAGCTGCTGGCAGATTTAGAAGCTGATCACATCCTCCAGGTTCAGCTGGAGGATAAGATTTTACAGAACAAGAACCTCCTTTGCCTTTCACATCACACTTGCTTTTCCTCTACAGAAAGGATCAACCATCACCTGCCCAGAGGCTGAAATGACCACTTCACAGGTGTTTCATTTAGGCTTCTTTACTCTTCAGTTTCTTTATCCTAGAACATTGCTAAGACACTAATATGAAACAAGAAAACTTGCTACAGAAGTCATGGACTACTCTAATGTTGATTCAGTATAGCCAATGAACACAGCCACCACTGGACAGAGGATTACACAATACTCTGGGTGGTTCATAAGCACCTAAACCTCACTTATGCCAGCTGGCTCCCTTGGAAATATGCCTGCATTGCCCTGGCACATGCATACAGCTTCTCACGCTGCCTTGATATCCCAGGGTGTGTTCTAAGTGAGGCACATCCCAACTGACAGCGTTCCCAATTCCAGCCAACTCTGATGCTTCTGCCTTTCAAATAGTTGTGAATTTGAGAAAAGATTTAACACAAGCCTTCTGCAATTTTTCACAGCTGAGTTGCTGAGTGGGTGAAAGAATGGGTCTGAAGAGAGGGCACTTGCAACATCCCTGCTGTAGCCCTCGAAAGCTAAATTCAGAAGAGAAAGATCCGAAAATAAGATGCCTACTACATAATTAGAAATTTCTGTACTATCAGAAAATAGGATAGGTTATGTTGTTATTTTTGCTGTTGTTGTTCTTGTTGGCAAATCTCTATTTGTCAGAAGG
The DNA here is from genome assembly GCF_965140245.1 of Athene noctua. Lineage (NCBI taxonomy): Eukaryota > Metazoa > Chordata > Aves > Strigiformes > Strigidae > Athene > Athene noctua. Next base: position 62,997,533 of record NC_134037.1, on the reverse strand, counting down.
TTTTATTCAGGATCTCTGAAGGACTTCTGGTGAGCTGCAGACTGCAACCATGAATATTGCCAGCATTTCAGACTGGCTGAAAGCTGCATTTACATTTTTCACTTGGACAGTCCACCTCCATACAGTTCCAAGTCACATTTTACAAGCCATGGAAAGATGCTTGTATAGTAGACCTCTATTATGTGCTTACTAATACCATGTGGCAGCCTTTCTGTGCCACTTACACAGAAGGAGCCTTCCATATACCTCGGAATAGTCAGTGACAATATTGAACCTGATGGTTTCCTAAGGGCTGTTACTACATGTCTTTGCCATAACAGGAGCACAACATTCAGCTCATTGCTGCCATGCATGCTGAAAGCAGAGACAACGTATTAGGATCTTAGTGCTTGATATTTGTCTGCTTTATTTAAGCTGATTTAAATCTGCAAACAGAAAACCCAGCTGTGCACTCTTCCTAACTTTGCAGTTCATAATCCATATGCAGATCCACAAGTCTAGACTGAAAACTCCACATCTGAGAAGCAAAAAAATGACCCATTTTACAGGAAGCTTGTGTGTGCACATTATATGGAGCCAGGGCAGAACTTCAGCGGATTGTGAAACAAGAAAAACCCAGATGAGTCAGCCTGCTTTGGGACCAGCGGGACAGATTCCTAAATAATCCCTAAATTAGCCTGGAAGGAATTATTGCTTCTCCAGCTCATAGGTCTTAACAAACAAGACTCCCTTGCATGCAGTCTACATGCAGAACCTTTCTTCATAAAATATTCTCACACTAAAATCATTACAGAAATGTCTGTAAAGAGTGCTAGTGTTAATGGCATCATCATCCCCTGGTGCCATAAATATCATGCCATGCGATCTTGCTCACAGACGATCAGCATATGTAGTGAGATTGTAATTTTCTTTCCATCTGAGGCAAGATACAGATCATGCAATACTTAAAGCAGACCATGGTGTCACCTAAACTGCTTTAAGAACTGCTGGGACATTCATGTCACTCCAAAAGCTTCCTGTGAGCTCAGAGGTGGCCAAAAGTTGAGATACAAACGTGACATCTTTTCCTAGCTTGGAAACTCACAATCCATGCACAATGCAGCACCCTACTCCTCCCCTGCTTTATTCTACTGTTGTTCTACTCATGAATAAGCACAGTGACACCTGTCCTTGGTAGCTGTCATACAGTCCTAATTGCATTACACTACCATGTAGTACTTGTTTCGAAAAAGCATTGCTGAAGAACATTGATGAAGTGCAGTACAGCCAACAGAGTATTTCTATGAAACCTTCAATTTTCCAGCAACTCCTGATTATGTTCTGATTTGAGCTGTGTGACCCAGATGAGCAGCACTAACACTGATTTTTGAATTTAAATACAGACACTCTGGCTTGGAGAGCTGTGACATGCTGAAATTCAATTGAATTGGGCTTGCCCTGGCCTCCTCCTAACAAACACTTTGCTGATTAATCCAATCCTCTTCTGAACTTATGTAGTTCAGGCTACATTATCTGTTCCCATTCCTCCACAATGAATACTGTCTACCATTTGCATCCCTGATTCAGCACTGATTAATCATAAGTCCCACATCACTTTCTTTGTACTTTGTTGAAACAGTTATCACAGAAACATACTGCTTTAAAAAGAACAGGGGTGTTAAGAAAAAGACAAAGTACACATAGGACCTCAACACGTGTTTTGGGGAGAGATTTACAGATTTAGATTTGTATAGGCTGCAACAAGCATATATTCTTCAGAACACCTTTATTCATCTATGTCTTTATTCCTATCCTTTCCTCTTGACAGAACATGTGGTTGTACTAGAGGTCAGTTTTTAAGAACTTTTATTTCACCAAGAATTTAAGTACATTACATCCACGCAGTGTCAATTCTTGAAGAATGATGTTAGCCATGGAATACTAACGAATACTTGTTTACACTACTGGCATATGGAAGGGGTAAGGAAGAGATGATGCTCCAAGCTAAGCAATCCAAACCCATGTTTCTTACCTATCAAATCATAACCAGACTTCAGCATACCAGAACCTACTCTTAGACAATATCATAATAAGGTCATGTTCCAGAATGCCCAAATATAGCTATAAAAATTATGTCATCAAGAGATCATCACCAGTAGAATTTAAAACACTTTAAAAATTGTAATATTAATTTCCTCTTAATGGAACAACTAAAGCATAAAAAAGCTTAGCGTAAAACTAAAGAGTGATTCAGAACCTCTTTCAGAAGTTACCTGGGAATCTTAATTCAGAATAGAAGTTTCTAAATTACTCAGAAGTTTTTGACACTTTTACCCTTAGGGTCTGAACCTGCAATTACAGAAAGGTTCACCTTTAAGCATCTGAACTTCCCAGTTTCCATCTGTTAACTGGGCCATGGCTCTTTTGCTCTGACCTTGGAACACGTACTTCAAATTCCTATTTACTAATCACCAAGTAATTGTTATAACTGTTTCCCTAGACAGCTGTTCCTTCCTCATTTCTGCCTTATTCTCCTCATACATTACCCTTATAAAGAACTGGGTTTTAAGACTTTCAGGAAAGGTTTCAACAGATGAATTCACATCTTGACGTTTGTAGCTCTGTAGGGATTTACTGTCTAGCAGTCTTTGTTAATGGGAAAAGGAAGAAAACCCGTTCAAACAAGAATACACAGGCCATATTGTTCACTTCCCTAATGTGTTTGTTTAATGGGTGATGTCTGTCAATATTTTGGGACAAAATATCTGTATTTTCCACTCTTTATTTCAGTAGTCCGGTCTGCTTGGGGTTTTGAGTTGTACAGAAAAAGCAGATTTAAATTACATTAAATGACACCCAAATTAAGTAATTCCTGGTTTAAATTACAGTAGGCTTTATATAGCAGTAAAATATAGGATGTGTGTTTGTGTGTATAAAATAAATCTGTTAATTCAGAAGGCATTAGCAAAGATACTATGAAGGATTTACCAGTCTTTTTCCAAAAGGACCTAATTATGAAGTCTTTCAATTTTGCTTTTTTAATGTGTTTCCTTGTAGTTCACAGCCCACCTGTGAACTTCTGAAGGACTCTCCTGTAGAAAATTACAGGGGAGGAGAAGAAAGAATAATATATCTTAAAGGTACAGAGAAAACATTATTTATTATAAAATATTACTATGACATATGGGCAACAGCAATATTTTTTTCTAAAGCTGTCAGTTTAGTATTTAAGCTGAGGACTTAGCATGAATATTATTAACATACTTAGTAACAAAAATGCTGAAATATATGTAAATTCAAAATTGTGCATCTTTCTATTGTTGCACTGTGAGAGACGACTTGTAAAAACAAAAAACAGGCCTGCGAGAAACAAGGACTGAGAAAAACAGCCTAAGAGATAAAAGTTAGCAGGGGGAGTGGAGGCCCTCTGAGCTAAGGAATGCCTCAAACACTCACAAGATTAAACTATAGTCAGGGGGTGGAAGGTGGGGAGGTTGAAGCTGGTAAGGCTGCCCAAATAACACAGGATGCAGCTGAGGGGGGGAGCCCTGTGGAGGAGACAGGCCGATTCTGCTCTGGTGCACCTGGTCAAATTTCAAGGGCCATCTGTCCAGCGAATGCCCTTTGCTTCATTATCCACAAAATGCAGATTAAAGTTAGCACCCCTCAATATGCTAACAAAGACCGACAAGATCATGCTAGTTACACCATCCCATGAAACACCTTACCCCTCCCCATACATGGGATACATAGGTATGTGGGCCAACCTAGGGGACAGACCCAAGGAAAATGTGTATAAATCGAGGGGGAGGGGGACCCAGAGAGTGAAGTGAAGCAAAGACAATGGATGCCTCCTGGAAACCTCGATGGCGGCACTGATGAAGAAACCCAGACCGGTGATCTCTATTCCACTCTATCTCCCTCCTTTCCTTTTTTCCATTTTCCTTCACTACCATTAAGAAATGCAAGGCATAGTGTATTGTTTGCCACAACTCATTATATACTTAGCCAATTATCACCTGTCCAATTAGTACATTGTGGGAAGTTAATAAATGTTTGGACTTCGAGACTTGTCTTACCGTTGTCCGCTCTGCTGGGGATTTACAAATCTGAGTCACTTGTCTCCCTCATCTGAGTGGGAGGTGACATGCACAAATGACTATACAAGGGCTACATTACTGAATCTATCACACATTCAAAATTGATTGGTTTACACAAACAGAAAAGTAAACATATTAACAGAATAAACAAATTATATAAAGCTTTATTTTTCCCTGTACAGTCTGCCTTGCTGCAACATTAAAGCCGGCCCCTAGACACAGTCTTCATCATAGGGACCTATTCATATTTTACATTTAATATTCAACTGCTCAGTAAACATTGTGTTCTTTCTCTACACAAAATTAAAAAGAAACCTATGCTTTGTACCATGTCAACTAGAGGACTTTAACATTCAGATTAACTTCTATAAATATAAACTCTTGCTAATTAGGTGAAAATGTGTCTTCAATTGCTTTTTAAATACTCTCTTCAATGCTGCTCTTAAAGTCAAACTAAAATCTAGGAAGAAAACAAGTAGTTTTTACCAATGGCAAAGACAGCGCCAGATATTTTTTTTTAAAAGTACTAGACTGGAAAGGATGTCTGGTTTGTTACTTTACAGTCAAAACCCCTTTATCATCTCTTTCAATAAATCTATAGCACCCATTTTAAAAGTGAAGTATTTGTTCCACCCTTCCACTGGGATTGCTTTATCCCAATATTTAGAAATATTCTTCTCACTTCCAGCTCCATTTTATTCTTGGGTTATGATCATGTTATGCTTGCTTACTTTTGTGCCACATACTCTGAGACACTTGAAAACAACTATATTTTTTGAGTTAGCTGCACCTCTGCTATTGAAACAACCCATTGCTGTTTTTCTCTCTAATGAAATAATTTGTTATGGTACCTTCAGAATTCCCAGTAGTATTAAGCAGGACAGATTCATCACTTCCTACATTCTCAGAGAACTTGTTTAATCCAGCAATATGTTAAAATGTATGCTAAACTTTAAGGATATGAATATTGAAGCTGACCTTGACAGCATTACAAGCGTGCTTCACTTTTTTTAAGCTAAAATGCTCTGGGCATTAATAGCTTGAAGCAATTATGCTCCACAAGTTGTGGACTGAGGCCAAGGGAGAAGGAGATCAGGATCTGAGGTAGCCAGTACAAAGAACAAGCACAAGAGCAGATGTAGTGCATCAAGAAAGGATAACTTAGGGTAAAACATTTTGCTGTTCATTTTTAACACAGTAATACTTACTTCTTTAAGATCTTACCTATTAACACTAACAATATGTACCATATTCACCGATGATGCATATGATGCATTAGAAATCAGAAAAAAAGTACTCTACCTGACATTGAGGGTTTCCTTATGTAAAGTAGCTAAAATGTTTCAAACCAAGCTATTTTTAAGCTTAAATCTATTACGATAAATAAATGTAAAAATATTTGCAAAACATCATCATATATTGCAGACTGAAAAATGCCTTATTCTACAGTACAGACCTGAAGTATTCTACTCTATGTGCTCCCTCATGCAATAGAAAGCAAATATTCAAGTATCATGCTATGTCTTCCTTCTCCTGCTTTCCCAGATTCTGAACCTAGGCTTTCCTCTTCCTAAAATAATCACAGTAATGGGATCAAGAGGTGGGCTGCAACCTTTGGTGCCATCAACCGCTGTGAGGAAACACGGAAACTGAACTGAAGTTCCATCAAATAAATGCAGGATCAAACACTCAGTGTTGCAAGGTGGTGGATGCTTCCCAGATGCACAAATTGGGGTTAGGTCCTAACACCTTCCTGTTCCTGCAGTTCTTTCCTGAGCTGTAATCCTGCTGAAGTTTTTATGTAAAAGATTCACACAGAGATGCTGAAAATCTCGCATAAGTAAGTGCTGCTGGATCGAGGTGGTACTTTTAAATGGACTGTAGGCTTTAAGACTTTTACAGGTTTGGCACTGTTACTGTCTTTTGACTTACTAGCTGTTTCAGAAGAATCTGAAGTTTACTTTTTTACTGATAAGTGACTTTAATCCATATAAAGGCATTTACGCAAATCCCTGTTTTTGATCCCGCAACATAAAGTTGAAGAAGGGCTACATTTTTCATACTTTTTTTCCCTTTGCTTGATTCTGGGTTGTTTGAGGGTTTGATTATTGTTTTTTTTCCTCCTGATGCTCTGTGTTTTCCTCATTGTCACCTCAACTGATTTTCTTTAACTATTCAAAACTAACATGTTTGACAGCTATGAAAAAATAATAAAAAAATTTAAAACCCCAAATAAACCCCCCCAAACAGTATATACTCCTGTCTTCAGTAAATGCTAAAGGCCTTGGAAGTCTTTTTCTAACCATAAATGGCTGATTTAGTGACATTCCTTAGAGAACATGCAACATTTTATATTCGAGATTATCAGTTATTAATAACATGATGAAAATATATATATCAACTGTATAAAAAAACCTTCTAAAACCTGGCTTCAAACAATGATCCAGTTATAACAGTAGTAACTACCCAACTTTACTATACTGCAGAGAGAATTTTGACCGTTTCCCTAAACTTTATTTGTAAAAACCATTCTGATGAGTCGTGGCAGTGGAACATCTTACCTGGTATCTTCCCTCTGTCTAGTAACACACATAAGAAGCCCTGTTGCCAATTGCAAGGTGTACCAACCACAGAAACCAAATTTCTCCCTAATTACCTTTATTATAACAAAAAGATACTTTGTTTTAATTTTCATTATTATTGCCAAAATACTGTCAGGAAATATTTAATCTTTTGAAGATTACAAAGCGTTTGATTTCAAATATGAAATGCGAAGTCTTGTTTCCTTTGGTCAGTTTTTTCATTTGTGGAAGGCAGTCCAATTCTCACATAAGTGAAGAAACACCCTCATTTATTTTACTCATTGATTTCTACACATTCACCTTGTCTTCCATTATATGTCCCTTACCTGAGGTTGAACCCGTTCAGTCTAGTTTCTGTAAGGAATTTTGACTGAGAACAGTTGTTATAAAAATTCTCCCACTGCCACTCTAACATTCCTGTCTATCATGGTCTTCTATAGCCTCCTCATCATGTTCCACTCCCAGCTGGTATCCATAAGCATGAATAGAGAGTAGCTAAAGATATACATGTCAAAGTGTAAACTCTATGGGGCAGACATGCTGAACATGATTCCTTGTTGTCTTCCAAGCTGTTCACACCCATGCACAGGACATTGTGTACATCACTACCACTTGAATGTGGCAGTGCATCCCTTCCCACTTGGCAAACCCTCAAGTTATTTAAATTTTGAATAATTTTTAATCAACAGGTGATTTTTAAGTATTTTCTGGTGCTAGAAACATTCCAGAAATTAAAACAAATGCTCGGTATAAAGTTTGCTTTGACACTAATGAATGAAATCTTTTGACAATATATACAGCAAGCCTTTTGTTTCAGTTCTAATCACTGGACAAAAGTGGCCTTACTGAAACATCCTGACGGACACTCAGAAAATTATGAGATCAGATTTTGTACTATACTCCACAGGGGAACATTATTAAAACAAGCAAACTTGCAGCCAGTGAGATTTAGACAGACTGTTTGTATTAAGCATAAACACAGATGTTTTCTTGAATTACTGCCTGAATCCAGGCACCCCAGATTAACAGAAATTAAATTCTCCTATCATCATACACAAAATACAGATAAAGAACCTACTGTGTATTCCCATAAACCAAATATCATATACTTAAGAGAGTATCTGTTGTATAACAGTGAATTCAATTATTTTGTTTCAACAATTAATTATTTTGTTTATCTGTGAACATTTATGCAAAGATATGTATCTCTGCATTTGCATCTTGACATGACTAATGAAAGTACAGTGTTTTATCTGCCACTAATCCATTTTCACTTAACAGGGCAGTGACTGATTAATTTCATTTTCTGGTGTGGAGGACAGCCTGTAACAGTCAATGTTGCTTCAGAATCTTTGAACTTAATTATCTCCAAATAGAAGGCAGAGTTACAGACACATTTTTTCTTTTTCTTTATCTCTGAAATTACCTGCTGTGTATCAGCAGATTTTTTAAAGATTTATGGTTAAGCAAATGCTACTCTTATGGGTGCCCAATTCACAACAAGAACTTTGCATTAGTAAGGCAAGTAAAACTTGATCTGGAAATGTCTGTTAGGATTATGCTTAGTATAATTTATTTAAACCAAATTAGAAAAAAAATTCATCTACCATTAGAGGCCTAGACCTACTTTTCTAAGTGTGTATGAAATCAAGCTTGGCTTTTATGGAAGTTTTGAATGTGCAAGGAATACAAAATTATATTAAAGCGTATTAAGTTGCACCTCTAACACTAAATAGGATTATGAATACTAAATATCTACACTGTGGTCGTAAGTTCTCTTGAATTTTGAGAACACAAGCTTACAAACATGCCCTCTCAATGTAGAACGAAGGTATTTTAGTACAATTTCTAATAATTTTAAACAGCATTCAAAGACTTCTCACATTGTTGCCAAAGAGTTTATCCATTCCACATTTGCAGAATGGAATCTTGAATTCTGAGACATTATTGAAAAATTATAAATCAGGTATGATTGCTGAGTCACAGGAAACAAGATGGCTGTGACACTACTGGGTGAAATCCTAATTCTTAACATCAGTTGCAAAATTTGCCTGGACTTAAACAAGGATAGACCTTCACTTGTAAATCAGTTTGTTTTGTGGATGTTCTGAAGCATTCGTTTCACAGACATTATTATAATTTTGAAGCTACACAAATGTGGGCAACACCACACAGGAAATGTAAAGCAAGCGAGAATTGAATTTTTCCAATAGTGCTAGTTTCTCAAAAACAAAAGACAATTATTTCTATAGGACAGACAGTAACACATGCGTCAAATCAGCATTCTGATTTTTCAGTTGCCTGTATGCTGGGAAATCTTAGGCCCAGAACCGCTGCAGTGATCCTAAAAATTGAATGATATGGAAAATTGTTTGGACACGAACATAAATAGCTTTTAGCTTTCTTAGCAAAATTTTAAATAAGCAAAACTAGTTCTGGGTCAAACAACAGGTTTTGTCTGTGTGTCATTACCAGCCTAAAAATACTTATTTTGACTAAAAACATCCTTTTGAGAGGAAAAAATAGGTTTTACTTTTAAAACACTCAAAAAATATTTTGGCTGCTTTGGTTTTCAATTATTATTTTAAGCCAAAACCACCTGCTGTGGTATGGATGTAGTATGCCCATACAGGGTTTGGTTTTTCTAATCTATGCTGCATTTCTGGCAAACATTTAATGAGCAAAAATGCTGCTGTGATATACATGGAGTGTACCCTCAATTTTATCTCCATCCTATTTCAGAGTTTTGACAATGATTAAACAAAAAAAACGATGATAAAAGAAACTTTACAGCAGCTCTTTTATATTATTGTCAACACTGAGTCGGAGTGAAATGTTTCACACGTAAAAGTGATTTTTTTTTTTTACCAAAATATTGCATGTACAGAATGAGTCATATTATAAATCACACAACTTCTGTCAAAAGAAAGAAACACTTCACATAGAACTGACATTCATCTCCTTAAAAAAATTATCTGTTTTTATGAAATCTGATTTTCATCTCCACAAATCATGATGTACGTTAAGAAACCTCTATACAATACACACAATATTTTCATATTCATACATTACTAGCTGTCACAGACTGCTGCCAGGCTTGCCCCTTGAGGTTTTCCAAATTCTTGTCTTTGCTATGGAACATCCTACAAGCTTGCCAAGAGCTGAAAAGCTGCTGCCCAAATACAGTAGATTTATTAGAAGAGTTGAAGATGTTTACGGCAATGACCAGTTATTTTCCCTTAATGTATCCCATTGTTCTCTCACTGAAAACTACTCTTCGTTGCCAAAAGTTTTACATATTCCTGCTTGCTGGGTTTTGTGAAGAATGGACTTTTCAACAGTAGCTACAGAGCTACTTTAAATCAGGAAGCTCCACCAAACTGGTATTCTCTAAGGGTGATTGACTTTCTCTACTTCATTTTCACTAGTTTTTTTTTGTCAGACAATGTAATACTTATTCTAGACAGAAGCTCAATCGGGAAAACTTTCTTGTAGGATATTAACCATATTTGTGGCAGCCCTGCAATATCTTCCTCTCTGCCAGACAAAACACTGCATGTATCCGCATAAGTTCCAATCGCTGCCTGGGGACTTTGGAGCAGCATTCATCTATCATTCATTAAAGTGTCCCCTTTGTTCCCTTTTTTGGGCTCCCAGCCTGGTATCATACATGGGAAGATAAGCAGAGAAGTTGAACAGATGGTGGCAACAGATGCCATCTCTCGACACAGGTGAAAGGCTGTCGTTAAATTTGCAATGCCACAATTCCCATCTTTGCCTCAGCACTCCCCACCTCACATATTGTCACAAATACCCTTTGGCACTGGCAGTAATCCTCTGTACCCATCCCAGCTGTAACTGCTAACTTCCATGCAGTCCCATTTCCCAGCTTTGATACTGGTTACAATATTCAGCTTCACGATTAACTTTGACATTAAAATTACTTCTGTTCAATTTGCATAAAAATCATGTGTGTAACTGCATATAGTTGGCATGGGATAAACATTAACACATAAAATATTATTGAGAAATCATTCACTGATAAGACCTCTATATGACCTCCAATTAAATGCACTAGCAAAATTACTATGATCTTTAGTGCAGGATCAGCCTATAAATTCCCAGGAATCAACACTGTAAAGGATTGAGCACTTTTGCTCTAAGCGCTCTGAAATAAATTTTTACCCTGGGACACATACATCATCAGGACAGGAAGTTGGTTACACCACATCCTCAGACCCACACAGCAATCTTCCAACTCAGAGCAAGGTCTTGATGAGGCCTTGATTCCACACTTAAACATAGCTAACTAAAATAAAAACAAAATTTATTTTCTAGTGCTTGTTTGTTACTTATTGCAGTAACAACTGAAAGCAACTAAAGAAAACACACATTTTACTGTTCCTTACTTTTGTATATTTGCCAGGCTTTATTGTGCAGTGAGCTTCTCTTTCTTATATGGTCATTTAGACTGTTATTTGCAAGAGATTTTTTCTACATGGCAATATAGAAAATAAAATGAAGTGTTAACATTTTCAGGAGCACTCAGAAGCCTAGCATTTAAAACTGACATTTGGTACTATTTCTAATGCATGCTCACAGAATCACAGAATCATTTAGGTTGGAAAAGACCTTGAAAATCATCCAGTCCAACCCTTAACCTAACACTGACAGTTCCCAACTACACCAGATCCCTCAGCACTATATCAGCCTGACTCTTTGAACACCTCCAGGGATGGGGACTCCACCACCTCCCTGGGCAGCCCATTCCAACACCTAACAACCCCTTCTGGAAAGAAATACTTCCTAATATCCAGTCTCAACCTTCCCTGGCACAACTTGAGGCCATTCCCTCTTGTCCCATCACTTGTTACTTGGTTAAAGAGGCTCATCCCCAGCTCTCTGCACCCTCCTTTCAGGTAGCTGTAGAGGGCGATGAGGTCTCCCCTCAGCCTCCCCTTCTCCAGACTAAACACCCCCAGTGCCCTCAGCCGCTCCCCATACGACCTGTGCTCCAGACCCTGCACCAGCTTCGTTGCCCTTCTCTGGACACGCTCGAGTCATTCAATGTCCTTTTTGGAGAGAGGGGCCCAAAACTGAACACAGGAATCGAGGGGCGGCCTCACCAGTGCCAAGTACAGGGGTCAGATCCCTTCCCTGTCCCTGCTGGCCACGCTATTGCTGACACAAGCCAGGATGCCATTGGCCTTCTTGGCCCCCTGGGCACACTGCTGGCTCCTGCACCCCCAGGTCCCTCTCTGACTGGCAGCTCTCCAGCCACTCCTCCCCAAGCCTGTAGCGCTGCTGGGGGTTGTTGTGGACCAAGGGCAGCCCCCGGCATTTGGCCGTATTGAAACTCATCCAGTTGGCCTTAGCCCATGTTGTGTCCTTTAACATTTTTAAATACACAATACATATTTAAGCTAGAAGCACTTTACAGTTATTTGCACAGGTCATAATACCAAGCCATAAAACTGGCAACACAAAATAAAATGCGTATGTCTTCAAGGAAAGACTTGAGGCTCTCCATGTTCTCTGGGCTTCTGCCTTCACACCTTGTGGTTTTGCTGCGGGTTTTTGATGCTTTCAGGATGGTCCCCTGCCGCTGTCCTCCTCTTCAGAGCCTTCTCCTCAGCAACTGAGTTCAATGTAACTGCATGATGCTACCAGACAAAAGGCTAATACCAAATTCCAGGGCCAAATGCCTAGGAAAGACTAAAAGCAAAGAAGACAGCAAGCCTTAGCACCTGTAATTCAGCTAGCAAAATAGTCATATTATATATCAGTGATTTTCAAACCTCTGATTTTTGTAGACCTAGAAAATTTCCAGTACAGCCTTCTGTAGAACATAGGTGAACTTTTTTCCTCATTTTTCTTCCATGTCTTAGAAGTTGTTCACAGATCCACTCCCCTCCACCCTCCATAGTTCAAAGATCACATGCTGAAATTCAATTAGAATTACAATTCAACTAGAATTAGAATTAAAATTAGAAATTCAGCACTCAAATGAACCATCTTTTAAGAAATAAAAATAATTACAGTTTTAGAAAATAAGTTTGTGAGGAAAAATACAAAACACATACATAAGATTTCTTTACTGTGTATCAGAAAGATTCCACAGAGGTGTCCAGCTACTGTAGCAAACATTTTAACTTCCTCATTTCTCAAGGCCAAATCCTATCCCACAGTAAGTTCAGATCTCTATATCTCTTAGGGCCTTAGTGGACTGCTACTGAAAGTCAATGACCAAGTCTCATGTCAGCTGACTTTGAGACGGCAGAACTGGAGAGTGATCAAATCTCTCTCCATTCCTGTTATGTCTCCACCAAGTAACTCCTTAAATCTTCATGGCAAACTGTTATTTTAAGAGCCAGATGTCTTAAACAGGCACACATGTGCTATGAAGCAGATATTCCATGTAGACGAGTCCAGGTCCTCCATGTTGACTCTGACTCATGCACTCCCTAAACTCCCTGCTAGGAAACTGGCGGCAGTTTGAGATAGCTGATGTCCTTCTGCCAGGTGTTTCATACACATGTAAATGTGGGGAGCGCTATGACAAATTAAGTAAGATCTCTGCAATAGAAGAATAAGTATACCCGATCAGAAGAAACGAAAAGAATTAGAACAAATAAGAAACAAAAAGCCTAGTATGCAGTTTTTATTCATAGGAAGAAAGCAGCCATATCTTAGCCCTAAAAACTAGAAAAAATGATATGTCTGTCTCTAAAAAGATTAGTTTTCCTGGAGTTCCTGGAATTTCTGAAATATATAAGCATACAGTTACTTTTGCAAAATGTTCACATTGGTCACTCATTATTCAATTAATCTGTGTTAGTGATTAAGCCATCATAACTGATTTATCGTTTTCAACAGTCTCAGAATTCAACATTCCACTTCACAAATGAACAGAAAAAACATAGGCAACAAAGTAAAAAGTCCCTGAATGCTGTTTATCAAAATAGTAACATCTGAAGATGAATTCAAATACATAACATCTGCTGCCCTGTTGAGAAATCCACAGCTGCATTACAGGCCACATACATTCCATCAGGGTATCTGCTGAGATGGGGGAAAAGAACCCTAACTCAACAAAGGAAGGGGGGGCTAAAAAAAAACCTTTCCCCTGTAATAAAGATATTAATACAGACATGGCACCAACACAGAGCTGAAATTCAGCCATATTCTTGAACACAAGATAGAGATTTGCTGCCTATAGCTGCAGCCATTCTTGCCACAATCAGTACTTAGCTGGCTGGGGCTAGATCCTGTTGCTGTGACTCATACAGGATATCACCACACCACAGGAGAAATCCTGCTGTGATCTACAGTCTGTTCAATGTAGGAGTATTATAGTAGCTCACAGAAATTGTTCTGGGGCCCTTACAGATGCCAATTAGTACCTTCTATGACAAACAGTTCAAGTAGAACTGACTAGGGCTACTCATCTGAGTAAGATTTTACAGATTTTACATCTGGTACAGATTCAAGAGCTGGGCCTTTACATTTCTTAAGAAAAATGCATTTTCTAACAGATAGTAGAATGCAGATTATAAAATTGTATGACGTGTTCTTAAATCTCCCCAACAACTAGTACACTTCCAGTGTTTCCTTTGAATGCCTTTGGTGCTTCTGCAGAAGGTGGCATCTCCTCACTCCACTTCCAGTCCTAAACTTTCCTACGTACCACCTCCTTCTTAGGACCTACCAACACATCCTTCCTTCCTCAGGCAGGATCTGACTGTCTCTCACTCGATCACCAAGGATCCCTCAAATCATTACCAGGCTTCCTTGCTCTCCCCTTGCAGAAAAGCTGGGGCTCTAAACATCTCCCCTTTCCCTATAACTCTCTCTGTACTTGGGTCTGTGTGCCTCTAGCTCTTCTCCTATCTGCACTGCATGCTTTCCTCATTCACTTTATTCAACCTTCCTCTTTTCCTATTTAGGAGATAAACTATTCAGGATGTCAATTTTACTGGAAGGATTATAAGATCTGAGATAAAGATCTGTTATGTCAAAAATGCTAGGACCTGGCACCAACCAGCTCTCTGACCTACTGTAATGTTTCCCACACTCTGATCAGTGCATGATGGGCAAAAGGAGATCCAGGAAATAGAACAAAAACATTAAGAAAAAGCCCAAATTTATTAAGATAAAACTCTAAGATTAAGAAACACATAGATAGGGTATATTCACAAGGCTAAAACAGTCACTGGAGCTCTTATCAATTAAGCTGGGCCAGCTTCAGCCCAGCAGGGTTGGCTGTTGCTAACAGGGGTAGTGCCCTGATGCACAATGTCCAGTGGATTAAGCATTTCACCTTGCTGCATCCAACCCCAGAACTTCTCAGTTCAGCCTTGCAGTGCCCTTATGAAAGGGCAAAATCAGATGTGCCAGGGCCAAAGTTACAGCAAAGTGCAATGGAATATGTGAACACTTTGTTAATCACCATTAATAATGCATGCTAATATGCTAAATACAAACTGTAGCAGCTGAGGAGTTGTCATGTGTTCATACCTGTTGCTCAGCAATGGAGGAAGCCTTTGATAAGCACAGGGATGGACAGTTGTCAAGTAACATCTTAAACCACCACAGCTAAACTTGCTGCCATTGAACTGGGGTCAGAGACCAGAAGCACTGTCTTACTGGCCAGATGCCAGCAGCCTTTGGGTAGGCTGAGTACAAGTTACTGAGCTCAGATTGTCACTCCTACCAGTCAAAGTCTGTTTGTGTAAAGGCATGTGGAAGTTGAGCATGTCTGCTTTAGTAACTATCCAACCAAGGACCTTTTCGATACAAAAGGGGATGACAAGCAAAGAGGGAAGGGATAAACAAAAGCACACAGACACAAACTGATATACAAGAGATAAACAGAGACAAGGCGAAAGCCCTCCAGTTACTAACTGATGAGCTATTAAGAAAGTAACAGCACATGCATGGGGTGTGACTGTGTATTCACTCACAGTTCTCAAGTTGAACTAGTCAGTGAGTATAGGCTCCAGGACCTGGCACAGGTATCAGGTGGGCAGAGGGTTCATGCTGGTATTTGGGGGGACCCACAAGTGTGGGGTGCCTGTGGGACAAGCACAAGTCCATGTGTCTGTTTGCAGAAAGTGCTGAGCTAGCCCAGCTGGCAAGTGGGGGACCCATGGGGTGGGTAAGGGGGTCTGGAATCTGGGCAGGGGTGCTGGGCAGACAGAGGGACCACACCAGCGTTTGGGGGATCCACAACTGTGCATGTGCTTTCACTAGTGAAAGTCAATCCTTACCGAAGAGGAGGAAGGGGACTTGGCTGTTACATTACTCCTGGAAGCGTTATGTGTGGGTGCTGTTGCAGAAAGCGCCTTGCCTATGGCAGTCTGTGTAGCCAGCACACATCCTCTGTGTGTGTTTGTCTCTGGGGTGCATGTTTACTGGTTGAACCTGTAAATGGGAAAGCAGCAGCCATGTCCATCAGTCTGGATGGAGACCTCTAGGTTTCAGGGTACCCCAGGCTGGGCTCCAGCAGCTGTGTAGGAGGAATTGTTAGGCTCTGGAGTTGCTGGAGGCACCAGTTTCTTGTAACATCCCTTAACTGCTTAAAGCAATATATAGACAGATGGCATTCAATCCTGCAGTCGTATCAACATTTCTTAAGTAACAGGAAGGTCTTCTTCACATGCCCCAAACTACAACCTCCCATAAAAAAAAAAAATAATCCATGCTCATAGATCTTAGCTCACTGACCCTGGAAGGCTGCTGAAGATTGTGGAACAGAATACAAAAGCAATTCATCTTATCCATTCCAGCAGAAAGATAGCAGTAACTAAAGGTATGCCATAAAGATGAAGATCAGCCCACACTTTGTTTAGCCATCTAATTATAGGACTGTTACATGCATTAATCTTTAGTTGAGAAAAAAGTTTAGTAGGGAAGAGGTATGGAAGCCAGCAAATTTCTAAGGTTAACTTTCTTCTCCAGGTTTTCTGTTTATCCTTCAACTATATTTCCCCATGTTCTGCATCATTTTCAAGCAATTTATCTTATCAATTAGATATCTGAATGCCCACATATGTGCTTTGAAAGCACATAACAAGACAAAAGGTTAAATCTTAAGTTCAAGCAACAGGAGGTTGACACCAGTTTAAATGGGATCAGAATATTGTATGTGATTCACAATTTATTTTTTTCTTCTCAGTTATTCTTGATGTGCGCCTTGCTGCCTCTTCAAAATAATCGCTACTATGGTTTATTATTTATATGCCTAGTTGTCTTTGGAGGCTGTCCATCTCAAATCTTAAGAGATCTGATCTTGTTATTCATTCTTAAACTTTCATGCTTCAGCATTAAATTGACTTATTAAACAATATGATGATAATTACTGTGGAACTTAAAAACGCTGATCTTTTCATAACCCTAAAAAGTAAAAAATTCATATAATGTACTCACAGGAATTATGGGGAAAATTATTTCTGTGGTGACAAAATTATGCTTTATGTTTACGAATTTAGTATAAACTACAGAGAGCCTGACTTTTAAACACCTGCCTACCTGCACTAACTTTCTTCAAGGTCACAAAACTTCTACAATAAATTCTTCAAAGTTATTGCACCTTGTATGCAAAATAACACTATAATCTTACAAGTTGGATAAGGAATTTAAGAACAAAAAATGCCTTTAGTGCACCTAAATCCTGGAATTCCTTCCATTAAAATCAGTGTGATTTTTTCATGTAACTAATGGCTGCTAAAACTGGCAAGAATTTGTAGAGCTGAGGCCAGAGTACTACAACTCCTCATTTTGCTACTTGGCAGGTGGGGAAAAATTCTGTCATTCCATGGAAACTGGCAGATCTAATCATATGTGTAATTTCATATGGTTTTGCTTACCAATAAAACACTTGAGCTACACAATTTTTCTAAGCTTGTATTTTATTTTATTTGCAGGATTGACACTTGGGAAACACATGGACAAAAAGTTGAAAAAAAGTAGTCCTGTTGTGTAAAGTTTCTTTCATTTTTAATTTATGAAAACAGTTGACCTCTGAAGTTATTAGCAGCAGGTCATACACAGTAACAAGAGCACCTACAAGCTCCTTCACTATCCAGGACCTTTCAGCAGCACATGCTATAAAAATAAAACACAGTAGTCCACATCTCAGAGATATTAATTTCTTACATCTTAAATGCACTAATTTTCCACAGTTCTATGCTTTATTTTCCTAATAAATTCACTTTTAAATTAAAAGACTATGAACTCCCCATTGCCTTTACCTCACCTAACTCTGGTCACTGCAGAGAACAGGCCCCTTCTCTCCTGAAGGCACATCTGTGTATGTGTTTCCACCAAATGCAGTATTACTGTAGCTCCTCTGAACTCCCCCTAGATTTCCACTTTCTGTTACAAACCATCAACTATCCTGAGAAGTTCTTCCTCATACTAAAATTGAAAGGTGCATTCAGCAGTATATTTTCATGCTCAGCAAGCTGACTGTAGTTAAGTATGGTATGACCACAGAGAAAAATATTTTCTCTCAGTATCTTTTTAATCTAGGCTTGTCATATGCTTCTGTACACTAAAAGCCTTATTTTGGCTTGCTCCCAGCCCTCTCTTGAAACAAAGCCTGGTCTCTCTTTGGTAGATTACTTGTCAGTAAGTTAGAATACATGTTCAGATCCTGGAAATGAGGCTGGTTATTTCCTCTGTTTTATAAAGGAACCAGGAAAACTCATGTGCTAGTTTTTAATCAAAGTCACTCTAAAATGCTGACTTTAGAATGTTGTTCTGACTTTCCTAGTGAACACCTACCACTGCCTCATCTTCTTTCAGAAACACTTTCTGTTTCAGAGTGATAATAAAGGCCTCACCAAAGCAACCACTGAAGTTCACTATCTGTGTGCAGTATAAGGTAGACCACATAAAGAAAATATAACTGAGTAAAAAAAGATTACGTTACAGGAAGAACAAGGACTTAAAAATACTAGCTCACTTTACTTTCTCATTGTTCTCCTCTGCTCCCCCTGCTTCTTTTCATCTTATATTTCATGACTCAGTTGTCTCAAGACCTTAAGAGTTTCAACTCAGCACCACTGAACATGTTTCTTGGTAAAAATAAATCATAATCATTAGCACTTTTAAATCATAAAGAAGCTGCACTCAATTGATGCATGCTATAAGTGTGCAGTGGTACAGCTTTTACAGAAGTGGAAATAAGTAAAATGTACTTTGTTTAGTGTACATGTACATTAGTAGAAACATACTAATAATATTCAGTGAATATGGAGATCTCAATAAATAAAAAAGTGACTAAATTACTATTTTCAGATAAAACCAGAAGCTTTATAAAGCTAACATACATTACAAAAATATTTGGTTTTACAACATAAATAGCATTATCACAACAATCATCAGATACTCTTTGTTGTCTGGCCTTTGAAGAGAGATGCAGGATCTTTTGCACAGGCCATAAAGTCTTTTCACTTCTGTTATCAGCCAGAACTGCAGCCACTGGGAATACTTACACCATGCAATGAAGTGCAGTAAACTGATCTGTGAGCTCTAACAAAATCCAAAACAAAGCACAGTGCTAGCTTGTACCTTGAAAGCAGATCCTACTGCCTTGGATGCAACATCACTTTTCTAATTCTTTCTGCAGAGGTGCTACTTTCTCCAGATGGCATGATGCTGGTTAAGCAGGTAACAAAATTTCTGACATGGCAATATGTAGACACAACCAACTTTGCTCTGAACAACTAGCTATTAGCTGAAGGGCTCTCATGAAAACTAATAGCCCTGACCTTCGCGCACTGGTATTAGTTTGCCATTTGTCTGAGGAAGCCGCATCCTAAAAAAAGTGCACGAGGAAAGTAGTCCTTATGCATGTCCTTGCATTTTGAGGGCCAGTGCTTCTTCCCCACATTTGTCCAAAGGGAGTTATTTTTTAGCATGGCTCTGTGTGATTGACAGAGGCTAATTAAACAAATATAATCAAGTTGAACACGAAATGAACAGTTTTAGGGGAAGATCTTTATGCAAGGTCGACTACAGGCCACTTACTACTTTGCAATAATTTGGCATTAACTTAGATTTTGAGAAAGTGTATTAAGTCAAAGTGTCTATGACTGCAAAGCCTTTTAATTCATTAACAGATAAATGAAAGACTATACAATTATCAATTATGAGCATCAAACAAATTCTTATAATTTCATGAAACCTACATAAAAGTAGGAATTTTCTTACATTCTGTATATTCTTAAATTGTAAAAAATTTGGAAGTCTCCACATTAAGCCTGCTTGATATCCTCTCTAAAAATCTACTGCGTTCTCTGCTACAGCATCTCAATTTAAAATGCAAACATTGTTATGGTCACTACCGTTAGATATGCTCCAGATGACGAGTTTTTGTGGTTAAAGTTAAACTGAGCATAATGAAACCTCTCATATTTCACTGAAAAAAATGCATACAGGTATGACTCGCATTCCTTTTCCTGAGCATTATAATGAAGAAACAGTTATGAAAAATCTGTCATTCTCTGGCAATTCTTGTCTTCTCCCTGATGATATTTTTCAAGATTATACAAGAAAGATATTGTGCTTACTCAGTATTTTTCCTGTACCTCACTCCACACTGACACCTTTGGTTTGCAGGAAAGATGAAATTCAGAACTAGGTAGCTGTAGATCTAAATACTTGAAAATATTTTTGCTTTAAAACATAATCTGAGCCTGCAATTTATAATGCTTAAAACTGCACTGGTCTTTTAACTATGTGCTGGGTATGAGAATCAAACATGATGGCTCGACAGTATCTAGTACAGCAGTTCCATCTGATTCTGCCATGGACTGCAAGAAACTATAAAATGACCACTCTCAATGGCCCTCCCTATCTTATTTTCTGTGATACATT
Source organism: Athene noctua (assembly GCF_965140245.1). NCBI lineage: Eukaryota > Metazoa > Chordata > Aves > Strigiformes > Strigidae > Athene > Athene noctua. The sequence continues at coordinate 62,976,988 of NC_134037.1, read as the reverse complement.
ATATTTTGTATCACTGGAAAAGAAAAGGTTTCTTTGACCAAAGTCCATTTAAAATGCTGTCAAGTTAACCAATTGCCTAGTTTTCTTTGTAAATTCTTGTTTGCAATTTTGCCAGAATAGCATAGGGCTTTTATGGAACAGAGCAGCCCCGCATCTGATGTTTTTGTGAAAACTTCACCAAAAACTTCTAAGGGAGATTGGAGGAAAATATATAAGAATGGTGATATTCATATTTTTAACTGGTTATTTGAAAAGCTGCAACTCCTCACATAAATGTAAAATTATATGCAGAATGTTGGTAGTAACAACTGGGACATCAGTTCTGTGATGACAATTTTTGTTCAGACTCTGCAATAACATGAAAGAATGGGATACACACACACACAAATTATCTGTTCTGCCCTAAACTGTAAAATAGCATTTAAAGAAAAAAGACCACAAAACCTTTTTCTTTATACAATACAGATTTTGCAGAATAACACTTAAAATCTCCATTATTAACCAACCCACCTAAATAAGAATGGGGATATTATGTGAAATATTAAAAATTATTCTGCCAGCCTTCCTCATATAAATGATTTTTCTTCTAAAAAAAGATATATCAGAAAAAGAACTGTTCTATCATTTTGAGTTATGAATCTGAACAATAACAAAGTTAGCTCGTGTTAAATTGTAAAAATCAGCCCAGCTCTAGACTCTGCAAATACAAAGGCTTTGGTGAAGTCCCTGATAGCTTTGTGTAGCAAGTGAGAATTTTAGAAGGAACAAATGATCTAACCTTGCAAACATGCAAGCAACACAGTAATTCTCCCTCACAGTACTATCAGCAAGTACTAGCTGCAAACTTTTTCAACTGGTTAATTATCCCACAAACATGCCAAACCTACTTCTTCACACACACTGTGGCCTATACTTACTACATTCTTTGTTAAAATAACCAAAGTGTTATTTTGCTGGTGAAAGTATATATTTCTCCTTAATTCAAGCATTTATTTGAGATAGTATTTGCATAAAATACTAGAGGGATTAAGTATGTTTAAAAATAATATTTCATTCATTGTTATCCAGACCACATTGTAATCTGATTTGTTTCTGTTGGGGAAAAAATGGCATGTTTAACCTTCCTTCTCTCAAGTCTACCAACAGGAACAGTCTAATACCTCACCAAGAACAAAACACAAATGTTATAATGCCCTTCTTCCAAAAATATGATCCATCCTCATCAGTGCCTTTGACAGAATCTCCAAATCCCACATCTGAAGCTTACCAGGAGTCAAAGCTAACTGCAACTTCACGCGACAGAAGCTGCCTGTAAGAAGCACAGGCAGGAGGAAAAGCAGTCTCTTCTGGTGACATTTCTTCCTTTTGGGTGCCCTTCCAGGCACAGAGCTATCGAGGGTGCTAGCCAACTCAGAGGGCAATTTCCTCAAGGAAGGAAAGAGACTCCTTGCTGACTGACCTCCATGTGCCATCCTCCCCTGTGAGGCAAACTTCCCACCTAGCAGACAGGGTGTCTCCCTGCCTCTCCAGTCAGACATGTCCCCAAGATTTCATGAAAATACAGGACCTTATCACCAAAATCTCTGACCCTTGATACTGTGATGGTAAAATATACTCTTTCATCACATATTTATTTCATTAAAAGTTAGCCTGGTAGTTACTCATGCAATGGTCCCAGCACTAGTAATCAACTGTTCTTCTGACTAATACTGTTTTCTAAACAAGACAAGCAGTTAGCTATTGCCTCTTACTGGCAGATGTCTCCTGATAGAAGTCCAGCTTGGATATGGAACTAATGTAAAGACCACACATGATGCTCCATCTGTCAAAAATCTAATCGGAAAGGGAACCCTGATGGACTACTTACAATATTAGATAACACTGGGCCTGGAAAAAGTTAAATTCCACTAAAAGGAGGTTTTAAGACACAAAAGTAGTACCTACCTTAGTGCTACTGTTCCCTCAGGTCCCAGAAGGCGGCAGGCTCTGGCTTCCCCAATGAACTGCTGAGCCAATGCACAACCAGGAATTCAGGCAGGGAATTTCACAGGGCAAGAATCATACTCTTTACAGAAGCATGATATAGCAAGTGGACCTCATCTGCACAGTCAGTAAGGGTGTCTACAGATTCCTTCATATCTGAAATGGCTCCAACTATATATATACCTGTCCAACTATGTGGCCCTGAAGTGTGCAGACTCATTCTTACATGCATATAAAGGAAAACTGCTTAAATCACGCAACTATAGAATAATTTAGGCTGGAAGAGACCTCCACCACTAGCTCCAAGGTTAGATCAGGTATCCAATTCACATTTATTTTCCTATAAACTGCAAAGGAAGACGAAAGACTTATTTCAATTTAGAAACAGTTCAGCAACTGCTGAAATCATGTGTGCCATATAAAACACACGATTCAAGTCTTTAACCCATCAAGAATATCACCAAATTGCTTGTGTGCAGTATTGTACATTACACCTTGCTCCTTACAACTTGCAGCATGACACCTGCTCCTGAACTTACAGGGTTTGTGTAAGTTATCCAGAACTACATGGAGACATCCGGACCATCTCATCTGGAGCAGACACGTAATAACCATCCCATGTTTGGTGCCCATATTAGCTCAGGCATCACCACAAGGTATTGGATTTTGTTCAGTAGGCTTACCAACACCAAACCACAAGGAGCTGTGTGTTAGAGAACCACATCCAATCTCTCCATCTATTTATCAATACAGCTGGATAGAGTTGCCTAAAATAAGCATCTAGGCCATTATGTTTGTCTAAATAACAAGCTTATATTATACATTTCAAAGTAATATCTTTGATGGAATATAAATCCCTCTAGAAAAAAGCACTATTTAGCCACAAGCATATGACTGTTTCACAAAAAAAAAATATATATACGTGGATATTTTAGGCCATAAAAGATTGTTGTCATCTGCACGCTGCACACATAACCAAGAAAATTCACCTCTGATTTCTCTATCAAGCCTATAACTCTTCCTCAAGTTAGATGTTTCAGAAAGATAGTCTTGATTGTAAGAGAAGCAACTCAGCCGTTAGAAGATACTTTAAGTACTTTAAGAAGTGTTTCAAATTTCAACTGTTATTTTATTTTCAGTTTCAGTATTTCCATTTCTAATACATTTTGGTGCATTAACATGCCTTCTACCATTAATGATTCTGCTCAGCTGCCAACATTCACAGAGCTCTTTTCACTCAGGGTATATAATACTGATTTGATTTTGCATAGCACCTTTCATTCAAGTATCACAGAAAATCCTAATGAGTATTTATGAGTGTTAAGCTCCCTATAGAAATATCCCCATTTTGCAGATAGGCAAACCAAAGGAAAAGACACTAAAGATCACAATGTCCAAAGGGATGGAAACATGGGAACAAGATGCCTATGCACTTCTGGGAAGACAGGGTCAGGCAAGCTCTCCAAAGACACAGACTATGCCTGGCCAAGCCAAAAACAAAACCCTCATTGTCAGATTGTTATGCCTGTGCTTCTATAGCAAGACTATTACAATACATTATTTCTAGATACTGTTTTATAAAGTTTAGATGCACAACTCTGCATTTAAAACAGCTCAGAAATGTGCTACAAATTTAATGTTTCAGTTGCATTAACGGTACAAATTGTCCAACCCAAGGAATGCAACTGCTTAAGCAACTGGCTGTTCTTACCCCATTTCATACAATGAGACACTTTAAGCCTAATGAATCACAAACACCAATATTCACAGCAAGCCCAAATTCACCTTGGCAGCTGTGGAAGCTCTGACCTATGGCAGAGACAATGAAGACCTCAGCCTGGCAGTTCAGTCCCCAGTGACTCTGTGTCAATGGAAGCATGCACACTCAGGCACTTCTTTTCACATCAGTCACTTCTTTTCACATCTGAACCTGGGAGGAAGGTTTTTTTCTGGATCAATGAACCCTACTGAGTAGATGAAAGAACTTAATAGGTTTTCTCCAAAATGCAGCTAATAGCTATCAGAGTGTCTGAGAGGAGCCTTATTAGGCACAGACCTCTTACTCTCACAGCCTTATGTCATATGATGCAGCAGGTCAGATCATAGTAAGAGACAGAAAGTTAGTGTTTCCCATCCCAGCAGATGGGATTGCAGAACCAGAAAAAAAGAAAGTAAATTCTCAGTACATTTATATAACCTTTCTTACACTTCCAATCTTATTGCTTAAGCACACTGGGATGTAAAGGTTACTGAGATTTTCACTACTATTTTTGAAGTGAGGGATATTGGCCATTCATGAAAGCCCACTTTCTGCAGAATGAACATCTGACCTCCTGAGATTTACTGGCCTCAGAAAAATCTTCCGTATCTTTGTTAAAGCATTTCTAAAAGTTCTCTAAAAAGTGTTTCTCCTGGACTAGAAGAGACATCTTCCCATTATGTTTCCATTAAGAGTTTGAACATCACTAATAAGAAAACTGAACATCTACTCCATATCTCGATTAACTTAATTAACCTACCATATGCTTTCATAATATTCTATTACAATCAAAGAAATGAGATTAAAAAAATCTCCTACTTCCAAAGTTCATTCTACTCAGGCACATTAGATGTATCATTTAGAAATTTAAGACAGACATTTTAAGATCCAGCCAATAAAAGTGTATGTTTAGGGACGTTGAAACAGCAACAAAAATACTCCCTTAACGTGGCTTAGATAAACTAGAAAGTCTTCTTTGGAGAAAGCACATTCTGGAAGGCTTTGGGGTTCCAGGATGGCAGCTTATTAGCTGAAACCAATTGTCATGGCTTTGAACTAACACCCTTCTAGCTCCTGAGAGCTGTTTTGGCTTGCTTGTCTAATAAAGGCATGATTCACAGAAGACATCTTTGACATTTTTGGGCCATGTAAGAACCAACCCTAGGACCATAACTAGCTAACATACTTGAATGAAACCCTAACCTTGTTGAAATACATAGGAATTCTGCCTTTTATTTCACATGATCAGGATCTCACCATGCTACCAGAGCAACAGCAAGCAAACAAGAATAATTCAGTCTTTTTACAGTATTCTTGAGATCACAGCAGGAAAAGACAATTTTTGACTTGCATCATCCAATTCTCAGTCTATAATATCTAACCCTCCACTACTTTTGCGATGTATATTAAAACTCCCACTAAAATCAAGGACTTACATTGATATAAAATGTGAGCAATAATAGCATAGAATGCAAGTTCTTATGTCTTTGCTGACCTGTGTAGTTTATACAAGGAAAAGTTAACTTTGCGCGAGTCATTCAGTAGTCCAGTATGCAGTTCCTGGCCGTGTGCACCCTAGATATAAGCAAATCTAACCACCATTTGCCTCCTGAAGCATTTGCTGCTCTGATGTAGGAAAAAAGCAAAGGGAGAAGTGAAGGAAAGGATGAGTCTCCTACGATATAAATAGAAGGTGGCACTGCAGGGACACAAAAACCTGAAGGATTTAAAGGACTGTTTTGGAGAGGAATAGAGTAAGTCAGCTGTTATCAAACCTTTCATATAAAATCACGTCCACGAGTTTCTTACATGTTGTACTACAATCTGGTATCTTGTCTGTATACAATATAGGGGTGGCTTTAGTTCACATCATAAAGTAGGAGTGCTTCTATTGCTATTCATTGAAGCACATGACAAAACTAGGGCCTACAAGTCTCCATGAGGCAAATCCACTACCTGATTTTTTATTTTTTTTTTACAAAGAGAGCAGAAATAGTTCCACAAATCCCCCACTCTCCTCCCAAGATTATATATGTGTGTGTACATACACATATTTATATGGAAAAGACAGGTTTGCTTGAGAAAAACAGAAATTACCATCAGATCAGCCAGAAGAGCCATAGTAGATTCAGATAAACATTCAAATAATGCAATATTAACTTGGCTACATAGCCATGCTTTCCTTCATGCTCCCTCATCGTGAACTATTCAGACAGAATGGAGAGAGTTGCTGCGCTATAAATACAGTCTGTCCCAGTAAAAACAAACAAAACCCATACTGAGAATGAGCAATAAAAAAGTTTGACAATAAAGTATCCTGAAAACTAAAACATGAGCCAAATAGAAAATTAAGACAAGCCATTCATCAGCTTCAATTTTATCATTCTCCCCAAGCCATGACACGAAGTCGTATAATCTTTTAGTTTTTGATGAAATCCAGGATGGTTTCTCTGGCTGTTTTTCAGATCTCTGCTGTGGCTCATAGTCTCTGTTTTTACAGTCTGATCATTATGACTGATAGTTCTTCTAAAAAATCTGTGTAAAGCAAGTTATATTCAGCAACAGTCATCCTCTAGTTTTTGCACACAATGAGTTTGTTTAATCACAGCCACACGGTTTTACACATGATGTATGTGAAAGTGATTTTAAGTGCTTTTTAAACCAGTTCTATTGTTTGTTGAATCTCAAATTGTATTTTTTTTTTTTCAGGAAAACCTCACTGCATCTAGAACAGTAAGAAATGTATGAAGTAGGATCTGTAGACATTTTCCGTGACATTCAGCTCATTGATGTTTCTGTCTGGAAAGATAATTTCCTATCAAAATGGGATTTCGGGCACAGGAACTGTAGAAACCTGCCCAACTTCAATGTCCATGTAATCACATGTTCAAAATCTCATCTTCTGAAAACAAACTGCCCAAAGATCTTGAAGAAAAAAAAAAAAATCTTGAAAACTTGAACTTAGTGCTCATCTCAACAACCTCTGCAAATACCCCTTCCTCCTCTGTCTACATTCCATATTGTGAACCAGTACGTGAGGGCTAGAGCTTGGCTGGAACATACCCCCAGGACACACTACCCACAGCACATTCAGAGCCTAAAAGGCAGAAGTACAGTCAAGAAGCAGTACAGACATGAATATGACCATGCTAAGGGCAATCTTTCGGTGCAATGCAGTTGTTTCTAGAGAAGCTTTTAAGTTGTTTACAGAGTTCAAAAGCCACAAACTTCTGTAGAACAGTAGGCACAAAAGCAGATCAGACCCCTCTTCTAGGGCCCTTTTACTGCTGCACGGCAGCCTCTGCTGTCACTACTGAAGAACTGAGTGTTACTCCTACAACGTTTTTTCTCTTCTAAACTGCTAACCCTGGCAAATGCCAACACCCAGCCTCACTATTTCTTGTGCATTTACTAACAGACAAGAAGGAAAACAGTGTTATGATTAATGCTGCACATACTTCTAGTCACATATAAGACCCACTTCTAGTTATTTGGATGAGAATCTCCCTGCTACTTGTCCCAGGCATTATTTGCAAAAACTCTTGCCTCTATAGAATGATCAATGTCTGTAGTTACTGATAGAGTAATGACCCATCTTCCTCTATCTACATGCTGCCTTCATACCATCATCATATTCACAGTCCTGCAGTTGTCAAGGAGTGAACTGCATTTGCCCGTTACACTTTTGTAAAAAATTGTAAAATGTGTAAGAGTTTCTGTAAGTTTTCTGTACAGCACAGAGCTACTGAATCAAATGCAGACAGGCACAACCCAAGATTATTAATATACAGCAACAGAAGAATCCACACAATAAACATTACTCAGACCTCCAAGCACCAAGTCCAACCTAAGAAGCCCCAAGCCCCTGCGTACTAGAAGAGTTTCAGCCACATGCTCTTGGGAATATGGGTATTCCAAGACACAGTCTCATGTTGAAGGGCAAAATACTCCAGTAATTCCAGAGCAAATGACTCAGAAAAACTTTCCAATCCAAATTTCCATAACATCAGCACCCTCTCCAAGGGCCATCTATGTTCTGGACTAGTTTAACCAGCCTCTCTCTCTTCCCCCATCTGAATTCATAGCTTACTGCAGTGGAACCATCCTTCATTGCTTTTTTCTTTTTCCTGCCCATTCTCCCCAGTGGACACTTCAACTGTAAAGTGAGAATAGCTAGATTAAGAAAGAAAGTTTGGAATGGAATTCTCAAATCTATCTCTTCAGCCGCAAGGTTTAACAAAAGCATATTTAACCTGAGGGTGATACTGATACTGGCTTCTCAAAGAGTTTTAAGCAATGTGTTAGGCCTATTTCCAAAGCACTCAATATTCTGGGCTGAAAATAACCTCTTAAGATCAAACTTGAAAACCAAGGATGACAAGCCTTATTCAAAATGAAACTGTATCTAGTAACAATTATAATAATCTGTAAAAATATAAAGAGTTTTCTGTGAGACTTGGTCTATAAACTCTGGAAGGAAGGCCTGCAGAAATTAAAGATCACACAGCCCATCTTCTGCTCCAGGTTCTCCCCTTGAACTTTGCCTTCCCTAACACAGAGTAAATACCTAGTAACATGCACACGGACAAAAATGGTCATAAAAGATTAAGTAGTCTCAAAATTCTTTGGGAGAGTAAGAGAAACAATGAACTTCATGTGTCATGAAGTCATGTCACAAAGCACAAAAATGCATTTGTATGTTATGAAGGCAGCACAAGAATACATTGGTAAAACTATCTAGAAAACATTAACAGAAAGCTATACCACTCCATCTGGTTCCAGGCTCTCATAATCTAATTCTGACTCTGTGATAATCTTACCTCCTTTACAGGATTATATAATGTATACAATGCCACATCTCAAAATTCCCCAGGGGGGGGAAAAAAATCCGAATGAAAAAAATTCACAACATTAAGAACTAAAATAAAAAAAGAACCACAGACTCAGCTATAACCTATTTCCATTACTGTTTTAACTCTACAGTCAATAGAACAATGAAAAACTACAAACCAGAGTTCTGCAAAACATAACATTCCTTGTCCTTAACCAGTAAATGCTCCTGTGTGTAATTTCATTGGTATGCATATTGTTTGCAAGCTTGGATTGGAAAAAAGTGACTTGTGTCTTTCTAATACAGCCTACTGAACTATGTTCCAGCAACCTATGTAGGTCCTTGTAGATATTCTACCACGGGCAGCAATTAATGAGGCCATGTCACAGGAGAATGAAATTGAATTGGAAAAAGAAAGGCAATAAATTCAGAATAGGCGTCTGCAAAGTAATTTGAAAAGAAATTTCTTCCTGGCAAAGAACGAAGCAAATACTTTGCAGGGGTCATAAGAAGGGTTTGAGGAAAGTACTTTGGCAACTGAATTAATACAAAGTGATTCTACTGCTCTAAAGTCTACAAAATGTATTAATAGCCAAGCCATTACTTCCCAAGAAGAGCCTGTTAGGCCTCTGGATGTTTATTATTAATATTTGCTAGCCATTTTTGTACCAGGTTATTACTACCTGGCCAATAATTGTGACATCAAGGAACTGCCAGAGATTTATTTTGTGTGCAAGTTTGTGCTTGTTTGGTAAATTTCTTGTAATCCATTTGGGAGTACGGTGTCCCAGTATGTTCCACCAATTCCACATATTTTGTGTGTCCAAAAATAATGTTACAAATTCCAGTTTCCATAATACCAACGTTACAACTGTGATAGCAAACTGATATCAGATTTCTTTTATTATCATTAGAGCAGACAATGGCCTCCAAAGATAACTTTTAATATCTTCGCTTTCAAAGCCATGTATATTAGGATCATCGTAATAAGACTGTTTGGGATGAGAAGGAAAAATATTTTAATGAGTCATGGATCTAGTGGCCAGTACCAGCTGCTGGTCCCAGGCACAGGCCCAGGCAGTGGGACTCCATGATGTCTTCCACACGACCAGAAGGATGCCAGGGGCATTTGTGGCCAGGGTCAGCTAACACCCTCTCAGGCATTTAGCTAGTTCAGTCTAGAAGCTCCTCCCAACCAGGCAGTCTGGATGCAACCATCTCACAAACAGTTTAACACCTGCATATAGCCAGCTTACTTTTGCTGGCCTCACGGCCAGAGAACAGGTCTTTGCCTCATTACTCTCCTAACACAGGCATAGGAAAAAAGTGTATCAGAAAGAAAAATCTATGCAAGTATGGTAGCTAAGCATTCATTCACTTGTATATATCAACTTAATTATCCACCATTTTGAAGAAACTTTTGATTGTGCTCACTAGTCTTCTGTGAGACAATGACAGATGACATAGATCTGGATGGTGGTAACTTCAGAGTATTAGTCTGTTTGCAAATGGAAACAACAGTTCACCTAACCTGCAAGTACTTCAAAATGCAGTTTCAATCTTTGTAAGTAAACTACTCCATACCTACCTTTCCTTTCATATGACTGTTTGAACTGATTTGCTTACAGTATATCTTCTGTAAGAAGTATTTAAAAATCATTTTTGCAGAGCATCATACTTTGATACACAAAGACAAATCATTTAAAATGCATCTTAGAGAAGCAAGAATTAATCTCTTCATTTTCCAGAGTCAAAAGATGGGAATGCTTCAAAAGAAGTATCACCATATCTTTTGGTCTTACTATTCTATACATTATTTGAGTTTATTTCCATTTACAACACTCAGTGTAGCATCATTTATCTTTTAAAAATCAACTTACTATATCTCATCCTTTTTCTGCCTTCATTTTTTTCTTTTTTCAATATTTCTCTTTTGTCATATGCTCTTTTTTCCACATTCCCTTCTCCCCTTTCTTCCCTGTTCTTTTTTGTCCATCATCTGTGATTTAACTTCTCCTTTCTACAGAAATATAGTCATACCTCAGGTGAAACAAGCCAATTGTTAAATACACAGTAATTTATAGCAACAAGTACACACCTGCCAAGTCTCAGACACAGTACCATGTTTATTCAGTTGACCTCCAACAATCCTACCTGACATCTATGTTTCCAGAACAGCACAGTTCCATGATGCAGCCCGAGTACAGCAGGCTGCCTCATACCTTAGATGCCAAGTCCATCTAGCACAAGATCATGCAAAAGAGAGAAACTATAGCAGCTAAGTTATATACACTTGCGTGTTCCAAGGAACACTTCTTTGGAAAGCTTGTTTACTGCAGAAAAATGCTGCCCCAAGACACGGCGCTACTCTCATCCCTCTTCATAAAGGAATATGTTAGATGCACATGTCATTACAATGACAAAACATGCCAAATTTCATATTTGAGCAAGAGAAATATATAATGTCTGTGCAGAGAGAAGATGCTGTCTAAAAATATAGGTAATGGGATCAAGTCTACCGCTAGGCTAGAATATGCTTCCTTAATCCTGCCAACTCGTATGAAGGGCAAGCACCAATACAACATAATTCTTGACTGAGTTTCCCCCAGTACACAGGAAAATGGCTTAATTATCCTAACAACTCTGAGAGCTATTCATTTATCTGTAGCTTCTCACACACTGAATCCTAACAAATGGCAAGTAGAAACTTTTCAGTAATGGCAAACAAAAATTGAGTAACTGAAACTTTTTAAAATTACAAGATACCTTTTTGTGTATTTCCTCTGTATTTTAATATGTGATATTGCTTTGTTACTTTGAATTATACAAAGGAGAGAGAAAACTCTAGTGCTTTGCGCTGCAATTTTACACATGCAACTAGATGGATGGGCAAGTAATGGCACTTTTCATTTATACATAGCAAAATGTAAGTGATGAAATTAATTAGATACAAACTTGTTCTTCAACAATAGGCAACTGATTACAGATAAGCAGAGCCATTTATTCAGACACATTCAGATGGAGGATGTGGAAAAAAAAAACCTCTATTACTGTTACCACTATCACACCAAATTCTATGTGAAGTTTTTTAACTGCTTCCTAATTAATCTGCTTTGATGGTGGTTTAAATTGGCAAAAATGAAAATTACTTTTAGAATTCCTCCTTTATTGAAAGAAAGTAGTGTGACTATCATTGGAAAGCTCTAAAAAGCTTGTTTTGATTTCATATCCACTCTGAGCTAATGCTACAGATCCCAGCATAGGTCACAGGCATCAAAGCACAAACCCCTGCTACTTTGAGTTAAAGAATTAAATGCCACTAAACAATTGTCAGAACTCATGGGCTATTGGTTCCCAACCATATCAATGCTTCGTTGAAAATGTCCTGCCTGTTTTACAGTCAGGGTGAATTACAGAAGCATTCAATTTCAACAGGTTCAAATTTTAGCACTTTTTACTGACACGTTTTAAAACCATAGCACTGGGATGCTCAGTCCAACTGTCCTCATGAAACAGCAAAGAAGAAAAATTCATACAAAAAGGAATTTTTCTTCCTCCTCTCTAATTGTCTTTAAACTAGCTTACATAAAAGCTACTTACACTATATTTTATATCTCTTGTGATTTTAAAAATCTGTTTTGTTACTGTATGTATCTGAAGTGTATTTCGTTGAAGTGACAAAATCCTAGTTCCACTGATTGAGTAAGAGTTCCATCATTTAGCTCAGGGGGGTAAAACTAAAAAACAATGTAGAAAACCATGTCCTTTGTTTCCACTCATTTTAATCGGAGGAAAATGGTCATGCTTCCAACAAAAGAAACAATTGACTAAAATTCCAGTGGGGTATAAATAGTAACGAGATGTTGATATAAATGGACACAAGAGAATAAAGTGACAACTGTCTTACAGTCCTCATGAGACTTTTCAGACACTTTTACACAAAAATGTAACCCATTGCCTCATTTTCCACAAGTCTATTTTCCTGAAAAGCTCTGCTGCATCATTACATTTCATTGACAATGTTCCTCAGACACCTAGTTTTGCTATTTTGCTATATTTGTCATATTTTTTTAGGTACTGAAATATGGAGAAAAGAGAACAATAACCTTCCCCAACATGAACCACAAAAGAACTGAGCAAATGATTGAGGATGACCGATCCTTCTTTCCCAGGTCTCCTGGTCATTGAATTATTTTCAAAAAATACCAAGTGCTCTTTGTAATATTTCTGTCATCAAAGCACCAAAGTAAGAAAACTGAGTGATACAAACATGTTCTCTACTGCTGCAGATAAAAGGCTTCCGGTAGCTCTGTATTACAGGATATCCATCTCATTTGGCTTGCTGCGCAAAAGAGAAAATCTTCATTTTTAAGAAAAGGCATCCAAGCAAAATCATGAAGTTTAAAATCACTGATCCTGTAATAAAGTTCAGGAGGAAGAATGTAATTTCATTTATACTAAGAGACCACTCTAATCTGAATATTGCAGCAATAAGTTCAGTCACCAGCTACACTTGAGCTGCTCTTGGCAAGATTCACTTATATGAAAACCAGTCACATATATACACCCAGTACTGAACTCTGTTATGTGGAAATGGTTAATGGTGGAATAATGACTTCTTGCTATGCAGTTAGACTGAAGTTCCAACATGGAAGTTTAGAATAGCATTTATTCTCATAAACTCCACAAAAGGTGGACACCTAAGAGCTAGTAAAACTAATGGGTAGGAAAACAGCTGTGCAAAACATCTGTTCAGTAGTTTAATTCACTGATGTTGTCAGCATTTCACCTTTCTATAAAATCAACAGTCCACTCACTTAAGAACCAAATTACCCAGAAGTGGGTTATCTGTTACTCTGTAAAGATGAAGAACTTTTCCTTACAATGTTTTTACTTTAAAACTAAAGTATTAACTAAAACTAAAGCACTAACTCAAGCACTGTCTGCTATTTCCTTTTATTTCTAGTGGGCTTTGAGAGTGTACACAGCTCTGGTTTAAAATATCTATAAAACTTCTTAGAGAAGATTTCTAATTCTTGAATTATATTTGAGTAACTCAAAGGCAGTTATCAATTAACAGCACAGGAAGTAATACAAAAATTCTGATGGCAAACGGGCATCAAGGATGGTCCTCCCTAAATCCTGATAGTAAGATCCTATTTGGGACATCTTCCCACATCCATCATACTGCAGCGTCAGAAATCTTAACAAGGTTTCGGAGAACAGTCCTTTTAAAGGCTTTTATGTAGAACTATAGTCTAAACATTATCTAACACGATACTCTACTGAGTCTTCCAGCTGCCTTCTTGCGTTTCTGTTCTCCTTAGATGCTCTTTGCCAGGCTCACACAGAGGTCTGAAACGCCTTAAGGTGTCTAAACAGGCACAAGATACCTATGCTTTCACAGATTAATCCTTTTAGTCTCTGATCTTGCATGCTAGAAAACGATTCACAATTTCCCCTTTGTTCCAATATCACAAGATCAAACATGTAGACTAAAAGTAATTGATCTATCTATAAAGCATAATGGCACCAAATCAAATGGAGGCATCATCACTAACTAGGATATCAAGTTCCTCTTATTTCCACTACATTCACTATCATAGACAAGACTGACTATGCTGTAAAAAAAAACAAACACACTATTCATGAGAGCAACCTCTAGGTTTCATATTTTTTATATCATGACTTCATCCGGTTTCAGTAACTTTAGTGGGAGTTTTCACTGATGTTTAGCATTTCAGATTTTTGGCTCATAACAAGTAGCAGTCTCCTCCTGCTGTTCCATATGTGTACTTTACTCCTTAATCAATTTTCACTTTTCATTTTCCCGTTTTGCCCCCAGAGAGGTACAAGGCAATTGAGAACACACAACCCATGAGATGTGGCTGAGGTGAGCATCCTGTGTACGACACAGCTATTTTGTGTCATACACCCAGCATTCAAAGAAATGGAAGCAGGACATGTTGAAAGAGGGCTTGGTCCAGGAAAGGTCCAGCAATGCACTTAAACCAGTAAACAGTTACATTGAAGTGACTAGGACCTACTGCCATGTGCAAAGAACTCACAGCACAGATGACCATTAGGGATAGAGATCAGAACCCCTTAACCACTTGACGGTCAGCTTACACTTCAGTGCTTTGTCAGAGCAGGGCTTGATGAGCCCATACTTCACAGGATTAAATTCAGACAGCCCACCTTTTATAATCTGATTACAGAGCTTCCATAAAAATGAAGCTCTGTTCCAATTCCAGCAAGTCTCTATTTGGGCAAAACCATTCCTGCACATGGAACAAAATAATTCTAATACGTTGAACTCTTGCATCAGTACTCCTTTTCCAACTTTCATTTGGATTATTGTTGCAATCCAACAAAGGAGCAACAAATAAAATATGTTTCTATGCCAACAAAATATAAATTATATATTATTTTATTTTCTGAACTACTATTTAAGTACCGCAAATCATCTTCCATGAGGGTGTTTTTCCACGCTCAGGACAAAAATCTTATTGTAACTCATGTTTCAAATTACTAAAAATTGTCTTATAATTACCTTCTAACAAGTATTTTGCTAGAAGTACGTTTACTGGCAACACGAGAAGTACATTAAAGTGTTCCAAACTTGAAAGACCCTTTGGCTTCATTATAAAGCAATTTAAGTTACATTCAATAGAAATAAAATTTTCTGTTTTAAAGGAGCTTTCCCCCCCACTTTCTACAAAGCAGCACAGAAACAACTAAAGCAAAAAATGCACTGTTTCTTTCCATCTGGACACTTAACTTGGTTTCCATCACATGGATTAGAAGCACCATCTACTTACAGAAAAATAACAGAATAGTTGATAGTGTATTGATCTAGCAGCAGGGTAAGCCAGAAAAAAAGACAAAACCTTTGCTGACAGAATTTTATTGAACAATATAGTCCTCTCATCCTCAAAGCATTATGAAGTGTAAGTCCACTGCTACAGGTTATTTTGTAGTTCATATTACGTACAACGCTACACTGAAGGAATACTTTCGTCTGAATACTCTTGCCCTTTAAACAGTAAAACCAGTTTTATTTTTCATAACCACCGCATAGAACAGACTAGCAGTGGTTAATGACAATTAGTCTTAAGTGTCAAGCAGACACAGCTATAGCAATTCCAGATCTGCAGAACAGCTGCACGCGTATAGAATCGAAGCACAAGCTCTAACAATGGTTACGTTAATATGAGGAGTATCTACCACGCACCCAAGCTGTTGGCAGTACTTTTGTTTCGAAGTCTACCTCACTAGTGATCTTATGTCTTACCCGATGGAGCGATTTATTTAGCAGCGAGTTGTGTTTGCACTCAAGGGAACAGGGCAACCCCCTCGCCGCCCCCATCTGCCTCTCATCCTTTCAGATAACCAGCACACCACCATTTTTCCCTCAAACAAAGGTTAAGGAAAACCCAACTTCTGTGAAAATGAAGGCGAAGGGGAAACTTGCCGGGGCGGAAGCGGCGAGGGGGCGAAGCCCGGAGGCAGCCGTTCGGCAGGGCAGGGCAGGGCAGGGCTCGGCCGGCTCCCGGCCGGCGATGGCAGCACGTAAAGTCCTTCGGACCCGGGAGCAGACAAAAGAGGGTGGTGTAGCAGCTGTACGGAGCGCGGCAGCCGCCGGCACGCCAGCCCCGCTCCGCCCGGGAGGCAGAAAGTCCATTTCTGGCTGGACAAAACCCACCTACCCGGCCCCGCTGCCACCCTGCTCGCCGCCGCCCAGGGCGAGGGCGCGTCTCCCCGTCCCCCTCCCCGCCGGCAGGAACGGCCGGGGCCCGGCCCCTCCGCTGCCGGGGAGGGCTACCGGGCTGCGGACGGGTTGAAGTTTGGGGGCGACGGGTAGACCCGCCGCCCCCCCACCCCCCCGCCGCTTACCTGTGGGGAGGTGCGAGGTGTCCGCAGCCCTCACGGCGCAGGGAGCTGCGGGGCTGCGCGGCGCCCGGAGGACATGGGGCTTCTCCGGTGAGGCGGCGGCTGGCTCAGGGAGTGACAGGGCGGCGGCTCCCCTCGCCCTTCCCCGGCACAGTCCTCGGCGAGACGCGGGCGGGGGCAGGCATGGCGAGCAGGCAGGGAGCGGAGCCGGGGCGGTCACTGCCGGCCGGAGGAGGACGCCCGCCGACCGGGGACTGCGCGCCCCCCCGCCGCCGCACGGCCAGCCGGAGGCGGCCTCCCCCTGTTCGCCCCGCGGCGATGGGCGGGTGCCATAGCAGCGGGCTCGGCGGGCCGCCGGGAGCGGCGGAGGGGGAACGGCCGTCAGACGGCCGCCGAGGGGGGCGTGGGCGGGCGGCAGCTCCGCGCCGCAAAACTTTCCCGGCTCCTCAGTGAGGAGCCCGCGGCGGGACCCCCGCCCTCACGGCCGCCCCGCCCGCGCCCCCCAGCGCCGCCGCAAAGTTTCACTCCGAAACCTCCCGGCTGCGGCCCCGTCTCCATGGAAACGACCCCCCCATTTCCCGCCGCCCCCCACGGGACGCGGCCGAGAGGAGGTGGCGGAGGGCGGCGGGCGGGAGCCGGGGCGGCCCCCTCGCCCGCGGGGCAGCTGTAGGGGCGGCACCCGGAGCCCTGATGGCCGGCCGGGACGAGCCCAGCGGTGCGGTGGGCAGGTCTAACCGCAGGCGGCGGCCGGGACGGGAACCCGCGGCGGGTCGGGACGGGACGGGACGGCGGCCGGGGACGCGGTTCCTTCTCTACCTCCCGCAGAAGTTTCCCCTCTCCCCAGAGAGGGGCGCAGCGAGCCGCCGGGACCGACCAGCCGGCCGGAGGAGCCTCCCGGCGCCGCTCTGCAGCCGGCCCCGCCGGAGCGGCGGATTTGTAGGGCGCCCGGTTCCGCCCCGGCGGCTGAGGGGCCGCGGCCGCGAGGGAGGAGCCACCGGTGGGGGGAGTCGGCGAGAGAAGGGAGCGCGGCCGCGGCCGTGCCGGTGCGGTTGGCGCGGCGGGGGGGCTGTCGGCCGGGGCGGCTGTCGGCCGGGGGGCGGCCGTTCCCCGCGGGGCAGGGGGTGGCAGGGCCCCGGGCTGCGGGCCGGGTGCCCGCTCTCCCTTCCCCCGCGTGAAAGCGGGACGGAAACCGTGGGAGCGTGGAGTGATTCACCGAAATGGGGGGGCGGGGGGGGGGGGGCTCAGAGGCAATTGCACTTTTATGATTCAGCTCTTTTTTTTCGCTTATTTTGGGGCTTTTTTTCGTGGCCGCCCGCCCACCCCTCGTGTCCAGCCAGGGACGGCAGAGTTGAGCTACCCTGCTGCTCGCACCTTCCAGTCAGGCGAGGTAATTCAGCAACTGGGTTTGGGAGGAAGGGACACTTCAACCTGCATGGGAGCTCGAACCTATCTTTTTGAGGGAAGAAAAAAATCCGCACTTCTTTTGAGTTGGTAGCTGGTTTTACTTAATTTTCAAAATCTGATTGTATTTCAGCGTTGCCATTGACTTTTATGTCATTTACCATAATTCTACCTAATGCATCTCCCCAAAAGAGAAGAATATTGAACTTTGCATAAGCGTATCTAAATCAGTCTAAGGTAGTGCTCTCCTCAAGACAGGTAGTGACTTAGGAACTTCTGTCTACCCTGCAGTAGGACTTCACATCCCGAGTGCGTACAGTTTTCTTTGCAGTTGTACAGTGTGTTGTCAGTTCTCAGTGTGCACTTTATAACGACTGTACTTCTGCCTCATGGCTCCAGTGGCTTCCACATCAAATATATCCTCCGTTATCACCTTACTCTAGCAAGGAGACAACACATGCCAGTAACTCTGGACTATCGAAGAGTAACGTTCCTTCAAAGTTTGGAACATTGCATTTCCAGCTGATTCAAGGAGCCACGAATCACTTTCAAGTGTCAGATTTCTGTTTGTTCGTTCAGATGTTACTAGATCTGTAATTTGGTTTGTGCATAAGGTAACATGTACTTGATGTCAGCTAGTGAGAGGACAGGTCTGCAGGCAGGTGCAATCCCTCTTGAGAGGTCTCAAATTCTGTAAGACCCAGCTGTGTATCACAGAGGGAATGAATGGAAGGATTATATATGCCCACCAAATCCCTTTTAGATGCAATGTCTCTACAAGTGAAAATTAAGACATTTTTTTAGAATTTATGGAAAATGTCACTGTGGAAGAGATAAAGAAACCTCACCCTCCTGTGCTGTCAATAGAGGATGAAATGTGGACCCAAGGGTGTGATAGGAACCACCACTTGTTTCACCACTGCTCTTGTACTCTCTCTGGAAAGGCTGGGGCTGGTAAATCTACAAGGAAAAGGTATCTGTTCAGTTCTTGCTAGTGATGTCTGTTTTCCCTCCAACGCTGGACCAGGTACAGTATCGCCGTATCTTGATTTCCATGTCATAAGATGCTTCTCAGATACCTTTTTTTTTTTAAGTGCCTGTATTTAAATCCTCAGACAATTTATGCTCTCAAACACCACCACCACCCCCCCCCCCCAAAAAAAAAAAAAAAAGATCCTACGCAGCTGACTGTAGGAGCCAGTGTGGTTTTGGGGAAAGAGTGAATAGGTTGGAGGACTTATTTCAGTAGTGCTACTAGGTGAGAAGCATCTCTGGGACAGACTTCCCTTTGCATTTGCTGTATGTGTAAAACCCACACTGCCACTGAACCGCAGGACTCCTGCTTTTACACATGGCCCATAAATTATATGTAGGAAAATGTGACAATCAAATTATTGTGGGCAACTCATTTTGTGGGAGATTGCTGTGGATTATAGTACAAGAACTGTCCATCCTAGTGATGAGACATTTGGGAGACGTGTCTGCAAGCAGATGACAATTGTATTTGCTTCTTGCCTGTGTTGCCAGGATTCTTCTAAAATTCTGTCCATGCATTCTTAAAGAGGGGTAGTGTTTGCTCCTTTTCCTACTTACAACAGTTTTATACTGATCTTAAGACCACTGATTTAAGGAATTTACTCCTGATTTGCAGTAGAAAAGAGAAGGCAACCCTGAGGCTCTTCAAATCTCAGTGATCAGCACATCTCTGGAGAGTCAGCCAGTGTCAAGACCAATATTCCAGACTTTAAAAGTCAACACTGATATTGCTAATGCCCAGCAAAACAAACATTTTAATGCATTAATTATGAAGGTGGTTGCTTCTGAGATTATAGCAAGAATCAGTAATTAGCCTCATGAGTGAGATCCTCCCTTTTATTTAAAGACATGGAATACTTTTATTTGAAAGTTGAGATGTTAGCAATATTATACTAGTTTCCCTTCCAACCTACACCTTTCAGTTCATAGTATGAAAAGTCATTCATTTTCTGTAATAAGCAGGGCAGTGGGTGTATTAAACTGTAAGCATATCTTCTCTAATACAATTAAAAAGAAGGCTGGCGTTTTTTTAGTTCTCACCTTTGGACAGGAACTTTTTCTAAGATCCAGGCTCATTTCTACCTTGGCTTTGTCTAGAATTTGTGACACTTAACTATCCTGTGTGATAGAAAGATAAGGAAAATACAAAATATCCTGAATTTGGCAAATGATGGAATTGAAGGTTGAAAGGATCTATACTAGAGGTGAAAGACTGTGGTCAAGTCTGGAATATTACAGTGAGAATAAACCACACTATAAGTTTTAATTTTTGCTAAGTCTTAATGTGAGTAGTACTGTGAATCAGTTATCTTACATAGCTTACTTTCCACATTATATTAAACCAAAAAAGTGGCCTAAAGCCGTTATCCCTTTAATTCTGATTAAGACAGAAAATAGATCTTCAACCCTTGACTTGTTCATACTCAATATTTTTTCAGTGTAATCAGTGAGAATTTGTTATCCATAAGCGGTGAATAAGGGTATCAAGAGTTCCTTGGTGATAATAAATGATATGTTAGTAGATAAATAATAAACGTGTAACTGCAAAATATGTCTAGTTGTCTGTTTTAATGGCTGGTTTCTGCTCCTGAAAGTACAAAATCTAAGACTTTAATCTGTACATGAGAAAGTGTTTGAGCAATCAAAGACCTAAATAGTCTGTAAATATTAAGTCACAATCCTCTTACATGTAATTGGGATGTACAAGATGGTAACCAAAATTCAGTCAGAAAAGATGTGAATCATCCCAATGTTTTCCATCAGGAAATTGAGTTAACAGTGTAGATATTTCTATAATATACTTCTAGAGCTCAGAAAATGGCCTTGTATGCTTTACTGCATTTTCCCTTGAACTGAGACAGTGAAATTATTTTTAAAGAGGGATGATGACACAAAGGCTGTTGTTTTAACTTGTGACTCTATCGCTGCCTCCCACTGCCTGTCTCTTCAAGCCAAAGCCACCTTTCCTCACCATTAGAGGCCTAGAAGAGGTGTCTTCCTTTTCTTATCCCATCCTATACTGATAGGTCAGCTCCTTAGCCCCTTATGCCAGCATCCGTTAGCCAACTGCCAAGATGTTTAACAAGCAATTCATTCTTTTTGATATGGTGCCTTGCACACTAGTCCTGCCAGGAGCTCATCATAAGTATCAGTAGAACTACTTCACTGGTCTCCTTATAACACCGGTGTGAAACTCCTTTCTATATTGCCTAGAAAAATCTTGAAAGCAGGCTGCTGCCGTGCCAAAACCACTAACTCAGGCTGACCAGTTCAGTTCCTGGTACTCATTTGTTACACACCATCTTTACTCAGCTGAAAGCTTTCCATGGCAGATGATAGTGTCTTTTTGGTTTGCATCTGTAATGCCACTGAGAAATCGATGAGATCCTGTTCAGTAGAATTATGGTGTGAATATTTGGTAACAGCAATGTAAGCCAAGAAACAGGGCCAAGAAAATGTCAGATAAAAGGATACTGGCATGTGTCACTGTTTATCTTAACAATAGTTAAACAGCATGGAATACTACGTAATTTACCATTTATTGGCTTGAGCTTTACCTTGAACAGTTTCTGAAGTTAGTGAGAATACAGATAGAAATGTCTGCTTCTGAATGATTTGCGAGCTGTCAACAATACTTAAAATGCTGATTTAACTTAATCCTTTCATACTTTCCTACAGTCTTTTTAAAAAAGAATAGACACTCAGCTCTCCAAGTATGATTAAAATGTATATATATTAAAAATAAACCTTTGAAAATCATGTGTTGGTAGTTTCTGCAAATAGAACGTCAACTTTTTCTCTCTGCTCAGCATTAAGTGTATATATGGCTTTTTGTATGTAAAGAATTTGCTGGAATATCTATTCTTAACATCCAAAGTATGAAACCAGTGTTTTAAGTTTAGTAGGTTTTAATCTGTCTTAAAGTGGTTCAAGAAATCAGGCTTTCTTAAATGTGTTCCACTGGTGTAATAAAATTTTATTATGCCTTTATTTGAAATATTTAACTGAAGAAAGTATTATTGTATATTATGAATGCCTGGATACATTGGAATTTATAATGTTAGTACCTAATAAAAAACACAGAAATCCTCACCTAGAAATAGAACCATTATTTATAGTGCACATGTAGGTGAAAAAACTGAACAATACATGGAATAAAGTAAAGGAGGTTAAATACATACCAACTAGAATTCTTGTTTAATGCATAGGATAGTGAAGAAAAATTTCTTCCAGAAAGGTGTGGGTTTTTCTTTTCAGTTTGTTATTTAAGTCAGTGCAGTTTAAGAGCTTTGGCCTATGTCTGGGTGACTTTCTTGAGTTGGCATCTTTAAATAGCGTCACCGTCTTGAAAGGAAGATGGAGAATAATATGTAGCTTTTATGTCCATTATATCAGAAGCCCTCAATAAATAAAGTACTAGGGGAATAAGTTTTTTAAATTAACATATATATAGAAAATGTAATCTTTTCTCAGATTACTGAATTGTTTCCAGCAGACTGTTTTTGTTCTCTGCATGTAAAGTTTCCTGATACTCCATCATGAATCAAAAGCCACAGCTCTTGCTGTTTGGTCTGTTCCAAGACAGGTAGGCAGGATGCTGGGACCACAAGTAGCATATTCCCTTGTTTGCATAATAACTTGTGTCTGCATTTGAAATGCCAGCAGTAGTACCAGCAAAAGAGGAGATGGCTTACAGAACTGCTATCTTTTCATCATACATTTCCAGGAAGATAACAAAAAGCAACATACTGTGTGATTTAACATGCTGGTTTCGTAACAAGCTTCCCATGCAAGTGCTGCTGTAAGCAGCAGTCATACTATCTCCATATAACGTTCCACAAACTTACAGGAAATTAGGAGCAAGTGAAGCAGAACTATCTTTGAGAAAGTATTGTTGCTCTTCTGAATGAGAAGCTAAATAATGCAGAAAATAAAATTTCTTCACTGTTTTGAATGGTGTCACTAAAGTATTTATATGGCACGTTGTAATTATCTGTGATCATTTCAGTTGTGATAGTTCAGACTTCATGCTATTCCATGCCATCTCAAATTCTTCTCACTATCATTGTGGGGAAAAAACTATGAAGCACTAGGAAAAGGGAATAGATGACTCTCATTTGAATACATATATCCCTGTTGGAGTGCAAGGGAAGTATCAATTATTCCTTCTGTTGCCTATTTACATAGAAAAAAAGTCATGTCTATGTAATAAATTCAATCTTGTTATGTAAAAGATGTAATTACCTAAAAGTGCTACCAGTGAGCTTCCTAAATATTATTGTTGCTAGACAAAAAAAGACACTAGAACTGAAAAATAGCTTGCTTCATTAAGAAAGCATGAGGGTGTTAAAAGCCTCCTGTGACATGACCAGATACATGTGTCTTGCTAAAGCATGAATTTTACAGTGTGGCATGTGCCTCAAAGGAAGTGCACCTCTCCTGTAGTCATTAGCGTTTTATTCACCATAGTCACATGCTACTACTGCCTATCATTGATTAAAGAGCTAGATCTTAATGCTTAAATTATAGAAAACACTTTAGAAAAATACTGGTGTTCCAGAGAAAATATCTAAAACATCTTCAGCATCGAAAAGTGGCACAAGACCATCTTTATAGATTGCCATTATGCTTGCAAATTGTCAGGAAGGGGTTTTAGGATGCCGCATAGCAGTGAAGCACTGGAACATATTCTAGAGGGAAAACGTGCATTAGCATTAAGTCTAATCTGATGTCGTGAGGGTCTTCCTGTGTGACGTGATTATGCAAGTCCCCTGAATAACCGAGTCCTGATGAGAGTCTAGACAGAAGTTGGCTTTTATTCAAATAGTTTAAGGAGGTGCACAAAAACTTAAGTATCAGGTCTTCATGGAAATGTTCTGTAAAACGTCAGTCATCATTTCCAAGCTTTATGAAAAATAGATTGTGATTTGTTGTTCGGTTACTTTTTATGACTGTTTCTGAAAGGCAAATGCTGAATAACTCTGTAACAAAGACTACCAAATGCGGCAATTAAAGCAGACTAATTGATGACATCAGGAAATTAACGTTTTCTGTGAGAGTAATTATGAAAATGGTATTTATGCCTAATCCAACATTTTGGTTGCAACACAACACAAATCTATAGCCTATGTTACCTAGTATTTCAAGGACTTAACCCTCTATAAAAGATTAGTCCCTATAGATTTTGTCTCAGCAGTTCTCTTGTCGTCCAGTTTTAGCCACTGCGCTCTATTTTTTAATTCCAGTGAAGATTTAAGAAGGGACTGACAGTTTAGTGTTTAAATCCTGAGGTAGATTTTTGGAGAAGAGGGATTGCTCTGGTTTTGTTTTTTACTTTTCAGTGGTGTTAGAAGCTAGAGTATGGAGTCAGAGAGCAGTGTTCTTTGATTAAAACTGAGGACATAAGGTAAAACTAAGAGTAAGCATAGTAGAATTAAGGGAATGATCCCATTTCTGTTGCAAACAACAGCAACACTCCTTTTAAATTCAGTACCCCAAATATTTCTCTTACGGAAGTATGGCTTGAGCCTCCTCAAGATGCAGAGCATTCTGCCACTACAAAACATTTCAAGACAAATTTAAACATGAATAATGCAACTGAAAAACCCATATATTGCTGTTGGACAGTGTTCTCAGTGTCCTACTAAACTGACTCAGTGATGATTACGGGGTCTTCATGCTATGAAAATAATAAGACTGTGGTCTTAATTCATCTTACAAGTTTTACTAAAATATGGTTGTTAAATAAAACTTACTATTTTGTAATTTTCAGAGTTCAGTTTATCTCATCAGTAAGATCTCCAGATACTCTTCTTGTTCTCCTCAGGAGGTACTCTGAAACAGTGGTGAAATTTTATCCAAGCACAAATACAGGACAGACAATGAGTGGATTGAGAGCAGCCCTGTGGGGAAGGACTTGGGAGTACTGGTAGATGAAAAACTGACTATGAGCCAGCAATGTGTGCTTGCAGCCCAGAAAGCCAACCGTATCCATGGCCAGCAGGTCAAGAAAGGTGATTCTGCCACTCTACTCCGCTCTCATGAGACCCCACCTGGAAATATCCTAAGCCTTGGTGGAAAGAAGACAGAGTGACTTCATGCCTTTTTCATTTGGATCTGCATGAGATATTTCTGTACTCGCATGCCCCATCAACACATGCATGGTAATATGTTGCAATAGCTTACTTTTTTTTTTTCCCGGTTCCTTAGAAAATGTTTTGTTGTTTTTTTCTGGTATGGAACTTGTACTTAGAGGAGGTTTAATACATACATGCATACATACATATTTATTTATGAATATTATAATTACTGCTTGAACAAAATGCATTACATTCAGCTTTCCCTCCTTCTGCAGAAATTTTGCAATGCTTGGGGATTTAAGTCTCCCGTGAGAATCAATTAAGACATACTGGGCACTACATTACTTTTAGAGGATTGTATACTAAAGCAAAGACACATCCTAGCTAAAAAAATTAAATGGAAAGAAACCCTTGAAATTTTTAGCTCATTTTAAAAGTGCATTCTACTGTCTCTCATTTTTGTAGTCTTGAGTGAGAAGCCCGTAAACAGCACTTTCATTTCTGAACGAGTAATCCAGAACACAGCAGATTCTCAGCATAGTATGTATCAGAAAATTGTCTTAGAAGAGACTGTGGAGGTGCCTACTATGTTAAAATGTAAAATAAAACAATTAGGGGACAGGGCAAACCTTTATACAAAAATACCATTGAAGGATTTCTTTTATGTTTTTAATGGTCTCTGTTCTGCTTAAAGAATTGTAAATGCCTGTTACGGATGATTTAGACATGAACATGTAATCTATTGTCTATTGCCAGCTTCACTGGGTAAAAAACTGTCTGGATGGCCAGGCCCAGAGAGTTGTGGTGAATGGAGATAAATCTGGTTTGTGGCCGGTCATGAGTGGTGTCCCCCAGGGCTCGGTGTTGGGGCCACTCCTGTTTAACATCTTTATTGATGATCTAGATGAGGGGATCGAGTGCACCCTCAGTCAGTTTGCAGATGACACCCAGTTGGGTGGGAGTGTTGATCTGCTCGAGGGCAGGGAGGCTCTGCAGAGAGACCTGGACAGGCTGGAGCCACTGGCTGAGGCCAACTGGGGGAGTTTCCATAAGGCCAAATGCCGGGGGCTGCCCTTGGGCCACAACAACCCCCAGCAGCGCTACAGGCTTGGGGAGGAGTGGCTGGAGAGCTGCCAGTCAGAGAGGGACCTGGGGGTGCTGATTGACAGCCGGCTGAACAGGAGCCAGCAGTGTGCCCAGGGGGCCAAGAAGGCCAATGGCATCCTGGCTTGTGTCAGCAATAGCGTGGCCAGCAGGGACAGGGAAGGGATCTGACCCCTGTACTCGGCACTGGTGAGGCCGCCCCTCGATTCCTGTGTTCAGTTTTGGGCCCCTCACTCCAAAAAGGACATTGAATGACTCGAGTGTGTCCAGAGAAGGGCAACGAAGCTGGTGCAGGGTCTGGAGCACAGGTCATACGAGGAGGAGCGGCTGAGGGAACTGGGGGTGTTTAGTCTGGGGAAGAGGAGGCTGAGGGGAGACCTCATCGCCCTCTGCAGCTACCTGAAAGGAGGGTGCAGAGAGCTGGGGATGAGTCTCTTTAACCAAGTAACAAGCGACAGGACAAGAGGGAATGGCCTCAAGTTGCACCAGGGAAGGTTGAGACTGGATATTAGGAAGCATTTCTTTACAGAACAGGTTGTTGGGCCTTGGAATGGGCTGCCCAGGGCAGTGGTGGAGTCCCCATCCCTGGAGGTGTTTAAGAGTTGGGTTGACACAGCGCTGAGGGATATGGTGTAGTTGGGAACTGTCAGTGTTAGGTTAATGGTTGGACTAGATGATTTTCAAGGTCTTTTCCAACCTAGACAATTCTGTGATTCTGTAAATTATTGACATAAGATGCTTAAGAGAGCAAGAAAAATAACAGTGGAGCCATTCATTAATGTTTTAAACTTCTATTATTAATAATTATATAACAATCATATCAATCTACCATTCAGCATATTTTATCACAGTATGGTGTCAAATCTAATTTATGAATGGGTTATAACTGAATAGTTATTTATTAATATTAGATTTGCTTAAATGGTAATTAACATAGAAGTTTGATAAAGGGGAGCCTGTTATTCACTATTTCCTTATGTCTCCCAGGATTTATTGTATCAAAATCCTAAGTACAGCATAATTATTTTCAGAGAAGTATTCATACCTTCACTGAAGTGCTACAGACGGAAAGGGATCATGTCAAAATGTACTGACCTGACACTAGGAGAAAAATGCTTCAGAACTTTTATTTAAAGATATTTTAAAGCAATTTTCCAAACATATTTAAGTTAAAGGAGATACACTGGAACAAAATGCTCTGCAGAGTGAGCTTGACTACCTTAGCATATTGCTAATTGCTTCAGCACATCTGAAGATGAGCACACAGCAGGCTCACTGGAGCCTCCGTTGATGAAGTTTGCTGAAATTTCAATTCATTCTTTGTGTTGAAATGAAGCACAAGGAACTTTGTCAATATCTCTTTGTTTATTTTACTGTATCTTCTGAAAATATCCTCACAGCTTGACCAAAGCTGGATATCATCTTCCTCAGGAGAGCAGTTCTGTTACGGTTATTTATTCATAACCAGACAGTTTGTTATGTACCCATCTGCAATCAAATTTTCATTGACTTTAGTGTGAATTTACTGCACTGGGTGGCAGAGGGAGGTACTGTCTAGTACTTTCATTTTATCTGTCAATGAAAGCCATCATGTAAATGCACAGGGTAATAACATTTTCTTTCTGGCTTTTTTTCCATCCCAAGAAAACTACTGATGTTAACCTTGGTCTCCCAGTTACATTTCAGCATTGATATTTACCTTTTTATTATTATTATTATTATTTAAATTCCCTCTGCAGTTTCCAGTTGTCACAGCATTCCTTTTCTCACCAGGGCTGTTAAATAGCATGGCTATACGCTGCTGACTGAAACTTGAAGGCCTCCATTTTTCATTTAGTCATGAGCTGTGTTTCAGCTCTACGGTTTATTTACTGTGGGGTCTGAAGCATCTTACTATTCCCGTAGAGTTTCTTCCATTGAGGGAAGCTTAAATCCATATCTTTAGGGGAAAAAAATACTGATTTGCAGAAAATTTTAAAATCTATTCTGTTACCGACCTTGCTGGTAACCAGTTTTACTCAACTAAAGTCCCCTTAGCTGTGATGTCGTGTCTTTAAAAGCACTTGACAGGGCTAAGATCAATGCCAGGCATGTTGACCAGGCACATTTCGTATTGTTGTCTAATTCAGTGTCTTTCCCTGTAAGGTTAGACTCAGGAGTCAGGGGCTGTCATGGGTGGTAGAACATGGTGGAGTATGATTTCATGAATATACTTTCATGTTCATTATCAGGGCCTTTGTCTCCCTACCTTAAGACACACAGTCTCATGACAGAGGAAGGATTCAAACATGCTGACTCAGGACCATGTGAAGTAATGAACTTTCATTATCAAAATCGTGGAGTTTGTTAGTCCAAGTGTAAATTCTTCACACACTATTAGTTAGAGGGGTTTGGGTTGAAAATGAGCATTCTGGAATAAAAGACAATGAAAAGGCAATGCTCAAAAATGCAGGTACTAAACATAAAAATGTTACAGTAACAATGGCATCAGGTGAAGCAGAATGATGCTTGCCCTCAGTTGTTCAGAGCAGCCATCTGTTGCACAACAGAGAATAGCAAGGGTTGTTAGAAGTTTGCTGGTGTTGGAAGTATCCCAGTTTTATGAAGTGCTTTGAAAGTGCATCGGAATAAAAAAAATTACTATGTAAATATAAGAATTCATTTATTTAAGGGCATTGAGCCTCTCAGGGCATATTTTAGATAAGAAATGGCTGTGCAGTGAAGAAAAGGGATTCACAGGAGGATAAGCTCCACAGAAGGGTAGCTCAGCAGTCTGTACAGCATAATGCCACAGACAACAGAAGTTTGATGTGCCACAACCCTCAGTCTTACTGAGTCTCCAACACCTGTGCCATTCTGATTTGAACCAGCTTTTACAACCTATGTTTCTGATAAAAATTTTAGAAAAAAATAAAAAAGATACCGTTTACAGATATCTTTTTCCAGCCCTTGTTGTGTTGAAAGGGGATGTTAGAAATACTGGCAAAGTACCTACCTTAGTCCTGTAATGATGCATATGAACTCTACAGATCTGTAAATTCTGGAAATAGGAAAGCCTTTTGGTGAAAGACATTCTGGAATCCATTTAAAATACTGGACTCCTTTAAATAGATCTGGTTTGTTGACCTGTGGAGAAATCTGAAGTCTTACCCTCCATAACATGAAAATAACTCACCAAGAATCCAGAATCAAAGAACATGTGCATAGAAAAGGTGTTGTGAAACAAGGTAGGGAATGAATTTAAACTTCATTTGCTGTTTTACAGACAGTCTCCACACAGATAAATTTATTTGTATTAAGGACCTCTATAGCATTCAGATTAATCGTCTTCTAAATGAAGAATATTTTGACTTCACTGTAGTGTGTCAACATGGAGAGCTACTGCAAAACATAAATTAATTGCTGTGTCCCTCTTCAGTGGTGGCCAGTGACAGGACCAGAGTCAATGGGCACAAACTGAAACACAGGAGGGTCCCTCTGAACATCAGGAAACTCTTTTTTACTGTGAGAGTCACAGAGCACCGACACAGGTTGCCCAGGGAGCTTGCGGAATCTTCATCCTTGGAGATACTTAGAAGCCATTGTCTTGGGCAACTGGCTCTAGGTGGCCCTGTCTGAACAGGGGGGTTGGACCAGATGACCTCCAGAGGTCACTTCCAACATCAACCATTCTGTGATTCTATAGCTATGACTTATAGTAAATTTTGCTGGAGGATTTATTAGATGAGGGGAGGGTAGAACTACATTTTGTCCACATTACAGAACAAAGCTGATGCTTTTCTTAACTTAGATTTTAGCTAATACTTTTAATCTCAAGTCAGCAAGACAGAGTTTATCCTTTGCAAAAGCTAGGGAAAAACACTGAAGGTAAATTGAACTTAATCTCGATTTGTTTTACAACAGGCTGGCCTACACATATGTCAGTTGAAGTTAATAATCGGTATTCCGAATGGATGTGTCAAGTTCCCTAAGCAGAGTTTATCAATATATAATGCATTTATAATAATGTGACTGCAGCCACCTTACTGATACACGCATTTGCCTTTCCACTGGTTTCTAAACTTAAATATCATATTCCCTTTTTCATCTATTATTTCTGTCCTTATTGTTTTCTCAGGTTCCTTCAAAACCTGTACACTACTTTCACTGTGTGGCAGCCGGGCTTATTGCAGGTGTGTGTACACAAGAACGATTACAAAATACTGTCCAGCACTTTCCACACCACTCATGATTTTGCAGGAACTTCAACAGGAAAATTCCACATTCCATTAAATATACCTTGAAGTATATTTTATGGAATGTAGCTTTTTCAGTACAGCTTCCAGTCCCAATGGCTTTGCATACAACAATGCAGAACCCAACACATGCTCAAGTACCTTCATTTATACAAACTCCCTTGACTTCAGAAATATTACTTGAATTAGAACATGTTGCCAGGATCACAAGCTTACGTTTGAAGTACACGTCAAATATTAACACGTGTTTATACTGTTAAATGCCTCATTGATTTCCTAACCTGTCCACTCTTTTCTAAAGAAACATCTGGTAGTTGCCTCATGTGAATGTTTGAATGAATTACTCTGTTTTTCCTAATCTTTGGGACTTCTAAATTACAGATTGATTCAAATCAAGCCTGTAATACTTTTCCTATAACTGAAAAAAACTCATAAAATCAAATCTCCCTTCAAATGTTCTTGTCCAGTGGATTGTTTTTCATTGTTCTCTAAATCATGTAATTTAAACCAATATTTGTCTTTCATTCACTTTTTGAGTTTGGCTGCTTTCTAATGAAACTGTAAGTCTCTTGTATTTAACAGTAAAGCAGAATAATACATTTTTGAGCTCTCAGTACTTAGTAGAAGATTGTTGTTGGTTTTCAGTTTGTTTGTATTTCAAAGTTCAACAATTGTCTGTAGTGTTATTTGAAAAACCTTCAGCTTACAGGCCAAGGATAGAAGGCAAAGAATGGAATAACAATATTGTTATTTATGGCTATTGTGCAGTGGTAATCATTGATGGATATTTCAACTAATAGAAAGATAAATGGGTAAAGCAGACAAGAAAGTTAATAGCAGAAAAATAAGTTTATCGTTTCCAAACATGTTTAAGGAAAAATATCTGCTTTTCTTCAAATAGATGACAATTTACAGAGCTACAGATTTGGAGCTTGAAAGCAGGTGTGAATGTGTTTAATGTCTCTTAATCCAAATTGTTTATACAGTTTTAGAGCTGTACCTTTTGGCAAGCCCTCTGCAAGGTGGATGGTGTGCAGTTATTCTGGTTTTGCAACAGCTGATAGAGGAATTATGTTTCCTTGCTTCTCCCTTCTTGATGGCAAAAGACCTCAGTACGGTTCCTGTCTAGTTTTCAGTGCACTCTTCATTCTGCTGCCTTGAAGCACACTCAGGTTTGATGCCTGGCATGATAGGGAGTGGGCTGAGCACACCCCCAGCCCTGTCCTGATCCCTGTTACCCTTGCTGGAAAGGAAATATCAGTTTCATGGCTAAAATCCTGACATCTCAGAATATGAACTTGTGAGATGCAGAAGGCAAGGTGGTGTCTAAGTCCTGGTGACTGAGAGGAGACTCCAAGAAGTTAGAGCAACTTCATGCCAGTGCAGTAACAGAAGCAAGACTTCCCACACACTTCAGTGAGAGTATCATCAAGGCCTGAAATTTTGACAGCTGATGCTCTAGTCCATGTTTAGGAAAAAAGGTTGAAGAAAGTATCAGTTTTCCCGAAGAAAACTGAATTGAACAGATGAATAGATGTTTATATATCATATACTAAGATGTACAGTTTATCAAAATAAATATACATATTTAGGTGTTTTATTTTACCGTTGCTCTACTGTACTTCAGAAATTATTATTCTAGTTATTAGGCTGTGTGATGCTTAATTTGAATTAAAGTTTACTAGAGTTTCTTTGAATGCTGTGTTTTCTGTTACTCCTATCCCCTGAAATATATGCAGGCACTATAAAAATACAAAATCTGTTCCATTTCATTATAAACAGCAACATTTACAACATACTACACATCATTCCTGAGCCATAGATCTGCTTGCCAGCAGTCTAAAAGCATCCGTCAATCCTGATTGAACACAACTGTAATTTCATCAGGGGATGATGTGGAGATCCTAAACAGCAAGTGCAGCTCAAGCAGTTTGTGAATGGTAGCCAATCTCTGTGATTAAATACCAGGACTGGAATTTAGCTCAGGACTGCATTGCTCTCTGTCATCCACCACTCTTTTTCCTTTCCTAAGGGAAAAAAGTTGCCAAAGGCACAAGAAACAACCCTGAACTACACTGCAGTTACCTCAGAGAAGCTGCTAAGAAAAAATGCTCAACTTAGCAGTGCAGGGTTCAGTCCTAAAGTTTGAAATACAAAGTAACTGATCTCATAGTCATTAATGAGGGGAAATTAGACAAAGAAAAGGTTGCCTGACTAAGTACTTCACAGCTAGGATCCCCATGAGTTAGCAGCAGCAACACTGCAAACACGCATTAAGCATAACTGGCTGAGAGCAGCATTGCAGAACAAAGATTATTGGATAATTAGGTTGATTTGTACCAGGAAAGAGCTTGCTTGCAGAATATTTTTGTAAATCATCATTATCCATTCTGAATTTATGACTGTCAATTGTGAGGTGTGTACAGGGGCAAGAAGGGCCAATCAGTTCATCTGAATCTTTGAAGCTGAGAAGACTGAATTATTTCAGTCCATTTATCAAAGTATTTTCATATCCATTTTCCCTGCTGAGAAGGTTTTAACCTAGTTTTTCCTCTAAAGAGAAGAAAAAAAAAGCTTTCATTTACAGTAAACCCATGAAATCAGAGAGGATCTTGCAACCAGATAAGAACCGTTTTCAGTCTCATACCCAGCCAGAACCGTTTTCAGTCTCATACCCAGAACTAAAAGTTCACAGCAGCTTCATAGCTTGGAAAATGGTCAGCCAGGAAGGTAAGCTTCCTTCTCTGCTCCCTTTGTTCTTCCCTTTGGCACCACGCTGTTGCCCTATACCTGCTTCTGGAGAGCACAGGCCAGGCAGTGATTCTGTCTCCTGAGGTGCAATTTTGACTAAATTTCTCCCTTGGTTAGGGCCAATTCAGATTACTTCTAATACCTTATAACAGCTGAATATTACCAATACATTTTTTCCTCTTTTTTTTTTTTTTTTTTTTAACCATTCTGAAGCTGCAATTCAGATTTCATCTGCTGTAGACTTGATTAAAAGCTATGGTTGCACCCTTTTTTAAGAATTCAATTTTTTCTGTTCTATTTTGGATCTTTACCACACCATAATATGTGTATGTCGTTTATCTCAGATACAGAGCGTAGCCTTAAATTAATACATGTTCTGAAAGAATTACATATTACAATAATTTTATTTTATTAATATTAGCTTTCTAAGAGGCTGTTTTCATATCCAGCTTGGCCAAAAAGTACCTAAAATATACGTGGAATATGAGATAGATTTTCCAGAAAACTGCTACCTATGCTGCCACCTAGTGAATCTGTACTGTCTCTGATAATACTTTTGTTCATGAAGAGATTTAACTCCTTTTTTTGAGAGCAGAAAAAGCTTTGTTATAAGAACTGTTTCAGTAAAATAAGAGGCTAAAAATGTACAAATGCATTAGAATTTTCTTTAAAATTTCGTTCAAAATAGCCAGCTACAGCTATTGTAAAATGCTAGTGCTTTGAGCTTGGGCTCTGTTGATCATTAAATACCTTTTTCTTGTATGATCATCCTACAGAATTCCAAAAAATCATAATCCTAAAGTCTAAGGCCACTGTACATGTAAGCATGTGTTTTCAATCTTTGTGTTCTCTCTAATGGTTAAAATGTCATCATTTTACCAACCATCCTGGGTTTGTTCCTACACAACTTAAATCAATGTGCTTGCCATTTACTTTAAT
Organism: Athene noctua; assembly: GCF_965140245.1. Taxonomy (NCBI): domain Eukaryota; kingdom Metazoa; phylum Chordata; class Aves; order Strigiformes; family Strigidae; genus Athene; species Athene noctua. The sequence goes on along the minus strand of NC_134037.1, from coordinate 62,942,977 downwards.
TGAACTGAGTTCTTCCATAGCTACAAAACTTAATCCATATGTTTGCCAAACTGTTTTTAATATAAATCATCTGCCCAAAAAGCATATCAGCCCCTGTTTGCAAACACTTTTTCAAGGAAGAAAGACTGCTTGGATTTCATCTAAGAAAATCACACATTCAGCGGCCTTGATTTTTTTTTGGCTGCTGTGCATCTTAGTGCAGGAAAATGCTGAGTAAAATTATTATTACTGGGAAAAAACAGCAGCTGATCCACACCAAAATCAATTCTTGCTAACAGTAATTAGCATTCCATAAGGAAATCCATAGCATAACCCCTTGTCATCTAACATTTAGAGTCTTTCCCAGATAAGTGAATAAATACATAGCACCTGTGCATTCTTAATGCCCTATTCAAATCCTAGAAATAAGTCCTCATCCTATACACTTATTCTCCCTATACCATATCAAAATAAGCCTAGAAAAAATAAAGACAATTGGTAAATCATAAGAGCATATAATATACATTTGTTTCAGGGCCAATTTTCTTGTTTCCAGACTGAAGTTAAGGTTGCCTCTTGTCTGCTCTTTGTCTCCAAAAAATTATGTTCCACTTTTGCAAAGCAGAGTCTACTCTGGCAGCTGAAACTGGACCTGACATCTCCTGGAAGAGTCCTACACCAGGCTGTTCTGCAGTCTGGTTGTCCCACCACTCTCAGACTGAAGATGGTCTAAATCCAAGTCATCTATTTCCTAGATGAGTCATTGCACAATGTCAGTCTGTGTTTTTCATAACAAAGGACAATCAGAATGAACAAGGAATAGGCTGAGCAGGTCTAAAGTGCTAGGAGGTTAATCCAGATTTGGATGTCATCAACCTATCCCATAATCTAGTACAGTTCAGGTGTGCAGCTCCCCAGACCAAGTTTCATCAAAGCATACATCAACATAGGCATATCTGTGACTCACAAAGCATTTCATATTGGAGATACATATATAAGGTATAAGTGTTGTAAGGCTGATTTTACATGTCTAGCTCTCAGGAACAGGGGAGTGTAAACCAGCCTGAGATTTATCAGTCTGCATAAGATTGGAGTTTATATGAAATTTAGATTGAGAGAAGCTGATCCAGTACTTTTAAACCCCTGTGTTTTATTTCCTAAATAAATTATCACCATACTAATATAAGTGCTTCTATGTTACCAGAGATGTTTGTTAAGTCTTAGGGCTGTGTTACACACAGGTAGCCCTGCTGGACCCAACTCTGAGTGCTTAAAACCTTCCATTAGGGCCAGATTTTTATAGAAGCAGACTATTCTGGGTGCTGAAGTTTCTGGAATATTTGTCTGGCAGAAGTGATGGCAGGAGCTAGGCTAAATGGTCAGCCTCAGTTTGGGTTGATCATAGCAGTCATGCAGCATGCAGGTCAGTGGTAAATGCATCAGCTGCAAAAGCACATGTTGAGGGTTGCAAAATCCAGCAGCTCAACAGCAGCTCCGTGCCCCCAGGACTGACCAGTAGCATTTGTCTCCAGTAGGGATGGGCATACTCGTGTCCCCAGTAGGTGCACATGCACTTGTACACAACACATATATACATAAACACACTGCCAGCCACACAGATCAACACAGAAACCACAGCAATCCACAGCACTTGCACAAACAGCAACAGCCTCATCCTCTTCTCATCTCTGGTTGAACCAGGTGTTGATCTGCTGAGGGAAATACATATGTATGTGTATGTGCAGTGGGGATCCCTCTGGTAGCTGGGCTCAGGTGCCATCCACCCAGTATCTGGCCTTGGATCCTCAGTCTCCCCAGCTGCTGGCACCTGTGCATGGGACTGCCTTACACAGCAGCGTGCACACACACGCTCCAGCACACACACACATTGTGGGTTCCTCCAATAACTGGACTGAGCTGGTGAGTCTTGCCCCCAGTCATGCACCTGAGTGGTTGCTCTCCCTGTTTGCCTCATGGATGCAGACATGGATGCCCACACCACTGCTCAGGCTCCCAAGCCACTTGCCCTACTGGCACCCAGACACACGGCCCATGGTCCCACTCCAGCGGCTACCACTTAGAGACTCACTCACCCAGACACACACACACACAATAATTAGAAATGGAGCCTAATGAGAAAACAGTTCAGGCTGCACTGATGAAGTTCAGGGCATGGCCAGACAATGTGCCCCTATCTCACTAAGACTGAAGAGCATTTGATTTTCCAGATGTAAAATGGAGATCTTGAGCACTTGTAGTCTTTAAAGTACTTTGCATTTTTTTCTGAGTTGCTACTAATCATTATATCCTAGAATTTATCCTAGCAAAGACATTAACTGGAGAGTTATTTTTCATCTTATCTCCATTAAAAAGTATCTGTGGTATTAAGGAATATTGAAGAAAGGCTCTTGTGAACAAAGGCTGCTCTTTTCTATTCAAGGTTGCTAAAAACAGGAATAGGAGAATGGGAAACTCTTGCGTAGTTTGTCAAACATTTGGGAACCTTCAGTACATAATGTAAGATCTTGTAGACCTGCCACTTTCCAATAGGCAATTATCTGCTTTTATTTCTGGGAAATCAATAGCAGAATGCAGGATGTAATCCTAAATGCAGGATTATATGACATCCTGTGGACCAAAGACATAGTTTTCAATAATCTCATACATTCATTTTCCACTTTAGAGAGACTTTAGAACTACTTTTGTACTTCAAAAAGCTATTAATTAGCCAAACAGAAAGCCTAAGCTATACAACAACTGACTATGAGTTACCTCAGAAAGCATCCCCAGTAATGTTATTTTATTAACAGTAGTGTCTCACACAGATATTTTCCCTGAGATGCAGTTAGGAAGGTGCGTAACTCCTAAGGATAGTGCACACTTGGCCACATTACCACTGTTCCCTTGAAAAATATATATATAGTGATATATATCATGAACTTGCTCTAACAGTATCAAGCCACATTGCTGCATAAAACTGGTGTCTTTTTTAATCTTCAAAAAATATGATCAAGAGCACCTCCAAAATCAACAACATTTGGGCAACACTTGGCAACCCAACAGCTGGGGCAGGTGACTGCTGGGTGTGCTCCAAGTATAAAGTCCTGAAGGAAGATGAGTCTTGTCTGGATGGGATGTTCGGATTGGTGGTGGTAAAGTTTCAGTGAGGACTGGATGGAGATTCTAGTACAGTGCAGCAATAGGCTTGTCACCCTGAAGGTGCTAGTCATATAATTACCTATTGATATAATTTAGGTGATATTTCTACAGATTCCTCTAAAGGAATGAGAAGAGACAATAGTCAATCATGTGAGATCACAGAATCAATCAGACCTCACAGAATCCTTTCTACACAGAGGAGGCTGAAGGGCAGGTAAACCGAGGCAGAAGGAAGGCTACTCCTTCTCTGGTGAAAGCGTGTAATCTGAATCCAAGCTATATTACTATTTCTAAATAGTTCTGCCAGGGTCCCTAAAAGCAACTTTTGCCAGGGGTACCTGGTAATGTAGGTCCAATGCTACTATTCTGGGGGAAAAATGAAGGTCTTTGGACCATAGAGCTTGGGGAGATATTATTGCCAAGTTTGCTCTTGATTACACTCAAGAGATGAAAAGACATGGCAGAAATCGTCATTGGTATAGCAGCTCAGATGTGGCTTTATCAAAGTGAAATTTCTGGGTAGGAAGAACTGTGGTTAGCAAAACCCAGATGAGTAAGAGGTGTTCAGTGCCACATCAGATGGAGCCACATAAGGTAGGGGAGCTGTTTCAGAGGAAAAAATGGGGGAGCATCACATTTTCCAGAAGATTCTCAGACTATTCGCACTTTCCACAAATCACATTTCTTCATTCCCTAACCATGGACCATTCTGTCCAGTCTCTTTGGACATTGCACACTGCCAGCAACATGGTCATGCTGCCTCTCTCCTCCTTCTCAGCCTTAAGAATCCTCAGCCACTTCTGTGCTATCCAATCTTTTAGTAGTTCACCAAATATTCCTCTTTCTACATTCTGCTCCTATCATTTGCCAGATGCTGGGTGCCTGGTAAGGGTCCTGTTATCATCACAAAGGATGGGCAGTGAGGTGGGAGGGAGAAGCATTTAGCAGCTACATTTTTATACCTCTGCAGGCAGTCCTTATGTCAGAAGAGACAAGAGACATCACAGATGAAGAATCAGAACAAATGCCTATTTCAAAAGGCATAAAGGGAGCACAGCAAGGTACACAATGACATCATTCACCAGCATGGTCTCACCTGACATCTTCAGGTTTGAAAGGCCAGAGCCACCTATTCTGAAATGAAAAACATAACAACTCTCCTTCTGATGCTGGAGCTACAACACAGTACTTTTATGCACAAAAGTTGTATTTTATAGCACCTGCAGACATGCACAAAATTTGCAGTGACATGAATGGAGTTACAACAACTTCTGAAATTATTAGAGGGTGCAGTGACCTGAGCCTGTCACCTTACCAATACCCTATTGTTTGTTCACACTTAGGCATTCAGTAAGCAGAACACCAAAGTTGCTGAGCTTTGAGAGATACCACTCCCCCACACACATACAAAGCCATCCAGTTGTCCTGCTGAAACATTATGCTTTTGTGCTATGAAACCTGAAAGGTCTCTCACCATACTGTTTCACAGAGCTTTACAATGTACTCTATAACTTTCTATGCAGTCTTAAAAGAGCATTGACCAAATTTTGAGATAAAGACAATAATTATTATAGTTCAAAGTCTGCACTGTACATGGGCCAGGCCAGAAGAAGTCACTGGTGTGAGTACAGAACAACTGCACATCCAGCTCCCCATAAGCAAGAATAAGTGTAGAACAAGAAAGAGATGTTTTCTGTCTAGTAGCCCAGTTAGGTACAGAAAATCTTTACATGCACAGGCTAGAATGATCCTTCCCTGACACAAACAATTGTCTAGTTTTGAGTAAAAAAACCTGAGTGTCTATCATAGAAAGTTAAACAAAATATAACAAAAAAAGAGCCTGATCACATTCCCATCCCAAAAAGAAAGAGTCCCATCCAGAAATCTGACAGATCAAGGAGTCTTCTCTGTAATCTTCTCAGAGAGCTTTGCATAACAAAGAGGCTTTGGGTTTTAAGTGACTGTTATCAGACTCCATTCTGATCCTGACATCACCTCCATACTGTAGCATCTCAGTACCCTTTCCCAAGCCACAGGCAGGCAGAAGTCTCTGGCAAATAAAACATAGTCCAGCCCCACATAATAATAAACAAAGAGCAACTAGTGCTGGAGGGCCAGTTTTTTCTTTTTGTTCATGGGAGACTGTGTTTGATTTTTTCCTGTGGTCCCACATTGCAGGACAGACACGGCTTTGCTAAGCAAAGACTGTAGTGACAGCTTTGTAAAGACCATTGCTATGAAGTTTGTTCAAAAGAACAAATCGTCACCTCTTCCCAAAAGACAACGAGAGCCGTTGTGTATTGTTCTATATAAGGTACATTTTGAGGATGACATACCCTCAAATTTAGAGTGCTTTCATCTTCAGAGAAAGCTTTCCAACAGGAGATGGTATCTAGTCAGCCCCAGGACAGTAGAGACCACATGGATGAACGAACCAGCCAGCCCTGTGAGAATGCAAGGCTGCCAAAACAGCAGGCACTGCAAGTGAACACAAGTGCCTATGAACTTAATGTGCTGTGAAGTCTGTACTCCTTCAGACAAAGGTCACAAAGGTCTGTACTTCCTTACCAGATGCTCAGAAATGGATCATACAAGCAGTGAGCAGAACCAGCACTCAGTGCAAGCAACAAGAGTGTTCCACATCGGTTTAAACTGATCTAACCCCAGACTACCATGGTCCTCCCTTCCCTGCATCAGTGCTGCCGGCAGGGGCAACGGCAAGAAACACATCCAGGCAATGATCACTTTAGGCTACCATAGATCCCATAGCTTGAACAATCTCATGTGAACGTGTCCTGCAAAAAAAGCTGTGGGGTTTGTTTATGATTTTTTTTTCTCCATAATGAATTAATTTGGCCAGTTTCATTTCATGCACATTGCTGGCAGCTATTGACCAGTAATGGTACAGTGTACTTAAGACAGGGTTATGATCTCTGCTGTTAGTCCTCATAAATCAGTCAAATTCAAGTTGGAAGAGGTGTCCTTAAACATCATCACCACACTTTAGAAGCCATTTCAATTTAACAGTGCCACAGAATTAGAGGGTTCAAATTAGCAAGTAGATTTTTAAGGCCATACTGATCAGAAAGCTTAGAAGCACTGGATCCAGTAGCTTGAGTTTTGTTTTTTAACAGAAAGATTTCTTCTTGATATGTGTTATAATTTTCACTGCTCATCCTGTCATATCCAATTGTAAAGTTGATCATACTCTAGGAGATCAAAAGTCTACAACACTAACTTCTGCTCTGCCCAAAAGAATTTAACTTCATGGGTTAAAGCGTATTTAAACCATGAAAACTGATTAAAAAGAAAAAAAAATCAAAGCCTTAGATTTTAATGATCTTTCCTCATCTATTTTTCTAAAAGAGATGTCATAGCTGATATGTTAAAAGCAGAAATTGCTTCCAAGATGTGAGACTAGAGGATATCTTTCACCAACGCATATTTTGTAACTGTTTTTGAGAGTTTGAACAAGAGTTTGGTAATAAAAGCAGACAGCAAAACCTGATAGTATGGCTTAGAAGAAGATCATTTTCTCCGAAATCAATTGGTAAATTTAGAAACCTCTTTGTAATAAAATGTCTGTAAAAGTGACATAGTTATGGTTGTCGCCAGCAAAATAAAGCATTTTACAAAGACAAAGGTAGGTGGTTTTGGTTTAAGCACCTACTCTTCTAGTATATCCACACTGGCTGGGTTTGGCTTGAGTACGCTGTATGCAAGCTGAGACATCAAGGCTTAGAAACAACTTATCATCTGACTATTTTTGCTTTAAATTTAGTAATGAATTCCTTACTATGCCTGTGTTGAGAGGACTAACACCAGCATTAACTGCATTACCAGCAAGGAAAAACAAAAAAAAAAAAAAGAAAAAAAAGCAGAGATCTGTAGGCAATTTATAACTTTGCCAATGCAGGCATTTTGTTATTGAGACAGAAAAGGCATATCTTAAATACCAAGATTACCATCCTGCCAAAGTTCAGATCATCTTCTTTTAATGTCTGCTTCTTTGCAAGCACTGAAATAACTCCCCCGGGGAACCAGTCCTGGCCCCAAGCTTTCAGTATCCAAGATTTGTTTGGTCAACATTGTCAGATACGTGGTTTAACCTTTAGATTGCCCTTTGTGGAGTCAGGAGTTGGACTTGATGATCCTCATGGGTCCCTTCCAACTCAGAATATTCTATGATTCAAGTTTATTTTCTGAAGTAGCCATCAGTATTTTACATAGTTTTTCCTTCTTTTTTTTTTTTTTTTTTACTTGAAATAAATTTAATCCCTCAGCTGATTCTAACATAAGGAATATTTGGAGGTAGACATTATATGTGTACCATTTTTTCTAGATACAGAAGCACTGGAAAAGATTTGTGAAATTTTAATTAAATATGCTATCCTTAGGCTGAAGGTGAATCACAATTTCTGATAAACTAGTAACTCAAAGCTGTAAAAACCCAGGAGCATTAGGAAGTCTGAGCTAGTAACAAATTGTTTTGACTGCAGCTGATGTCTTAGTATGCATATAAATAAATAAGTGAATAATAGCAGCCCACTGAGATTATAGCAAAAACAGTTAATGCATAATTTTGCATGGAATCAGGAAAATGTCAGTCATAAAAAGGATAACTGACAAGTGTCCTGCATCAAAGCTTTAGCAAGTTGACAGATGGCTTAGTTAACATTTCTTTTAGCAGTCTACTGGACCAGTGCCCATGACCTCCATGTACATTAAGAATAAATATAACTAAAACTATTGCTTCACATATAGTTTTAACGATAGCTACTGATACAGCTATTGAACTAATCTCCATTCTTTCAAGCAACAGCTTATATTCCTTTTATCGGAGGAGCATAACTCAAAAGAAAGATCTGCTCTGGGAATATTTAAAGCATCCATATTTTGAAAGTTAGATTTTTCTCTCTCTACTTACCCAGTAGCATACTTATCAGGTCACCGGATACAGTTTATGCCAGCGAAAGATTAGATTTGCTCTAGTGCATGTTATTTTAGTGTAGGTTGAACTTTTCAAACAAAAGGGAGACTATCTGTCCCCACAGAAATGCTGTTATCAACTGCCATGATTTCACACTGAGGTGAACCAATTCACCACCGCTTCAAGGTGTTACACACTTAACTCCTCGACAAATCATTGTGGCATAAAATCCCTAGTTCTGAGAACAACATCCAGGTTCCCTATACAGGGAATATACCATGTTGGATATCAAATGAGGGGATCTGCATAGACTGCTGACAGCAGATTGAAACCAGCAGCTTCATGCTGCTTCTGGCCAAAGTGAACTAGCCTGACAAGAACAACCCTTCAAGAAGTTTACCTGTTCCTGGCCCTGGGAACTGCCCCAGTCTGTCTTATAGCAGAGTCTTCCCTTCCCAAGACAAGATGCCTTAAGATCAAGGTTGCATGTATAGCCAAGACTGATGTCATTTTATTCCTCATCAACCACAATATGCCATCGCTGCTCAGACCAAGCAACAGAAACCAGCCTGGCCCTTTCTGAGCCTGCAATCAGCAGGATACTGCAGTCCAGGAACAGTGAGTAGCCAAACTGGAGCAATGGGAACACAGAACTGTTCCACGTGGAGCACAAGGCATGCTCATAGGAACACTCCAGGGACTTGCTTTACACAGCAGTGTAGACATAGCCTTACCTGTGCCATGGAGACTACATGGTCTCACTTCAGTGTTGCCACACTAGAGACCAAAGTCTCAGCTGTAATCAAAAATAGCCCATGATATTAATATTTTATGAAGTAAAAACTGTCAGCTACATGCAGTAAGGGTCTGGCACAACTCTTCCAGTCCTTTGCTGCTGTCTCTAACACAACTGTGTCTGAAACCAGCATAGTAGAGCATGGCTTCACCACTTGCTTCAACAAGATGAATGTGAAATATTTTTGCTATACTGACAGTGGCAGTAACATGAGAAATTTCACCAGAGCTGTTACACATTGTATTTTAAACAATATTTATAAAATAAGGCCTGGTTTTCTGCCAGGAGAGGATCCAGCAGACAGGTCCAAGAAGATAGTTTATTTTTTCCCTTGGAAGTCTGTGGAACCCAGCAGTTTTTTATTGCTGACACTTTTAAAAGACATAAGGGTGCCCTTCAACCATACAATATCAGAACTGGAGGAAAAGAGCTAGCAAGAAATCACTGTCGATAAAAACTGCAATAAAGCCCCTGTTTTGTTACCACCTGCTTATGTTGGGCTGTTAGCTCCAACAGTGTTCTATGATACTTTTTACTATGCTGAATTTCTATAAAATTTGATCACTGTTTGGTAAAAAACAAACAGTACATGTAAGACATGTTTGGTACAAAGGAACTTCTTAACATTCTTGGCTATAAACTTTTAAAAACAGTTTTGTTCTGCATTGTTCTTGCAGTTTTTGAACATTTGGAGTTGTTCCTTTCATTCCTGTTGTCTCCAGCCATGAGCATTTCATTTGTGCTATTTCAGCTCATGTACTAGGGTCAAAATTGACACTCCCAGTCACCCAAAATTTCCTTTGACTTCAATTCTTTTACTTTATCCCCTCAAATAAGGAACAATAGCCAGTAATTTCCAAAACCTTCTACTATAACAATATTACATACACACATTCAAACACAGGCAGCTGGAGTGATTTCAGGGGTCTCTCTTCTGAAATTTGAAATAGTGAAGAATGTTGAGAAGGTTGTGAAATAGCTTTTTAACTAACCCAGTTTATATCTTGGTACTTTAAATTAATGCAAGATTAGTTGTATCTTGGTTTCATAGTTCACTACCCTATCAGGCATATGCATTATAGAAATACTGATGAAAAGCAGTTAGTCTCTTTGAATGAGTTTGGTATAATTCTTTAATGTCAAGAGATCCTAAGAGTCAAAACTAGGAATGTAGCTAATTATTTCCTCTCAGTAAAACTGGATTTGTAGCCACCTTTGCAAAACATAATTGATAATATACCTTTTATCTTTAAAAGCATTTATAAAAATAATAGAATAAGTGTGATAGAAGTATTGCTGTATGGTAGCATTTGAAACTTCATTTAGCAGTCACTGTGCAGTTACCCCTTGATTGCCATAATTGCATTTTTAATTACATAAGTAATAACAGTCAGAACTGATTATTTTTAGCCCTTTAAGATACAGCTGAGTTCTAGCTAATTCATAAACTTTAGGGCTGTAAAGATACATTCAACCATCTAATCTTAACATCTATATATCCCTGGACATTAAGAACATGGACAACTCTTAGTTGACATAGGACAAGGCAATGTGAAGGGCAAAGCAATCCTGAGGTTGTCAGATTTTTCAATGAAAAAAAAAAAAGAGAACACAAATAATTGTCAGGACCCGTTTTGAGGCTGCTTGTGCAGCTGTGCTTTCCCCATCATCACCCATCTCCACACCAAGCACCAGGACAAAAGCGCTGCTGAACTCTCCCCAGGTTCACCCAGGACCCCAGAACATGGGCTGGAGGACAAAGTATGGTGTCCATGGGTTGTACTGACTGAAGAGCAACCCACCTGTATATTCTGCAGAGATGCATACAACCTTTTTACAGCCATGTAGAACCTGTCCTGTGCTATGCTGTGCTCTAGACACAGCCTTGCATGGTGCTAGACTAGCATGAGCTATGACAGGACATCTGAGCTCCAGCACTACAGTACCCCAGACCTCATGCTGTGGCAGGAGGAGAATTCAAGGTTTTGAAGATGTTATTAAAGATACTAAACTCCCAACTAAGGCAAGAAGATATGAAAAAAGAAATATCTGTCTGAACTTACAAAGAATACAAGATTTTCAAGTGTGATGTGAAAAATTCCAAATACCAGCAGTCTTAAATAATTCAAGTTGACTAGTAATGCTGATTTCCCCCTTTGCCCCTCATCTATTGCTAAAGATAATCTCATCCACATCAAAATGGTAATGAAACCTGTCTGCACACCAGAGTCCAACAAGTTAAGTTAAACTAACAAAGACTGACTTTATATTAAAGTGGCCATGAATATGTTCTCTTCCATTGGATGTTTGAGACTGGAGAGTAATGAGCTGCCGAGCAGCAGTATGATGAAGCCGAAATACTGACTTCCTAAGTGACTGCCCCAGCATTTCTGCTGCAAACATGTAAATGGAGCCCCACGGACTCACATCAAGCCTAACGACTGAATCTGTTCTGCATGGAATTTGGATCTGATGAACACTCAGTTTCACAAGGCTGATCCTGAGCAAACAGTAGCAACACTATCACCCTCAGAAAAATGGAGAAACCCCAGTACCAGGCATTGCCCAGAAATTTGAGAGCAATAAAGCATGGATGAGATGAAGTGTCTGAAGGATCCCTGAGGCAAGCCAGCCCCTGACCTGAAGGAAATCCCACTTTCCTTCATTCACTCCTTCCAGACATTCCTACCAATATGATTTGTAAGAACTTTTGCAAATGTGGAGATCAGTGTGACTCTGAAGATGATAAACTCACCCACTTGGAATTTGAAATTTCGGTCAGACTCATTGTGAAAAACAGCTGTAGTGATTTAAGGTATCATGCCTACTGTGCCAGTGATTGCCTACTGAATAGCTAAACTGGCATACAGGAGTACCCAAACAGCTTAGTTTCGACAGCTTTCCAACTGAGAAACAATAAGCAGCTGGAGGTAGCACTTCACATCAGGTCGGCTCTTTCCAAAATGACTGTTTGTCTGCATCCTGATTTAAATCAGGCACTAGTTCAATAGATATTTTAAGCCAACACTGTTAGGAAAATGAAGAACTCTTCCCCCATAAACCCCTGGTAGCTCACTGTCATCTTTGTGCAACCACCTCCCTTTCATCAGCACAAGTATTTATACAACTGTACGATGAACTGGACAGGGGACCAAATGTGACAGAAAACTCACCATTTTCTCTATTTTCAGTATTGTTGGGCCCCTGATCTGGCTCGTATGGCCACAGAGCATTTGTGCTGGCAGAAAAGATGGGAGCAGTGGGGGCAGGAAAATGATGAGACAGAAGAGGGGACAGGGACAGCTTCTTTCAGTAGCAGTGGCTTGTTTCTCAACAGCACCCCCAGTACATCAGCTGAGCAACAGAGCAAACAGAAGGGAGCCGCCAGGTAAAGGGGCTGCATAGGGCTTTTTTTTAACCAAACAATGAGAAAAGGGAAGAAGATTATTTTTTTTTTTTTAATGATATGAATTAACATAAAGTTTTAGACCAAAAACATGTTCATCTGAAAGTTTTTTGATTCTATACTAAGCATTGCTTCCACATCACAGTGTCTCTCATGAATGGCCAGTTTTAAGTATTCACCTAGGCTATATTTGACAGCTGCATTAGTAACATCTTACAATATAACCCTGAATAGTAATATACCTAGTAACAGATACAGTGAAACATAGGGGTAACAAATCCCAAGCAGTTTACTTACATAAGGTTGATATAGTATTTTTAATTAAATCATGGGTTTGGGGAGAAATTATTATTCTGCTCTTTCATTCAAAAAAGAAAAAAAAAGTAATTTTAACAAGTTTTCTTGCATTCTGATCACAAATGCTATGATTTCATGGTGTCCGTAAGTACTTATTTGAATGTGCATGCCTATCTCTATAGTACTGCATCCATAAAAGCTTACTAATGTATCTGTGTGTGACTGTATATATATTTGCTGTGTTTGAGTAAGCTGTCTGTGCTCTCTTTGGTATGATCGCAAAGATAATCCAAATCAGAAAACAATTACTGGAAATATCAATAAACAATATTGTTATGTATTTATGGAAAGAAAAATTAGTTCAAAGTACAATTTTCCTGGTATTTGTCAGAAAGGTGAAATGCAGAATTCGACAACATTGACTGTTTGTCACGGAAGCACCCCTGTGACATTTGCTGGGTAGAAAAGTGCCACCATTCCTGGTTTTGTTAAAGCCAGACAATGTGACCCTGGCGAGTGAGGAGGGGTGGGAGGGGAAGGTCTTGGCATACTGCTTATCCTTGACTGCTGAACCATGCATACCAGGGTATGTTTCATTGTATTTAGCCAGTGTGTATAACTTGCAGCGTGTACAGTTTGGCATGTGCATTTTCTTCAAATTATTAGCATTTTAACAGTGAAATGATGTTTTGACATTAGCACTCTACTTAAGACACATACAGAAGATTTTCACACCTCTTTTGGTGTTGTGTTGCTTCAGTCTGTCTGCAATGCAAACAAGACCTACAGTCAGGAAAGATTTATTTATAAAATGCGTAGGTTTAGGAGCCACAGAATGAGTGAAACAAAGCTAAACCAGTGAACCCTTAAATTTTCCCACGTACATTGTAACTGCCTGAGACTGAACCACATAGCTGACTTCTTTTAGCTCTTTTGGAAAATGTATTAATTCACCATACAAGCATAACACAAACATTATGTGCCTGTTTTGAATGCACTATATCTACCTATCTTCAACCTGGAGCAAGGTTTTTACTTTCCCTTAAGATTCTGGCCCCTGGCCCCTCTCCTGGACAAGGCATTAAAGCTGAGGTCAGGCCTTTTCTGACATATCCTCCCCTCCAAAAGACTATCCCATCCTATTCTGTAATGGTTGACAGCCTGAAGGTGTAAAGAGTGTTCCCAAATCCCTGCTCAGCTTAATCCGAAGCAGGGATTTAAGAGCAGTTTTCATATATCCTATGTGTTAAGAGGCTCTGGGGCAACCTGCAGTGAATCTCTGAATCTGAGGGGTTCCTTTTTACATAAATAAATCAGAAGTCCTGAAAAGCATGGATTACAGCAATCCACTGGAATGTGGCCTCGCTAATTGATAGACTGTGTCAGGATACAATTTCAGTAGATCCTGAGACTGGGAAATTTACAGTCTCGTCACTACAACAAGTGGTGATATATAAAAATAGATCTTTGTGTGTTTGGGGTAGGGTTTTCTTCAAGGCATCGTAAATTAGCATAGCTGAAAAAGGGGTGAAAAGCAGGATGAAACAGTCTCTGAAGTGGACTTGTGAATTCTTTTATTTATGTCATTATTACACTATTACAACAAAATAGGAGTTTACAGATGTGCAAACTTTCCAGTTCCCTATCTCCACTGTGCAGCTAGAGATTACTGATTGTCTTTCCATTGGAGGTTTTAACTAACATTCTTGTACCTGATGTGGAGTGTTTACATGACTTCTTCACCTGGATATGATGAGGAGACAGTAACACACAGGCAGTGGACAGTAATAACCAGTTTGATGTGGCGATATTGTAAGAAACGGGCTCTGTGTGCCCTGAACATTAATGAACTAAATAAATACAATCACTCTATGGGGACATCTATTTTGGATTAATACTGCATTACTTAGTTCATCCTTTAGAACACCTTGTACATAAAGATTTTGCACCAATGGATGCAAATTAGTTAAACTTCTGCTTCTAGTGTATAAAATAGCCCTATGAGACAGCCTGTTTTGTTTTTACCATCTAGCTCAATCATATCCACCTCACCTGGCTTCATATGTCAACACAATTCCTTAAGATGAAAATCTATGACTGACTGGGTCTGTCATTATGAATTAATAGTATAAAACAAAAATGCATCGTGAAATGTGTTAAAACTTAATTATTCATCATTGTGTCTGTATTCGTGTGATGGATGAACTGGAGGACGAGTGCTGTCAGTGGTGAGTAACCATATAATGCAGCATCCTCAATCATCATAAAATAGCAATCCAGAAGTGCTGAGCAGCGGCATACACTGCTTAGCAGTGGTGCAACGCTCTGACTCAGTGATTCCTAAAAGGTATTGTTATCTCTTACCGAGGAGATGCATGACTCCTGCCCATGGGTATCCTGTCCAGCTTGCTGGAGAAAGAAGGAAGGGCTAGTGCAGGAGAGACTTGCCATGCCCACAGCCACCCCACTCCTGTCTGTCTTCAGCAGGAGCCAAACAAAACCCAGAGGTGTCTCAGCCTGAGCTAATCATTCCTGGTTCCTATGCTTCAAACACATCCACTTGCTTTACTCTGATTTCAAAGTGCCGATGAGCTGTGAGCATCCTACCAACTATTCATAAGGTGTAGCAAGCTCTGGTTTTCCCGGTCATGCAGTGACCACCTGAAAAGGGACCTCTGGACAGGTTCTCACTGGCTGGCTAAAACTGATTGCGTGCAATTGCCTGTCTTTACCAATGAGGGCAGTTTTTTCAGTGTCAGGGTTTCCTTGTATGTATGCCCAGTAACTCTCATTCCTCTACCCAGCTGATTTATCCAACTGATCAAATGCCAGGAGTATTCCAAACTTTTCTTTGCTGACATAAACTTTTCTGGATCTAGCTTAGAGTCTCTTTTTGAGGTTGGGCTATCTCAAATGTGTGGCCATGCCTGATGATGGTACATTCCGCAGAGAATAGCAAAGACAAGACCCTTCTCAGTGAGAGGTCAAATCCTGACTTTGGGCACAGTTGAGTCACTGCTTGACAAAATCTTGCACTGATGCAAGAATTGTTTCAAAGAGATGTGCAACGGTTTGTTGCAGTCCCTGTGAATCTGGATCGACAGTGCAACTACAGAGTTCTGAGGGACAAATCCTCCTACATATTTTTTTCACTTTAAAGTGTATTCCAACCGTACTGGTGTGTTGCTTCACTGTTTAAATATGGCTGAAATAATCTTATTTTGAGTGCAGGGTGTAACACAGAATAAGAACAATTAAAGCATGTGAACAAAATTAAAGTGATATATTTTATTACACCTCTTGTGTATTGAAGGTGTAAGTGCTGTGTAGGAGACTTACTTGCTGGAAAACGATGTAAATGCTGCATATCCATGTGGTTCCACATGGGAACCCATATTTCTGTCATAGTTCATCTATGTAGACACACTTAAGGATATGCATCACTTTCTACATGTTAACCAGGCTAAAAAGTTTTCTGTATCAATCCCTTAGGAACAACAGAGAGCAACTTTGTCAAACATTAGCACTTCTGAGGATCTGCCAACTGAACCACCTAAAAATTTCCACCAAGTCTTTATCATCAGAATTGACTTGGTAAGCTGTTATTTTCAGTTAACCTTGACCATTTTCTCTAAGGTTACTATGACTGACAGCTGGCTCAGCTCTCTGAACTGGTTTATCATTCTAAATCAAGGGTGGAACAAGCAAATAATAGAACCTTGCACCCATCCTCAAAATGTGGATTAGCCTCATTATTATGAGTATTCCACATTTTATTAGTCTTACTCACTTGGAAAGCTTGAATGGGCTTCAAATGGGAGCAAGAGGAACCTTGCGAGAAGCAGGGTTGGTATAATTTGAGCAAAATTATTTGAGGGAAAGGACATAGGTCCATTTCTCAGGTTTTTTTGGAGGTGGAATAGTTGCTACTCACAGTTTGGGTTTCTGGCCTAACTTTACAAATCAATGCTCCATTAAGAGAGAAATGTTCATGTTATAATGCATTGTAACAATGAACAATTTGTGCCTCGATGAATCTAGGGGTATGATTCCACCATCTATTTCCACCCAACTGACCAGGAAGTTGGTTAAAGGCACTAATCCACCCAAAACCCACCGTACCAAAATAAAAATGTTTTCAATTTAGCCTACACTGCTGATTGCATGATCACACAGATGACTGCAGAGGGCTGGATTATGACTGCTGTGATTTAGGCTACTATGGAATCACACTGGAGGGCTTAAGTGTCAGAGGTCTCTACACTGCTCAGTGACAGGAGCTGGAGTCCTTTTCTGAGCCAGCAAACAGTGGCATGATGCACAGTACTTATGGATCTGGTGAGAAATTTGTACTTTGGCAAGGAAAGAAAAGTCAGTGTGATATCATTGACAAGAATAAATTACTTTTTTCTTTAGTTTTCTGAAGCAGTCCCTGTGTTGTACAGATGATCTTCAGTCTGATTGCTTTCTTTGTGGTATATGAGATTTCACTTTTGTGATTCATGAATTTTTAACCTTTACTTGATTTTTTTTTCCTGTTCTCAATATGCAGTAACTTTGTATTTTTAATGTGACACAGTTTTCTTAAAGTTGAATATAAAAGGGCTTGATTTTACAGGGGCTCAATTTCCAGAAGTTGTGGTCTTAAAAAAAAATAAAGGCTTTTTCTTCTACAGCTTAATGTATTATTTCATGTCTTGTGCACTTTTGCCAGTGGCAGCAATGACAGTGTCTCCTCCGCATGACTGTTAAATCACCTTAAAACACAGTCATATTAACTTTATTTTCTTCTTTTCAAATTACCAAATAACTTGTACAGCTCTAACAGAGAGGACAACTTGGTACTTGTGTTGAATCTTGTTCAATTGGGACAGCTCATTTTTCCAGCACTGTAGATAGTACAGATGAAAATATTTTTAAAGTTCATATAATAAAAACCTGGGTACTAGAAATGGCATATTTAACCAGAAGCACATGTATTAAGGAAAGAGTTGATTATTTGTAATATTCTTCAGATTTCATTTCTGCAGCAAAGGAATTTCTCTGCTTGATAAGCTCAATAGAAGGGCATGTTCAGAACCCTTGATACTCCCTTTAACTCTGATCAAGCTTTTAGAAGGGCTGTCTGGCTTGTTCCCCTTTATCTACAGCCAAGTAATGGTCATGCATGTTTTCTTTTTAGATCGTCTTATATAGCCTTACTCTCACATAATATGGGTTTTTCTCATGTATCTGCTGTACATTTTGTATGTCTCCTGATCTTGCAGCTGCATGTATAGAGTAAGATACTCTACAGTAGAAGATACATGTATAGAGTAAGATACTCTATAATAGCTTAGAAATGAGAACTGAAATGTCCAATTTAAGATTTGTTCCTACATTTGTATTCAAATTTTCTTTCCCTCTCTTCACATTGCTTCTTTCAGCCATCTCTGAAAGCATTCGGTATGCTTCATGCTAGCGTGTGCCTGATAAATGTCAGCAATATGTTGTTGGCATTTTCTTCAGGAGGTGGGGAGGGTGACAGAAGTGCTGTCTTGGAGTATTTCCCTATATGTTATTGAAAAGGTTTGTGGACAACTGATGTTCTTTTCATGATAACTCAGCACTGCATCCAAGATGACATATTCTGCCTTTTATAAAGTTGCCTCAATATATTTTTAATTATTTTTAAAATGGGTTAGTAGTAAGTGTAAAGAAAATAATAATGTCTCTGTAATGCATACAAAGATAAAACCAAATTTGGAGAACATAAAAAACCCTGCACACAGGATACTTTACTTGGATCTTTGGTATACACCAATTCCTACTCATCATGCTTGCAAGTTTGAGATCTGGACCTGTACAAAATGCATCATATAGCAGTGATGTATAGATGTGCACACATCACATTTCTCACTCTTGTACTAAAATGTACTAAAATTAACCTTAATTCTGGCCTCGGTGACATCCACATCCACGTAGAGTCTTGTTAAAGGCTGTTGTGTTTGTAGTGTGATGTCATAGACTCTCTCACAAGTCAACATGTAAAATAGATATAACTCACTTTTCCTGTCTAAAATGTTTTGACACATAGGTTTGTTCATTTTAAAGTGTCACTTCAAGTTGATGGTAGCTCATTATATCTTATCATAAAATAAACTGCAAGATAAATCAGTGTGCATGCAGTATGGGTCTGCCAGCACAGGCATGCTGGCCATGAACCTCATCTCTTGCTATTGTGTAACCAACTATATCAGCAGAAATCTGAACCATAGATAGGTCTTTAGCTTAATCTGATTAAGACCCAAGATTTTCATCCTTCAGTCCTGAAGGATTTTACAGTTAAAGCAAGTATTGTCCTGGCTCATCCTAGGGAAAATTAATGTTCATTCATTTCATTACTTAATTTCATTAACTAAGGCTGGTTAATTCCTAATGATAGACATCATTCACCCTAGGAGTTTGAAGAAATGTGTCCGTGATTGGCTGTATTTATTAACAGACAGGTATTGCTCACACTTAGAACTGTTCTGAATTTTACTTGAAGTTATGCTGTAAATTGCTAAAATACTGTCTGTCTTTAAAATGTTGCCATTGTTTGGTGGGTGCTTTTTTTTTGGTTGTTTTTTTTTTTTTGTGTGTGTGTATGTGTTTTTGTTGTTGTTGTTCTGACTTTTAAGAATTGACTTAAGAATATAAATATTCATGTGTTTTACCACACTGAACACAGGGAACCCTTCACTGGATAGTCCTTTGATGTTACTGTAATAAACAGAATCATTAATGAAGATAAATATCAGACATCTATGCTCAGTCTTTTTTGTGGACTCCATAATACTGCTAGAAGACTAGTGTGCTCTTTTCCCAGCTCCTTTATCTATAGTATATGCAAGTAAGTGAAACCACTTTTGAGAAGCATTTCAAATTATTTGTGTGTAGTGACCCTTTATACAGATAATTTGATATTTTTTTTAAAACAGCCTCTAAACTGTCATCACTTCCTCCCCCCCGCCTCCCCCCCCCCTAAAGTGTACAGCCTGCATTTCCATGTGCAAATAGACATTTTGCTGGAGTTAGCCACACAGGGCTACATGTGCATATTGTTGTGCATGGCTGTAATTTGTCCAACGTTTTGAAATGTTGGTATTTGCCTGTCTGCTTTAGCAGGACTGTTCTAGGCTGTTAGTCTTTTTTACAGGATGAAGCAGCGACCTTTCCACCATTTTAATGTATCTCTCTACTGTTACACTGCTTGGTCGATACGGCAAGTATCTTTCTGCCTTGCATTCCGTTCTAACTTTCCAGTTTTCGGAGCCTGGGTTTGGGTTTTTTTTTTTTTTTTTGTGGTTTGGTTTTTTTTTTTTCCTTTGGTCCTACTCTTTGCAAGGAAGTAAGAAGTGTGACAGGATGGTGTGATTTTTAATTTACACCAGAGTTCTCAACAAATAATGACTTTTCACACCCTGTTATTGCTGCTTAGCCTGGGGGAGGAGTTGTATGGCTACTGTTGTCATATCAAATTAAATCCACTCATGTAATTCAGAAAGACATTCCTCTTAAACTTAACCCCTTTAAATTGCTGAAGTCTACTGGCACAAGAGCATAAGCTGAAGTGCATCTATTTGGAGGGTCTCTGCTGCTGAAGGATGAAAATGGAAATTTTTGTTATTCAAGGATGGTGCGCACCTTTTTTGTAGTGCAGTGGACCAGATCCCGATGAAGTTTGTGTGGGTGAATCCCCATGTTAGCCTGGAGATCACTGCAGGCTCGGGGCATGTGCGTGGATCTGTTTTAAGAAGGGAAATGTTTGGCCAGCGATGCCAAAATTGCTCGTCTGAAAAGCTTGCTTGAATAATTTCCTCCAACGTTGCTTGCTGTGGATTGCAAGCACAGTCATGGAGCACTCGGTGCTCCTTTATGTAGTAAATCTCAAACACATTGGTAAGAAAATCACCCTCTGAGAGAGTTTTCTGTTGTCCCGGAGTTGGCAGAGTATCGGGCAAGCTTTGCCTTTATCAGGTCATCTCTCTCGAGGAGGTTGCTGTGGGTTTTGGTAAGCGATGTACCCCCCTGGCGATTCAACCCAGCCCCCCCGGCGTGTGTGTGTGTGTGTGTGTGTGTGTGCGCTCACGCTGCCTGCTGGGTTTACTCACCCGCGGGTGGGCTCCGAGTCCGTGTCCGTGTCCTCCCCCTGGCCCCGCCGGACCCCGTGGACCGTCTCCCCGCACTCCTGCATCTTCCCAGGGAGGGCTGGAGTCTGAAGGATGAGACCAGCACATAACAGCGGGACTAGTCCCCTCCCCACCGTTTTCCAGAAGCTTTATTGCCCCTAACTGTTGGTAACTGAGGGTTAAGAATTTACTCGAGTACCTGCTTGGTGGTGCAGAGAGGGTTAAAGTGCTTGATTTATTGTAAACATACATGTGACAGACTCTTATCTGATAGCGGGTTTGGTTTTTTTGTTTCTGTAAAATGTCAGCCATTTCCTGATGAGCGTGGTGGTGCTGAATTTCACACCTTTTTTCTTCTCTGTGTGGAAACCTGGGTGTTAATGGTACTGAAGCAGGTCGTGTTTTATAAGGAATGAGGCTGTCTCTTAGAGCAGACGGAAAGCAGGAAAGGGAGAGGAGGTGAAGAATCCAAGGAAACTGCCACTTCCAACAGGCATTAGTTGGATTATTTTGCACTATTTTTATTCGGAACATGTAAATGTAACATTATCTGCTAAGTGCATTTTTTTCCTATGAAATGTTGGAATTCAGTATGAAAATAATCCTCTCTTTTCGTTTCACAGCAAAGTTTGGCATTGCAACACCTGAAGATGGAAAGTTGGTCGGTTGATCAAGTCTGCAACTGGTTGAGACAGAGAAATTTAGGAGAACTAGTTCCTAAGTTTCGTGGTAAGCATTTTTGTTGTTTGTGTGGGGTTCGTTCGATATTTCTTTCTATGCCTTTAAATGGCACTGCCTACCTTGTTTTGGGGCACGTATATATATGCTAGCTTAAGCCTTTTATAGACATTTATTAGGGTGAGAACTGACATAGATCTGAGAAATCAAAATAAGTGCAGATTTATTATGAAGTCTGAGAAATGCTGGGGGATGAGATTAAGCTTGTATGTAAATAGATGCACCTCAAATCAGAGCTGGCAGTTTAAAAGGCTTGACAGGGCCTATTTTGTATGGTATAAATCTTTGAAATAATGTAACTGTGGTGTGTAAATGTTTTATGTCTGAGTATGTAAACACTCTACAGAGGAATGCATGAGAAACCGTTATGTGAACAGACTATATGTTTCATTCTCTCTTAAAAAGCTTGCTTTCCTCATTAACAAAGTAACAGCCTGCTGGGGTCTAACCAAGGCCTGATTCAAAGCGTTAAAATGGTCAGCTCACTGCTTCTGTATGTTTCAAACTTGGCTTTTTGTCGGAGGAAGGTGTCTGGCCAGTGACTAGGACTCCTGGTACTGCTTGGGAAAGGACAATAGCTAAAACATCATCTTTTGGGCAGTTGAAGATGATTGTCAGTAGTAGACAGCATACCTGCCTTTGACCTGTCCTCCATCATCAGGCAGCTTCAGGCATATAGAATGTTACTGTAGCTATAAAGTTCCTTTACAGTCATTCTTTAATCACCTTCAATCTGCAGAAGAAGAAGTAAGTGGAGCAGCTCTTCTGGCTCTTAATGATCGTATGGTGCAGCAGCTGGTGAAGAAGATTGGGCACCAGGCAGTGCTGATGGACCTGATTAGGAAATATCAGCAACAAAAAAGTGGGCTAGAATCCCTTCAATACTGTTGTGAAACAGCTTCTCCAAAATTTCTGGAATTAATCAGTGGGTGAGTTTGTACATGGCACAAAAAATATCAGTCTGGGTATAGTTGTATTTTTTTCATAGCATTTTAAAACTGGCATTTGCTAGCTCTTCACCTGTAAGTTGTAACTGTTTTTTATATCTTGAATATCACTAACGACATGTGAAATGCAAAATGAGGTTATTACCTTGTGATTTTAAACAGAGCATCAATGTTCCCGAACAACACCATTAATTAAACTGCTCTTCATTTTCAGTTCTAGGACCTAGTTTTCATTTGGATGAAGCATCATCAAACTTTTATAGCTAAAGTATTCTGTATTTGCGATACTAAGCTTTTGAAGCACTTACTTTTAAACCTTTACAAGTCTTGGAGTAAAATCATGATTTAACCGGAGATAGTGTTTGTGTCACAAGTGCGTTTAAATTCAGGTTTTCAAAGCAAGCTCTGAATTTGATCTAGGTATAAGCATTTAATAATCCCACTGCATGGAACTAGATAGATTTTTAGAAAATAAATTCCACAGAGATTGTCTTCACTGAGCATGTTCTGGCTCTTGTTTGAGTAGGGTTTCTTCTTGTTGTTTTTATTTCTGGTTTCTTGGGGGGATGCAGAGGCTGTTTGGATGGGTTGGTGGATTTTTTTTGTTGGGTGTTTTGGTGTGGGCTGTTTGGGGGGTTGCGGTTTTTGGGGTGGTTGTTTTCATTGGTTGGTTTGGTTTTCCTATACTTCCCCTCCATTCTGATCTATTGTAAGTCTTGCAGGTTTATTTTTTCTGGATGTCTTGGCTGAGGAGAGGCATTCTGAGCTCTCACAGTGGTTTCTTCTAAGCCCAAGAATCCTGAAAGTAGAAAATAGCTTGCTGTGGATACAAAAAGCTCTTTTTTGAAGGAAAGGACTCTAGCACTAAGCCTGCATTGGTACACAGTAATAGGCCAGTAGGAGTAGATCTGTAAGAGCATTCTCTGTAGCATTTTCCTTCATCCAAAAGGAGTCCAGGTTGTGTACTCTGAGATGACTCTACAGTGCAAACCAAAAAATGGTGATGATTGGGTTATTTCCAAACAAATTGCACTCATGAGCAAAACTACTGTTCACATAGATACAGCCTCTTGGTCCTTGTAAAAGTATTTATGAAACCCTTGGGTAAATGCTCCTGCGTTGTTGGAGGGAAGGGGGCATGCAGGAAGAGGACAATGTCACCACGTGTATGATTTATCATAGACCTGAAGTATGCAATCACAGCCAGTCTCGGTTCTCTGCACCATGGTCCTGCCTCACATGATTTATAGGAAGCTCCCTCTTTAGAGTTAGGTATCTGCTGTGAAGAAAACCACTGTATGTGGGCCTTTCATCCAAAATGCAGTAGATGTGATAGTGATTTCAGCAGAGGATTTCAGAAGAAGAAAACATGTTCTTAGGTTTAGGGCAGTTTGAATGCTGCTTTGGATATTTAGATTTCATTCTTGACTTCATCAGGGATGTTTGGCTAGACTGCGTCTCAGGTGTGACCATTCCCTGTGTACTTCTCAAGTCCTGCAAGTCAGGCCTTACTGTTTTACAAAGAACCTGCAGTTGCAATAATGTGAAGGCACAGCTTTTCTGTGAAGTTCTTCAGACTCCAAAAAAATCAAATGCTGGAAATCTCAAATATAAGTGAATATCATTTACTTTAAAATCTTTTACTACCTAGTCTTCTTGCCTGGAAAATAAGCCACTGGTATTCCTCTATTTACAGGGAAGTTAGGTAAATAAACTGCTGTTTCTGAAATGTTTTGTGTGCAAGAGACAAGGACCACCGAACAAAACTCAAGCATATTTAAGAAATGCATTCAGTCATGTATTTTTAGAATCAGTAAAAAGAACAAGATATTCTGTGCAGTTTGGGGTATAGAATGATGAAAATTTCCTACAACAAAACCAGTATTTTATTATAAAGCTAAAAGCTCTATGCTTCTATGCAGGTAGTTGTAACTGTTACTTCTTAACTCTGGAGTGCTTGTCATAGTGATGTAGTTTGAAATTATTTCATCTGTCCCCTAACAATAATTTATTTTGACCTAATTTAGTGATTTAGGACTAGAATAAAGTGTATGAGACACTTTTTTGAATGCAATAATTATTTTCTTTGTAAGCTACTTTACACAGAGCAACAGAATATGTGACAAAACCAAAAATTCATAGATCTAGAGTATATGCATAGTGAATTCACATTTTCTCTGTTGCTTGGTGACGTTAGGCTGAATTGCAGTCTTGGTCGCATGAACAAAGTCACCACGCTAAGGTTCATTGTCAGCAGCACCCACAGCTGAGCCTGCAGTCCCACAGCTGCAGGGCACAACTGTGAAAACCGAGTCTGCATGTTCCTAGCTCTTCTGCAGTGCTTGAGCCCAGGTGAAAACCAGCCACCTTTTCTGTTTTGCAGAATTATTTTTTGGTCAGGACAGTTCCTAGAACTAGCTCACTCTGTGAGGGCCAGGGCCAGGGTGGAGAAGGCATTATTCAGCCACAGGGCAGGGGAGAAAGCAGCACCATAGCAGTCTCCTTCTGGATCAGCTGAAACAGCTGTGGAGCTTCCAAGAGCTGTAAGCAGTAATTTCCCTGTTGTATTTCTCACATGAATGCTAACCCCAGTGCTTGTTGGTGCATCCTGGTGGGCCACCTCTTTACCCTGGTGTCCTTAGCACATCTTCTAACTGAGTGTGAATTGTGCTCTGCTCACCTCTCTGCTAGGTGAAATAAAATAAATCTGCAGAAATAAAGTTGCTGGTTGGATGTGGAGTTTTGAATATGGTAGTGAACACTTTCTGTGTGGAAGTAATAGACTTGTGAAAGGACACGAAATATGATTTACATGACCAGCAGTTTGGATTAGGACACAGGAATAACATCTTGTGCTGTTGCTGGTAAGGTGGAAGCATTCTGGGTCATGCAGTAGAAACCATGTTTACGTGCATATGAGGAGCTCACAGAGATATTACCAGGTAAATATAACGATGCTTTCCAATTCCAAGATCGATTGTTTCTAGGAGCCTCATAGAAAACACACTGGACTTTTCTGGGTTTAACTGGATAGCTAAAAAAGATTTGTTGATTCATGAAAGGGGGAAACTCCCCATATAAACTTGGCAAATGTTAATGTCACTTCCAATAATAGCCTTTCAAATGTGAGTGCAGCTGAGGCCAGAACAGTTTATAAAGCATCTTTGGAGTTCAGAGATCCTGAAGAGATGAAGTACAGAAAGGAAAATTGTGTGTGTGTGTGTGTGTGTGTGTGTGTGTGTGTTGTCCTTGTCGTGCCCCTGTCCCCCATCCCCCTGCCTGCCCCCCCCCCCAAAAAAAAAAAAAAAAAAAAAAAAAAAAGAAGTTGATGGCTGCCATGAGTTCTTGGCAGCATAACAGTAGCCCCTATCTTAGCTGTGCCTTTCCCCCAGGGCAACCTAAACCTGACGATGTTGGCTTTTATCAACAAAAGGAGAAGAAGAAATAACAGGAAAATTAGGAGGGAGAGAGGTGAACACAAAGGTTAAACAGAAGACGGTGCTTTGGGCTAGTACATAGATGACAAAGTTGGTATGTGGAGTTTTCAGTGCTAGTGACAGGCTTGAGTAAAGCAAATAACCAGGAACAGTGGGATGTGAGACCAGGGTGCATTCGGGGATCATCTAGAGTGGTTGGAGTAATGCAAAACTGACTTGAAGGTTCAAGATGGATTTAACTTCCAGAAAAAAACAAACATTCGAGGTTCTAGTTGAATAGAAACTGCCTTACAATACTGTGTAAATTGCTCTTTCACCCCACACCTTGCATATTGTAAAATTAGTTATTCCCAGAGATCAGGAGATGTCAGACTATGAAGATGGCAGTTATCCTGCAGCCCTGAGGTTTACTTTCTTGGGTTTTGTAGCTGAGTAATTAGAATATCACTAGGCAGTATTATTTACAGTTTTCCTTTTAACTTATCACAGTTTGGTAACTGAACTGAAAAACTGATTAAGAGACACCAACATCAAATAATATCATGACTATTCAATATGATAATTTTCCTCCTTTTGCATTTGACACTGGTATTTTAGAACCCTGAAATACCGCTCTTCTATAAACTGCACAAAACCTGACAGTGAAAATATTTTTTTTTTTTCCCTTTTTGAGGGCAACTGGCAGACAAATGTTAAATTCTTCTGGTCCTGTGGAGCAGAAAAAATACCTGTGCTCAACAGAAAATGAAGAAGGACTAACTGATCACAGAATGTTAAAGCAAAAGTAAGTTTATAATGCACTTACTAAATTTTTCTTACTTTTGAAAATGACGAAAACTCTTTGCTTTGTTAAGACTAAACAGATACTTAATAAAAAGTGATCCTAATTATCAGAGATCAGGTTCAGGTATATCCAGGTATATTTAGAAACCATCAGGAGCAGAAATTTATTAGGATTTGAGTGAATGATATAGACAAATGGTGTTTTTTCTGCCCATCCTCAGTCCTTGCTCACTATTTCATATGTTACCTCCTGCAGAGAGCAAGATCCAGGTTTGTCTTTATTTGTCTAGTTTTTAAGTATCCTTTTTTACAGATGTGCTTTTGGTAGCAATCTGGTAAATTAGCCATATTCCACCCTGTAATGATTATAAAAATATCGTGTGCTTGAGGCACCTTCAACATAGCAGGTGGGAAGGTAGGCATGCTGATTCCATTTGCAAGCTCATTTTCCTTGGATATCAAAATGAGTCTTCCTAAAAACTGAAGGCAAGATGGATGGGGTTTTTATTTGCTTTTGGTTTTGTTTTTTTTTTATTTTCCTCCTATACCTGCTTTTCTCCTTTGAAATGGGCAGTTAGTGCTGGAAGAAAGTCCTGCTCCTCTTCCAGGGTAACTGTTTTCTTGTTTCTGAAACTTTGTCTGCTCATTATTCCCATTTATTCCCACCTGTTAAATTCCCCCACTTGCCCCTCTGCTACCATCCTCCCCCATAGATGTGACTCATGGCTTCACCATTCTGAGATAAGAGGAGGTCTTCCTGCAAAAATGTCTATTTACTAGTTAAAAAAGTAACAAGGAGTTAGGAAAAAAGCTGTTTGGGAGCAGAGGAGAGGGTTTAGTGAATCACATAGTTAATGCTTTTAAAGTCCTGCTACGAGCTTCAAAAGAACAAACCAAAAAACCCAAACCCAAAGATAGCTTCAGCATTGTTACCAACAAAACAAAACCAAATCACTTAAACCCTCAGAATAAACCATTAAAATGATCTTGCAACAATGGTTTTTAGCTTGTACTTCTAAAGGATGCTTATTTTTAATTAATGATGAGTAATTTGCCCTGTGCTGTATAAAGAGTTTTAAATGGGTTGTGTGAATCAGCATACCCCAGAATAGGCTGGCTTTAGGAAATGTTCTCAGCAAATATTGTTAGTAGTAGCTTTCAAAGGCCGGTAATGGCCTGTTAACGGAAAGGGACTGCAAAAGAGCAGTGCCAATTCACCTTGGGGGCAAAAGAGCAGAAAAGGAGGGAAGTCTGCTGTTGTAAATGGAAGTGCTCCTTCTCGGTGAAGTAGTAGATGCCCTAAAAGTCAATGGAGCTGTGATGATTTGTAGTCCTGGAGACTTGAGTAAATTTTATGAGGGCTTCTCTTGAAAGGTCATATGAGAAGCTGGCAAATGTCTTTCTCTGAAACAGCTGTTTTAACTAAGACTGAGGATGCAACTGAACAGCCCGTGCATCCATTAGCCACTGCACTGGGTTCATCCCAAGCTAAATACTATTTTTGGACATGGATTCTGTTGTTTAGATATATCTATGGCATGGCCCACAGCAATAAATACAGTGTTATAGGGTTTAAGTCTGAATATATTTTTTTTTTTCTTCTTCCTGCCTTCCTCTCCCTACAGTATTCATTACATTTTCAACAACGCTAGAAAATGTTAATGTTTTATATGCTTGAAGGGATTATGCCAGCTATAAGAAGTCTGTGAAGAGCTGAATAAGGCGTTTGTTTTCGAAATTTGATTATGGGAACAGAAAAAGCTTCTTTAACTATGATATAATGGTAGATTCTTAGCCTAGAGTATAAACGTAACCCCCCTGTCCATTCTGCTAATATACTTACTTTGAAAGCTGGGTCGGTTGGTTCACTCAAGTACCAGTCTATGGATTTATGTGCCGTGATGAAAACTGGCTTTACACATCAGATTAATCATGGCTATTTTTGGTATTTTGGAATAATATTAATTGATATTTTTGTTAGATCATCTAGTGCGGGTTTTTTTTCCATTGCTTGGAATTTGGAATGTTTAAAGTCTGTGCATTTGTTTCTCTCCCCTAGCCTCTCATCTTAACTAATGGGGAAAGGAGAGCTGTAGTTAATATAGGGAAGTGTTTCTGCAAATAAAACACTCCAGACTGTCTTATACTTAGTAAGAAGGAGGCTAGGTACCCATTTCTCATCAGTCAGGCCAGGTTTGGAAGACAATGATGACTGTCACTCTTCCTTAGTGGGTGTTCCCACTTCACCTACTTATGTGGTGGCAGAGCGGTTCATATAAGCACTTCTAGAGTCAGTTCTGTCAGGAATTAGTTTAATTCAGTAGGGTTGGTTTAAAAGTACAGTTGAAATGATCTGTATTTGGCCAAGGTTACACTTGTAGCCTCTGTTTCTTCATTCATTTCATCCAATCTGAGAAAGAAATTATAATTTTGTGAGTTGGGTTTCTGTCTTCTTTTCTTTTTTTTTTTTTTTTTTCCTTTCCCCAAAAGATCCGTGCAACTATAACTGGCATGGTTTTGCTTGAAATGAATTCGTGGGTACATTTAGGGATTATTAGCTCTGGTGAACTGGCTCAAAGTTTCTCTGTATGCTTCCTGTGTAGATAATACTAACAACTGTGTTAAATACATTCTTCTGTATTACTAAATATTACAAAAATATCAAAGAAAATTGTTTAAACACAAAAATAAAGAGTAAGTGGATGCAGCAATTGTATAATTTTATTTTTCTATTTTTCTTGTATTGAATTTGTGCATGCATAGAACCAGAGGAGGTTTGCATATTACCTCAGTGGAATAATTTTTTGATAGCAACTACAGAAGTAAAAACAGCCAGTCTTTTTGTTAATCTCCCACGAAGATTAATCCTGAAGCAGTGCTTCTCAGTGAAGACAATAAGATAGCTACAGAAGATGATTCAGTAAATACATTTCCCCTATACCTGCTTTTCTGTATCGGAGTACCAGCGGTTTGATGGCTCCTAGCAGCCTGGTGTTTATCTTGTTGCTAAGACAGAGGCTGTCATTACTTGTAAACTCCTGATACTGCTGTGAAAAAACAACCTTTTATTGGTTGGTTTATAAGTTCTGTCTGCCTTTCCTCAAGGTGTTTGTTTATCAAATGACATCCCTAATGTATCCCTTTGTCACTGTTTCCAATATGACAGTCCAGCTGTTTTCTTTCAAGAGTGATGTCCTGATACACGTTTATTTGTACATTTATTCTTCCTATAAAAATGTGTTCTGTAGCTCTTGAGTGTTGTGTAACAGATTTACTGTCTGAACGCCTTGAAATAATTTGCTCAGAGCAGGCTTACGTGCACAAGTAGGATAACAGACCTTCTGGCCAGCCTTGACAGCCTTGAACTTCCCAATTTGCTGTGAATTTAGAAGATGTGGTGAGTGCTCAACTAAACCTGGGTCTGCTAAGTATCTATATACCAGTAAAGCCATTGACAGTATACTGGTGCTGGTGCTCATGTAAATTTGGGCTGATGGCAAGGACAATGAATGAAGATTTATTTGACTACCAAAGGAAGATTTATTTGAAAATAAACTTGGGTCCTGTCTCCAAGATGTCCACGCTGGCCTGCATGGTTGCAAACAGGTGTTCATTTATTTCCACAGTGGAACCGACTTGCCTGCTGCAAGCCCTCTCGAGGCTGGGGACCTGCCAGCGTGCACTAGTGCAACGTTTAAACTGGTAACACCCCGTTGATAGGGACTGGAGGTGAGAAGAGCACGGAGCCACATTAAGGATGCTGTATAGCTCCTTAGCTAGGGCAGTCTCGCCACTAGTTCAGCTGGACTGCAGACAACTGCACTGACTACTGGGTAGCTGCATCTGAAGTGTGTTTTAGTTTTGACATGTCATACTGTTAATGATCTCTACAGAGTTGCTTCCTTTTCTTGCCCATTGCCCATACTTCAGTATTGTTGGTCTGTGTATAATGTTTTATAAGAAACACACTTAGCTTGTGCTTTAAAAAGAAGAAAAGAAAGGAAAAAAAAAAGAGTAGCTAGCCTAAAAAGTTGTCATTTAGTCAATTGTTTCAGATGATTTCACTCCCTCACACGAGAGAGCATATACTACTTTTATATGTATACATATATACAAATATGCAGCTATAGTCCTACAAAGAAAATCTCAGCTGGACTGTGCCTTTTCGTATATAACTTAAGAGTTTTTTAGTTTCTATGTAGAATTTTATTGTTGATATTATCAGAGTTATTTCTAGTAGTTAGTTCATATGGACATGAAAAGCAGCCATAAAAAAAAACATATTAAGTTTGAGGCAATGGTCAATAGTAGAAGAAAAGAAGTACTGTCTGTCTTCTTCAAAAGTACAGACATCTGATGATGCTTCCTTTCATTAAACATTTTCAACAACTAATGTTTAGGGATTCCAAAACCATAACTTGCATCTAGCTCATTAATTTTAACAGTGATAGATTATTTCTTATATGAATTTGTCTCAATACTTCTGAAGCTATTTATTGTTTCAATAGTAGATTTCCCTGTTGAATGATGTATCACAACAGAGAAAGAATTTATTTTTTATTTTGAAGATTCCTGATAATTTCACTTCTATTGTTACTCCATCTTCATAAGAACTGTTATATCTGTGGGTTTTGGTTTGGTTTGTGTAGGGTTAGGGGAAAGTTCTTTAAATTTAGGTTTTCAATTTATGTTGTTGCAAGAAATTCTGTCACTTTTTTTTAAGTCAGCATTTCATGTCCTTATCATTCCAGTGGGAAGCTTAAGGATGTAAACTTCAATTAAAACAGCCCAGAAGACTTGCAGTAATATATTTTCTGTGCTTGTTGTCTCAATATTTTGGAAGTTAAGGAAACTAGACTCATGGTTTTGGAGCCCTTGCAGTCAGCAGAGCTGAATTAACTGATATGGTGCAGTGAGTCTTCCATAAAACTTGCAGGAAAAAAATAATTGTTAAATCTCTCTTCTTCCACACCAGAAATAAGCCAAGACTTGCAAATGACTTGCAGGAGATACTAACTGCATTGCCTTGTTAAGGTCTAGTAAAGCCGTAAAAACAACACCAGAAAAGCCAAATACATAAAATTCTTTGGATACAGTATAACACATCTGACATGGGTGAATGCAAATAAACCCTGTTTCCTTAAAATGGCCTGATTTAGCTGGCAGTTCCGTCAGTCACATTCCCCGAGGAGCACTTTCTCTCCCCCCTCTGTAACCTCCAGCTCTGCCCTCGGATGAGATGGAAGTGCAGAGCCTTCGTTTACGTGATGCAGCTCCTGAGAATGGAAACTGTCAAAAAATTTTGATTCCGTCTAGAAGAAGGTTATGTCTGCATGTCACAAACTTCTCTTAAAGCTGATTAATTTTGTCTGTAACTTCGTGGTCATACTGAATGTGACGATTTCTATAGCAAGGGTACTGCAGGAAAAGCTGAAACAGGAGCTGCTCTGGGTAATGGGCAGCTTCGGTGTTTGTCAGCTGCCATGTCCCAGCCTTGCTGAAGCTAATGCTGCTGCGGGAAACTTCTTGTTCAGTCTAAAGGATACCTGCCCTTGTGTTTAGTGAGAACTGAAAAAGTAGAAGACGTCATCAAGCACTAGGTAGACTGCAAATCCCAGGCTCTAGGGAATAACTGTGAAACTGTGCATTTGTGCTGAAAAGTAGGAAAGGGCAGTGAAGCACATGAAGAGAAAGGCATAAGAATCTGTCAGGCACAGATCTAGGAACTGTGAATAGGAAAGAGAGCCCTATTTTATTCTACTATTGAAAGGGGAAAAAGAGTTTCTTTTGATGTTTAATCAGCTATCATCATTTCTTTTGATGGAAACAACCTTTACAACCTGAAATATTGTCATACAGATGAAAGCATATGTGTGTTAGAGAAAAGGAACATTTTCTACAGTTGCAAATGTTTCCTTTCTTCACATCTGCAAGTTCCATGTTTTCTTTTATCTTCTGTTTCTTCCTTGGCTTTGTAGATGTGGACATTTTTCCAGCCTACAAATCTTCACACAGGAGTCTTTTGCTGATGTTTGGTGTAGACATGTGAAAGGCTAGACCTTCACCTGTGAAAAATGGGAATCTATTGAGGCTCCACCCATGTGCCAAGTTCTATCTGGATGTGCTGAACATGGAAGCCCATTGACGTCAGCAAGGTTCTGCTCAACTGTGATGACCTCTGAGTTACTGAGCTGAGCTGAATACTCAGCAATGGGTATGATAGGCTCATGGACTTTAGGTAGACAATCAGAGGCACACAGCCTTTTTATATGTGTGATTGCTTGGCCTTTAAGTCACTTTTTTTTCCGAAATGAACTAAATAAGATGCAGGAAACTGATACTTCTTACCAGTATGCTCAGAAGCTTAAAAAAAAAAAAAATATATATATGATCTATTATTTGAACCTGTTTCTAGGTAGCTGTGCAAAGTGCAGTAGATATCTTGATTGAACTGTCTATACTGATGACGAGATTATTTTTATTGACTTGTCACAGCTGATTCAGTCAGCTCTGTCACTCTGCGTGAGGTTGCCCAGGACACTGAACTTGGACACCATGATGCTGTGTTCACTCACCACTCTTCACACACCCCAGTGCAGTCTAAAACCTTCATCAAATAATCTGGATGATGCTGCAAGTGTGTAAAATCTTTGCTTTTTTGTCAGTAAACCAAGATATTCCCTGGGATTAGGGAGTCCGGGGGTTATATTTCAAATAGGTGGGGTTTTGGGTGTTGGGTTTTCAGTTTTATTTTGGTTTTGGGTTTGTTGTGGGGTTTTTTGCCAGATGAAGGAGACAAACAGCTCTTCCCAAAATGATTTATTTTGTAGTTTCATGGCTCACTAAACATGCTCTGTGTGAGCAGTAAACATGCTGTGTGTGAGCAGTGTAAGGCTGTAATGGAGTCAAATAAATAAATAGCTGTGTGAAACAGTGCTGTGACTTAGTACAATAAGTAAAGCAGTCATCTACAAAAGCTAAGTGATCAAAAGCTCTGTGATTAGTTGTGTCCTTGTTGAAGATATGCTTCTTAGGATGCAGTCCTATATTGCAGCTAAACATAAAGAGTCCAGCTTGCTTCATCTGCACTGGTATTTGTTTCACAGCATGGGGAGCCATTTTGGGGACCTGAACAATGAGAAAACTAAACCAAGAAGAAAAATGAAAAACTTAATCACTGTAGCTCCTTGAAGTAACTTGCTGCAGGGTGAGACTTCCCAGTACCAATAAGAAAGAGGTAGACAAGTGACAGTGGGAGGAGAGGGGGACTGACATTTGGCAGCAGTTAGCCATGGGATTGATTTAGTTGCAGCATCAAATATCTTAAGAACTAAGAGAAAAGACTATATGTAGGAATTTGTACTTTGGGATCTTGATCTTATCTCTGTGTCTCAGGTTAGCTAGCAGACCAGAAAGGGATGGTTAGAAACGGGCCATATTTGTTTGTACCTACATCTCTAACTGTAATGTTGTTCTCTACAATCAAGGAAGGTCTTGGCTATCTGCGTAAATCCCAGCGCACATACAGTTTAACTGAACTGTTCTTTTAGTTAAACAAGTTTGCATGTGAGCCTTTTAGGGGATAAAGTTTAAGTGTGGTTAAACTTTAGTGTCTCTCTTCAAACAAACTTCTATTTCACTGTAAAATATTACTGCACATATTTAACATGACTGCCTAACAGCAGTGATTTCAGCAAAAGATAGTAAAATATTTAATCTATTGCACTGTGGAGACTAAAGGAACTTTTGTATCTTGTTTGAACATCAAGGAGGTATTTTCTGGGTTGGGTATGGCTGAAGAGAAATGGAATCTGGAGTATTTTTGTCATACTGGCAAATGTGAAGGGACTGGTAGAGAGAAGAGTTACCATGCCTCCATGGCTATTAGCCATCCCAACTCCAAGAAAATTTTATTTTCTTCAAGGAAATGAGTACAGTTCAGTTTGCCTGAACTGAACCTGCTAAACCATTACACTCTTTTCAGTGGCAATTCAGTGTCACTGGTATTAGCAAGAAAAGGAATATTAGTTCAGCTCAGCTACAAATTACTGCCTGTTTCAAACTTCTGTACATTTTTTTTGAGATAGTTTAAATGCTAATGTATTGAAAATAGTGTTTAGTAACTTGCAGCCTGTCTCCTATATCACATTCATCAGCAAAGTTGGTGAAAGTACAGGATTCAAACTTGCATATTCCTCATTGATGCTACATCTATGCTTTATTTGCATAGAAGGGATTTCCAGCTGATTTCATAATCGGGGTTGGGTCTTATTTTCCCATTTGTGTATTAATTTCTCACCAAAAAAGGACATGAATGTGTCTGTGTGGATAGTTTGTCACTTCTCACACAGCTTTTCCTGCTTTTGAGATTGCATTGTACTAATAGAAGTTCACTACAGTTTGCATGTACTGTTAACCATCTGTGTTCTATAAAATCTGGTGAGCTTGGAGAGACAGCAGCCTTGGCCATTTTGTACCCATTTTGCATGGGGAAATGACAGTGCTGTGAGTACTTCTAGTATATCTATGAGGATCAGATGCAGTAACCCAATTTTTTTTTCAGCACTGTATTGCAATTTGAAGCGGTGCTGGGGTTGGTAAAGTTGTACCATGGGCTGTAGAGCTTTTACTAGCCTGCAAGCTGCTAAACTACATTAAAAGATATCAAGATGGTGTAGCAGCATAACTAGGTCAACAAAATTGTCAGTTATAAGTTAACCTACTCAAGAAGGTATTGAGGCTGTAACTCATGCTATAGGGGCCCAAAAGAATCTGCCTCCCAGGCATATAGTAATCTTTCAAAGTGGTATAAAGCAATTGCAAGTGCTCATCCATTGGTATTGCAGTTGATTTTGCCAGCCTAAAGATATTGGTTGCCACAGGGTTTTTTTTACATTCTTATCTCAAAGAAGCTGGATAGCAAAACCTCCCAGTGAAGACCTTGCTAAAACTCTTCACAACTCTTACTTACATACCTAGCTCTTGTCTGTAGGCTACCATAGAAACCTTTATGAGTGAAAACTTGTAGGTTTTAGCAGTATTTCCCTCCGTAACTTTCATAGACTAAAAAGCTAGTGCAGCTTGGAAGGGACACCAGAGCATGCCTAGTCCAGCCACATCTTTGTGTGGGAGGTTTCACCTACCAGGTGGGAGAGTCCTAACTTGAGACATATACAGTATGGATTTCAACAACTGTGGTAACTGTCTTAATTTCCTTCATAATTAGTGGAGAGAAATAGATGAGAGACAACATCTGGTCTGATTTAGATGTCTTCTGGTTGTTCTGTCATCCTTCGGTGGTGCTTATGTCTCCTCAGCAATGCTTATGTCTCCTTAGTGAATACAAAGGGAGTGCAGGTAATTAATTCAGATATAGATATCTGTATATTTATACCATGTAAGCATCTACATTTGTCATTTATAAAGATAGCATTTTATTTTAAAAATTCTTTTAAAAGTCTAGTAGTTGTTTTCAAATTGCAGAGAGCAATTTAAATTAAAGCAAACATGAATTGCAGCGGTATTACACACATAATGGGACTCTTGAGATGTCTTTGGCACCTCTCATTTGAAATTTCTTTATTAAGTCTTTACTACTATGGCTGGGAAGCTGTTTAGGGCTGCCAGAGCCACTCCATCTTTTAGGTGGCTCTTGATTGACTTTCAGCTCCATTTATCTCTACTTTTCCCCGTGTTCCTTCCGAATTAGGGTTTGGCAGGCTCTCTGGAGGCAAGAAGCACTTGTGTAGCCAGTGGTGGTATCCTTCCTCAGACTCACCCTAGCTGTGGTGTGACATCTGTAAATAGTGCTGATGGTCTTCTTGGGACAGGAGCTGTGGGTACTGATGGGCTGTGTCTGCTGTTTCCAGCCATTGTGCTGATGTTAACTGCCTTCATTGCTTCTTTCCCCTTTGGGAGGACAGTCCTAGCTAATGTTGTGTATAGTTTTTCATTCAATTCAGCTGTTCAGCTTACTTTCAGGAGTTATTCTGCAACAGTATCAAGACCTCAGAGACTTCCTCCACTCTGCCTTCTCCTTTTGGTTAGTGACCACCTTCTAGCATCTGCTAATTAAAACATTTCACAATTGACATCTGGTTTTAACCCCACATGTTTTGATTGCAGCTTTTGTGGTTATTCTTCATGTAGAAACCAAGAGAGCAAGGCTCAAATTTCTGTAACTTTGTGTTGAATTTTTTCTTGTATTTTTCTTTTTCTTTCTTGCTTGCGTTTTTACAGAAAAAATCAGAAATCATTTTTTGCAAGATACAAGACATTGCAGTGGACAAGTTCTTACACATTGCCAGACTTTCCTTACGATGTCAAGTGCATATTGGCAGAAAAAAAATGCCCTGATCACAGTATGAGAATAAGGATTATTGAATTTTTACAAGCAGACATGACAAAATACCTAGGAGGATCACTGTAAGTAAACATTGTTTGTTAGATTTATTTGGAGGCATTACCAATTGGCTGCAGAAGTAAATTTTCAAACTAATGTAAAGACACTCTCTTTAATATACTTGCTTAAATAGAGGAGGCTAGGGGCTTGAAACCTGTTGAAGCCAGCAGGAAGACTTCATGCAAACCTTAAAGCTCTTGCCTTTGTATTTGAAGGGGAATTGATAGTCTTGGAAATAGTCAGTTTGATGTATATCAGTAGAGACTCCAGACAGTGTTTAATACTGTTTAGAATACCAAGTATTTTTTTTACATCTCCATCTTGTTTGCACAGGTACCCGAACAGTCAGCAATATAACATTGTTGTCAATGCTCTGCTGCAGGCATACCCGTTCCTTGATGAAGATGGGAATGGTTTTGTAAGTATGGTAAAGAGAACTCTGTCTTAAACAATACAGATTGTTTGGGTTTTTTTCCCCACATAATCAATCATAAGAAAATTAACCTAGTTCAGAGGAAATCGGTATAAATTTCTTACATACTGGCTCTATTCAGAGCTGTAAGCTTCACTTTGACATATCACATTTTTATTTCATTATATTAATTAAAGATTAATCCAGTTATAGCCATTCCTCAAAAGCACTGAGATCATGCAGGCCTGTACATGAAGTCCCTGGTTGCTTGTTGGGTATAGTTTCTTTCTGGATTGATTTCTCCCAAAGGGTAAATTTAAGTAAATGTGACCTATTTTTTGTTTTAAAAAACAAGGAAGCCAAGCCCTTAGAAAATTGTTTGTATGAGGACTAACATACATGAGGACTAACATACATGATGCTCTTGCAATGCACTTTGATCACCTGTGTGTTAGATACCTAGAGACAGCATGTAGTAATACTACTGGTTTAAGTATGTTGTGAATCTAGGCTAAAAAAATTTAATTATTAAAAGATACTGGTTGGGATCTCAATGGGGACATAACAGAAAACAGTGGAAGGAGATGACTTAAATTTAAACTATGTTTCTTCTACTCTTGTGACCCAGAATACATATCTGTGGTCTCAGAGGACAGTGTTCACCTTTTGACTTCACATCATTGCTTTGCCATGTGATGCTTTTATAGCATCTTGTAAAAGCTTGTGAGACTCAGTGGGGATTGTTAGCTTTAAATGTATATAAATATATATCTCGTGTGTAGTTACTGCAGAAAGCAAAATAATTTTGAGAATAATAAAAAAAGTGAGGGTTAAGGGATGGCTATTCTAGTTCTCCTCTGAGCTCAGGCATTGAGGACGGAAGGGACTAAAGAAAACAAATACATCTCAGAGAGGAAAGCAGGAACAGAAGGATCAGAGAGCAAAGGTTCACCCTTATTTTCAGTCAGGATGCCTCTCTGAATAGCCCAGTGGGGGTCCCAGGGCAGGGTCCCAGGTAATGATATGCCTTCGTCTGGCTCCCTTTGTGAAGGAGAGCTGGAATGACATTCCGGTCAGCCTGAAGACCTTTTTACAGCCTTTAACTTTTAAAAACTGTTTTTAAACAGAGATTCTTAAGGTAGGCTTTCAAAGGGCTTTAATTGCAGCCAGACCACAGGCTGAGTGAAACTACCCCATTCTTTTGGAATGGTTCATTGCTTCCCCCTACCTGATGAGGCAGAGACTTCAGGGTTGTTCTTTAATCTTTTGATATTTCTCTCATGCTTACTAGCAAGCATATCTGGAAGAAACCACCATAAGGAAGCGAGGCATCTGGAATTAGCAGTTTGCAATATTGCTAGTCTAACGCTTCTGAGCCAGCCCCTTTACATTGCTTGAGGCAGGAAAAAAAAAAAAATGCACTAAAGGTGTATGTCTGTATACTTGAGTTTGGAGGAGGGGGTGAGAATGAATTCCTATTTTTATTGGCCCTACTGTTAGACATTCTGTTCTTCCTTCATGATTACAAAGGCTATAAATACTTCTTTTTTCTTGATCTGAGATAGTTGTGTGTTACAACAGCTGTGGTTTAAAACAAACCCTATAACATACGCACAGCTACTTTAGCATGAGATTTGCACTAAAATTGAATTCATATAACTTTAAGAAACAAATGAACAACTAAAAAAATGGTTAATTATAATTTAAAATTTTTTTTATCAGAAAAATAGTCTTCAGCAGCTCAAAAAGGTAAAGTTTTAATAGGTTTTCCTTTTAAAATTGACTCAGGCTAACATGGGATTTTAAGAATTGCTGCTTGCTATGTCCCTCGGGGCTCAGTGTTGAGCCCACTCCTGTTTTTTATTGATGATCTAGATGAGGGGATTGAGTGCACCCTCAGTCAGTTTGCAGATGACACCCAGTTGGGTGGGAGTGTTGATCTGCTCGAGGGCAGGGAGGCTCTGCAGAGAGACCTGGACAGGCTGGAGCCATGGGCTGAGGCCAACTGGGGGAGTTTCAATAAGGGCAAATGCCGGGGGCTGCCCTTGGGCCACAACAACCCCCAGCAGCGCTACAGGCTTGGGGAGGAGTGGCTGGAGAGCTGCCAGTCAGAGAGGGACCTGGGGGTGCTGATTGACAGCCGACTGAACAGGAGCCAGCAGTGTGCCCAGGGGGCCAAGAAGGCCAATGGCATCCTGGCTTGTGTCAGCAATAGCGTGGCCAGCAGGGACAGGGAAGGGATCTCACCCCTGGACTCGGCACTGGTGAGGCTGCCCCTCGATTCCTGTGTTCAGTTTTGGGCCCCTCACTACAAAAAGGACATTGAATGACTCGAGCGTGTCCAGAGAAGGGCAACGAAGCTGGTGCAGGGTCTGGAGCACAGGTCGTACGGGGAGCGGCTGAGGGAACTGGGGGTGTTTAGACTGGAGAAGAGGAGGCTGAGGGGAGACCTCATCGCCCTCTACAGCTACCTGAAAGGAGGTTGCAGAGAGCTGGGGATGAGCCTCTTTAACCAAGTAACAAGCGACAGGACAAGAGGGAATGGCCTCAAGTTGTGCCGGGGAAGGTTGAGACTGGATATTAGGAAGTATTTCTTTCCAGAAGGGGTTGTTAGGTGTTGGAACAGGCTGCCCAGGGAGGTGATGGAGTCCCCATCCCTGGAGATGTTTAAGAGTCGGGCTGACATAGTGCTGAGGGATCTGGTGTAGTTGGGAACTGTCAGTGTTAGGTTAATGGTTGGACCAGATGATCTTCAAGGTCTTTTCCAACCTTAATGATTCTGTGATAACAGTACTGAAACACAGGTCTTGTAAGACATAAAATATTACTTACTGAAAGGTTTCTGAATACCTTAAACTTGTTTATCTATAATAATTATAGACAGTTACTATTGCAATTTTTGAATAGTATATTGGAAGTATTTAAGAAAAGTCATCAAAAATTCAGAGGTAAAGCAGAAAGTTCATAATTTGGGGACTGATAGCTAAATATAGAGAAGGAAAACTGTGACAGTAGAGTAGTATTTTAAGCAAAAATGGGAAATTGGTTACCTTAATTATTAAATAACATATATATAAACTTCTGGAGATGCAGTTCATATAATGTATTTTTGGTGTCTGCATTGGGAAGAGAGGAATAACACTATGGAAGTTCTTGTCTCTTTCTGTGGACTCCAAAGGGAGTCTCGAGTGACCAGCTGTGAACAGATGTCTGTGTCTGATAGATAACCCCCTCCTTTCAGTTTGTTGTCAGGCTGGAGAAAGGGACACACCAAACATGGCAATTCAGCTGGGCAAGTCTCTGAGAATAATGGTTTCCAGGACTGATTAATAAAGTTATCTGAGTTTTAGAATCCCAGCAAAAATGTTTTC
The DNA here is from genome assembly GCF_965140245.1 of Athene noctua. NCBI lineage: Eukaryota > Metazoa > Chordata > Aves > Strigiformes > Strigidae > Athene > Athene noctua. The sequence goes on along the minus strand of NC_134037.1, from coordinate 62,902,167 downwards.
AAGTATTTGGACTTTTAATTTCTTGTCAAAATTACAGGAAAAATAAATAATTGTACATTTCAAAAAACAAAAGTGTTGAACATAGTTTGGAGTACTAGAGTCCTGATTCTCTCTGGATTGCTGGAGCTCACTTCTGCCATTGGTGTTTTACTTTCTGCCACACAAAATACTCTATCCCACTGTATTGCAAACGATATTAATTTATTGTTCTTTATTTATTGCTGTGCTATGTCTCAGTTCCTAGATTCAGTTCAACTCTAATGCTTAAAAGGAAAGCAATTGCTTACCCATTGGGGTGGGGGAGCAGCCACAGCAATGTCTGATGGGGTCTGCAGAAGCTGTAGTAGTTCTTAATGAGATGCCCTGAGAAGGACTGTCGGTGGTGTGATTTTATTTTTAACTCATGAGTCTTATGGTTTGGAGCCCATCATCATAAATAGATGTGTCTTGGCTGCTGGAAAGATGCAGTAGAAACTGTTCTGGGTTCCTCCGTGGCCAGTATGCACCCCTGTGTGTGTGGGCGTGGGTGGGCAGGGGCAGCCCATGGGGCATGCTGGCTGAGAAAAAGGAAAGCTCATCCCATGGGAGATCTCGACATTCCAGAATTAGATTTTTCTTCTGACCACAAACAGAAAATCAGAACATAAAGAACTTGGTGTAATGAAAAACTTGGAGAAGCTCTGAATTGGAAATGTCAGCACTTTTGTTGCAACATTTTCACAGGAATGAAAGGTTTGGAAAATTGGAAAGGGGAAAGATCTGCTGGAAAACATAGAGGAACAACAACAAAAACCAAACCAAAGAGCGCCTAATATCACACCACTATTTTCGTGACAGGAAAAAATTTAGTTGCAAAACTTTAAACGTTTTTTGGTTTGTTTTTTGGTTGTTTTTTTTTTTTTTTTTAAATAATGTATTTATTCACAACTTCAAACTATTTTAAACAAGTAAACAGTGTGTGCATTATGTAGAAACTTAGTCTAATAGTTTCAATCTCATACTGCTGCAATAAGAAGTCATTAAAGGTTTACTGTTTTAAGATTTAATAGTAAAGTAAATTTATAATTCTATTTTCTTGGTTAAAAGGTTTCCCATTTAATTTTGCAGTAGGAAAAAATATGCTTCTGTGCCATCAGCCCTTTTACAAAGTATATCCAATGCAATATAGTCAGGATGATTATAATGATCCTAAATGAATAAGTTTACAAATAAAATTACAAATAAGCTACTTACGTAGTATGAATTTAAAAAATGGTTAGTTACTAGGTCAATCTAGAAGAAGGAATTATGAAAAATTCTCCAAAATTCTAAATCATAAAAACCCATCATTTTATACTAAAGGCAAAACTCTTTTAAGAGGTCTATGGAGCACTTAGAATGAATTTAATTTTCTTGCCCTGTTCCAAGATTAGCTTTTGGAAAAAAGTTCTTTAAAGTTATTACCTAAGGAATTTTTCTCATGATATTTCTTTCTACTTAAAGAATAGTGTTATCCTGAACTAACAGATATAACATTAAAAAAACAATTAATGTCCATTTAATAATTAAGTAGATTATTAGATTTCAGATTTATAATGCAGCCAATGCAAGATTTGTAAGTGGTTACACACAAATAGATTATATAGAAAAAGCCAAGGTCGTAGACACAGCAGTCAAAAGAAAGTTGACATGACACTCTTTCTTGACTGCTTGCAAGATATAATTCTATTTGTATTTCTTCCTTTTACAAGGGTTACAAGCAACCAACCATATGGAAAGAGTCACCGGCCTTATTTTATTTAATTTCAGCCAACGTGTTGAAAATTGTATGGTTTCAAGAAAACCTTACATGAGGAAGCAAAGAGAGGGCTCTCTCATCTGCACCACTTGCCAGTGGGCTTTGCGTAAGAGGCTCCCCGGAGCTCAGGGCTGCTGAGCACTGCTGTGATGCCGGTGTAGCCTGGGATCCCAGTGCTGACATGCCTGATTTATGTAACTGCTGCGCACAAAATGATTATTTGCTAGTAAATTACTGCTTTTAATCTGCGTGTAATCCTTTCCCTCCTATGTCAGATAGACACAGACTAATCCTTCTGCTCCCTTACAAGCATTGTAAACCTTCCTGGGGTGGTTTGGGCTTTTTTGGGGGGAGGAATTAATAGTAAATAAAGTTATCAGCTCAAAAGTGGTAATGAAAGCATCCTTTTTAGAAGATCCATTACCCACTAGGGAAACCATATAAGTGTATGTGCTTGCAGTCTCATTCATGAAATAGGTATGTGAGAAGGGACTTGGCTAAGCTTATGAGAATCCTATTACAGAAATAGATTTAGTTAAAACTCTTAATTTATCTGAGAACAGGAGGATGAAAGCTGAATGTTTTGAACTTTGAGGGATATTTAAAGCTCTGTATAGGTGTCAGCATGTTTTTTCATGTGGAAGAATAAGCAAAAACGTCTTCTAGCTAAACAAAGGTTTTCAGAAGAAAGAAACGGCACAAAACTCAACTAAGGGGATATTTAAATTGTTGACTGATAATATATTCTGGGATGATCATGTTTTAAAATATTTTGACATCTGTTGAACACTTCAGAAAAGTATTAAGCTAAGGGTTTTGTTTGCTTGTTTCTTAACAGCCTTAAAATAATAATGTTCCAAATACATTTTGTTAGGCATATAACTTTGGGGTATTTGCATCAAAATGTAAATACATAGGAACAGAAAAATGTATTTAGGAACCTTACTGGTTCAGGCAGAGAGTAAATGGGATTTTCAAGGCATGAAGTCACTTTACTGCTTCTGAAAATGATACTGGGGTGTAATACTCAAAGGGATGTCGTAAATGTCTCGTGAGAAGACTGGGTGAGCAGTTGCCCTCTATTCCTAATCGTTATGTTTAGGTTGGTGACAAAGTGACTCCTGTTGTGGCACAATCCTACATCTGAAGTTTACATACTAGAAACTAGGGTTTGCTTGCTTTCCAGTTCTCAGATGTTCAATTGTGACTGGCAGTGAGAGGCTACTTCTGTAAGGATCCATAGGTGGGTGGGTGGGTGGCAGCAAGTGTCCCCCGAGGAAGGACACACCTGCCCTGGTTGGCCAGGTCTGCTCAGGAAGCTGTATTGTTGTATTCTCATAGCTCTTCCACTATCCTTTTTTACCATTAATAGAGGCCTTTTAGGATTCTGAAGGCCTGTAAGTCAACTAGTACCCTAGGGAGGTGAGAGCAGGATGTTCAGCAGGAGAAAGTCAAGGTCACACTGCCTTCACTACAATCTCTTGAGAGACTCTCCCATCTGTATCTCATGGGCAAGAAAGGCATGTCAGACTTGCTGCAAAGAAAGATACAATTTAGTCTATTTTTACTGAATTCTGGTTTACACCAAAGTTAACCCTTAAAGTCATATGACCTTGATTAATAAAGGACACCATTTTGGTAAGGAATTTGGGGTAATCCTTCTTCAGTTTATATTGTGTTTTAGTATGTCAGTGAGTACAGGCTTTAGTATTAAGTGAGTGTAGTACAGGAGACAATTTTAGAAAATGAAGTAACAGCTATTTGAATCTCTCTTGCTACGTTCTGTCAATTACAGTCACTTTTCTGCCTAATTTTTGTTCCCTCTGGCTGTTGAAAATGCCTCAATAACTGGAATAAGCAGCTGCTTTTGAGGATTTGACAAAACATTTTCTATATTCACAACTGCAGGTTTTGGCTGCAGATGTGTTTAACAGCCCTAGTAATTGCTTCCCCACGTGTCATAGTTAGCATGGCTGGGTCCTGCCACAGGACATCCAGCCAGGGACTTCAGGTAAACAGCTGTCCGTCTTTAAGGACGCATGAAGAAGTTGCTGTCCATCCAATTTTCAGAAGTGACTTTTTCGTACTCAAGTGAAAAAAAGACGCAAATGTGATAGAAATAGTGGGACAACATAAACTCCATCTTTGGCTGCCAAGGAGTGATGAATGGCTCCATTAAACGGGGACTGCATCCTCTTGCAGTGCAGAACTGCCTTTAAGTTGCAATTTACATGTCTTGAGGAGTCTTACAAACACTAGGACTTACTTAAATGATCCTCTTAATTCATCAATTTTGAGTTCAGTTTAATAATATACTTGATCCAGCATAACTGTAGTCTCCCTGAAAAAGGAAGCATCCCACTGTGTCTTTCCTGCTACCTTGTGTTAGATACAATCATACAACTGCACAACCAGTCAGATGCTGTCAGAGGCAAGAGAAAAATAATACACTCAAAAAAACCCTGTTAGTTTTCTGTGGCATCAGTGAGCTGATCTGATTCACTGTGTGGTGTAATGACCTGATGTCATGAATGGAGCATCCTAAAATAAGAGCTGAGTAAAGGAAAGAAAACTGTGGTTTCACTGACAGCCCTGGTTATACTGGATAAATCTAGCCCTTAGGTTCAATTACTGTCATCCTTAATGAACCATGATGGTGCCAGTAGCTCCATTGTTCAGTTGCCAGAGTCATATACCACAGGTACTTGTGTTTCCTTCAGTCCTGAAGTCACCAGTATGCTGATGCCCCTCTATGAGTCTTTTTTTCTGCTTAGTGGCAAGCAAGGCAAGTCTAAGTAGAGTTAGATAAAATAAAGTGACCTGCTTTAGGAATGGGGCAAATTCTTGAGAGATACTGGTAATGACAGATTTTTTTTCCACCCCCCCTGCAGTTGTTATGGAAACGGGCCCTTAAAGATCGTTTCAAATATGTGCGGAGACCCATTGAAGATGATGAGCAAGTCCTGAGGAACAAATGCAAGTTTGGCCACAGGCGAGGGCAGACTCGGAAATCTTCATTTGTTGAAGACAAACCTGAAGACATCCAGGTGCAGGTAGAGGTAAGATTTTTGGTGCTTAACTGAGTTCTGTGCCTTTCAGCTCCTCTGCTGACAGTAACACCAGCAGCCAGTAAAGGGGAGAACAAAGTGATCTCATCCTATTTAAACTCATTTTGTATAGAGTTTGTCCTATAGCCAGACTCTTGAATCTTTTTCCATTTCTGGAGAACTAAGTATCAACAATGGAGCTAAACCCAATACTGGATGCCTTGCACGTTTGTTGTCATTTAGAGTTGTTGCCAACTGGACAGAAAATTTTGTCTTGTTTTTTTTTAAAAGCAATATTCCCATTCTGCTTTATCTTACGTACCTCCAGTTACAGTGGAAAAACAATAGAGGCTTATGTCTAAGAGCTGAAACCTCTGTACAATAACAATGCAAAGTGATATCTGAGTTGGTAGCAAAGGGCCATATCCTACTGTCACATTGCACTTTGTTATATAAAAGCTGTTTGTGTTGATGTGTGATATAGGGATGCTTATAAATGTATGTATGCAGTTACTGTATTTCCCTTTAGTTGCAGAATTCAGAGAGCTATCACTGTCCAGTAGTGTTTGAAGAATACTAATTAATTTATACACTTTCATATATACATCAAGGTCCCAGTTACGCTTTGCCAACGGTCCTCTCATACTTCCTTCAGTACTGCAATTAAAATGTGGTAAAATTTAAACAGTTGTAAGAATGTGATACAGAAGATATGTAAGCAGATATTTGACTTTATTTTGCATATGTCCATCCTGCTGTTTATCAGACACATGACTTCAGGGGATCAAAATCAACTTACTGGATGCATTTCTTCAAAAATCACCCTTGTGTTTGAAAGTAGCTGTAGTTTTCTACCCATAAAGCAGATATAAGGTTTTAGTTTGGTTTTGGGTTGGTGGTTTTTTTTTGAAGAAGCAGCAGCTTCTGTTTATTCCCTTTTGGTTAATACATGCAGGAATAAATGTTTTCCTCTTTTTTGCCTGCTTTAGTTGAAAAGTTTGCAGAATGTGTGAAGTAAGAAACCTTTGATTTGGGTACAAAACTGTAAACAGCCTTGCATGCACTTAAGGAGAAATGACAGGCTCCTGGTTTTGTGCGTGCATTAAGAGTTAGCCATCCTTTATCCGGTAATGCTTGGAAAGGGGATATGTAGCTCTTTTTTCTCACATCAGCTAGTTGAGAAGGGCTTTGCAGTGATCCTGTTGGGACTGCATGCTGGACTTCACTTTTCTTTAGAGAAGGTGTAACTGCACTGCACTGTGTGTCTGTAAATTAGGAATTGCCACCCTTTAACTGCATTGCCCAAGGCCATCACTGGTCATTCCTCGTTTGCTATAGAAATTGAAGAAGAAGGAAATATGTTCTGTCTCTGCTGAAGTCCTAGACATTTTCTGCTAGCCTTAATGTTGTAAGCAAATACAGGTTAAACTTGAAGGAGGTGAGAGGATGTGAGTGTCCCTAAACAACATTTTCTTTCTTTCTCTCATTTTTCCTGTATCCTGAACATGTATATAAATAAAATATAAATATAAATGCAAGAATTAAGTGGAGCCTATTAAGCCTTAAGAATGAGTCCCACAAAACTGAGGAAATCATAACTTTATTAGTTTTAAATGTGTTTCTACACTGAAAGCAGGTATGTCTGGCTCTGAGATCCTAAATTATGTCACTACAAATGTGCACAGCTGATCAAGATGTTTGTTTTCATGCTGCATTTGTTTAAAAGAATATTGAGTTTTTCATTCTATGTATTTAGGAACACGCAAAAAGGCACCTTTCTGCCAATCCTTGGTACTAACTGCTCTGTGATAAATTTAAACTGCTAAACAAAGAGTCTTAGCCTCAAGAAATAAATATTTGGTCTAGAAGCCAATACCACAGGCAAACCTAAATGATATTCAAATTATTGTTAGCCAGATCCCCTTGCCTTTATCCCTTTTCTAAGTCTGGAAGAACAGATCAGCCAGGGCATCAGGATTATTTATGGTAAAAGGGTGGAAAATGAATTCCAGGTTAAGGATACTCTTGAAGAATAGGCAGTGAAGAATTTCTAGCCCCTTTGTGTCACCACACTCTCCCTCTTAGATAGGCAGAGTAGGACATTTAGGGCATTATAAGTCAAAGACAACTGGCAAGCAGTGCGGATGAAAGAGCACATCTGTTCCCACCAGATGACCTACTTACCAGCCACACAGCTGACTCCTATATTGAGCTTTAGTTTCTAAACAGTTGTAAGATGGCAAATGTGTTTTGTGTCAGTATAACCTTGGATTGTTAATAGAATGAAACTGATAAAAAAGATTATTTACTAGTAGGAAATGCCTCATTGGTATACCTGGCATTTGTTTTTACATAAAAAGAGTAATAAAGCTATTAGTACTAATAAAAACTATAACCAGTCTTTATTTCATATGTGAAAAACCAGTTACTTGCCAGGACAAGCTTCCTGGGATGTTTTGGGATGTGCTCAGAGCCACAGATGATGTCTGCCTCTTGGTCTGTCCAAGCCCCATTACCTGCCAGCAGACATTCCTCCTCCAAACACAGCGTGTTACTTGGCCTCTCATGCAGGCCATTGCTTCCAGATGCAGCATCTGCCCTTCTTTTCCTGTTTCTTCAAAACATCTGCTAATGTGTTCCTCATTACAAAGCATTATATCCAAGCAAGACTGAAGAGTTACTCATTTTAGAGTAGCTAGCATCACAGGAAAGGTCTTGAGCAAGTGCAAGGTTCAGGGCTGTAAAATGACAGTAAGTAAGCACATAAACTCCTGCTGGAGGTGTCTGTCACTGAAGGAGGTTTTGCATAGAATGATGCTCCATACAAACATTCATCGGGTTGAGACACAATTGGAAAGAAACTTGGACTGTCCCTGATGTAGATATTAATATGAGCCTCCATGTCTAAGGGATAGTCAGAACTTGATCAGGAAAGCCTCCTTAATTAACAGACTTTCTGGCCATAGAGTGAGAATCCTTAGTCACTTTCCACAGCCAGGCAAATATCCTGGAGCTGCAGTAATCCAATGGACAGTGCCTGGTAATGATACTGATCTTCATCTGCTGCAAATGGAAGGTACTCTTCATGAGAGGGGTGATTACACAGTGAAAATAAATAAGAAAGGCAAGCCAATCTCCCCTCTGCAGCCAGGGTTGGATTACAGCTAAGGCAGTGACTTGTTCTGACTGATCTCTTTTTTTTTTTTTTTAAGCATCAAAAAGGCACCATAAACCCCTTCCTCTCCCTGAGGAATTACTGGGTTTCAGGCTATGAGAGAAACCGCCTCCTGCCAGTTGTAACAGGAGGGACCCTAGACTTGGGGGAGCCATAAGGGGTAGAAAGATAAGACACTCTTGATGTGCATCTTTGGGCAGAGGATTATCAAAAGGCAAAGGGTAATGGAGAGGGAAGTGCAGTTAGAGCTGGTGATTGGCTTCCATATGATGAAAGCATGCGGTTCAAACACTAGCTTAGTCATCACAGGGGTGGTGACCAAAGAGCAAATGGTCCCTTTAAGAACTTAAAGTTTTGAGATCTTATCAGTCTTGAACAATGCTGTCCATGGAAAGTGTGACTTCACAACCAATTCTATTAGCTGAATATGGACATAAAAATGCCCACAGATATTCTTCATTGCTTCACCTGCCAATCCAGAAGGGCATGGGTCTCCCATAGGTCCTGTGTCATATTTCACTACTTCCAGAGGTTTCTGGGATACCCTTATGACATCTCAAATGCCACTAAATAGCTTTATCTATGCAACTGAATCAAGCTCCCTCAATTCACCCCAGCTGTTGCATGAGAAAACCTGTCAGCAAAGAGACTATCCAAGGATATCTTAAGTTACCTGAATTCTAAGGGAATATAATAGGCTAGAAGACTGTTAGTGGTTCATGATCTTAAACAGAAGTGGAGAAAGAGTACAGTTCCTCTTTTAATGCCTCCAATTTCTTACATACTATGACAGCCTGTTTGTGAGGTCATCAGGGCTTCTCTGAAGCTGTCACACAAGTAAATTTCGAGTTAGGTGTGAAAAGAAAAAAATAGGTTCTGACAAGGCATCGGTTAAGATAGCAGTAGATGTTTGCAGATAACTGGGCATATTTACCCCACCCAGCAGAGCTGGGAATAACATAATGAAAACAATTTATAAAGGGGGTACCAGCAGGCAATGTCCTTTCTGTGCCTATGGGATAGAGATAAGAAATATTTTGGTGAGTACTTAGACTGGGAGAAGCAGAAGGATTCTGCAGAAGCTTAAGCTCATGAAGTTGGACATCTGATGATAATATTCCTGTACAGGGAAGATAAGCAGGAATGTTGAAAGTGGTGAATGTGCAAATCCTCTGCTAAGAGGACCAGATGAAAATCAGAGAAGACCTCTGTGCCAAGAGGAGGCATCTAGGTAGAAGCTGGGCATCATAAGTGGTTTTGGTGGTATCATGCAGTATAAGAGCAGTGAAGCTGGTGAGAACATTCTTGTAAGGCTGAGGCTTCCCCTTAACTCACAGGACTGAAGAGAGAGAGCTTGTCTTAGAGAGAATGGATGGGCCTCCCTGGCTTTAAACAGGAGGAGGGTTGTTGAAAAGCTGTGTGACAGACTTCCTGAGCTTGGCCAAAATCCATATTAAGATCATCTTGGGTGCCAGATTTAATGACAAGTCTGGAGCACTTAACCTGCACAAAGTACCTGGTTCAGGGCAGATGTAGAAGGCAGTCCCTGGACCAGCATGAAGGAGTTGATTGTTGAAGGAACCCAGCTGTTTAATGGGCTGAAGCAGATGATCTATGCCTTTACTCTTCCTCAGCCTGTGCAAACTTTTATCAGTCATACTGATACTGAAGCTGGGATTCTTCTTGAAGCTTTTGCCATGGGCTCAGGGCTAATTGTGAGGAGAAAAGTGGTGATGGTAAAGTTACTACTTTTGGGATACTTCACAGAACTTTACCTCTTGGCTTTATGCTTACCCTGATCGGGAAACTGTCTTTTCTGGTGAAAGAAGGAATCAGGATTGAGTGATGTCTACTCTGTGAGCTGGAGTTGCTTTTACCTTGAATTAGGTAAATTAGGCAAATTAGACATTTCCTGAGGATATGCTTTTCTTTGAGGTGATAACTAACATCATCTTTGTCGATGAGATTATGCCATTGCAGGAGTTAAAAACTTGAACCAAGTTTTCAAGGAGTGAGGAGAGAATAGGATTTGGGAGGTGATAGCTGGAGAAAAAGGGATCAATGAGGAGGAAAAGGCATCAGCAAGGGAAAAAGGAAGCCAAATGAATCATATGTCTGTAAAACTCTCAAAGGATGAACAGCTTGCGCATCAGAAGCAGAAACTCTCTTGGCTCAATCTTGTGGTTGAGGGGCACTGTTGGCAGGTACAGCATTAGGTACTATCTATACTGTGAATGTTGTACACAGATGAAGAAGGGGTGATGGATAGCCTCTTTTCCTGCAAGATTAAAAATCTCCAAATCAAATGTTTGACTGCCTGCACAGCCAGGGCATGAGCATGCATATATGAAGGATCATCCAATGGGTGTACTGTAGTAATATGATTTTTCCACTGCAACTTTGATGTGCATACACAGTGTGTGGTGTTGCTTAGCTAATATTTTTAAATGCTTTTAGAGTCAAAGCAAAAGCTTGAAACACAAATTCCTGATGTACATCTTATGCTTCACCTTCTTATTCATGTCATTCAGTATCTCTATAATGTGAGTTAACATAAAGTGTGAAATATGGGTTGTCCCTTGGTAGAAAAAAAAACAGATTTCACCCATTTTGCTTACACTGTGTGTTTGGCAGCTAACAAATCAGAAAACAGCTGTGGTCAGAAATAAACTGACTTATGTGTCTTGGGAAGTTTGCAGTTAGCATTGGCATGTAAGCCTAGCTCTGCAAGTGTCTGCCTGACTCAAAAGGGTAATTATGTGTAATTAAAGAAGAGCCTGCTTTAATCAAACATCTCATTTGAATACATCAGTGTGGATCCTGAGGTAGGCTACATGCCCATTTTGCATGAAAGCAGTCTGCCCACGCTGTTTCACCTGTCCTTGTGTTCAGTTTCTGGACATGAGGCACAGTTGCAATGCTTTCTCAGTTCTCTCCCACCCTCTGGGGCAAGAAGATGGGCCCTGATGGTGTACTGACTGCCGTTCAGATTCAGACTTGTTCCAGATCAGTCTGCAGTGTTCTGTGTTTTCTTTTAAGCAAATCTTCACTTTCTAATGGTCATAACCTGGTTTGAGCATTCCTCCTGATACTCCTCCCAGTGCTCAGCATACTAAATGTCATTATGATGAACCTGATAGTCACCACAGAAGGAGGGCCATCCCTTATAATAGTGTTATTAAAAACTGTTCTGTACACTGTTTTTATGATGTCTTGTGTCTGTATGTATTCCAGTCAAAACAGCAAGACCCACTTTTCAGGATTCAAAAATCAAGACACAGGATTCTGATTATGCTCGCTTAAATACCTGTGAAAGCTGTTTCTTATCCTGAAGAAGTTAGAAAACCCATTTAATGTAAAAGATTGTCCCAAATAAGGGTTCCACCATACTCCCGGTGTGAGTATGCAAGCATCATATTCTTTGTTTAGGCACAGGGAAGACACTGAAACTGCTGCTGTCAGGCTTTCTTGTTTAAGTTCCTTGAGCACTGATGACAACACAGACTCGGCAATCCATAAGTGTTAGGAGCATCAATGCTCTAAGCAATAACATGACCTGGAGTATGCATTGGCATCTAGCAAGTAAAATCTGAAATATTTTTCCAAAGGAAATATTATTAGCTACTGCTGGGAGCTGATAAGAGCTGCAACAATGAAAGGCAATGCAACAGCTGTACCAACATTTTTACTCACCAGCGTCCCAGTCCCAAAGTATGGTGTAAAAGGAGCTCCCATTCAGTGCTGGCATCACTGGATCTGTCTGTGTGGCACTGCTGTTCAGAGAGATGGTTCTCATTACCATTGCATGGTTTCTACCCTTTCCAGCAAGTAGATTAGCCTCCATCCAAATGAATTTCCTCAAAGGAATATTCCCAAAGCATCCAAGGTGAGGGACCTGAATCCATGGTTGGCAGTGAAGAGACCAACAGCATGCAGCGCCGTGTCCTCATGTCCCTTTAACTCTCTACGGGTCCTATTCAAATTCACTCCCTCAAACTGAGGAGTCAATAGGTCCTGTTGGCATTCTTCAAAAAACAGATTTTGATCTTTGTTGTTAGCAACAGCTAGGCTACATTTACCATTCAGGAACTGGTGTAAAGAGCAAGAGGTGCCTGCTGTCCTCACCAGAGAAGCTTTCATCACTCTGTGATTAGGCAGTCATGTTACTTTCCTGTTGACATTAATGACTTCTAGGATTTATGATGCTGGCTTTGAACAGTAACTGGAAGTTTAGACCTTGGAGATACAAATCATGCATAAAAATTGCTCCTTCCTCCCCACAGAGAGATGTAGCAGCTTTACTTCCTTGGCTGTGACACTGACTCATAAAAGTGTCCCGCTAGCTGGGGCTTTTTACAAGAATATGACAACATAATCTCGTATCTTGGGAAAAATCAAGATCCATCAAAAGGACATTAAGTAATTGGGCCTTTAGTTAAAAACCTGTCTCTGACCAAATGACTAACTATCCTCTTGCTTCAGAGACATGAGGCATTTGGAGTCTAGTTGTTTTATCTATGTATGTTTTCTTGTTTTAATATGAGCATCTGAACACAATCTATTTGTGTACGGTTCCAAGTAGAACTGTGAATATTGGCTGGGGGTCACTGCCAAAAGGCATCTGGAGCATGGGCAAAGAGCCCTTCAACCTGTCTGACTCCTAGATCTAGTGGCTTTGGTCACAGATACCAGAGATACCAAGAAGTTAGTGGTGGTTGCGGGCATGGGCACTGAGGGGATGGGTTCCCTACTGCTGTCACCCTTTGCAAGTGAATCCAACATAAGGGCCAAAAGTCTTGGCAGGACCATCCCTCAGGCAAGGTCTAGGTTACACTGGCATACAAGTACTGGATATCCTCTGCTTACCTCATTAACTTTCTTTCTGTGTCCTTTTGACCTTTTTCTCTATTCTGCTGTATTTCTCATGAGCTTGTGACAGAAAGCTTGTTTTTTAAAGGCATTGAGGTAAATACTAGTTTGTTCCAGAAAGATTATTTTTTTTTTAATAAATCAGACTTTGCTAAAAAATTTCCTTTCTTTTTAAATAAGTAATGTACTTAGTTTATAATGTAAAGAAGACAAAATTTATATACAAAAATAATTAAAGATCACTAATTAACATTCTTCTTATTACTGCAAGGGAAATGGATGTTACCGGTGACACCATTGAAAATCTGGCCAGAGGAGGTTGAGTGTCCTCAAGAATGATGGATTCCTTATTTAATGAGGCTATTTTTTTAGTTCTGTCCTGCACACATGCTGAACTGTTAGCTTTGGCTTCTTCAGACATTGAGAAAGGAGATCCTGGCTTCAGTCTAGATAGGATTGCTTTCCCACAGTATTGAAATAACCAATCTTTAACTTTACTGTCAAAATTTTACTGAGTTATCACTGTGCTGTAACTAGCTTTCTCGCTTTGATAGTTAAAGTGGAGAGGATCTAGAGTCCTCCCTAAATTAGCATGTGATAGGCTTGATAGACCTGTGCAGTAACCAGCTTTCCAAATCCAGATTCTTCCTGTTCATACCAGCAATGTTAAAGTTAACTATAAAAGATTTTAAATCACACTTGGAATCATTCTCCAATAAAATGTAAACTACTTTGCAAAATTTTGTCCCACTGAGATAACTTCTTTTCCACAAAATCAAGCCACCTCTCAGTTACCTTTTCACTTACCTTAAAAATCAACTTGGTTGCAAACTAAAAACTGAAAGGAAAAAATGAAAACATTTTAAGTGAAACCTGCATTTAGGTGTGACTTGAGTTAATATTTATTCATTGCACTTTACTAGAAAAAAGGCAAATTTGCAAAATAGGAAGAAGGGTTGAAGATAATGGAAAATTAATTATAAACCAAGTTACACACCAAACGCATTCTGCTGCAATCATGGTATTTTGTAATTTTTTAATAAAACCTTTTTTGATGTTAGAATCCAATAAATCCTGAGGTCAGAAATAATTTGTGTAAAATGCAAGTGATGCCAAACTTTCCTGCTCCATCAAAAACGGTCAGATTTTATTTCAATGTAGCTATGCTTCGAAATAATGAACAACACAAATCAGAATGCTTTTGCCCTTTAGATTTTCAGGTAGATTGACCAAAACCAGCTACACATCCACAAACATCTAAATTCACTGCTCTCTAATTTTACGTTGGTTCTGCTAAAGACCGTCACTGCCATTTGACTTAATGCACCAGTGAGCTCCCATTGCTCTGTTCCGTTCTTGACCAATAGATGTGCAGCACTTGCATTCAATCAGTTGGAATTGGAAATATACAAAGATGCAGTAAATCTATCCTTCCAATTATCAGCTAATCTGTATTTACATAGCACTATATACTATAGTATGTTGTTTGTATTCCCTAGTAGGAATGAAACTGTCCAGAGACAAAATGATTAGATATAAAAGGCACAGACCTGTTACTGTATTAAAGCCACTGTGCATAGACAAGGAGTCCCCCAAATTATAGCAACTTTGGTTGCTAATGCCATCCCTAGAACTCAGTATTTGCTTGCTCTTTCATTGCAAGCAGCACAGTTTTACAATAGCCCATGTATTTTACATCATATTTACCATTGCCCATCCTCAAGAGACTTTAATTTTTATGTTTCCACTGCACTTTAATAAATGAGAAGTAAACTCTGAAACAGGAGTAACCTCTAAGGCCAGTAGAAAACTGCTGTTAATGGTATCTGAACGGTGATACAACAGACTTGGTGCATTTCTGAAGCTCTCTTTATTTGACTGAAATGAAGATGTGTTTTATGGCCGGGTATGTATATCCATTACATAGACTACTAGTTTAAACAAGCTATGTTGAAGGGCTTAAAGTTCCGAACTACTGATAACCTTTCTTTAGCTTAGAAGTACAGCTTAAAAAGGCAAAAAACTCACAGATAGTGATTGCTCCAAGCAGGCTGAACACTGCAAGAAAACCAATTCTAACACTGACTTTTGCTTGTGTTACTTGTATGTAATGGATGATTTACACAATGAAGTGTAAATGCCTTCCATCACAATTTTTTTCGTTATAGATAAGTATGACAGCAATTCTTCCTTACTCCGCTGCCATGTTTCTATTGGTAACTTGCCATTGATGCTTACAAAAATGTCAAATGGTCTCATTTAGCTAATTAATAATGTCATTAGCTAAACTAGCTCTCAAGGACAGAGCTGAGTACATGGAAAGTCCATCAAATTGAGTGGTGTTTGCCTTGACATGGGGGATGGAGATAAGCTGGAGTAAAGGTCATAACTTGTTCTCCTCTGTGTTTGTTTCTAAGCAACCCAGTCAGTTAGTCTGTGGTTACAGCACACTAGGCTGAGTTTGTTTTACTTTTCTGACTCTGCAAGTAAGGTGCTGAAGCTGATGGCCCCTCTGGAAATGAGCCGCTGTGCTCCCCATCAGGTGACTGAAGAAACTCCCATTCTATGGGCAGGAGGCTTGGAAGAAGACCTACAGGAGAAGCCAGTAGTAACAGAGCTGTTTGGAGACAGAGACTTAAAACTAGATCTTTGTCAGATTGAAAAACATAAATGTAATGAAAAAAATCCCAAACAACAGTCCAAGTTTGTGTGTGCATGAGCATCTTGAGGCTGACAAGAATGACAAGAAAACTCCTTTTGCGCAGTGGTCATGCTGAAGCAAGAGACAGTCTGTCCAATTCGGTGCAAGTTAGCAGGTTAAGTAACAGGCTAAACGGCTCACCTGGGGATGTGTGAATACTAGAATGGTATTCACAGTCAGTAACTAATACAAATTAGATACCAGAAAATACCAATCACTGATGCAGGGAGCTTGCAGAGATGACATGCTAGCAGCAAAACAGGACTCTTGATGACTGTAAGTGATTCACTGGATGTTTACACAGAATTGGTTTTGTGGTTTTCTGCCTTATAAAGACTTTATAAACAGATAAGGAGCAGGAAGCCTGATGCTGCTAAGGGACAGGAGTGCTCGAGGTGCACTCTCCAGGTGCAGGAATGTTTGCAGGATATAAAGCCATACCAGAAAAACCAGGCAGACTTTGCAAGGCTGCTCAGATGAGGAGTTCAGGCAATCATGTTACTGCGACCATTCTTCATAGTCAATATCAGGGTGTCTGTCTCAGATTGCTGTCAGTAAAGAGGTTACAGTATAATACACTAAAGTGAGCAGTAACACATTCCCAGGACCAGATGGTGCAAAAGGATAAAATAGGTCATTTTCTAATTGTGATGTGCAATTTCTCTCATGAAACATGATAGTAGAAAACTGGAGGTAGCTAATTTGATGTCAGTTTGTAGAGTTTCAGGAGACAGCTAGGGAATATACTGGCCAAGAAACCTCTTGTCTTTACTGGCCAAATTGGGAAGAACTGTGATGCAGACCCAAGAGATGAACACGTTGGGAAGGAATCAATGATGTTTCTGTAAACAGAAATAATTCTTCACAAATTCAATAGTTCTTTCAAGTATTTAACAAGCCCAAGGACAAGAGAATATATCCAGCTGATATAGTTTGCTTTAACTTCAGAAGAGACTTCAGCACACGCCTTTCAAAGGCTCTTAGAGGATATAATCTGAGGGGGTAAGCAGGAAGGTCCTTGCATGGATAAACAGTTACAAGACAGAACAAAGAAGGCTAGGCAGAAATAGTTGTTTTTACAGCAGAAAATATTATTAATGCTTATTTTATGTAGTTCAGTATATTTCTAAATTATGAAGAAAAAGGAGAATAGTTGGATGACCACATTTGATGATGCTACTAAGGGTACTAAAGACAAATACTGACTGAAGAATTGCAGAAGGAGCCCATGCTACTGAGTGACAGGGAAAAAAAACCCAGCAGATAAATAAGGCACAAGGAGAAAACCCAGTCCGAACAGCATTTACAGTGGTGGGCTCTGAGCTTATTAGTGCCATTTACAAATGATATTTTTATATTATGCTGAAGAAAATCTGGCACAATGCTAAGCAGCAATCCAAAATAGTATATTGAATGCTCAGAATTATTTAAGAAAGAAACAAAAGGGAGCATATTATTCCACTGTATGAACCTGTGGTGTCTCTGAATCTCAACTAGTAGTTTAAGTTTTACTGTGCCCATTTTGTAACGGTTGTAGTGAAATTAGAAAATATGCAATGACAACAACAAGGATAATGGAAAGTATGGACCAGCTTTTATATGCGGAATGATTAAATAGTTTAGGACAGTCTTGGCTGGAAAAGACGTGACTGGGGACAGAATATGACATATCTATAAAACTACAGTGCCAAGAAGATGGTGAATAGGTTTTGAATCCAGTATGATAATTAGAAGGCAGAAGCAGCAGGAGAAAACAAATACAAGAATGTGTTTCTTCTGACACTGCATAGTTAAAGTGATGAATTTAATGCAGGATGTTGTGTAAGGTATGATTTTATGAGTTGGAAAAGTGACTAGGAGAAATAATGGAAGGAAAAAATCTACTGAAGGCTATTAAATATAGATACATAAGCCTTGGGAGTCCACGAACTCTAGTTCAGTGGAGTCTTGACAGAATCTAGGGGAAGTACGACTGTACATGCACCCTTACTTTATACTTTTTCCCAGCACCCTTCTCAGCCAGGTAGAGGTGGATATGGGACCAAATCATCTGACCCACCACCTCTGTTCCTGCGCAATGAGGAAGAGGACAGGCGTGCCTACTCAAGCTGGTCACAAACAAACATTACTCTTGTAATACAGTTAAGACTAAAATCCTCCATTAGAAAGAGTGTAGACTGTGCTAATACAGCATCCTAGCAAGGGCCAGGGGAGTACCTGCAGAGGGTCATGGTAGATACCTGTCCTGCATGGTGGGCATATTTTCTTCTGTGATCCCAATGGCTATTGAAATCCATGGATATAAACTAGGAGGCAGACGGTTTTTTAATTGTGTATCTTGTGCAACCATTCTTGGAATGCCACGTGCACAATTTTAAGAAGGATTTTAATTAAACTGGAAAGTTTAATTGCACATACAGAGCACTGGGAAGCAATTTTTGATGTTGGATTGTTTCACAGTTCTGTGTCTTAAATGTTCAGGGGAACAGGATGAAGGGTCTCAACTCCCTCTGGCGTTGACCCATAGGCCATCACTGACACAGACAACAGCTGCATCAGTGACAATACACATGGGAAAAGCCTGTGTAAATGCAGCCTGGGAGAGGTAACTACCAACAGTGCATCTGTATGTCATCTCAGCTGGTTTCAATGAGAAAATTCACTGCATTCTCTGATAGAAACTAAACAGTCCCAGGCTACTGTCACTGATGTACTGCTTTGGATAGCTACTCCTCGGAGTATTTACTGGGTTTGGAATTACAGCAGGGACAAAACTAGTAAATTTGAGGAAGATTATTAACTATCTTCAAGTACAAAGTAACTTTTTGAAAACACTAACAGTCAAACTGTTCAAATAATGCTTTCCATTAAGAGTTTGAAGGAGACCCTTGTGAGTAAATACTTCAGTTGCATAAATGTGAAAGTTAAATTGTCCCACTTTTAGGACCTGTATGAGTAAGAAGAAAATACCATTTCTCTTGGTAATACAGAGCCAATACTGCTAAGCACTGAGTCATCATTAGAACTGCCTACTAATTTCCAATAAACCACAGTTAGGAAAACTAGACACAGGCACAGAAATTTCATGAATATCCTCAAATATGTAATTTGAGCTTGGGAGACTTGGCTGATAGCTATAGTATTATATGAAAACAGATCTTAATATAACTATTAGAATATGAGGTTGAGTTCATAGAGCTGGTACTGAAACCACACTATGGGTACTTACTGCTGAGCTTGACTGACTACACTCAAATCACACAAGCCACATCAGATAAAAAGGCTAGCTGATTTGTTACAATCTTGTGCTTCATTTTTTGATAGGAAGAACTTGTTCATCTTGAAGGCAGTGGAATGGATGTACATATTAAGTGGCTTAAGCAAGAATATATGAAAACTCAGAGGAACTGGAAAGAAGTGGATAACAGAATGAATGTAACAATAGAAATACGGAGAAAGATGATCAGTGATAAGGCACCTTTAAAAGACATTCTTAGACTATTTCCTTTCTTAAGATGCCCTTATCAGGTAACAGAGCTATTTTTAATAATTACATTGAATTCTGTGCTATAGATGTCACGGGTGTTACCACTGAAGTATCCATCAACATTATTCTCTTTAATCTAACTCATATTTTTGCAGCTAATCCCACTCTGAAAGATTCACCAGTCCTGTGTTAAACATGCCATTGCACAACACCTGTGGGTTATTTGAAGGGTTTTGGTGTTACCTGATGTATTTCTTCCCTGCTTTGAAAAGAAATTAAACCATCCCCTCCAGTTTATAATCTTATTTTACTCAGTTTTATCCTGTCTTCAAAGTGTGCACCTCATGTTGTTTTCAGTTTTGGTTTTGAGGATTGCAGTAATACCAAATACTTATTTTTCCTTTAGCTTTTCAGGGAGTTCCAGCTTCTCACACAGATGGACGTTTATAAGAAAACAGTTGAGATTTTGGAGATTTATTCAGAAAACATATTATCTTTGTATGCGGTGAGGAATAATCCAATTAACATTATGCTGCAAGAAAATCTGAAGCGGCACACAGAGGAAGACATTCTGAAATGTCAGTACAAATCTTCTATGCTCTGAATGTCAGAGTTTTGTTGTAGCTAATTGTTCTCTACTTATATAAGTAAACTAGCTCCAATTTTACTGCAAAAACATTTAAAAAACGTCATGGTTGCTTGCAAAATATATAGTGATGGGGAAGCATTAAGAATAAAAGCTAATAAATTACTAGGAAAATTAAGTCAGTCAGGTATTGAAACTTCTTTCTCCTATTGAATAAAAGACTGCAGGTTTGATAAAGTTAGTAACTACCTTAAAATAAATATTGCTAGATGAGCAGAATTATTAATTTCTATATATGTAAAAGAGTGCTTATTATTTTCTAAAAATATATGCAGGAAAGTAATTTTCAGGTTTAGAAATAGTCCTATAAAAAAGAGACAATTTCCTTTAGAAAGAGATGTACTGTTTCTATGGTTTAAAGTCTTCATCCCAGTGAAACAGTTTCAAGTCCCTTGTCTCTGCGGAGACACATTACAGGAGTAAGCTTACAAAATGGTATGTCTCGCAAGCAGGTACCACAGCCATGCAAACACATTCACATACCTCAACATGTTCTGCTCACTGGCTGTGAAGGAGCAAGTACCTGCTGCCACTCAACTTCTTTCAGTCTGAGAAGTCTGGGGAGTGTGGTTTTGCAGGGACAAAACCTTTGAAGCAGTTAGAATCATTATTCTTCCCAAACTGCAGCTCTTGATGCCTATGCCCGAGTTTAGCTCCACAAGAAGTGCTCCTTAGACTGTCATTTTCTATCAAACAAGCACAACACCAGGATGTCAAGTCAAAGGTGACACAGTATGAACACATATGTTTCCTATAGCAGTTTCACTCCTTTTATTACCAGGCGATTTCTTAAGCAAGCAGAGTAGGCTAAAATACCAGGGTTTTCTTCCTTTAAGTTTAAAAAGACAAGTACTCAATAGCTTATGACAGATTAAAAAGTGTCAGTGAGCTGCCAAATCCAGAAAGCCTTTATGGACTTTCTGCTCATACCTTTGGCCTTAGAAAGCTACGGATGTTGTAAGTAATTTCCCTTTTTCTTATACAATATGTCCACAAAGACTTTAACTCATACCTTAGTAAAGTCCCAAGACCTTTACTTTCCTGTTTTTCTCTCACAAACAACTTGACCTGGCACCTAGATAATAAATGCCTCACAAGATAGGTTCAGTGAAACACACGACACCAGAAGCCCGAGCTGTAAAAAAAGATGTTAGAGTCAGTAACAGCTGAACCAGAGGTAGCAGATACCATGTCCCAGGAGATCCTGCAGCACCAGCTTGTACTGCAGCCTTCAGAGTGGAGTCCTCTGGCAACGGAACTCCCCAGAGACGTCTGATTTACCGAGGAAAGAGGAGTTCGGGGATGGGTGGTGGGAGCAGGAGGACTACTCAGCTCGCAGACTCTACTAGAAGCAACCCAAAGGCTTACTTACTTATTGTGAGAGAAATTTAATCATAATATTGAGTAGCTGAGTGTCATGAATAATTTGAATACTAATGCCCATTGCCAGCTGAGGCACCTGAACCTTCAAACTCTTTAAAATGGACTGAACAACAGTTCCACTGCTGAGCTGTTAACTATTATATAGGGTGCAATCTGCTTCTTCAGGATGATAATGCAGTGCCAGAATGTTTTCATTTGTGATTTAGTAGAAATCCTTGCCTTTGACAGATATGAAAATGACTGCTGCATGTTTACTTCTGCCAGATGTCTTCGGAGATGATTCCAGTCTGTTTGTGGCAGTGAATGAGGAGGTAGGAGACAGTCTTGGTCTCTCTTCCCTGCATCAGCTATCTGGGCACATCACCTGCCCTTTTTTTGGTGGCTCAGCTTAGTTCCTAGAAAGGATTACATTAGCGTGCCTTTTGGGTAGAAGGCATATTCACAGAAATACTAGCTAAATTCAAATTAGTGTTATTAGGGTTACTTAGTTCTCTGACCTGTTCACCAAAGCGATGCTGTGACATCATTTGAAATATCCTTTTTTAAATTTAGGTAAAGGCAGTGACACCAGTGTTGGAAGTAAAAAATCCCTTCAATGTGAATGCATGCGAGTTTGCGCTGTATGTGGGAAGAGAAGAGCTAGCCCAGCTCGATGACTGCACCATGGCTCTGGCTGCGCTGGTGGCTGCGTTTCATGTGTTTGATATCCCGTGCCCAGAGAGAATCCACAGGACGCTGAACTTCCTGGAGTCCCTGGTCTTTGAGGTGAGGAGCCCAGCATCCCTGCTCACCCAGGTGAAGAGAGGGCTGGAGGCACCCAAGTATTCCAGTATCTGATGGTGTGTACCCAGCACTCCTCTTGGGAGCATTTGACATTTTCAAAATAAATCCCTTTGTTGTGAAGATACATCAGTGCCATTCTTTCTGGTGAAAGTGTATGTATAACAGTTATGTTTAGTAATGCCCCCTTTTTTTTATTGTACTGGCTACTTTTTTACAAATTTAAAACCCAAGCATTTTCATTATTTTAAATGGAAATACTAGAACAGTCTAGAGGCATTAGAGATAATAAAATTTTCTAGATTACTGCATGTGTCATGTATTATTTGTCTGGATGGACCATTTGACAAATTTGGATATTTTGATTGTCAGAATTCTGAAAACACATTGTGAGCTAACATGAGCACTTTACTCCTGCAGATGCTAATACAGTCAGTGTTTTGAAGTGACACAAATTAAAGATCTCTTGTTCTTATCGTTTCATTATATTATGATCACTGAAAGCCTACTATAATTAATTTTTGTGTTTTAAAAGGGTAGGCCTGATTTTTCATTTGCAGGATTGTAAGTTTTCACTATTTTCTCCATGCATGAAGCTTTTTTTTTTTTTAAAACATTAATTCTGAATTTGCTAAATAGGGATTCTGAGATGAGCTCTCAAAGTAGCAAGAATGACTTATCTGGGATGCTGCCATGTGCGTTTGTAACCACAGCTTTGGCGCCAGAGAAAGAACGCCTCATTTTCTTCCTGAATTTGTTCCCCAGAACAAATCGGCTTTTTCCACATGGTGACTCTCCTGTCTGCCCACACAGAGCGGAGGTCCTCTCCTCTGTTCTTCCACAGCCTCCTCTTCTCCCTAACACGCTCCTCTTAACTCCTGCATGTCTGGAAATCCCAGGGGTTACTGCCTGACGGGACATGGCTTTGGACAAGTGCCTAGTGATGGACAGTAGCAGCAGCCAGCAAACATGAGCCACTGCATTAATTAGAAATTAAAATGGCTTTTTATTAAAACACTACATTCTACTAAAGAGATCGATCTCTCACCAGTTCTAAAAAAGGCTGTGTAGGCCAGGAGGCATTTGTGGTCACCTCAATTATTCAATCACTCAGACACACAGCTTGGAAGACCACAGGACTTTTGTCAAAGCCTGGCTGTGCAGGGGTGACACCAATGCAGAGATCACAGTGGCAGATCCTGCAGTATGGGGGGAGATTGCTGCATTTAGTGGCTAGACTCTCTTGATGAAGCCTTAGCGTTTTTCACATGGTTCCCATGGAAATCAGGGGACAACCTTTACCTGTATGATGGCTGGGCCACCTCCAACACAACACAGAAACAGTATCAACTGCCATTTTAAAGATTCAGTACGTCCTCAGTGTTCAGAATTTCTGAGTAAGTTTGTTTGGTGTAGTTTTTCAAACAGAGGTGGCTACACCCTGCAACCTCATCACACAGGATACAAAAGTAAGGATTATGCATGTCCTCACTGTTGTGATAGCTATATGAATAAAAAGTTGGGCTCTGTATCATTAAAGAGAGGTTTAAACTACATCTTATAAAACGGTATTCAAACCTATTCCTTAAACCACAGTACTTTGCAAGTAAGTATATAAAAATTCAGGGAGCTGCTAACATCCCCAAGTAATCCTTGTCAAGCAGCAAATCTTTCATTGGTTCTCACTGCAGGGTACAGAGCTGGCACAAGAGAGACACAGAGGGTGAGGGATAATAAACTATGTGGAAGGGCAAAAGGAAAGAAAACGGAAGAATCTGTCATTTTGCTGATCTGCATGGGCAACTTGAACTGCTGCCAGTGGAAAAATCCATAAATGGGGATTCTGATTGTGACAGCAAGTGGCCTGTGATCCTTAGGAGTAAATGTTTAGGGAGAGGGCAGACAGCAACAGCCAAGTTGCTCTTTTAAACTCATGGCCACACTGAGCTATGGTGAGGAATGACTCCACAGTGCTTTTGGGAACAAGCAGGTTCATCTAAAAATCCTGGGCACACACACAATGTAACAGACAGCTCCAGTTCAGGTTTTATTTGTATTGTAGTACAATAAGAGTGCAATTTGAATGTACAAATATTGAACAAAATGTAAAAATATTATTTATGCAATGCTATGGAAGGAAATTAACAGACCAATGCAACTTACTTCATACTGACCCTGTTTCACCTCATATTATGGCAGGTACCAGTCACCTACACGATCTGGAAGGGGCACAGAGAGTTCTTGAAATCTTAAGGAACTCCAGCCAAAGAACAGCCTAGCAAAATCTGTGGGAAGATGTAAAATTCTCTCAGCTCTGTGCAACGGAAATGCTCTGCTTGTTCTCAGCTCTAAAGGCTGAGCAACTGCCCACTGCAGTGCTAAGAGGGCTGCCAAAAATCTTGATCCAACTCTTCACTCTCTTCTTGAAAAAGTAACATTCTGGAACAGTCCTCAGAATACAGGTAGCTAGGCTTTCTCCCATTTAAAGTGCATCTGGTTTACATTTTACCTATATATACCAAGTGCAATGACTTTCCCTGACAAATCGTTATAGTCCTCCAAGAAAGAAGGTTGCCTCACCTAAGTACCTGCTGGTGGCATCTACAGCCTGCTAATGACCCAGTGAAACGCATGCTCATGCACCATATGCGTTTAAGTATCCTTTTCCTCCATGCTTTGTCTTTCCTCCTATGCCTTATTCATTTATAAATCAGACTTTCCAACTACAAAGTGGTGGGTGAAATAATTCTCCCACCATTGGGAAAACAAACCTATGTTGAATATGAAGCCAGAGTAGCAGTCCTAGCTTTAGCACAGTTTTTCTCCACTGTTGTGGTAACTATACTGGAGACTGGCATGTGCAGACTTGAATGAATATGTTCTCTTTTTTGCTAGTATCCTTACCTCAGAATACAGGTATTTCCCTTCATGTGCTGAAGGACTGTAGCAGAGTCCCATGTAAAAGGCTGGGACTCTGTTGTGCAGCATAAACGAAAAGTCTTCTATGAAGTCAAACTTTATTTTTCAGTTGCAGCCTTCTCTGTACTGATATTTTGGTAAAATACATTAAAGATGCTGGTGGAAAAACTCACATAACATTTTGTAATCGTGCAAAAGTAAAAACATTCAGTTATCAAAAAAGCATTATAATTTCAACCCCAACAAGGTTTGTTTTGTTTTGTTACAAGCAAACAGACAGTTTTATAATCTGTAAAGTTATCTGCTGTAGCATAAAGTGTCACATATGTAACATTAAGTGTTTCTTTCTTAAACTATGGCACAAATATGTATTAGCCGTAACAGTCTCATCTGGCTACCTGTAGCCTAATTTTTGGCTAATCAGTTTTTATTTTGATAGTATGAAGTAAAAGCTTCTGAAAAGCAAAATGGGTACATGAAGTAGAATTCAAGAATTCTTAGAAAATATTAACGTTCCTTTATATAATACAGCATAAATAATTCATGAAGGTTTTCTTGATGTCCAGAGAAAGTTAGGGTTCCTAACCATCCATGGAGAACTAGCCCCATTAGTTTGGTAGATAAGACTAGCTGACTCGGTTGTTACACAGTACCTTCTCAAAAGCTTGAATACTTCCCAGAAGGATTCACATGTGTACTGGCTCTAGGAGAATATAAATAGTCCACCAGTGCTGAACGTACGTTTCTTCCTTTCTGAGAGTCCTTACTCAACAGTTCTAGCGCGTCTTTGTGCTTTGAATAAAACATGAGCTCCAGTGGAGAAAGCTGGCTCGTACACATTTTCCATTATCTTCAAAGTTCATTGTGTGAGTTTTTCTCCGCAGCTTTGAACATCAGAATGGAATTAAAGATTTTTAGCGCTGGGCCCAGTTTAATGCTCATTATTTTGACTATGTCTGATTGGGTCATTAGCAGAAACGCTTCTCCATCAATTTGCTTTAAAAGAAAAAACACAAAGCTATTAATAGGTCTGACAATGCAGCAGTATAGATGTTTCAGAAAACATGAAAATTCCCAGCAATTTCAGACAATGTAAAGGAATGGCTGAATACAAGCACTTTCAAATGCTTTCAGGATAGCTTTGATTTCAACCTTTTAGACAGATCAGCTAGTCCAAAAGAACAGGATGATGATCATCATTCTGCTTGAAAACAACTGCCTGGCTTATTTTTAGCTAATCAGTTGTTCTTCTCATATTGATAGTACAAAGCAAAAGCTACTGAAAAGTAAAATACATAATTAAGTAGAATTCAACTGTATTGCAGCACAGTAATGCTTTTTAACATCTTAGCTACTCCTTTTATGTAAGCCTCCGTAAGAAAGTTTCTGGATTTCACTCCCTATTATGGAACTGGAATTCACTGCAGGCCACCCCCTTCTGTTCATTAAACAGCAAATTAAAACTAATTTGGTCCCTGATGTAACAGGGGGCAGGCTACATAAAACTGCCTCTTTGACACTTCTGACAAACAGAATTTTTCAAAACACTGAATATTTTTTCTGCCAGGTTTGTAGTTTTGCTATTTTAATAAGTGCTACAAGTGAATATTCTCCTGTAAGCAAATAGCTGTCAGCCAGGAGTGCTAAATTTGAACATGAAGAGACCCAAGGCTCTCATATCCAAAGGTTTCAATGGGGCCAACACTTCTTGTGTAAACTTCAGGTCACTTAGATATCTATAGTAAGTTTTCAGTGTAACATAAGCAGGATAGCTAGGCCTAAAAGCCAACTGAGTTAAATAAGGAGCACTGCTTAGGCTTAAAGATACTAATTTGAGATAAAACTTGTGTCATTATGTTTCTGTAGGACTAGAAGACAAGCTTTCTGAATCAGACAGGCTATAAAGGAAGTCTGCAAGGTACACCCCAGCACCATAAGTTGAGGAAAACTGTAGTGAGAACAGCATCATGCAGTTACCACAATCACTTTCTAACTCATTTTGTGCACAAAGCCAGACTGGGTGAGCTCAGAACCAGAAGCCTGTGAACGTGGGGGTGCCCAGCTTTTTGCACCATCTTATGTTAAGCAAGATGGGGGTTCATTTCCACAGCAGAGGTTTGAACCAGCACCTTCTACCTACTGGAAGACCTACTGATGCCAACCAGTCCATGCCAGCTGGCCTCACTGGGAGACGTTTAATTTACCTAGTCACAGACAAAGCATGAAAGGCTGAATCCTCAAGAAGGGAAGCATTCTCTTATACCTCTGAGAATGAAAGTGTTTAGAATTTATCCATCACTGTGGCACTTCCCACCTGCTGACTTGATTAGCAATACACCATCTTAAATTAATTGGTGAGACACCCTAAGTAACACTGTGGATGATCTAGGCCAGCATACCTGCTGCAACTGTAAAATGACTAAAATCTAAGCAAGTGTAAAATTCCCAGAGATGCAGCCTTTCAGTCCTTTGATATGCAAGTGTAATAGTATTACAATCTACAGCACAGCCTGAAAACTTTTGTCACCAGACATTAGCAGGGCCATCAGTATGCATATTCCTCAGGAGGTGCCTTCTCAAGTCTAAGTACCACAATTATTCTTCACTGAAAAGGCTGTCTGATTTTGGATATTACAGTATCACTCTGCCCATTCAGGTGTTCTGGCTGGGACAAGCACCTGAACTATTCATATTCACTCTGGCAATCTGTGATCAAACAGCCTTCCTGAAACTAAGCATTAACAGAAGTAACAAACCTCTGAGTGGAAAAGAAAAAGCCAACCTAGCCAACTGTACCTAAACGCCCTATCACCTCCTAATGACAGCTTTGGCACAACAGTCTTCTGATATCAGAAATACCTGCCTGGCATGCTCACAAAATGAGTACACCAGTGAACTTTAGCAGAAGCCTTCAGATCTACTCACTTCCTGCAAACTGTATCGGGAGGAAGAGCATCAAGAGCTAAGTGTGATCAGACAAGAAGCAAAGAGTTTTAAGAGATGCTTATCTTGAACCACTGCTCTGCTTTGTTTTACTTATTAACATCCTGCAGAACTAAAATAGCACACTTACAAATTTCCTCAAACCAGATTAAGAGAGAACAGTAGTACATCATGAAGTTCATCCTCTTCTATCATTAGTTCTAAGTAATTTCAGTTGCAGTAACAAAGCTAGAGGAGCACCAGAGACCTGGCTGTTACCTAGTTTTATCTTCTTCCTTCCCACTCCATGACCTGTAAACCAACCTAATCTTCCATATATTTGTGTCTGACTTTAAACATACGCTTTATCCTACTACTTTATATGTATCTTTAAGATGGCATAAAATTATCTTTCCAGCAAGCTTTGTGTCTTTTAGAAACAAACTTCACCCACCTCATCTTTAAACACCTTGCCATGCTCTTCACATCCTGGTAAACTCCGTATAAATTCAGAGACCTGCCACCAAAGTATATAACAAAAGATTTAGTGTGACCAGTGTCTTCCCAAAGTAGTTTTTTAGCTATTGTTTTTACAGCCTTATTATTAGGTGTTCCACCTTCTTCTGCCAGTGCGTGGAATCATGCAGCTGGGAGTTTAAGGACAGGATTCACAAATCTGCAGACAAGAGTGCATGCCACTCTTGTCCACAGGACATTTGAGAGTGGGGTATGTCTACTCCCTCAGAATTACTTGGGTTATTATATCCATGCAGATCAAGAACCATGAACCTTGTCTTGGTGAATCAATTCTCACAAACTGAAATGGTTGCTGCCTTCCTCTTCTTTATTCTTTACAGCACAGAGATTAACAAATCCTTTCTTAAAGTTCCTGTTTCTTTTTTCTCGGATTAGAGAAGATCTGATCGTTCCAGCTGCAGAAAACTGCCTTAGTCATAGTTACTTTTGAAAGTAAAGCAGGGACTAGACCCTGTCTGTCCCCAAGCATTATTACATACTTGAACAGTGACAGGGCTCTAATCTTGCAATCAGGTGTCATGGACTGACTAACCATACCATTCCTCTCTGCACTATAGTCTCACTCTCCAAAACAGTAAGTGACATCCAAACCATGCACTAGAAATAGTTCCTTGGTCCATGCTGACCCCTAAACCATTTCTCCAGAATGTCTGTTTAGGTGCCAGATGTTATTACTGTTCACCTTGAACACCTGATCTGCTGGGCCATGCATTCAGCACTTTTCTTTCCCTTTTTAACCCCACTGAATATATATATATATACACATATATACACATGTATATTTATCTGTATCTATACCTGTCTATACACATATGAATTAATACTTACTGCTTCTAGGGCTGGATGGCAGCTGAACAGACATTTTGGGGATCTGTTACATGACATCTGATTGACTCTAATCCTGTGAGTACTCATGCATTATTGTTAATCTGTGGGGCTAATCTAAAGCTCTGAATCAACCAAAACTTCAAGGGCAGCAGCAGTGAGGGGAAACCTACCTCATCTGTACTCCACTTAGAAACTTTACTGGCTGGGATCCCAGCTACACTTGGAAGGAGCTTGCTCTGCTGTTCCCAGCGCAAGGGTAGGCCAGGGATTTGCAACTTGGAAGACACAATAACTGGTTGAGAAAGAAGCCTCTGTGTGTTGGGTTCTTCAACATCTTCAACAACAGGAAGCAACAAACAAGCATTAAATCTCTCAGTCAGTGATGAGATCAGTCACAGTCAATGCACATGCATTTCTATTGATATATATGGGCCTCCCTATACAAGCTGTACAGTTTTGCTTATACCATATTAGAGGAGTACCATGACTTCTTTCATTAGTATGACTGTAATTATATTGGCTCTATATAAATGTGACTACTCTTACATGGGAGAAGTCTCTTCCAACACAACACACTTCTATGCAGACACAACTGTTGGCATACCACACCACAGGTCAAGTAATTTTAAATATTTTGATACAATACATCACACCCACGTTTAACAGTTGTACAGTAGTAAAAGAATTAACTTAATTCCAGGTTTGAGCTGTTCTAACTTTGTCAAAAGCAGCACTGCACTGCTACAAAATTCCAAGTGAATCAGTTGTACAGTTCCAGCCCACACAACATTTATGCTTCATCCACCACAAAATGTTTTTCAGTTCTTCTGAGGAAAAGCCACAAATGTCTGCAAATTCCCTGCTCCCACTTTAACTGAACGTTTTATTTGGAAAATAACATTTAACTCCTCCGTGCTGCTATGGGGTTTTTTACAAGGTCAGTTCCCTTTTTATCTCACTTATCCGTAACGGAAGGAATGAGCTCCCATCCCACTGGCCTCAAAGGTAATGTACCAGTGGGAGGGTGGCTTCAGCCACATGCTGCTGTTGCTGCTGCTGTCTGGAGAGCAACAGCAGTTGCAGATGTGTGTAGGAGGAAAGAGTGAAGAGGCATGCCTCAAATGATGTCAAACTGCGTAAGACATCTCCACTCATTTAGATCCACTGCAAATGCAAAAGCAATGTGCCTGCTTCATTATGAACTCAGGCCTGAATGCTTCCCAATTGTCA
Source organism: Athene noctua (assembly GCF_965140245.1). NCBI lineage: Eukaryota > Metazoa > Chordata > Aves > Strigiformes > Strigidae > Athene > Athene noctua. The sequence goes on along the minus strand of NC_134037.1, from coordinate 62,871,866 downwards.
AGTAAAATTGTGGAAGATCTCTGGAATTCATTTCTGAAAGAGCCAACAAGGAACCTATGCCTAATATTCCTTACTGCCATGGCTTCATGCAATCACTCACAAATCCCTGTGCTATTTTTGTTTGGATCGCTCACTTTATTACAGTTTCATTCTATTACCATTTTTGGGAAGTTGCTATTATTTACAGTTCTTGTTATCCTTACTGTTCTAGTTTTCATACATTTGTGCCCAACAACTAGGGCATAAGTTCCTATTATAGATTTTTGCCAGCGCAGTGGAACTGTTCTAGAATATATAATGTGGCCAACATAGGATATGATTGTGTTGTTCTGCTCCTCCGGCTTAGATTTTTCTTACTTTCAAGTAACGTTTTATTTAAAATATTCATTTTACATCAATGTTGATTATTCAAAAGTTGACTCTTAAGCCATTTAGTCAGTATTGTCACTCCACTGATGAAATTTTTAAATAGACTCCTTAATTTTTTCCTAGCATCATACTCTTACTCTTGGAAGTGAGTTCCCTAAATGCCTGTTTACACTTCACTGTTATTCTTCAAATGTACCTTAGAGCTTCTACTACAACTAAAAATCTCAGTGAGAAAGAGTCTTATAAGGCAGCAAGCATGCTGAATGTAAAGCCTATTTTACTGAATAATATCCTTATTGTTCCCCTGAAACCCCTCCCCCTTCTTATCCCCTAATTTCTTCTTTCTAAACAAAGTCTCTTAGAGTTGAATATATAAATATTTTGCTTTTTTGTTGTCCATTCACAAAACATGTAATGCATTGATACTGCAACATAAAGAGCATTTGACAATATTGTGTGAAGAAAATTGCAAGCAAATTGCACTCCATGTTCACACATGTTTAAAAATACGTACACATAAGGATAAGAGCATATAGGTACATGCATAGTGAACAGCAGCAATGACAGTTAAGGATACCTATCTCATATGTCTCTATTTTCAATAGTTTACGAGTGTGTCAAATCCTAACAGTTCCAGATGAAAAATCTACTCTGGGTGTCTGTCCATGTTGTGTTTTTCTGGAAAACTTGGAGCAAACACAGGTCAACTGGTTATGAATGAGGTTAGCAGAAATTAAGTTTACTAACGTGACACTGCATGATGCTAAACCTTGTACTCCATCTATTCACATTTAAGAGCTCTATTTATTGACATGGAAAAGAATGCTGTGCCTAATGTCTTTGAGGACGTGGGCAAAAATGCCTCTGTTTCTCAGCCTGTGCCATATCTGCCTCATAGGTAAGATGAACAGCACAAAAGAAGCATGTGAAGTGTCAATTCACCCAACTAGATAGAGGAAAAGAAAAAAAAAAAAATCCCCCAACGCTGCAGCAGATATAACCACATCCTGATAAAAGGAAGTTTAGTTTTAATGTAACTTCTTACAAAGGACAATGCAAAGCACAAATTTTGGCTGCAATCTGTCTGTAATACTAGACGTGTAGAAGTTCTCTGTACCCTTACGCTGTGGTATTCCTTGCTCTGTAAGCCCTGCTTCCCATAGAGAGGCAATCTGTGTTCATGGGCCAAAGAAAATATGTGATGTACTCCAATTTATGTCTCAATTTAGACATTATAGGAGAACAGTAACGTGAGGTGCATCGTGGGTTAGCCAGTTTCATGACAGAGCCACAAAGAGCTCCTTGAACCACGTAAATGAAGAAACCAAATCTGCTTGCCAGATCCACATGAGATAGCAGAGCCAGATGCCGTAAGTTCACACTTTTAACCCTGATCACTGTTCCTTGTTGACATTTTGCTTCAACATGAGCCCACGTGCCTCTGCATTCTTCTTCATACTTAATGCCATCATGTTATCCTTCTCCCTGAACTATATCTTCCTTAATTCATCTCTATCTTTTCAGTGAGTTACCTCCCAACAAAATACAACCTAATGTTTCAAAGAAGCTAAATGGCAAACACTTTCTGGCATTAATGAGAGACCATTACCACTGGTCATTCCCTCTTGTGTGTTCTAGCTGCCAGCATGTGGAAGGTTTTGAAGCAACGAATTTGTGTCCGTAAAACAGCTAGTATGATGTCATTACTTCAGTGTAGTTCTTTAGCTCCAAACAATCTTTCTCCAAAAAAGGGAAGATAGCAGTACATGTTTCATAAAGCATCAGTGGAAAACTAGTCAAGTGAGCATGGCAAAGGAGGTTGAACAATAATAATGTAAGTGACATCCAGAAAAAACAGGACAACAAGCAGAGGTACCAGCAGTCACAGCTCACAAAAGTCTGCATAACTGCAATTATTTTAGCTTGAGATATCCATGACTATGATAGCAAGAACTCAGTGATCCATTTTCATTCTAAAGATTAAGTAGTACGGCATATATAAACAGATAAGGGCACAAAATTATGTGCATAAAAAGGAGATAAAAATGAGAATTTTTGTTAAACAACAATGTAAGCGTTCTAGTTTTATAAATCTAATCACGTAAGACCCTACACAGAAATTAACCTAGTAAGCAGAACTTGTTGGTGAAACTTTATCCATACAGTGAATTCTGCCAAACTCAAAATGCTTCACAAAATCAGGCCAGTTTTCCTAGAATAAAAATGAACTGCAGACAACTTAAAATGCTCTGAACGATTTTATATTTTTTGTATTGTGTTATATAATGCAAAGTCAACATCAAAAAGGTATGTTTCCATTCTGCTGAAACAAAATACTTCAAATGACCAAAACCGATTTTTTTTCATCTGCTTTAGAGATTATTCTTTCAATGCCTCATTTTCCCAGAATTCTGAACTACATCATGTTTCAAAACACCATAACAACTTGGAATTTTTTACACCTTTTACACAGCTCTTGTAATAGATGAAATCTTTCATATTTCACATGATCTTCGGAGGGCCTCTTAAATCTATCTGAAAAGTGCTAGCAGACAAATGTTGTTTTAAGACAAAAGAAATGTATCAGAGGTTAATAATTAAAAATAAACGACTACTTTTATTTTATCTTTATGCAATGCTCTACTAGTCTCATTTCCTGGGTTTTACAAGGATGAGCTCACTTAGAAGGTAAGAAATGCAGCCCTTAAAGAACCACAGATATTGAGTCTCAAGATTTTTGATGAAAGCCTTACAAATTTTGTGTTGCACAACAAATTGCTGAAAAAACATCTAACAATTTAAGGAATTATATTATGAAATTCTGACATTTAGCTTCTCATTGAACTTGCATGAGTTAACAAAATTATTGCAGCAAATGCTGCACTGAAACAATGCACTGACTCAGTCTAATAACTAGCCTGACATACTAAGTTTCACACACATAAAATAATTATGAAATGTAAGACTGTGACATTCTGAATTTGTGCTGTATTCTTTCTAAACAATGAGGATAAAAATGAATAATGAACAGCTACCTCAATCTATTCAACTGAGTAAGTGAACAGCCAAGGGTTTTGACACAGTACACACAACCACAGAGAATCACTGAACCAAAGTAAAGCCCATGTTGGAAGGGATTTTTGGAGACCATACGATGCAACCTTCAGTTAAGAGCAGAGAATCCGCCTAAGTTATACAGGGTCCTGTCAAGATAAGTCCTAAGAATTACCAGAAAGAGAGATTTCACCTCTTTTCTGGGCAGCCTATTCCAATTGTTCTCATGTTAAGAAGTTTCTTCCTTATTATTCAGACAGAATTTCCCCCGAAGCAACTTGTGTTAATTCCCTTTTTTTTACCACCACAGCCACTGTGCATCCTGCAGGACAAGGTAACTCCATCTTCCCTGTAATTACCTTCTAGTTACTGGAGACTGTGACAAGACTCCTCCAAGCCTTCCCTTCCCAAATTCCTTCAACCTTTCTCTATATGTCAAGTCCTTCAACCACCTAATCATCTTGGTGGCCCTCCACAGGACTGTCTCCAGTTTTTCAGTGAAGTAAAAACTGTAGCCAACCCTCTGTAACACTCATGAAAAAAAAAAGGGCCTGTTCTGCATGTGGATTGCTGGAAAGTATCAGACTGCACAACAGACTGAGGTTGGGTTGAGTAAGTCACCTTAACTTTATGTTATGCCTGTAACATGTAAATGATTTAACTTTCTTCCAATACACTTTTTAAGTAACAAGTAAATGCTATACCTTTACAACTCAGACTGTTTTAATTGCCTATTTTTAAAAGTCAGTGGAAAAATATTACTGAAATTAAACTTTTTATACCAGTATTCATTTTGCACTCATCTTTACAACTGCGATAAAGTTCCTGGCAAAGCCTTTGACGATTACAAGATAAAGAAACACTGTGTTAAAAGTATTGCTGTCAAGAAATTTTTGGTCACAGTGAAAATGTCAAAAATAAGTAGCAATGCAGTTTCATGACGAATCTCAAGGAATATCATATTTGTTTAGTTCTGCAGATTTTAATATAAAACAAATTAAGTACTGCCAATTTACCTTTAATTTCATTTGAAATGAGCAGCTTATTTTCTGTCTCCTCTTCTTCACACTCTTTGTTCTTTATGGAGTCCTTTGTTTGTAATATTACACTGAGGAAAATAAGATGTTCACTTTTATTAATACATCATAAAAATCACTAAGCATGATGACATCTCTTGCTAACAATGCTGTTAACAAACCAGGATTCCCACACAAAGAATGTAGTATCATAAAATAAAAAAAAGAGAGGATCTAATTTCTGATTTACACAGATGGCATAACTACTGACATGAATTCTGCAATGAAGGCTCAAGAGTAGTGTAAACTAAGATTACATAATTCCTATCAACACACTTGACTTCATAACTGAAACCAGAAAATATACAAATGAAAAAGGCAGAAGATGGGAAGAGTGAATAACACATATATAGCTGCATCTCCTACTGGTTACCCAGGCCATTTTCAGGAGCTGTCTGAAACTACATCTACTCCTTCTTCTCTGCCCAACCTTCATCTCCACCCCACCCCAACTACTGTACTATATTGACACATGGTTGTGCAGCTATTTATGTTCCTACTGAAAATATCTGTATTCTTTTGTTCCTGTTTTTGCATTACTTCTTATCCAGCTAAAAGAGCCACTCTGCCTGCTGCTGTGGCTGCTCCTTCAGCTTTGCCAGCCCAAACAGCTGCAAAGAGGGAATGCCTTCCCCCTACTGAGAAAAATGGGTCAGGAGAGGTGGAAATAAGAGAACTTCTCAAAGGAAGGTGGGGTGTATTTGCATCTTACAGTCAGCCCCTGGGAAGTTCCTTTTCAAACTGCCTTCAGAAGGTATTTCCAGCACTGTTTCTTACAGAAATTAAGCTTATATCGATTGGCTGATGTTATGTGTGTATTTATTTCCTTTTGCTTTTTAAGAACTTGAGAACACTTTGGCCAATTCTTACTAAACCATTGCAGATGCAGAGCTCTCAGATACTAAGTACATAATACACATTTTCTACAAATAGGCACCAGACAGAATGACTTTAAAGTCAAGACTACAAGGAAGCCCACTACATGAAACCCATGCTTTACTATCTACCAGAGAAGCAGTCAACAGGAGCCCCTTTACACATGTCCCAAACACGGATAAAAAGCCAAACTAGAGCTAAAAAACAAGATTAGCTAACCACAAAACACAAATCCAAAGAAGAAACAGACCTGTTTAATTCCATTGTTTACATTTATATTATTAAATACAATTTATATATTAAATATTGTTTATACTATTAAATACAAGTAAGCATTTGGGAATAAAACAGCTAGGAACTGCAAGTTCACTGACAGCAAGAGAGATGTATTTAACACACTATAAATGGTGCAAAATGAACACAATAAATCAAAAAATCCAGCCTTTGTAGTATGGTGGGACACAAATAATAATGGTATGACAAGCAATGCCAGGGAAATGCATACAGCAGGCACGCCTTCTTGTGCCACAAAGGACTTCTTCACAGTATCCTACTCAGAAATATCACCTGCATTTATTTACTTAAAAATTATTTTCCTAACCTCTACAAACACAGAAAACTTCTAAAGTGAGATACTACGAAGTAGTGCAATTAATTCCAAAGTCAAAGCAAATGATTACAGTAATTAAATGTAAGGAAAAGAGACCACCAAAATCTGTGAAGAAACATGGATCTTCCTATTTTCTTGAGGACAATTTTCATAGCAACACACCCAGAAATTTTATCTCACTAGTTAAATACAAGGTAGTATCACAAGTTGAAGGTTTTAAGAAAGGGGCTGGAAGGAAAATTGAATTTTAAGAGGTAGTACCATTTGATTCTCAAGCCTGAGTATACACCTTCCTTCACCGTAGATATCTCCAGAGTGGAATTCCTATTACAGTGAAATTCTTTTGCTACTCTGAAGATAGTATAAAGATACTTTAAAACTAAAATTGAATATGCTGTAGGCATGTAATTTTTATTGTTAATTTTAATCTCGGGAACATTCCAGAGGGACAGACTACAGTTTTTACACACTATTTCTGCAAACCAAAATCTTCAAGTATAATTGTTAAAGATACCTCTTTACTAGTTTAAAAAAAAAAAAAAAAAAAGAAAAAAAAAGAAAGAAAAGGAGTAAGTGGAACTGGAGATTATGAGTACCACTTAGATTTAACACAACAAAAGAAATCTTATGGCTGGCTTTGTATGTGGTTGGTTCCTCAATTAAGGACTTCTATGAAACAAAAGATTACCTGGAATATGAAGGTATACACAGCTGTACTGAAGTCAAAAGTAATTAAATTCACACTATGAGCTCAGCAGCTAAAGAGCACACAAGTATATATATCTATGTCTTCAATTATGCATGTGTACTTTAAACACACATCTAAAAAGATCCACTGGGCATTGCAATAACCAGATGCTTAATATTTTATAACTCTAGCAGTTCACATATAGTTAATGTTGTGAATGCTGTTTTTCACGCCTTTTTCAAACAAAATTTATTCAACTAAAAGTCCTCTCTGACTATGCTGGATACTTAAAGAATGTGGAAAGCTAGGTGATAAAATGCAGATAGTCACCAGTATATTCAAACAGTTCAAATACAAACTGCAAAGCCTCTGGGTAGTTCAAAGCTGGCACAAGGCTGATAATTCTCTTAACAAAAATGACTCAATACACCAAACAGACGGCACACCTATTGGTTAATTTAGGTCTTCATAAAGGTAACACCCTCTTAAAAAATGAAAGACAAAAAAAATTTGTTCTTCAATTAACTTTAAGAGATAGTCTGTAAAGCCAAAGTTTATTTCTAAAAAAAGATTATTTTACTACAAATATGGTTAGAGTGATAAATGACAACTATTAATTAACACAGGTTATTTCAAAAGTACACATGGAACTTTTCTGTCTTTTTTTGCTGTTTAAATTCACTTGTGTACGACTAGTGAATGCTGTTTGTTTATGATATGGAAATTATATCAACACTGCTTGATGCTCCTACTACATCTTTTTCAATATAACTTGAACAATAGCACCTGATTGAAATAATGTGAAAGAATGTTCTAAAGAAAGCTGACCAATTTTAAAAGATGCAAAAAGCCACACATTAAATTTTATTTTTTTATTTAGCATAGGTTTTTGGAATAAAAGAAACAACATTAGTTCAGAAAATAAAAAAATTCTAGTGGAAAAAGGAAGGGAAATTGTAAAACACTGCCAAATCTGGGTAACCAAATTTGAAAAAAAAAGTTTTAAAAAAATCTTAAGAGAGGAGTATCAGAGGATTTATTGATTCTGAACAAAACAGTTAAATTTCAATCATCAGCTTTACTGTGAGGTATTTACTATATAATACTAACTATCCGAAGTCTCTCAAGACACTATTATTGCTAACAATCATACAGTTCATATATTATGAACACATGATAATGTAGCTGACATAAATATATAACAAATGACACTTTTTGTTTCAGGGTGTCTTCTATTTCTGTATTAAAATAGCCAATAAAATAATGCACTGATAGTGTAACTAGTTAAAAATGTGGGGAACTCTACTGCCTCACATATCCCTATGAAAACACTGTATCTTTTTAGTTTCAAAGATAGCCTTTTTATACCATACTTCCAGTGCAAGCTTGAAAACTATCTCATGTTATTTTTTGTCAAGATACTTTAAATCCCGAGAGTTAAGGAATTACTTTTTATTTTTAAATGCATGTACATACTTGCACATGTACAATAACATATTTGTACACAGAGGTAAGGGAAGAAAGATCTCAATTTCCAGTAGTTTTGTAGTATTTTCCCTCTCCTCTCTGATATGCACTTCTTATTTCTTAAATACATTGTGACACTCCCTTACCCCCATTTCTAATATAAAGACAGCCTAAGAACTTCCATTTCCTTCCCCACTGCCGTTCCAAGAGTTCCACAGACAAATCACTGTACTGCATTGCCTGGTAAGCTGCATTTTAAACTGATGAACTCCAAACAACCCATACTTTGAAAAGAAGTTATAGTTACCCAGGTGCCTTCTTTTCTTTCACATCATATAACAGGGGCTTCTTGCAAGGGGATTTACTTTCTGCATCTTCCTGCTTAGTTGTTTCTAGTACAGTTTTCCCAGATGATCGATTGTGAGCTGAAGATTTCGTACTTATGTGACCAGGGCTGGGGCATTTTCTGTCACTGCTTGAAACAAAATACCAAAATGTTTAAAATGAAACACAGCTGAGTTGATATTCAACTTGTTTTCCCTATGGGTGAAGAGTCATTAATGTAACTGAAGATATACAAGGTTTTTCTTTGTTTCTGAACTACACAGCAGTTTTTTACTTGCCACCAATAAAACTGTATACCTGGGATCTCAGAAATCACAATACATCTCTTCCCCATGAAATCAAAGGTTGAATGTTTAGGAAATTCAAGAGTAACATAATTTGTCTAATTTTGATAATAAGCTATCTGCTTCAAATATTTGTAACACAAGAAAACTTTGAAGTACCATTTTTCTGCTCTCTCTTCTCTCTCTTATATGATATATCATTGTGCAGCCAGGAGCCTTTAAAAATGTTATGCAGTCTCTTAACTGAGACAATTTAAAAAGCAACACCTGCCACAGTTCCTGCCACAGCGAACACTGCTCAAACTGTTACTGGCTTCACTGGGACAGTACGCGGGCTGCCTGTCAGAGGATAATTAAGTCACTTCAGATTTCTACAACCCTATATTTATAGAAACAACTGAACCAGGAAGCACTCTCTGACAGCTGAGTATTTTGGTTTTTAAAGCATGAAGCTCAAACTGCCTCTGAGAATGTAAATAATTTAAAATACCATGTCCTGGAAATACATGGTCATTACAGTGGGAACTGGAAGTCTTCACTATGAACATTCTCATTTTCACATTTACATTAATGTAGTCCTTGAAAATAATGGAAAGCTTCTCCTCTTTTCCTTTCCTTCTTAAATTCTCTGTGTATCGATCGCCACAGCCCAAAATAAGCACAGGAGTTGGTGTCTACAATTTCTGATAGAAAACCATCATCTGAAAATCCTCATCTTGGTATCACATCCCTCCATTTTTTCCCAGTGCTCCTGCTAGAAGCTTCAGCTACGGACTTCTGCATCGTTCTTGCAAAACTCACTCCCAGTAATTTGATTCCCCACTCCCACAATAACAACAGAATTTATAGTGGCTATTCTTCAAAGAGCAACATTAATTTACATCCATGTCAATAAGGCCACTCCAGCAAACAGAAGAAACACAAATAAATTATTTTCTTAAGTGAAATCAACTGTCAAACAATCCATTTTAAATTCCAATTAACTGCTTAGTAGTCTAGAGAGTTACGCTGAAGATGAAACCAAACTCTTGTTAGATCATACATAGTAAAATCAGTATCAGTCTTTGACAGCTCAGTGACCTTTTCGATAAGCACTGATGAAACCATTTCTTTCCTGTAAATGAAAACGTAGATAAATAGGCAGGCCCTTCTGAAACCATTCAGCCATTACACAACTACAAATTACATTGCATAACACTGAAATAAAGTACTGCTGTTAGGCACGGACATCACTTTGATCGTAATTACTTGATTACAGGAGAGGTGGATCTTTCACTTGCTTCCACTTTTCTGTTTCTGGGGACAGGACTGGCTGCAGGCATCTCCCCGCTCAACCGGTCAGGTAAGAGGCTTTCTTTGTTCAAGTTCATCTCTGAATACGGGCAGCTGACTGCACTAGAAGTTGAAGAAGAGAAATGCCTCCTTATTCTCAGACACTTTACTGACTTCACTCAGTTCAAATGAAATGACATCAGAGATCAGTTTTCTAGAAGTAGATGTAATCAATTAATATAAAGATTAGAAAACAAGTAATAATCATACTTTAAAATGTTAATAAATCCACTGACTAAAAACCTCAACCTAAATGTTTTTCAATTTCCTTTTGACAGCAACTTACACAAAAATTTGTATTAATTTATATTACAGCATACATTCTTGAAAATTGCTTGATGAATGTTTAGCCTGCTCTCTCATACCTTTAATGGCACTTTATACAAAATATACAGGGTGCCTTTGACGATACCCAACTCTCTCCAAATAAAATCACACTCCTATGGTTATTTTTCCCACAAAGGAGGGTATTTCTATCATGTAATGTCCATACAGAAGCTGCATTGCAAGGGCACAGTATGAGGAATGCCGCACATTCTCTCATGGCAGTGAATGCCCCATCTTTGCAAATGCCATTTTGTATCAATCCATTAAAAGACTCTGATATTTTCACAGTCTTTCCTGTCATTCAACAATCCCTATGTCACTACACTCCAACTAGATAAAGAAAGAATTTGACACTGTACTTTGACAATGACTTGTAAACGTTAACAAATGTGAAAGTTGTATCTTCCACAAGGGGTAGGAAAGGGAAGCAGAGCAACACAAATCACACTGGGCTGAACTAGGATTTTGTCTTTAGAAGAATGCAATGCTATGTTCAATTGATTGGTCAGGCTACATACTCACCCTTCAAAGATAATATCCCAAATTCTGTAAGATATATATGCCACAACAATGAATAACAGCATGCTCCGTTTTCAGATCTCTAAGATACAGGAGAGGCTGTACTAAACATAATGCTCTATTTGTGATTCATGAGCCATGACACTAACTATAATCTAAAATTGTGCTTTTCTACTCACCTGTGTTATTACAAGGACCTCTACAATGGTAAAATGTAAAAATCCCATGTCCTTGGATTTCGTTTATTTTCTTCTCAAGAATATAACTATCTGGCTTTCCATAAACTATTGCAAAGTTGTATTTGTTTCACTGATTGTTACATGCATGACTTCCAAACAGAACTGTCTAATATAAACAAGTCTACCTTGCCAGCCATATGCCCTGCCACCTCCAAATTATAAACACTAAATAGAAACCCAACAGCTTTCATTAGCATGTTTGTCTTACAAAACACAGGATTTTAAAAAAGGTCTTTCATTCAAAATATGCCACACATTTGCCTTTTCCTTTACCGATGAAGTTTTGGATTCACGGTGTGTATGAATCAACTCCTATCATGAAATTAGACCAATAATAGTTGTGTAATTTTGGTCTTACCAACATAAACAAAAAGTTGGTGTAAATTTACATTTCTGTCAGCACTAGCATAAAAGGAGAAAATTCCTTAAGGCTATACAGGCCAAGTCAGTCAGTCCTTGCTAGGGTTATTGACTCAGGAGTCCAACAGCACATCTGATTTTGTCAACTAGTTCATCTGAAAACAAGACTATAGAGTTGTTTTTGTTTTTTGGTGTGTGGGTTTGTTTTTTTTTTTTAAATCCTTTTATAGCTGTGTTGAACTGGAATTATGGAGGAAAAGCATGCCAGCAGAATATGATTTCTGCTTTTCTAATCAAGATGAGATCCCCATTTAAGGCCATTCCAAGCAGATGGTGTCCCACAACAGCCTGTACAGTGTTTTCAAGGGACATACAGCCATCCGTCCTCAGAGGATCTATACAGGTTCAGTTATCTTTGCAGCCTTCTCAGGAACTGGGTGGTAGTCCCAGCACCTCCTCTGAGATACAGGCACTGAAGTTTTTTGCCATGAGTACTTTCATACCAGAAGTCTACATAGCAGAGTAAGATATAGCCAAATGGATAGCTGGACTCTTAAACCACTACACTTGAAATAGGGTAGGTTTTTTGTTAATGAAAATGTTTTAAAGATATCGAATAGAATATACAAAGAAAATTTAACTTGGAGCAGTTAATTTTTATTTCTGATTTCGCTTAAGCAGAATCTGGCATTTTGCTTTGGATTTATTTATATACCTCTACTTACATTTATTTTTCAAACTACTGGTTTTGTCTGTCTTAGGACTAGCCTCTGTCAGACATCTTCAAAGAACTAAAAACATGAACTGAAAGATGGGGAAGAAAAGAAGCACACTAGGAAAGAGGGGAACTTTTAAAATATTCTTTATATTGAGGCATCTATCACAATGATTTTTTTTCCCTTTCAAATTATCTACAAGATAAAAGATACAGGCTTCTATTCAGAAAAAGGTTCTAAGGAGCCAGTGCTAGTACGATTTAAGTTCTTGCTGTGACAAACTCATACCACTGTGATGTATGAAATACAATTATCAGAAACTCAGGAATATATTGGCTAATCTCAGTTCTGTCACTGCTATAAGGCAAAGTATGTAAACTTCTTTTGGCTTCCTATGCTCATAGGAGTGTTTTGAGGTTTAGTGTTTTTAAGCAGTCAGAGGGTTGTCTCAAGGAAACACTAAACATTACCAAGGTGGTATCTAACTTCAGTTAAAAAAGCCTTACACCACAATGAAATCTGACAATACAATTTCATTCCCACCAGATCTTCTGTTTACCAACACCATTAAGATGTTTTAAATTAAAAAACAAGAATAAGCCCCAAAATTCAGTCTTTCATTAGAACTTTACATACTGCTTTTTCCTTTAGCATTTTCTGGAAAAACAGAAGTTGAATGACAATTTCAGTCAATGACAGCTATAATATTAATGATGCTTTAGAACACTAGATTCAGAATAATTTTCCTCTGTAATTAATTTGAGTTGCTGTATTGTTTTTTAAAAACTCCTTGATAGTCCTTTGATGTTACTATTACTCGGGGCAACAAAAAGAACCCTCAAGGTTTCCACTGGTAGCTTTGTTTCACCAAAACACAGCATGAATGAACCTGTGTATGAGTTACATGGCTTCAGATCAGTCTGTAAATCCTCCTGAATCTCAATGACTCCAGCCTTCAGTTCAGTCTAACTTGTCTACTACAAAGAATATAAAATTAATCTTGTTATTCCTACATAATAGAAGTAATTGATTTATACAGGACTGTAAGTTTTAGAGATAACTCATCTCAAAGGCTCAGAAGTCTTGATGTTTAGGCTATTTAATATTAAATTAGGATTTTTAACTCTTCTGTCAATTTAAATCTGGATTTTTGCTCCAGCTTGCAGTTTGTTTTAACACACTATTTTGAGAACAGCAGAAGTTCAGAAGCCAGTTTCCAAAATGATTGGATGTCCTTGACTTGGGGGTACCAAGGTCTGCCAGAGGCACAGGGAGCGTGGCAAGAAGTGGAAGCAGCAGCAGGTACCCAATTTGAAATCTCTACTACACATGTGATAGAGCTGTACACCCTCCAGCACTTCTTCACAGCTTTGAAACCAGTCCAACATGAAGATACTCAATTATCATCTGAGCTGCTTCAGTAGGCTCAACCTGTATTTCAGTAAACAAATATTCACATTAACACCACCCAACCTCCCCACACAGGAGAGTTAGTTAATCGGCCATCTCTAAATGTTGAAAGATCAACATACAACAGCAGTTAGCTATCTGCTGTACACTTTGCATCCTACTGAAATGGCAGCAGAGTGGCTGGCAATACACGTGTCCATAACAGTTTTCTGAGGACAGGGAGCCACTGTTTACAGAGTCCTGCACAGGTTCAGTAAAAACTGAGCATGAAAAGAAGCTTCTGTTTTTATGGAATCAGGAAAGATCAACGAAGGAAAAACCCAATGCACTGATTACTACTTCCTGTGTATACCATTCTGAAGAATTCCTGGGATCACAGACCTGGGATTTTCAAGTCAGCAAAGGTTTTAAATTATCAGCTCTTTCCAGAACTGTCTGATGGATCGAAAGTAGCAAGGTAGCATATTCCATTTGTGGTTATTTTACAACTGCTCTTCTATCACTCTCATGATCTGTCTCTAGGTAGGGTCACACACATATCTTTTTTCTATAAAGTTCAAGGGTAGTAGAATAAACTGGGCTACTGCTGTGTGGGCATGGACCTTAAGTCTTCTCCAGACATCTGGAGATGCTCCTATCTTCTAGTAGTATGCAAGGTTTCTGAAGCACAGAGTCCAGCTGGATTACTCAGCCTCAGCTACACCTAATATCAGAAAGGAACATAGCCAGGATACTCTCTTAACCTAAAGAAGAGTAAGGCTCTGTTTGGTAATATAAGTTAATACTAAAGTATTTTAAAATATAGATTATTATTCTTTATGACTGCTTAGAATATTTCACAAATGTGTGTGAAGCCACAGACAAGTCTCCTGTTTTAGCTGGAGAAATGTTACCAGCCCCAGTTACTCATTGCCTTTCAGGTGCAAGTTACTGCCAAGCACTGCCAGGGGATAAGGTTGCATGGCAGCTCCAGGAAAATTCACCTGGATTTTCTCAGAATATCTTCCTCGATAGGTTAAACAAATAGATTGGACTAAGTGATGGATTAGACTTTATCTAGAGCAGCCTAAGTCCAGATAACCACATCTGCTGGTAGTGATACATGATTAGTAAGAAACCTCCAGCAAAAAGGTCCTGACAACATCTGGAGGATGTATTGTTTTTTTCTGCTGGATTTTTGTTAAGTGATGGCTTTACTTCAGTTGACTTCATTAAAACATTTTTAACTAGTCTGGAAACAAGTGATAAAAATGTTCTCTTCCACAATTTACAATGCACAGTCATCATCAAAGCATTCTTTTTTAAGGAGAAAGCTGCTTCAACAGTCTAACCTGACTCAAGAGTAGCGTCTAACAGATTTTGCTGGGGTTAATGACCTTACATAAAAGATAAAATGAAACTTGAGACCAGCATCAAAATCAGATGAGAAACACTTCAGCAGACACTGAACAAAGAGATGCAACATCCTGCTGAGCTGAGGTTTCCTGCCTTTCTGTGCTGTAGTTCTACAACACAGCCTCCACTATGGCACATTCAGTGCACTTCAACTTAACACATAATGCATGTAAAGTTTCTGGTGAATATCTTTATTCATGGAGAGTTGACACAAAACACAAATGACCTGTTTACAACTGACCACTTTGCATTACTGCTTGAACTTGAAAATGACTGCATGCATTAACTTCAGAGAGCATACCATTCACAATCATAAATATGCAGGTGATCTGCATAATGCTACCAACCTGCACATCAGTCTCAGTTTCAACTGTGCAACAGAAAACCCTAGATCAACTGGTGATAGTTACCCAGTCCTTATTAACATCAACTTTTTCAAAAAGTGAATGCTTTAACTTCACTACATAATTAAGCACCAAGGCTTTCATCTAGTTCCTAAGGAACAAGCTCTCAAAATTATTTCAGAACTACTTAGCATTTTAAATTATCATCTTTTCTGCACACAAGCATTTATGCTGTAGATAGACATTGTACCTCATTATGAAAAAAAAAGATAAGCATGGTTAAATACATTTCAAGGTTGCCAAGATAAAAGAGCCAAGGGACTGCTTTCTGACATGGATAATTATACCAATTTCAAGATGTCTATGTTAATTCAGGAAAACAGTGATAGTACAATGTTAGAATTTTGGGGGTGACCTGGACCCTCAAGTCTGTAGACTGCAGATAAATAACAAATCTCATTATTTTCCTCAGAAATGCTCAAGAAAAAAGCAACAATATCAGCACAGAGGGCAAACCAATATAGTTAGTGAGTAAGATACTTAATAGTGTTAATTTACTTGCTATGAAACAGCAAATACCTGTCTTATGATCAACAAAATCTCTTTTGTTATATATTTATCCACTAGAACTATCAGTTAATAAGCTAAGATCATAGTAAAAATGAAACACAATAGATGCCATGAGTTTATTTCTTTTTTTAATATTCAGGATGAGTAAGTATAACAACTTTAAATACCATGGAAAATCTAGTTATAAAAGCAAAGGCCACATGAACTAACAGACATACAGCTTTACTCATCCCTTCCCTGTGAAACATTAAAAGTTTTAGTGCCAACGCTTATTTAGAGAGATCATAAATTAAAAACTTTTCTGACACATTCACTTACAGGGGTTTTGGTTTTGTGTGATTTTTTAAAGTTTCAGCCTTGGGCTAAGAATGGGTATATTAATCTGATTCTAAGTAACTGAGATAGCACATGGTAAGGAAGATAATACTCTGAAATGGAAGTTATTGCCTTACCGATCAGGTGCATTAATAAATCATGCAAGACTCAGTCTACTGGAATATGAAATAAAATGGGTTTCAGCTAAGCAGCCAGGGAGCTTTTTAGGCAAGTCTAGTTTCACATTTGCACTGGAGTAAGAACATGAATGCAGCAGGTTATCATATAATAAGGATGATAACCTCTTAACTACTAACGTGACTGTTTAAGGAGGTATCCTGCTGACTGAGTGAAACAAAGCTTCTCAAAAGGGAAGGTAGTAAAAAAGGGTGAGAATAATCTGAACGACAGCAGTGCAGCACACTGTGTCATGACACCACCACCACAGTTCCTACTGGAACAGGTTTTGTCACTGGAGCTAACCTAGCTCTAACTCTAGCTCCAGTCCCTTCCTGGAGATAAAGGTTGTGCTAACATGAAGAGTTCTTCTGCCTCCTAATAACACAAAGGCAACACCTGTGCAGTAGGTAGGAAAGAACTTCTTGCAGCAAAAGATGCCTTTTGCCCATTAAACATGTAACAACACAGTGAATTTTGCTGGCAAGTATCTTTGTTAGGGGTGAGTCAGGACTTCAACCAGTGCTGATACACCATCAAAACCTTGTAGCATAATTCTAGCTAACAGTACATAATTCTCCTACCAAAACCATGAAAAGACTGCAGAGCTAACTCTTGGATCACAGTAGTTTAATGACACACTTCGAAAACTTGAATACACAAATAATCAAAGAACAATCCAAATCAAAGAACGAAAGCAGAAAGCACAAAGTGATATGACATTTGAGGATGATACATCTGTGTAATGGAAAAATTCCAAGAAAACTTCTGGAAGCTTTGATTTGAAAAAAGCAATAGGATGATATTTATGATACTTAATTTTCAACTTAACATGTTCCATTAACTGTATATCCCTTACTGAAATAGTCAGGATTCACCTCACACTGTAATTTTTTTAAAGATAATAAAATTTTGACTTAGTAAATATTTTCCATTTACTGTCATTGTCTCTCCATCCTCCATTCCATTCTCCCATGCTAATGCTCTCCCTATGTCAAATGTCCTCTAAGACAGCTTCGGACATTCACATTTCTGTATTATATTTCAGAAGGTGTTCAACAAAAGCATCTTTAGAAACACTAGGTACAAACAGCAAGTTGTCCAGGTTGTCATTCAGGAATACATCAATTGGAATTTCCTTTTTCATATTTTTCCTAGCCAACAAGCAAACCCTCACCCCTACCAACCAAGCAGGACAAAAACATTCAAGCCATAATAAAATTAGTGGCCTCATATTTCAAAAGGTTCACAAGTTATTACTTTATACATATTTGTCTAACATTTTGCAATCCAATCAGCAAGCTGAGGAATCCTCATAGGAATAAAATACTGAGTAGCTGGATCTATCAGTTGTGACAAAAAATCATGTTCAACAAATCTTATCACAGCACACCCTAGTGAAATGAACTTACAGACTGCTAATGTTTATTTCAGCATGCTCACCATAGCAACTGAAATCATTGCATATTTAGGTTTACAAGATTTCGTATTTTCTTCCAGGTTGGATCTGTTTTCTTGTGAACAACAATTAAAAAACCCCATGCACATATCACTCAATCAAAAGAATAAAATTACAGTTTCATAGCACATACCTATGATGGCCAATATGTCTTGCTCTTTTAATGTGTCCAACTCCTTTACATCCTGCTGTGGGACAGCCTCCATGCTCTAAAGCTTCCACCAATTCCAAGGGACCTGCATGTCAGGGGAAATTACGTTATGAGATTAAAAAAAAGTATCTAATCTTTAAAAGTTATATAAATATGCAGGAATACCAGAGTATCCTAGTAAACATGAAGAAGAAGTAAGTAAACAGAACCTAATTTTAAAGTACTTTAAAAATGCAACCTGCAAAAGCATGATGGAGATTCAAACAACCTAATCCTCTGGAGAAATAATTTTACTCTGTGTGAGAAAATCTCTACAGGAGAGCTACATCTATATAAAAAATGCAAATCTTGGAGGAATTGTATGACTTAAGATTTCTCTATTAACTACCCGTAGTTCCAAACTGGTTGTTTTGTAAGAACACAGACAAAGTAAGTTACCCTGCTGTTCCTGAAGATTGTTCATAATGGGTACTGACTTCTCCATTTTTAACTCAAGTTTTCCGATGGTCAAACCATGAAAACAAAGGCTGAAAATTCTACTAAAAGAACAAGCCATGAGAAGATTTTGACATTTTTACTTATCTGAATTTATGTTTCTGTCTGATTTTCATCAACCTGTGACAATGATGCTGCGGAGACATTAAAGCATGTAGCTGTCAAAACTAGCTTTGACACTCAAACAAACACAGTATAAAACCCATAGTTTCATAGCAAGTGAGAGACAGACCTACTCCAGTATATGAAACTGAGAACACCTCCTGCACATCTGCAAGTATGTACTGTCTTCTCTAGTACTGGTTTTACTTGAGAAGTACATGAACTTGTATCTCCCCCTACAGATAACAACAGCGACATAAAAAGGTCTACTTAAATAGATTTTCCTGTTTTCCAAATTCTTGCTCGCAGATGGATAATGAAAGACAGAGAATGATTATGTGTCATTAGAACAGCCCAAAAGCATTTTTTAACAAATGTTCTACCTATGCTAATGTTACAACATAATGACTACACTGAAGTCCAAAGACTTCTATAAGCTTTAAAATGGTGTAACGGATGAGAGAACAGAGAATTTTATCTTTCCTACCTTTATGCAAAATTGATGCCTGTAACATAACAAGTTAGTGGACTCAGAGGAAGAGTTAACTTAACAGGGACACTTTTGTAAAGGAAGTCCTGCCTCACTGATGCTTTAGTTTTGCAAAAAGTAGCTCCCTACAAATGTTCTCTCTTCACTTAAATTCAAACTCCCTAAAAATGTAATTTAAAAGAGCTGCAACCGGCTGTCCATATTTATGCAAGAAGCTGCTGCTTGCGTCACTGTGAAACAATAATAAAATCAGCATCAACACTGGCTCTTAATTCCCAAACTGCTATCAAAAAGGTCATAAGCCACCATGATGACTTCACTACACCTTAAGAGAAAACACTATGAATACATAAATACTGGGAGCGTAAGACCATTATGATGACTGCTCTAGACTAGTATTGCTAACATTGTGGCAGCATTCACACAAAGCTTGTAGTGCTTAAGGCAGGGATCTGGACTGTGTCATTAAAAGGACTATCTTACTGACTGAGGAAAAAATATTGTGTCTTGTAAAATATTTTCTTCCTTCCTGAAACCCTTTCACAAAACTTGAAATGCACTTTAACTTACGTGGAAACCATATTAATATTTTTATAATATTCTATATTCTATAGCATATTCTACAGTAATAATACAAAGTCATATTATTGGAAGAATATATAATTCAGTTATCATCCTATTTTAATAGTATTTGTGCAGTTAATTAATGGATGGCTATTTTCCCTCCTGTCACATCATCCATCTTCGTTTCTGTAGCTTAACTAGTATCAAAAAGTCACTTCCACCAGTCATATCCTAAAAGACATGAACAGTGCCTCCTGCGCCACCACCTAGAGGACATGATGTGATGGGCATCTATTTTGTTTCTTTTAATGTCTCCAACAAAATGAATTGACTTATTTTATACTCCCTCCTAGGCTAAGATTATTTTTTTTTTTGCAATCTTAGATAATAGAAATGTTGCAACTTTATTCAGCTCTTGAGCCATATTACACAATTTTTATTTACGTGGTCACAGACAATTTTTTTCCCACTGGACTGTTCCTTCATTCAGTACACAGGACACACATCTCAGATTAAGCAGCAGATATGCGGTATCCTATCTTCTCCTCATTACTCATTTTGTGCGTTGGCACTTACGGCACTCTATTCAGACTCTGCTTTGAAGGCAGAATGATTAACTTCCTAACAGGCAGTCATCACTGCACCACTGGAGTGCTCAGAGAACTAATGAATATACTCTGATCACGCTCTTGATAGGAAACATTTCTTCTTGACATTTTAGAGACGCTGCATTGAGGTACTGAGATTTTCAGGTAACACATTCACACAATTTGTGTGTGCCTTATCCCAGTTATTTTACATTTACTTTTTTCAGAGTACTAGGCATTGCTCAGCATTTCTTATTTTCCAAGCACAGCTTTTTCTGATCTTGGTTACAGCTGTGAACACTCAGCACTTGTGCAAACCATACCTCAGAGTCACAATATAAAACAATCCCAGAGAAGAGCACTCACTTAAAAACGGGTTCAAAGTTTGCCTGAAGTGATTCCCCCACAATTATGCAGAAACATACTGGCATAGGCAGGGATATCTTTACCACAGAAGTCTCTTCTCCCTACAACCCTCAGTCTCACTTAGGACGGACCTCCCTTCAACAAGTAAAACGAAATCCCCTGAGAGGACAAGCCAGTAAATACAGTATTATTATTGCTATGATACTTCTGTTAGATTTGTCTTCAATGTGGGCACCATTAAACGCTCTCTGCTCAGCTGAAGAAGAAAAGGAACTTAGCTGGTTTTGAGGATTTGCCACAGCATTTGAAAGCTGTGTCTTCTCAGTGCAGTCTGGAGTCCTTTGAGCTAAAAAGCATACTAACCTTCAATAGAATGTGGACAGAAAATTTTAAGAGTGATACCCTACCCCTCCTGAGGGCCACAGCAGTTTAACCACTGGCTTCAAGAGGGCCAGGATTTTACACAAGAGATCTTTACCATTACTTCAGGTTTTGACAGTGGTTCTTATCCAGACAGAGAAACACTGTATTTCCATTACAGTAAAGGTCAATAAAACTATCTACTAAAAAGTGATTAATTACTGACTGTTGATTTTGCACTGAATGTCACATTTACATTATTTTGCATATCTTAGTTGCTACTCTTCGTTGGATGGCACTGGCAGGGAAAAAGACAGCACAGTACACGTGCCTATTAAAATCATTACAGTACAATATGATTTCTCTTACTAAGTGGGGGCTGAAGAGGGTGTCCGGTTTTTGTACACCAGCCTGCAGGATGGATATCAGGGCTATCTACATCAGTCCAATAATCATAAATACTATCCCAGCCATCAAAATGGACCTAAAATCAAAAAGGAAAACAATATATATTAGATCAGAAAAATTCTTTATAAAATCGGTTTCCTTAAGTAATTCCTAAAAATCACATGTTCATTAGACAAGTCACTTTAAGAGAACTAGAAAATACATGTACATTAGATTCTGGACCCAGGCATACTCTCACTGAAGGAAAGAGAGAGGTGTCACTTGGTTGTTTATTATGTCTTGCATCAACAGGCTCAAATCCCAGCAATAAAGCAGGCAAGTTTAGTTCTCACATTAATACTTAAATTAAGCATGAATTTCAGCCTTTTTTCTCTCTCAAAAAAGCCAAAAATCCAAACATTTTTTAATCTCCTGTTTGAACAGGATTTAATAATAGCAGAGCAATAAGCAAAGTGCTAAAGAAATGGCATTTATCCATAAAAAACAAACAAAAAACCCAATATACAAGTAACCATTTTACTAAAAATCAGACTATACAGGATAAGGAGTTGAAATTCAAGAGAAAATGAAGTTTGTGACTTCCCAGAAAACCACCAGTATAGGCTATGCATGCATTTTTTTTCAGGCTAAGTATCTTCATATCTTACTTGACCTCTGTACTAGTAAATAGGTCAGATCTCTCATGCGTGCATGTGGATGCACATACAGAGACACATAAAGAGCTCTTTCAACATATGCTACAAATTAGCCCTCCTGAAGCTACAAATCCTGTCATTTGAATAAATTAGACTGGAGAGGGGATTTTTTTGTTTGTTTTGGTTTTGGTTTTTGCATGACAACTTAAAAGTTTAGATAGAAAATGTGTAGGTGTGAAGATGTTAGTTCTGATGACTCCCTATCACCAGTTAATTCAGATTCAAACTGAAATGTCAGATGCACTTCTGCTTGAAATACCATGTATGCCTAATAAATCTTTACTAACTGTAAACACAAATATCCTTCACATCCATCTAACAGGGTATCTGGAATATGCTAGCCCTTCTAATGGTTAGGGGCTTTACAATAAAAGAAAAAATAATCCAATCATACAACTTCTAGAAAACTGCAGTGTCTTAGAATATATTATCTGAAATTAATCCAGTCTAAAGTCCATAATTAATATAAATTTCAGAATTGCAGAAGTCACTGACAAGGCACAAGAAATCATGTTTCTTTTTTTATCTCTCTCCTCTCCCTGGAAGTTTATGGAGATAGATTCAATTAACCTAGGACAAATATTTTATGGGTCCTAATACAAATATCACAGCAGCCCTTTGACACTTGTTATTAAATCATCACATTTCTTGATAGAATAGACAACTGTTTTATATCAACTATTCCCAAAGCAATTTTTGAACATATTCAACTCTTCTCTCTAATTATCTACGTCAGCAAATGTAACTAAGAGGATAACAGAACAACCCTTTCGAAAGGAATTATGTGCATATTAATCAGTGAAAAGCTTAGCAGGACACAGCAATGTGACTCATTTCTTCCTGTGCTTACTTTTACAACTATAGGATTTTGTTTTTACAAACTACTCATCAGTTACTCAAGTACAGTAAGACAGAGAAACTTACTTTTATTCTATAGTCATCAGTATCTACAATAGTTGCTACTCTGATAAATACTGGGTTTCTCTTGTCAACCACTTCAAGTTTCATGTTTTTCTGAAAGCCATGAGAAGGTTTCTAGAAAAGCAGAACAACATTATGTGAAACAGAAGAAAATCTCAAAAATCTCACACAATTGTAAAAGCATACAAAATCCATAGCAAACTGCCTGCCTTTCTTATCTCAAAGCTGCCCTCCCCCTCCAACAAATCCAAGCATAAAAAAATCTTTCAAACAAGTGTTATTAAACTAGAGAAATAAAGTAACTACTTTGGGATTCCAGGTTCTCCATTCAAGCCTTCCAAGCAAGTAAGTAGGGATGTTTATTTTAAATCTGCTGGGTTTTTGCCTAAATTCTCTAGAAAAGTTTTCCCAGAGACTGTGGCCAACAGTTTCAATGCAGTACTGAAGTATTACATACCAGCAGCCTGAAATGTCTATGACATTGTCTACAAGAAACATATTTCTGGGTTTTAGTATGTGTTTTCACTTTGTGGATCAAGCATTCTTTTTCAGTCTCCTACTGAAAACATAACTAATCCACTATGTAACAGTAAATAATCAGAACAAACACGACCAAATGCCTGTTCTGTAACACTATTCTGGCAAAACAGGTCTTTGGTAGGAGTATCAGATTTTATCTTTGCCATCTACATCTATGAAATCTAAAGAAAAATTATTTCCATTTTAAAGGAACATATGCACATGACACATAATGGTTTTTATCTTAAACTTCTAGGAAAATAATCTATCTGTCCCTCTAAGACTTTCCAGAACATCGGTGCTTCTTCCTCAGCTGCAGTTTAAGAACTCTGTTTTCTTGCATAAAATACTGTGACTGTCTCAGGAAGACTTCACCCAAGCTCCAACACAATCAGCATTTCATTCTTATTAAATCTGTTTTCTTGTTTATCACAGTTAGCATTAATATGGTTACCATTATATTAGTACAGGAAGCAGGAATCTCTGGCTGTGAAACCAAAAGGCAGAGCACAGCTGACCCCCATGCAATCAAGCTCTCCTTCCCCTCCACCCCCAAAGCCCAGTGGCACACTCTATGCTACCTTTTGGGACCTACACCATCCCCAGCCGCTCTTGGCTAGTATGGTTTCTGGAAGAGTGTTGAGCCACGCCAGCTAGCGCTCTCTCAGTTTAATGCTATCAATGCCTGCACGCATGTGGCATGTCCTTTTCCATTTCCTGGTACAGACACGGCCAGCCGGACCCTGCCCACTGCTGAGCCCTGCAGGGTGGCTGTTCCCTGAACCCCAGGAGGAGAAATTAAAATATGAATGCTCTGAGAGAAAAAGAACACATTTGCTTTTAGCTCAATGTAGTCAAGGTCACAGCCCACTGCTCTTTTACCAACGACTATACCTTGCAGATATAACCAAATACCTTCTTAATCCTTGCGCAATGTGTATTCCTGCCAAGAACGTAAGATTGAGACACATTATTAAGCCAGATGCATTCTGGGGTGATAAACTGCAGGTCAGTAATAAACTCCGGTGATCTACTGATCCCAGGAACTGCTTGCTATAAGCACCACACTTCTGCTTTTGTTAATCTAGCTCTTAGCAAAGTGTTACTCAGAATTAGTGACCCTAATCTGAAAAGCCAAGGCAAACCAGCTTCAGCGCACTGTGAGACAAGGGGCTGGGAGCTGCCAGCCATCTGATGCTGGCTCCTAACAGCAACCCTTTCTGCATTACTGATCAGTCCACTTTACTCACTGAAATCCTAAGAGGTCAAAAAAGATGGGTGTCACTGGATTAAACTAGCAAGTACAAAGCTAAACGAAAAGGACGTTCACAAACACCATAGTTAAGATGGGGAGCTGCCTGTGGATGCTGCCCATGTACCCTAGTCACAAGCTCACAGAAGGATATCACTGAAGAATATTAAATACAAACTCTCTCTTTCCTACTGCCAGAGACAATAGACTAGACAGGCAACCAGCCTGACCTCCTACAATCATTTTTACATTCTCACTGTATTTATTACACCATTTAAAATGTACGGATAGAAATACGTATGTTCAAAATATGTTATGATGACTCAGTAGCTATCTCATTATTTCTAATAACTAGGCAGTAATTTCCCATAGCAAATTACATTCATTAGTATTTTGCAGCATTTAATCTCATTTATAATGATTAAAATAATAAAGTGATTTATAGTAATAATTATCTGATTTCCAACAGTGAACTGCAAGCTTGCATAAACCACCTATTATGCAACTAATTAACTGATTACATTTGAAAACACAGGAACACCATATATGTACTCTCTTCTTCAATTAATTATATGCAGTTAAAAGCATGAAAAAATATAAGCATTTTCTCACCACTTTGAAAGCCCTTGCAGGTGCAGGTAACGAACTGGTTTCTTCCAAATACTTCTCCCAAGAAAAATGCTTAGCGTGTGGATAATCTAGCACAGAAGACATACAAGCAAAATTAAATGTTGCAGTGCAAAAAATAAACCTGATGCCTAATTAGAGAATGCCTAACATCTCTATAATACTTTTCTGATTTATGCTTCAGATTTATAAAATAATTACAAGAAAGCTACTCTGAATTGTATCTGACACATTCACCATGTAGGTTAAAAAACCCAACAATCTCATACACAATACTGCAGAAAAAAATCACAATTGCTTTGGGTATGAGAATATAAAAAATGTGGACTGGAAAAATATGTCCACTTAATTAATAAACTCATTCAAGTATTATAAAACTAATCCTGTATTTTATAAACAGTATTTTACCGGCTAACACAATCTAATCAGTGATAGCTTTGAACCACAGTAGAGCACACCTGACTTGCTACTCTTTTAGCAAGTTAATTTGTTTTTACATTACTAAAAAGATAGCTTGGACATTTACTATAAGAATAATTCACAGACATCATCAAAGAAGATGTTGCCCTTCTTTCATGTTGCCTGTATCATGTTTACAAACACTTTATGCAAGAAACACAAAGACACTTTGCTCTTAAAGAAAAGGCAGTGCCTGTCTTTTGCCTTTAATCTGCACCAGAAGTTTAACTTGAAATTTAAACCTTATGATTCATAATCTAGAATTGATTGAAACCAATTCTGATTTGTTTTAAAAGAGATTTCACCAAACAATAGGCAGTAATTAACCTCCTGACAGACAGATTGCTTATGACCTTTTAAGATTGGTGGCTATTAGAATTTCTGTCAAAGTTGGTTTTAATCAATTAAAATTTTCCATGTTTTCAGACCATGGATGGCAGTTTCTGCAACAAGGGCATTTAGATCACCCAGCTGTACACAACAGTCTTGAAAAACTGGTGGTCTTTTATTTCATACTAACGAACACACTCTCATCCTTCTGTATTGTCTCTCACTGTGTTTTTCTCCCTTCTAAAGATCCCTTACAAATTTAATTCCTTAATAAACGTAAGGCAATCTTCTCATCAACCCGTTATCTTGCATATTTAGTTCACATTAAGATGTTTTTCTTATGCAATACTCTTACACACCTGGAATTTGTTTTATTAGCATTTACACAATGTGAGTCTTCTAAGTGAATACATTCAATCAAAAAATACAAACTTGTTCAGATTCCAAGGAATGGATAGATGGATATCATGGACAGATGCCTCTTTACTAAAGCAGCACACATGTGCATACTTAACACCTGATGTCTACTGTACTTCTACTTTCAATATATTATGTCCTGTAAAAAAAATTAACTCCCCAAATACCAATTCTTAACTACAGAAATTAAAATTCAGGGGAGGTAATAATAAGTTTATTTTAAGTTTTAATGTTACTAGCTGACTACAACCTCCTTAAACCTTTCAGATATGTAATAAGATACAAACCTGGAGGGGTGATGAGTGTCCTTTTATGTTCTTTACACCATCCAACTGGATGAATATGTGGGCTAGCTGCCTCACACCTGGAGGAGGAGAAGAAGAAAGAAGGGCATTGATAATGCAGTTCTTCAGACATCCTATTATGCTTAGAAAACCAGACATAGAAGAAAGATTTAACAAATTCCAAAATAACCTATGACACCTTCAACTTACACTTAAACTGCAAACATAACCTGGAGATATGAATGTATTTAACAAGAGACTTGTTACCACCTAAAGAAGCATAATGCTTTATTTACAATTTCACTAGAAGATCAAAAGTCAGTGGTAGATCTTCACTGAGAAGCTATAATGCTGGACCTGAAAAACGCACATGTAGAGACTTGGTAGAACACAGTACTTGCAAGAACACAGAATCCCATCAAAGATAGATGAGGTTTTGCAATGCCGAGACTGAAACTTTAAACGAAAAGCTTAAAAACTTTGATTAATGATCCAGGATGCACCTGGAGGCAGATTAGAAAATTATACATAACTGCAATGCACTGTTAGTAACAAGTAAAAATTCAAAACCAGATTCTGAGTGGTTTGAATGGAGCTATAAACACGTTATTATAACACAGCAGCATGTAAGCAAAGTACATCTGAGAAAAACTGTCAGCAAAAAAGAATAAAACAGCATTTTAGGCCCCAAACTGCCTGAAAGAATCCAGAATTAATCAGTGATCCAAGACCGCAAACTGCTCTAAAAAAGCTGATCAAACTCTCTTACTCAAGGGACTAACAACTTCCCATATTTTCTATCAAGTGGATCAAATTTTGTGCTAGTGCTGTTGCCTGTGGCATGCCACAAGAACCACAGAAGACTAACAGAGGCAGGGTGAGCTATACTTGACATGTGCTGGCATCTGTCTGAAGGAAGGAGAGATTGCTCTCCCTGTGCTCACTGTTCGCTTACATCATGCTTCGCAAAGAGCAGCAGTGGCTAATGGCTATCAAGTTCTGTTAGCACAATACACACTGCAAAAAAAATCACACACACTGCAAAAAACATAACTGATATAAAAGCAGATGAGAGAAAAACTTTCTAAACATTCAGTATTATTCAATTATATATAGAACTATATAACTTTATTACATATTGTATTATTATTTCATAATATAATACATTATGTACAATATAACATATAATGTATATAATATATAATGTATATACTATAATTATTTTATTATTACTCAATATTATCAGAAAAGGCAAAAAGTAAGATTGATCTACAGGAAAAGTAAAAAGCCATCAGACTCTGCTGTGAAACACACACCAGCCCTATGTCTGCATCAATACTTAATGATTCGTTTTGAGTTGGCTGAACTTTTTAAGCACATAAGTACTATCTACTTTTTAAAGAAGTAGATAGCACTTATGTAGCGAGGGTGACTAAGGAACATCATGCTGACACAAAAAGCTAGCATTACTCTGCATGGCACTACACTACACCACGCAAACATACTGTTAGCCTCTATTTAGCTGGAAACTCATATATAACCATGTAATTCTCACGTAGATCTGTCCTTATGGGCCCTGCCTCTCTTAGGAGCCTGTCCCACCTAATTTCTTCTTTAGTTAGATAAATTCAATACTACAGTGCACTATCTCTCTCTTCCACTATTGCCTAACCCCAAAGGTGCGTCAGTAGCTGACATTAAATATTCCCAGATATGTGGCCTCTCTCTTCTGGGAATCCCATCAGCATTTCCAACTCTCCAGTGGCCATGAGCTCAGTGCCTCACTCACTCCAAGGACCCCATCAGGGCCAACAAACTGCAGACTGAGTAAGTTGAATGAAGTAGCTAAGGCCTTCATTCCCCATGCTCCCTGGAGGGATCAAGAAACCAAGCTTAAGTAGCCAAGTGGTAGTCTAGATAGAAACACTCCTCAAATATTTAATGAGAAAAGCAGACAAGCGGAGGGCATCCATGCATGGACATATAGTTCATATACAATTATCATCACATAAAACACTGAAACACTCATTGTGATCCAGTTTCTATTTATTCCCTCTCTGAAGTCAGTGTCTCAACTATTAGGCTGGAGAATAACATGTATCCTCTCCCTTTCCCCTCAGCCCAAAGTTACTAATGCAAAAATACCTGAACCTGACTATTCTAAAACAATTATCTGTATCTATCCAGAAAGTATTATCATGTTGGAAGTTTGTATTAAGTTCCCTTAATTAGCAGTACTAATTTATATTTTTTTTAAAATATCACACGTTGATAATCTGTAGTACCTAAGAGGGTGCAATGAACTGTGCATAACAGAAAAATAAGTTGAAGGTAAATTAACAGGCACTGTAATGTCTTAAGGCCCAGATCAAAATGCTAGGTCTGCAGATCTTGAACACAAACAGGACTGCAAAAAGAAACACAGCATAGAATAGACTGTAGACTGAACCAGAAAAGACTACAGACTGAACCCCTACTACCACATTGCAGTTTTGAACCTGTACTGCATAAAAGAAAAATGAAGAAGCACATCGCATTTGGAATACACAGAATAACACGATTTTTTTTTTTTTTAAATGTGAAAAGTAATTTTACATTATGTCTAAAATTCAGTATGGCTGTACTTCAACAACAGAAATGCAGGTTGGGTGTCTCAGAAGCACTGTCTCACAACAAGCATTCCTCTAGCCTTCTATCAAAAAGAGTCAAGCACTAATGATGAAAAATTTTGGCCAGCTTACTGCAATTATCTTGTGCTTTATGTATGAAACAGCTCTGATAGTATTTCTTTGTAATGATGCCAAACAGATCAATTTCTAGCAGATAAAACCTACCTTTGATAGACTCTGTAATGACTCTGACAATAGCCAAGGATTCAACTCACTTCAAGAAACCAACCTTTTGTCCTACTACAATATATAAAGCTATACTGTATGTATTTAGTATTTATAGTATCACACCAGGTACTCTCTGAATCACTGAAGCTGCCATTAATAAAAGGAAACAAAAGGACTTTTGTGATAATTTTGCACTGTTAAAACTCAGCATCTGACTCCTAGAAACCCTTTGCCCCAAACAAACGAGAGAAAAGGTGAATGCTTCATGCTCCCTCTGTTCTCTTCCTTTCTCTTTACAGTACTGTGAAGCTAATGAGCAAGGGAGACAGCACTTCTATCCCTTTCAGACTGGAGTTTTACATGGAAGAATTTTACATGGATGAGGTATCCTTCTGCACTGGAAAGACATAGCCTCTTACTTCCTGAAATGCTTTGGAGTAAAGTCCACAAATTATTTTCAAGTCTCCTGAGTTAAATTTGGGAACAAGACCCAGGCTCATGAGTCACTGTGGTATTATCAGTATTACACTTAAAATAATGAGGTAGCTGTGTCAAAAGACTTATCAGGACAAACCTTCTAAATGCATTTGTTCTGTTTTGCTTTTTCAAGCACAGTCTGAACATACATTTTTATAAAATTCTGCAAAGTAAATGCCACTGCACACACTTCTTGCCTTGAAGATTCAAGAAGCAGCAAGTGACCAAGGTATGTCACAATGAAAGACGTACTCCTGGAAGATGCTTTGACATTACAGCAGTGGTAGCCAACATGGAACATGTAGCAATGAGTGCTACACATCACAGCATTGCAAAATAGCTATAAAACATCAACATTTTGATTTGCTTTAACAGAAAAACCCAGTCATTACAAACGAGCCTGTAAAACTTCTGTATCCATGGTGGCCTCAGGAAAAAAAACATTGCTGTTCCAGCAAAACCAGGTCATGCAGTCCATCTTTACCTACAGATTTCACACAGCCTTTAAGCTTCTAACAGTTCATTTAACAATAAAGAGTAGAGATCAGTAAAAGACACACACAATTTAAAGTAAAACTATTACGCTTTAATGTGTGTTATTTCATGGACATATTATCTAGTTTGGAAGAACAACAATAGTCTATCAGACTAAGCCTAAGACTTGTCAGCTGGAATGCTAAAGGCTACTCTGACTTTTCACAATCAATTTGCTGCATCCCACAGCTTTTTATCTCCTTTGTTCCAAAACAGAAAGCAGATCACCCAGCTCACCCGCTTCATAGAACACATGACGCATGAATTGTGAAGATGCTTGCTAGACCAAAAAAGTTTACCACCACTAGCAAGAGCTTAAGAATTTTGCACCTCCAAACCTTCCTACCCCTGGACTGCAGCAAAGCACCACCACCTTCCACAGTGGAGAGGTGACAAACGTGCACTCAACTAATATAGCAAGACTGTAAAGTCCACACAATTCATGCCACTTGACATCTATTCTTTCTGTTGTGTGAGAACACACAGACAGAAAAGACATACTGGAAACTGAAGCTAATCCAGGAAGCTGAGGTGGAGTCAAAAGCAGCAGAGCGCACCACCTGAACACGTAGGAGAGCCACACACAGGGACAGAACAAGTGGCAGCTCCCCTGAGTTATGGACATAGCATGATATAAAAGGTCAGGAGGAAGTTCTGCAATAAGGAAAGCCAAGGGAAGCTGACAATGTGAGCCCCTGGTACGTGTACTGATCTGTGTGAAAGAAACATGCATGTGGTTCAACAATCCCCTACTCATGGCAGGAGAACACATCCTCAGGGGAGACTCAGATATGGAAGAAGACTTAGTATTTTTTCTACTGGTCACTTTCAGCTGCCCTGTTAATTTTTCCAAAAAATCTGTTTCATACATACAGATCATTAAATTCAGATCAAAAGAGATGGATGATAACACTCACTGTTAAAAAAATGAATACTCAATTCTTTTAGAAAAATATTTTCCAAAATGTGTCTCCACCAGAAGATCTGGACAGAGTTTTTATTTAGTAATCAGCATTTTCTTCAAAATAAGATTTATTTTGTTATTTTGTTTTGAAATAACTTCTGATTTTTCCTTGTGGGGAGACAAACCTTTTGGCATTTTGATTTTCACTTTATTAAATGTAGATACAACCTGTATTGAAAATGCAATCTATCAAAAACCACTCATGCACACATGCATTATACCCATAAATAATATGCCCTCAAAAATGCTACTTATACAACTTCTCGATTGTAAGATGTCAGTCATCTAAGCATGCATAAAAAAAGAAGGAAAAAAAGAAAGAAAAACATAGAAACCATCCTGCAGCCCCACCTAGTGCATAAGTGAGAATACTTCATCACTGACAATTGTAAAGCTCGTAATATTTTAGGTCAGGACTTCCCAAAACATGGCCGATGAGGTTATGATATGCATCCAGAGTTTGTATAGCAAGCCACTTTACTCTATTTTCTATTTAGAGTCTGGTAAGACAGCTGCCTGGTGATTTGCATGAAATTTTAGAGCTTTAGGGTCAAATAATGGTCCATTATCCATTTAAATAGTTAAAAGCATGCACTGTAACTCATGGTTCTTTAAGATTGGTTTAACTTTTCTGACATAATATAACCCCTTCAAAAAGACTGTTCCTTTCAAAGAGAGAGTGGAGTAAAGTTAATGATCTCAAAAATTAAACAAGCAGAGCATGACTTTTAAGGACTTGGCTATTAGCAAAGTAGCAGATGCTGGTGGAGAGCAGAACTTGGCCTCTTGCTTGGTTTCACACCAAAATTCAGTCTGTTTCAAAACTCATACAGATCAGAAAATGGTTGAGAAAAATAAAAAGCTTTTTTTTTCTTTACGAGGCACTTTAGAAATATTTTTTTTCTATGCAAGACGGACAGGAACAGAACAGTGAGTGAAGAATGGGACATCATATTCTCTCACACCAGTAACCTGATCCCAGAAGCTGACTGTAGCACCTTCTCTTCAGGCGGAGTTCAGACCAAGCCAAGGATGAGGGCAGCCAGAGCCCTCTCACCTAGCGTGTTTGGGCTGCAGCATGTCCAGCACGGCCATCGCTCCATCCCTCCTGTGGGCAAAGAGCAATAAGCTAGCACAGCTTCACCTCCTGCACAAGCTCTGGCTGTGTTTGGGTTTGGTCACAAAAAATTAGGAAGCTGAGGCAATGTAAGTCTTTGTATAAGAAGAACAGATTCAAGAGAATGGTGAATTGAAAGTCACTGTGGACCTGTATTTAATTCATAGTTGAGACATACACAAAGATTCCCAAATGCTATTTCCAGTTTCAGACAACCATAAGAAAATTTCTAAATTCCACTCAGAGGGAGTATCTGGCTCTCTGTGAAGCATTATTTGTTTCATCAAAAAAGACCTGATGGCTTGTGTCACATAGGTCAAAATCCTCCTTCCTGAAAGAAAGTCTTAAATTTGTCAGTTTTGTTCACTTTTCTTCCCTCTAAAAGCCAGAGGCAAAGGACAATTTAATGGGATTTATAATGCACTGAAAGTATGACCACTATGCATTAAAGAGCTGCAGCAGTGTCTAATACTAGCCAGGTGTCCTGGGTGAACCAGGGTCATCATGAGAACAGGAGGAAGAGGCAGAAGCAGAGATACTCACCCGATGCCTACCCCTGAATGAGCTGTGAGATATGCAAAAGGATTTCAGCCGCCACAGTGAGCATCTTGTTACCTGGCTGCTCCAATGCTGGGATAACAGAGTCAGTAGCTTGGAATTAGAAGGTAAGGAAGCCAAGCAGCTGGGATCCCTCTCTAGGGAAGGGGGCATTGACAAGACAATTGGGAGAAAGATACAAGCCCTCAGCCTCTGGAGGAAACTTCAATCAGGAGTGAAGGAAAAGGACCCCTTCAAGGAAGATGTTACATGTCACCCACGTAACTGGACCACCATGGAGAGAGGTATCCAGTACCTGAGGGAATTAGCTGTGCTGGAAGTGATTTATAATGATCCAAACATGGAGCAGTTCCCCACAGATACAGATGAAGTCCAATGCACACAGCCCATGTGGCAGAAGTTTCTATGAAGTGCACCACTGTCATATGCCAACTCATTGGCAGTAGTGTCCTGAAAAGAAGG
Organism: Athene noctua; assembly: GCF_965140245.1. Classification (NCBI taxonomy): domain Eukaryota; kingdom Metazoa; phylum Chordata; class Aves; order Strigiformes; family Strigidae; genus Athene; species Athene noctua. Next base: position 62,837,958 of record NC_134037.1, on the reverse strand, counting down.
CAAGGGACAAATGGTGGATGAAGTGGCTGGCCAACTCCAGCAATATGAAGGAAGGCTCTCTTCTTCCCTATGGGCCTGCATCTCATCTCTGGATAAACTGCCAGACATGCTAGTTGAGAAACTGTCCCAAGAGTTCCAGTGATTCAAGGGTAAGTTCTGCCACCAACCTGTATAGGCCTGTATCTCAGCTATTATAAGTAAGCGTTCCTCTGCTCACGAGAGAAGATACAGAAGGTACACACCACGGGATACCCTGTGGTTTTACCTGTGTGACCACAGAGAGGACATGAGGGAGTGGGATAGAAAACCTACCTCCACTCTAGAGGCCCAGGTACATGAGCTGCAAGGAGAAACAATCACAAAAGGGGATTCTTCCCTGAGAAATACCACTCCAGTTTCCAGTGGGTAGTTCCCCAGACAGAGTAGAAGGGCTGATCTCACTTTTGATCCTCTTGAAGGGACTTCTGATTCATGTTCACAAAAAGTGAGTAACAAATACTATGAACAGGATTAGAGAAGCCCTGCCTCCAGCCAGGTGGAGGAAAGGGATACCTGGGTTTACTGGACTGTGTGGATTCAATGGCCTGGCACCTCAGGAGTTCAAGGCTCTAGTGGACAGTTGTGCACTTGGTCCCATCAAGTTATAAAGCGGCAGAACCCATTGGTGTTTCTGGAGAGGGGCATCCCAACAGCTAAGTGTATTGAAAGCGGAAGTGAGTCTATCTGGGAAGGAGTGACACCCCATTCTGACTGGCCCAGAGGCTCCATGCATCCTTGGCACAGACTACCTCAGGAGAGGGTATTTCAAGGACCCAAAAGGCTAACAGTGGGCCTTGGAGATGGAGAAAACTGAACAGTTGTCTAACTCACTTGGTCTCTTGGAGAAGCCTTCTGTTGTGGTGTTGCTGAGGGTTGAAGAACAACAGGTGCTAATCACTACCACAACAGTAGCGAAGGAGAAGGTTAATCAAGCCAGCTTGTGGATGTGAAAGCCACCCGGCTAGCTTTAGACATTGTTGATCGAGGAAAATGGCCAGTGCTCTATCTTTATATTGACTCACGGGTGGTGGCAAATGCCCTATGGGGGTGGTTGAAGCAATGGAAGCAGAGCAACTGGCAGCACACAGGCAAACCCATCTGGGCTGCCCCATTGTGGCAAGATACTACTGCCTGGACAGAGGAGCTGGTTGCGAAAGTACACCACATAGATGTCCACATACCTAAGAGCAAGGCCACTGAAGAACATCAAAACAACCATCAGGTGGATCAGGCTGCTAAGACTGAAGTGGCTTAGGTGGATTTGGACTGGCAATGTGAGGGTAAATTATTTATAGCTCAGTGAGCCCATGACGCCTCAGGCCATCAAGGAAGAGATGCAACATATAGATGGGCTCATGACCCGAGGGCTGGACTTGACCATGGACACTATTGCACAGGTTATGCATGAATGTGAAATACATGCTGCCATCAAGCAAGCCAGGTGGTTAGAGCCTCTGTGGTATGGAGGACGATGGCTGAAATATAAATATGCTGAGCCCTGGACAGATTGACTATATCACATTCCCACAAACCCACCAAGACAAGCACCATGTGCTTACAATGGTGGAAGCAACCACCGAATGGCTGGAAGCATATCCATGCCCTGTGCCACCACCCAGAACAGTATTCTGGGACTTGAAAAGCAAGTCTTATGGCAACATGGCTCTCCAGAAAGAACTGAGTCAGACAACAAGAACAATTTCTCAAACTAGCCAAGGGGATATTCTATACCATATGACATCATGCTCAGTATATAAACTGGGGGAGCTGGCCAGGGTGGGCAGGAATCACAGCTCGGGAACAGGTTTGGCATCAGGTTTCGGGTGGTGAGCAATTGCAACTTGTGCATCACTCAATCTGTACATTCTTTCATTAGTATTATTGTTATTATTATTTCTTCTCTCCTTGAGTTGTCTATTAAACTGTCCCTACCTCAACCCATGAGTTTTTACCTTTGTCTTCTGATTCTCCTACCCACCCCACTGAGGGGAGGAATGGCCATGTAGTGCTAAGTTGCCAGCTGGGCCGAAACCACGACACCAGGGTACTTATTTTCAACCATTAATGTATCTTCTAATGCTCAGGAAAAAGTCAGGCTGAAAGAGTGAAGCCTAAAAAAGCTTAGGTGATGGTAACAAATTTCTGTTGCCTGAAGTCCAGTAAAATCAGTCAACTGTCTTTTAGCTATCCAAAAAGAGGAAAGAATTTTTAAACTCAATGAAAATGTTCAATCTACTCAAACAAACCAAATCACAAAAGGTATACAGAAAAAAAGAGAAGTACTTGTTTGAAAATAATCAACTGCATACACTAAACACATCACTTCTCCTTCATTATAGTTCTGAGATTGAAATTTAAATACAGGCGCAGGGGAACTGTGAGGCTCCACTCTGGGCAATCCCAACAGCACTCTTCATTTTTTAGTTACAAATACCGGTTGGTAGATGTGAAACTTATGCACCTAAGATATTTTAAGGCCCCTACAAACCTGGTATCTAAAATTAAAAATGTAAGTGGGATACATTCAGGATGCATTTTCAGGCTCTCTTTTGGTCCGACATTCCGCTGCTATTTTCATTTGCTGTTCTTTTCTCCCATTTTCTTTCCTTCCTCCTCTATTCACTCTTGTTCTCAATGACAGCAATGTAGAGAGGTAGATTATGACACTCAGAATTTAATTTCCATGAACAGTATTTCTGGAAACATCTTCTTGCTTCTTCCAGAAAGGTATTTTATGATCTCACCAAAAGAACAAATCTTCAGTTTGGCTTTGGTATAAATATAGCTCCAGTGATTTCTCAAACACCTATACATTTTCCACTTCAATTTTGCCTCATCCTTTAAGAAGGTATTATTTCATGTTCTACATATGAAATTATTCAGAAAACCCACTTCAGAATACTACTACTTCAAAAATACAAAGCCTGGTTATGTACTCAAAAACTGCTTTTCCCTCTTCTGAGAAGACTGGGGGACAAAACTCTCCTGACATGGGAATATTAGCAAGCCTGAAACTCAATGCACAACTACTATACACAGTGCAATGTTTTAGAGAGATACGTATGCTACCTCTAAACAAACTACAGATTATATTGCATTGTGTTTGTCCTAAAAGCCTTGCCTAACTGCTGTTTTCATTATTAATTAATGGCATAACTATTATTAGTGAGCATTCAAATATCAGGAAATTCAGAACACCTTTTCCCAGTCCCTGGTTTTCTGTTGCTTTGTAGAGGAAATATATGTTCTGTATTACTTCATGGAAATAATCACTGATCTTTCTGGTCTTTGACTCATATGGCCTATTATCTTGATATTCAGTTCTTGACTTCACTGAAATGCTGCTTCAACAATTTAGTTCTCCTACAGCTTATTCGTCATGTAACCCATACTATACATATTTCAAGCGATGGACTCCCAAAGTTTTGAAGTTACATAATAGTTTCACATTGTTCTCATTGATGTAGTGCTTACCCAGTCATCAAATACAGATGAAGAAAACTTTCATTTATTTTTACAGGCTCAGCTGTATAAATAAGTTGCCACTACTGAACCCAAGTTGTAGGTTTACAATGTTCTACTTGTTCTGCAGTAACTTGCTCTTCTAATAGTGTAAGGTATATTACTTTGCTCTAGGTGATCTGCCAAAAGAAGATGCAAGTGCAAATACAAACTTGCACTGTGACAGTCAAAGCCTGAATTTCCTTCAGGATCTTGATGCTCACAGTACGTGCTTCTCCATTCACTGACTTTTCTGTATAGCTACACAAAGCCCCTCAACCATACAAAATGCAGAAAGGTCATCTCCAACACAGGTCAGGATAGCAGGATCCGAATTTTCAGAGGAACGTAGAACACAAAAGACTAAAACCAGGTTTTGCCACTATCCTGATGCCTTACAGGAGATGGTTAAGTTTCAAACTGAACAGCGTAAGAGGATCAAGAACCTTATGAGAAAAAGCAGCCCTTCTTTCAATTTACAACTGTATGTAAACCTAATTCCAAGTACAGTCAGTCACCTTATGATGCATATTCTTCAATAAAGATATCAACCTCAGAGATATTGTAGATTAATTTCTCATTTCAATTACACAACTCCAGATGCAGCAGCACACGTGAACACTCATTTAGCAGAATCTTGACATTTTTTAGGTGCAAACTGACATGGGAAATTTGACTCCTCCTGTCTGCCACTGAGACATGCTTTGGTGGCCACAATTACAAATCTAGCAAAAGTTGGTATGGTAACTGTATCGACAGTCTGGAAAGTATCACAGAAAACAGTGCTTAAAGCTAACACATTTCTGAAATGTCTCACTAGGATACAAAACAAAAACATACCAGTAGTCGTAACTCTCATCCCAGTTGTCAAAATGAACCAGAAAACGATTGTCCACCATGTCTGTTACCGTAGCAACACAAATGAAAGTCGGGTTCTTCTTGTCTACAGCTTCCAGCTTCATCCCCACTCGAAATCCCGATGGAATGACTGTCTACATAGAGAAAGACATTTAATTGAAGATAAAGACTATAAATCCAGAAATCTCCCCAGTGTCCACAATCAGTATATTCATGCCATTTCTAAGTTTCCTAATTAGCTGCCCCAGCAGAGTGGCAGCAGCCTAATTAGTTGACATGCAAGATGCTCAAACATAGAGACTTGTGGGTTTTGAAACAAAAAAAGCTCTAAACATGCTGCTGAAATTAAATGTGTTGGTTTTAACTCTTAGATACTTTTTCCAAATGACTGTGCTTGTTCCGCAACATTACAGTGCAAGACACAGTACTAATAACAAGGCTTAGCTTTCATTTAATATCCCATTTCTGAATGTGCCAGATCAGATGTTTAAACAGATGAGTAAAAAGTTAATGGATCAGAATTGAAGAGGTGAACTGGAGACTCTTACTGAATTTGTTGTAAACATTTTTATCTTAAATTCCAGGTGTCAAAGTCTGCCATCGCTGAAATGTGCTGTCTCTACCACACACATAAGCATACTAGCAACTTTCCATACCATTAGTAACAAGTGAGTACTTACTGCATTCTGGTTTTCAAACAGTGATTTAGGAGCAGCTTGAGCCTTGCATGCCTTTAGGTATGAGGGCCAGCTGAATTCTTCTTCCTTATATCCTAAATGAGGGTCATAAAAGAAGGGCAAGAAATGATAGGCATGAGACACAAGGTGCATGCAGGTGATTTGATCATAACTGATGAAATTATTTTTTCCATTCCATTCTTAACTGTTTCGTACAACTTCAAAACTGAAAAGATGATGCACTATTAACTATTTATTCTAATTTTATATCAACTACACGAGGAAAATTTACTTTAAAACTACTTATTAATTCTATCCCAATATGAACTCAACAAGTCTCTCAGGGAGCACTGGTTAGGATTATTCAGCATCTGGTATGAGGAATCATGTTCTTTATTTAGGGCTGTCTGAGCTTCCTTACCAAAATGTCAAACTTTCTTAACACTAACTGAGCAAAATACTCTGTCCGTTATTAGTTTCTTATAGTTGGCTAAGACTGACATTTGAACTGCTCCTAATCTTCATCTGGGAAGAAGAATAGTCATAAATAAAGCACTAGGCAAGAACTCAGTAGATTTCAGCTCAGTTTCAGTTTCACCTTCAAAACAACCTGGGGAGTATTTGTTAGAAAATCACCGCTCTATATCCCTGAACACCAACCTCGCAGTCCTGGCCATCAAGGGAACTGAGGGTCCTCAAGGGGCAGAATGTAGGGAGAGCCTAGAAACTAAAATCTGTAATTCTACCAGGTACCAAAAATCAGCCTCAGTAAGATACCAGTTTTATACTATAATCTCCCTTCCTTCAAACAAATCTCTCAGGTAGCACAGACCACGAGTCACCTGTCTCTCCCCCCAAAAACCACACTTTACCACCTCTCTACCTCACATGTACCAACCAACTTCCCTTTGGTGGCCTGACTCATACACACAACCAACAAGCTTGGGGCAAGTGCTCTCCAGCTGCTTTTCCACCTGTTGCTTCTAGTTCAGAAACAGCAAAGGGCTTACAGGCCTCAAAGCTCTTCCCACTATGCCAGTCAGTCTAATAAAAAAAATTCCGTCCTCCTCCAGACTTTACTAACTCCTCAGGCTATCACTAATACAGCATGACCACTACTAGCTTTAAAACAAACTCCCTATGTTTTATCAAAACAGTTACTTACACCATCAATGACCCAGAACCCCTTATGTATTTACATATAAACTGTCCCCTGCACGGACATCCCACATTTTTTATTATGTGCCTACAGCACTTGGAAACAAATCTGTATTTCTGCTGATATTTGTCTCTTCTAGTTTCTTAAAGAAAAAATAATTCCTAGCATATTGAACTGCATAAAATAATTAATAAGAAACTGTTTGTACTTCTAGTCTATAAAACAATGTTAAAAGTTGCAAACAAAATCTTTTTCCTTTATTTGCCTGTTATATATGTTAAATAAGTTACAAGAATATCTATTTTAGTTCCTATGTTACAATGAAGTAAAACAAGACCAAAACCACCACCAAGTTCAGTGAGTGACTTCCTTAACTACTGAAATGTGTCACTTCTTGACTATTTGAAGTGTTACTGAAGTACGCCACAGAAAACAGCTCTGTTTAACTTTCTGAGAATTTCATATTTCCCAAGGAACCACAAGTAAATAATCCTTTAAATTCACCTTCTCCACATATGCCTTTCTCAGTTTTCATTTTAAATATCAGCTAACATAAATTAACCTCCTAGTCCAAACAATGATACTTTTCTTTATACTCCAATTGCCTCGTCTTGATACACTAGAGCTGTAGAACAGTTAAAATAACTTTTAAAGGAATGTGGTATTGAGGGCTTAATTTTCCCTTTGTAATTCTAGAAGATATTCAAACCTACCTCAAGTCTCACAGTCAACAACACAAAACTCTCACCTACTGCATGTATGATGGGATCAGGTACTGAGACTGGGACAAAGTCCATGGAAAAAAAATTGGTTTCAGTAGATTGGGAAACACTCTCTGGACAGTGTGGGTCTTCCAGTCATCAAGTGAGAAAGGAAGATCTCTAGCTCTTACCTCATCTCTCAAAAAAGGACCAAAGGTGAATTTGATTTACTCACTGTAGATATAGAACAGTATTCACTAACTAAAACTATGGGCTTTATTAATTTCCAGTCAGTTTACAAACACATAATGTGAAGGCTAGCATGAATTATAGAACTCATTAAGTAGAACAATTATTGGGAGGGACCCACAACTATCATCTAGTCCAACTGCCTGACCAATTCAGGGCTGACCAAATTAAATCATGTTGTTAAGGGCATTGTCTAAATGCCTCTTAAACACTGACAGGCTCAGGGCATTGACCACCTCTCTAGGAAGCCTGTTCCAGTGTTTGACCACCCTCTCAGTAAAGAAATGCTTCCACTCTAAACGTCCCCATGCACAGCTCTGGACCATTCCCGCACATCCTATCACTGCATAGCAGGGAGAAGAGATTCAGCATCTTCCTCTCCACATCCCCTCCTCAGGAAGCTGTAGCGAGCAATGAGGTAACCCCTCAGCATCCTTCTCTCCAAACTAGACAAGCCCAGAGTCCTCAGCCTCTCCTCACAGGACATTCCTTCCAGCCCTTTCACCAGCTTTGTTGCCCTCCTCTGGATGCATTCAAGGACCTCCACATCCTTCTTAAACTGTGGGGCCCAGAACTGCACACAAGGTGACGCTGTACCAACACTGAATACAGTGGGATAATCACCTCTTTTGACCAGCTGGTTATGCTGTGCTGGATGCACCCCAGGATGTGGTTTGCCCTCTTGGCTGTCAGGGCTCACTGCTGACTCCTACTGAGCCTACAGGTTTCACCTCCACAAGACAAAGAAGTAACCTCCTCTACTCTCAGAATGAAGAGCATCATGAAACACCATCTTTTTTCTTCTAGTGAAGCCCAGTCTGGTTTTGCAGCTGTGCTCCCCTTTGTCTGCTGGATGCCCAGTGGCAGCTGCCTGTTGCTTCTGCCGTGATGCCTGCCATGCCCGGTAGCACAGAGAATTACCTGTCCCTTCTGTTTTAATAAATAAGGATACAAACATCTATCAGAAAACATCTATAACAATATTCATTCTTTCTTTCTTGCGTCCCTCACAGCCCCTCTCCCCAGTCCTCTCCCATCACAATAAATAGCCTCCCATCCTTCACAAGGAAAGAGTGACTTATGCTTGTTTGGAAAGATACCCACCCCATCCTCTCAGAAAACAAGGAGTCAATTACCAGGCTCCAAAATCTCCCAGGAGCATATGCTCCTTACAACTCCCTCCTGTGAAAAAGGTCAATTCTGCCCAAGCCTGCAGGAATGATTAACCAGGGCTGTACTACACAGAAAGATGTCAGGACTGTCTGCTCCCTTCTCAGGCCACCAGGTTCCAAGTAGTTTACAGTTCATACCATAAAGATCAGAAGTTTGCATTGTATCTGGAAAATGAATGGCTACTAATGCAAACCTTTGAGTTCTTCTGTGAGGTAGTATTCTATATAACATACTGTGCCCTATGTCATTATTGGCATCACCTTTACTGTCTGTATGATTTGAAATGGGCACTATTATTAAAATGCCATACCACAGCAAAACACAAGCAATCTGTCCAACCCAGTAAAAATGCACAAAAAGCGCTCACAACTTAAGACCAGCATCTTCTCCCTCCCCGTGGAATAACAGGACTCCACAAATGTCAGTAAAACATAAGTAGTGAATGTCCTCCTGCTGAAAAACTCCTGCTGAAAAACTCATAAACGGCTGTTTGCCCTCAGCCTCCTTCCAATGCATGACTCTGCCATATTGCTTGTTCCTTCCTGTTCCCCTTCCATCCCACATGTAAGCTAGGCTTGTACTGGGACAACAGAAGAAGACCAACAAGGACCAGAGCAGGTTTCAGCAATCACATCATACCTCACCAATGATGAAATGGGCTACCGCAGAGGTGAAGTGACAGAGCCAAGCCATGCAAAGGGCAGAGCACTTTGCAGGTCTTAGATAAAAATACCAGAGAACAGTGTTGATATCCAAAACCAAGAATATGTCTTGGGAATGGCAGGATTACATAGCTGTAACGGATAACAATCACAACCCTGAGAATTACCATCATATATACTCCTAATGTGTCTCCCTCAACACCTCTGATAGGCTCCATGACTTTCCTAAGTAAAAGACAATACTTTAATATGGTGGGAAAAAAAACACCACAGCAGAACAATCTTCCTGCCAACTTCAAACTAGAAGAGAAACTGAAGAAAATTTTCATGCAAGTTACTCAGAGACAGACAGTAGCTTTCCTCCAGCAGCAACAATTTATTGTTAATAAAAGTTTAAGCTTTCAAAACCAGGCATTTAAGATGGAAAAGATTACAAACCTTCATCACAGTTATCAAACTTACTAAGCACGCTGTAACAACATCAGTAACTTTATAACTTGGGACTACTCATTAGTTAGATGTAACATTACTTCAGTGGAGGGCAACTTTCTGAGAAATTCTGATTTGTGTTCAAGAAATTGCTATTTCCACACAGCCAGCTATACAGGGCTATGCCCAATGAAAACTCCTGTACTGGAGCGGCAGCACAGAGCATGCCTGCCCGTAGCCAAAGTGCTCAGAAGAGCAGCACATACTCCTCCAAGGCTCAGCTGCAGAAATGCCACTCTTCCACACTGACAGGCCCTCTGCCTGTACACTTTCAGTAGCCGTACTCTCACCTTCTCCACCCTTGCAGCTACATCCACAGATTTGTAATTTTCCATAATACGTCCTCTTGACTCACCATTTGCAGTCTTTTGAAACCACGTTCTCTACCCTCACTCTGTATGTCAAAACACCACATTCATTTATTCCTCACACTCCTGTCTTCAGGACTTGCTCTCTTCATCCCCACATATTCCCTTCCTACCCCAAAATGGAGCCCATTTATTCCTTTTTTATGTACTCCATCTGCCAAAATGAAGAAGTTATATAATTTGAAATAGAATAATGAAACAAGCAAATTACACATACATACAATTTACATAAAGTATGTACAAATTATGCTTTCAGGCATAATTCTCCCTCCTTTTCTGTTCTCTTTTGTCTCTACTTCAAGCTTACTCTTTAAGGCAAGAAGACAATCTTTATTAGTCTGTGCCAACACACACAGAGTAACGATAATTAGTATCTAGTAATGAAAATATCCTAAGACTTTCTACTAAAGAATCCTCAGCTGCCTGTGAAATCTCAGTTCAAGCATGCCTGTCACTAGTACATTGTCATTTTACTTGCAATAAGCATTCACTTAGGGTCTAGGTTTGTTGTTTAACGTTCTTTCCTAATGCCTTCTGAACTATTCTTATGGTTCATTTTGTTTTCCTGTTTTCTTTGAATTTCCACTGAATAAAAAAAGTAGGATTTCAATCTCAAGATTTTAGCAAGACTTTAAGTAGAGTTTTGCCGTGTTCAAAATGCACACATTTCAAACTAAACAATACCTTTAGGTGGATGAAGCTTGTGACCTGTTTTCTCACACCATCCAACAGGATGAATGTCTGAAGAATCAGCATTCACCCAGAAATCATAACAATCTGGGTATCCATCAAAATGGAGTCGTATTCTGTAGCCACAAACCTAAAAGCAAGAATGTACAACATACAACACTATGTTTTAAAATGTATGCCCTACACATAACAGCTTCTGTTCAGTATTATGTATAATAAGTGTGTTTTCAGTCAGCCTTTTATTTCTGCTCAAGCCAAGACTGGATGCATAAATTCATTTGATGAAAAGGAAAGAATAACAAAGCAAAGCTATTCTCTGTCTAGGTAACTCCTCTTCTGGTGAAAAGAATTAACTAAATGCTGAATATTGCCATTAGGGTTCAAAACTAGAAAAATGTTCAACCCAACATCAGAATAAAACAGAAACCCTACAGAAGAGCGTGAATACATCTGATACAATCCTGGAAAAAGTGCAGATAATGATGCTCTCAAGCTATCCCGATTAATCAGTATGCAAGAGAGCACTCAACAGTAACTATGTTCAGCAGGCTCTCCAGAGAGATACTGAGACCTGCTATTGAAGATGAGAAGTCAGTGGAGGTATCCCCCAGAATGTCATTATTTCATGAAGTAATAAGTTAACCACCGAGAGAAAGAGAAGAACAGGACACAATCCCTCTCTCTGTACAAAAGTTTTCTGCATCTTCTCGAGTGCCAAATGCTGTAACTTTCCTGCAGTTATCAGCGCAAATCTCTTGACATCAAGGTCACCCTATTTTGTATTTAATTTATACTCTGACATAACTTAAGATTGTCATCTCAGAATTCTGTGGAATTCAGGTCATCCTGCAGTAAAACATGACCCAGCACCTAGTGCCAAGCACAAAGCACACAGGAAATACTCAACCACTGACACACCATCTGCAAGAAAACGGAAGAGATACCCACAGAAATGGGAAATTACTATGGGCCATGAAGAGATCCAGAAATGGGAACACAAAAGCCTATGCTATTAACATATAAACTGCAAAATTTCAGCTGCCTAGAATACCAGTGTTACACAGCAGAGTACTGACCTACTCCCGTTTCCCCATTTTAATTCACAAAACCAAACAAAAAAAGGATCCTTGGTAAAACTGTGTAAAAACTAATATTTGAAACTAGTGTTTCAGACTATGTTTGAAAGACAAAAAACCTAACTGAGAAACGGGTTCTCATTTATACTATCAAAAGCAAAGAAGCTACTCATCAGAAAAGTTATTTCATAAACTGCAGTTCAAAAAGACAAACTGAGTTTATATTGTATACTAAATTGTAGAAGTTGCCAATACAGGCAATTTCTGAGGCCATCAGCCTGAAAAAACTGTAGCACAACTGCAAGACAAAAAAGTGTTAGGTAATTGTATCAGTGAATGGAGCAACTGTAAATACTACCAAACTTCTATAAAACTGCTATATATCAGTTGTCATGTTTTCTCTATTTTCTCTTTTAAATATAGATTTAAACCACAGGATTACAGACAAAACACACATCACCCAACTAGTGCAATACTGTTTTCTCTAGCTGCTATATTGAATATATGTAAATAGTCACTGCTGCATGCACTGGATATAGTCTTTACATGTCTGTCAGTGTTATTAAAGCCATCTTCCTCCATACGGTTTCTGTCTGCTTGTTAGGGAAGAGTGAGCACTTTCAGTTGCTGCTGCTTCAGTTCAGTCTCTCATGTAATCCCACACCATGGCTGCTCATGGCCTCTACTTACCTCAGCCACTGTGAGAACACAGTATATTGATTGGTGCTCGGGATCCACACCCTCCAGCTTCATCCCTACTTTGAATCCGTTTTTGTTGTATGGGAAAGACTGATACTGCAATGGAAAAGAACAGTTTCAGTACTTCTGAACGTATACCAGAGAAAGACAGAGTATCTTTATAAGGAAAAGAACAATGATTATTTATTATTCATGTTTCTGAAATAATTAATAAATTGCTGTAAAAGGAGTTTCACATTTTTAAAAACACACAGTGGAAAAGAGAAATTGATGACTGTTCAAAAAACACGTTGATACTAAAATGACTAAAACTTGGAGAGCACGTAAGAAAAATATAAAGAATTATCAGAAAAGGTAATCAAGGAAAAAAAGATTACATGATTTGACCTCAACTATTTCACTGTCAATAAAACATTTTATCAATGTAATTTATTTCTATTTCAGTCTGTACAGTGACTCTTTGACACCCTCCTGGTGGTCATCATTCCCGTAATAACCACAATAATGATGCTCTGTTTTGCCTTTTCACTTCTGTATCTCAGGCCATTGAAGATGAACTATAAGGCAAAAATCTGAAACACTGTATACAGGGATAGCCTCTTTGATGTCATTTTCTCTTACGTTGGACTTATGTTAAGTCCGGATTAGCTGTATTTCCAGGAATATTTTTGCATCACAGGAATATGACTACCCTTATATGACATTAGAACGAACCCAGAACATTTTACAAAAAACAGGAAGTGAAAACAAGGCTAAGCAGAACAGGTGTTTTCAATCAGAAGCATCAGCGTCCCCTGTATCATGCCCTCTGTTAAAGGAGAAAGGAAGCTAGCAGATAGTAATGCTGAATTGGAAGGAATTATCAGGAAAATAACTGACTAAAACTGAAGAGGATTTTCCACAGGTTAACAAATTCAGAGACAGCCAGTTTTTGTGTCTCAAATGGTTACAGACAAAATGCAGGAGAAGCATCTTATGTGCTTCCCCTTCCTTCTGTTCCTGTCTAAAAGCCACACATGGTCCCAAGCCAACTGCAGGACCTCTGCAATCAATGGAAAGAGAAAGGTACCAAGGGAGGTACTCAGAGAGGTCTCACCTACTCTGAAGGAAGCGAATCCCCTCTTTGGTGGTTTTGGCTGCAACTGATATAACTGTATATTAAACCCAGGAGGAAAAAATGTAGTGCATGGCACAAATAGCAGGAATATACAGTCAATGGGAGGGAAAATGGAGAACCAGACCAGTTTAAAACAGACTAAAGTGGCCAGCTAATAGGTGTCTAACCATAGCTGTAAGTCCCTATCTAAAACCAGCTTAGATCATTTTGTAGATCTCAGTTAAGGGATCAGAGTATCTGACTGCAGTATCTGCATTTAAAAAGTTATCATCCTAACATCACCACACAACATTTTTATTATCAAATAAAGTTTAACAAAGTTCACACTTAACATTTTTATTATCAAAGAAAGTTTAATAAAGTTACACTATGCATAATTCTAGATACTTCCTCAAGAGGAATGTAAAAGCAAAGTATTTTTTTAATCAATGAACTGAAATTTTTGAAGTTCATCTTGGTGCACAGACTTGCGGTTAATGCCATCTATGTCATAAATAACTCACAGATAAAAAACCTCAGTGGAAAACTGAAATGCTAGAAATACTGACACACTGAGGAACAGTGGCCAAAAATGTAACTGAGATTTTGCAAAAGCAAGCACAAATAAAATTACAAAGAAAGGAAACAATTAAAATGTCACAGATCTCTTTATTCTTCATTATAATACACATTACTGTACAAACACTGCAAAATTCTACACAATACACTAAAAATTAAGCAATTATCACACAGGTATATCCTGAAATTTAAGACATGAATTACTAACTATTCTTCCCACTGTTAAATCTAAAACTTCTAAGGCAACACAATCTTTAGTTTGGTTTCTGTTACAGCAAAATAACTCGCAATTTTTAGAAGACCGATAACTTTAATACTACTAAGATTTCAATTTTGTGCATTATTCTCAATATATCACCCAGGGTAAAACTATGACAAACTTAGTACTCACAAATTATCTTTCCAACAAACATTTAAAGATACTTTGTTAAGGAGAGGTACAAGAACAAAATAAGAGTAAAGGTAAAAGGAGTCAGCAAATGAGCAGATGGCAGTCTGAGGATTAAAAATGTTTATGTATGGTCCAAGAATATAGACAAAACCCAAAAGATTACCTCAGGGGACTTGGAGATTGAAAAAAACCAAAATTCAAGTGTCAATAATTCTGTTTTACTGGAGCAATAACAGTTTGTCAGTCACAGCCTAGAAATGGCTCTAAGATTTAAGTATCACGAAGTGGCAAGGACTCTCTGTTATAACTAAGGGTATGAAAAGCCTTAATGAAAAGTACTCCTTATGAACTGGAACAATAAAGAGAAAAAAAACAGTAATTCTCACAATCCAGACAGAAATCAAGGATTCAAAATCAGTAGGGATGTTTGGGATTTTTTTTAACCTTAGTGTTCCCATGGCCTGCTTGTCCACCTGTAAAATAGAGAAATATTACCTGGCCACTTCTGTCTGTTACTAAGAAACCTTTCTCCACTACAAGCTTTAAATACTGCCCACTAAATAAAATCCTAGAGTTAGCAGGGTGTTAAAGACTTTAAAAGAAAATATTAAGTAAGATGCACTGAATGAGAAAAGTACACTGCATACAAAAATAAAGGAAACAGTATGTCATCACATAACTCCAGATTTTACCACCATTTGCAGTGCCCAGAAAGGCTGGTATGTACCTGTGTGCCTCAAAAGCATTTCATGGAACTTCAGACAGGCAGAGCAACACGGCGTAAATCTACCTTCCAAACAGAGACACTACTTATCCAGACTGTTTTCTTGTTAATTTTTCAACCAGTATACAGCACAGGGGGATATATATAAGGATGATCGGGTAACTGTTCTTGCACCTACAAATCTATGGACTCTGTACATCGCAATCCTAGTTCTTTACTTTGTACCTCAGTAATGTCTAAAAGCACCAATTAAAAATCAGCATCACATGCATATGTAAGCTGAAAAGATAATCCCTGCACAAAAGATTTAATAGTTGGAAGTATAAAGCAAACAGTAAGAAATGAATGCAAGAAACAGACTACAAGTAAGAACAGAATTATCAAAAAATAATATCAGATATACATAGCAGAAGTACAGCAGCTGAGACATGTTCACATGTTTTGCCAGGTTTTCAAGAGAAGAGAACAGCATGGAAGCTTTGTGGATTTGCATACAGCATTCTCTTCCAAGCAAGAGAGACAGAACTAGAGAAAGCACTGAAATGACAAATGACAAAGACTACCATAGCAGGAAAAGGACAAGCAAGAGATGATGATGTGACATCCAATCAGAAGGCAGGCAAAAGGGGAACAAGCCAAACTAGTATCTGATGTAGTAACAAAATAATCTTGTCAGCAGGAACTGCAAAAAGGCAATATAATCAAAGCAACAAGCCAAAAGATGACCTTTGTACCACCTTTCTAAACATGTTTCAAGAGAATGATATGGCATGAAAAAACGAGGGTATGTATCAGATTCAGAGATTAGAAAGAAAGGCTAGAACTTGCAGATTTTGGAAAAGTATCTGCTTTCTGTAGTCTCAGTTGACAGCATTCATCTACAACTACAGAATTCTGTGAAAAAGCAGAGAAAGAGCTAATTTCACATGTTCTGACTATCTTGACAATTGCTGACGGATAGCATTATTTTACTCGTGTAGGTTTCCCCCAGAGAAGTGTAAATTCTTCAATTATTTTTTTAAATTGATTTCATGATCTTAGATGGTTGACTGATTTAACTAGAGAAGGCCATACCTCTTTAAAAAGCTTGGTAGGTACCGCAATGGCCTTTTCTTCCTCCAGATAGGATGCCCAACACCATGCTTGCCTTCCTTTAGAGGGTACAGCTGTAGAGAATCACACAACAGCAAAAGAATTCCGTAACTGTTAACTTCTCAAGAAAAAAAAACAAACAACACTTTGAAGTTTGTAATATACCTATCTCAAATCTACATTTATTATTTATTTATCAGGACTAATTTCAGGAAAAGAAGTAGCTCTGTTGCTTTAATGGCACCAGGAACATGAAGGTTCCCAGTTCATATGGAAAGGTTTCCAGCAGTTCAGATCTTGATTAGTAACAAGAAAAAGCTCTTTCAGGTAACAAGAACAACTTAGAGTATTTTGCCTCCTTTCCCTTTTTCCTTATTGCTCATAAGAAGCATTATGACATACAATTTTCAAATGTATAAAAAGATGAGTTCAAATCATAAAGCAGTTCAATATTTAAAATTCTTTTTTCCAATAATTTATTTTTCTGGAAAGCATTTTCAGCTGGGTAGCATTTGTGACATGTTTTTTTAATCATGGTTGAAATACTTTAACAGTATTCAGAATGTTTCTAACCTACTCCATCACTTCGTAGTTTGATGTTTCTGGGTGGAGAGGCAGTGATTTAACAGTAATTTCTCCAAGCCAGCAAAACTGTCACCAGTGATTTTTCCCCCCCATCATGTCATTAGCATATGACAGAAACCTCCAACTTCAGGTTTTTTCAAATAGTATGAACCCTCACATACTTGCATAGTAATTGTAATACTGGCTACAGTCCATCTTAATATTGGCTACAGTCACATCAGTGAGTAACAGTTTTTAGGCCTTGAAAATAAGGCACTAACTGCACTATCAAAAGCCAGGAACTACAAAAACAGATGGCTTGTGAGGCTGGCCATGGATCTATCTACTTTCATACACCTCCACTC
Source organism: Athene noctua (assembly GCF_965140245.1). Classification (NCBI taxonomy): domain Eukaryota; kingdom Metazoa; phylum Chordata; class Aves; order Strigiformes; family Strigidae; genus Athene; species Athene noctua. Next base: position 62,820,806 of record NC_134037.1, on the reverse strand, counting down.
TGCTCTACTGATCTTCACCTAAAATGCCTCCTCTGCACAGGCAGCTTAGCATTTCAGACCATAAGCTCATGCTGCCAGGAGGATTCCTCACAGTCAACGGTATGATTCTGGTCTGATTCTCCTGACTGTGGGCTACTCACAAGAGAAATTAGTCCTTTAAGTAACAGTCTGGTTAAGCATATTTATGATTAAAATATGAGCCATAACAACAGCAATGCCAAACTTGCCTGAAGAAAGCTGATAATGTAACCAAAAGATAACAAATTTCAGAATGAGAGCAATTGCTCAACACTACTAAAGCAGATTCATTTTATTTGTGATTTACCCAGTTTTTATGTATTCCATTTTAGAGATGTGTTGCTCAGCACAACAATGCAGAGTTATGTGCTTGGTTCTGAATATAAATTAGTCTTTTATACCAAGTCTCTTGTGCTGAACTGACATTTTTCCAAAAAAACCCAAAAAACAACAACCAACCAGAAGAAATCTGTACAGCTCATTCTGTCAGTGGACAGCAGTGATTTTCATAGAGCACTGGCTTTGTGCCTGTATTTCACATGCTTCTTATCACCTCTGCTTTGGAAACAACTGTAGAAATTATATTTACATTTCAGGAGTAATTCTATCTCGGGAGGGGGATCTTCCGTAACTTTTAGATGCACCTTCGATCAGTATTTCATCTGCCTAGTGTGCAGCAGAGTTACTTGGAGCTCTGTGCTGATTAGTGGCCCAGCAACTTCTGGTAATGGCTCCCAGTCTACCACAAGAAACGCTTTGGAGGGCAAGATGTAGGTTTGTTCTTGGTGTACCACTGAGTTGCAATAGCTTCTGATTCTCTGATTCTTTCTGAAAGTATCTATCATACAAATAGCTTGAAAAAACAACACTCATTTGAAATACGTTTTATTATGCCTCTTGATGCAGCGTATGTCCCTTTGGACTGATTACAGCAATTATTCCTAAACAGTTCCATAAATGTGTCTATTTCCAGCACACACTGTAGATACAAAATTGATCCCCAAGGAAACAAAAGTAAACCTTCACTTCTGTTTCATACATGTCTTTCAACATCTGGGAACTCAAGAGGCCTGACTCCCTCTTAATACCAGCACTCTTTAGAGGGATGAAAAAAAGCCCTAAAATGTGCATCAATTACCTTTATACTCGCTATACCCTCCTCTCTGCTGCCTGACATATACAAACTGGCTCTTTGTAAAAGGTGATCAATCTCCAAGTGATGGATTTTTTCCCTGTTTTCACTTGGTTCTCTCAGTTCTTCAATCCTTAAAACTTAATTGCTATGAATAACATTGACACTCTCTTTTTACACAATTGAAAAAAAATGTATTTGATAGGGAATACAAATTCAGTGAAAAAATGCTGGCAATTCACACTAAGACATGGATATTACCTAAATAATTGATATTTGAGATTTTTGTTTCATAATCTAACTTACTTTGTTTCAAAACTGTTATTTCCCCTTTTCTTTTTCTCCTGGCTCTCTGTGAGACTCTCAAGATCCTTCCTTCAGGTTTGTCCTCCTAAATTAAAAAAAAGAGTACATTAACCTCATTAGTTCAGAAGTCTAGTAAAGTAAAAATGGAGACATTCAGGGTTTAACTGTGACTTCACTGACACAGCTCTCTGCTATCTCAAACAAACCTGCAGCTGTCTAATAAAAACAAAGCAAGCCATCAGTGACAAATCACAGCAAACACAGTAAAAATGACGGACAGAAGGACTCTCAACACCCAGTACTCAGCCAGCCAGTCTTGTCTAAGCCAGGGACAGATCACAAAGCCTTCAGCAGGCCTGGCTGAGCCAGAGATAAATAGCACTATCTTTGATATGTTCATGCTTCTAAAATAATCTCAAGGAAAACCTCTCACAGTTTTAGTCTGCTTTTTTCAAATGTGTGATTGCTTTATTAAATATAAAATAGCACTGATCCTTTTTATTTATTTCATTGTTTGCATATTAACAGTTTTGTTAACACCTGAATAGCTGAAGAGTAAGTATTCACTTGGGAGAGCAGATGCAAGAAGGCAAAGAAGGTGTCCCCTGACTTTTGCTAAGATACGGCTATACAGAGAGCTACAAATTCCCTTCTGACAACTCTAGTGTCTTCAGCCTTTTGACAATTCAGCAGTTACAGAGTACTCTCCTTCTCCCTCAAAACTGTGCTCCTCTCAGGAGTGTCACAGTTATTGGGAAGAAAACAAATATTATAGGAAAACAAACATTACAGGAAGGCATTTAAAAAACCAAAAGGTGCTCCAAAGCACATTACACTGCAACACAAAACAAAACCAAATCTTTAGCTATGATTTCCTAAAGGCAAATTACACTAAGAAAAACGAAAGTATTCTCTTCTTAACTGTAATGTAGATTTCTCTGTACATAAATTATTTGTCTATAGTAATTTATTCATGTGCAGAGTAACAAAGTAACAGGTGTTGGGAAATATGTACTCCTATTTTTCTATGCTGAAAACATAGCAAGTCTAGGTTAGTATCATTTTTCTTTAAAATTCTTTTTGTTCTGTTCTTAAAATTCTTTTTGTTCTGTTCTATGAAAAAAAATTTTCACAGAAAGAGTGGTCAGACAGTGGAATAGGCTGCCCAGAGAGGTGGTGGAGCCACCATCCCTGGATGTGTTTAAGGGTCGTTTGGATGAGATGCTGGGGGATATGGTGTAGGGGAGAACTTTGTAGAGTAGGGCGGATGGCTGGACTCGATGATCCCAAGGGTCTTTTCCAACCTGAATGATTCTATGATTCTATGATTCTAAAAAAGGAGGGAAAAGAGACAAAAAACAGCTCTTATGAGTTCATTGTCATAATTACAATTTACTGATGAGGCATAATCAAATTGGTAAGTGAATCCACTACTTATTGTGGCTCTGAGAGTGATGCTGTCACTTCTTTTTGTAGAATGCTAAAGTTACTGACATAGCAATATAAGGCAAAAATCCCACTGAAATACTTGCAGGAATGGGTTTATGATGCATACTAACAGTTTCATCAGGATTCTCTTTCTTCTCCCCATTATCCCTGGATTCTTCTTTGAGAGGTAACTTTGCTTTTCTTTTACGAATGCCTTTGGAATCATCTTCCCCATTACATTCCACACTGGGCTTTTCCTCCTTTGGTTCTCTAGTACAAGAGTAACACAATGACACAAAGCCAATATTACTTCACTTCTCATGTTCATAAAACAAGTAAAAAATGAATAAATCTGAAGGTCAAGTGTTTGTAGGTCCCAGGGTACTATACCAAATGCATTCTTAGAAATACTGCTGAAAATTACATCTGTCAAAAGAATCAATCTGAAAGACACACAATAGCAACTGCAAAGGGAAAGCTGTCAGCTTACACTGAACAAGTTCTGCATGTTTTAAACAGTGTGTCTTTTCTCATGTACCATCAAGTCTCACAAAGAAGTAAACTGTGAAATATTTAGGACTGCAGGGCAGTTTACAGAGAGGAAAAAAGAGGTAATTGTTATTTAATCCAATTGGAGAAAGCTGGTATGTGACTGTACAAATTGCTAAACAAGCAATCAGAACAGAAAATTCTAAAGCAATTAGCTAAAAATGAAGGAAAATGAACAGAGTCATAGATGTTAAAAACTGCCATAATGCAGTAATATGCAATACAGAATGGACATACTAACACAAACCTTCTTTTATGATGAGATGAACTGCACTAGCTAAAAGAAAAGGAACTGAGAAACTACAGTATGCTCGTGTTTTCACTCACTGTCATCTATAACACAGATCTTGCATTTAATTATAATAAACTTACCACACCAACCATCTCATTACTGATTATCTTAATTTCAATGATTATGAAACAGGGTGGGAGTCTGACACTGATTCATGCATCCCATAGAGTGTTTTACCACTTGCATCTGACAGCAGAACACAGCACACTGGACAAAAAAGACTGCCTTCAACACCAGTGTTAGACAAAACCAAACACTGTTAATGCATTTACATGAAAACAGTAAAAAAACATCATAAACCAATGGAGAGTCACCAAGGCATGGCTGCTTAGGATCTCCCTTTGGCCCACCATTAATGTTTTATCCCACCACTTTTATCTCAAGCTGCATTTATGCCAAATTCTTTGTTTCTATGCTTTATAGTAGCACCTACTTGTTTTTTACTTGCTGGGCACATTTCTGGCTGCAAAATTTCCCTTCAGGAACAAATTCTTCTATGGTACCATAGCGGTAACAGTTTTCACAGAAAACAAGTCCATCCATTTTTGCAGTTTCCTTCAACCTTGTGGGTATCCCTGTCTTTTCTGAAAAGGCTGCACAATGAAAAAAGTAACTTCACTTAGGTAGAGGTGATACATTTCCAACCATCCTCAGCAGGCCTTGCCAAGCAAACAGAAAAACAGAAGTCACATCACTCTTGTTAGAATGAAGAACTGGGAGTTAGTGCCTGTATGGGGTCCATATTCCTGACAAACAAGTTGGGTTTTCATATTGCAACACAAGAGGGGAATCCATCTATTTCATGCCCCTGTCATCAGTGGCACATCGACACTGCTTTATGTGGCTACTTGTGGAAGGAGTGAATTTTGTGACAGGCACCACACTGACTGCCCACAGAGTCAAGACTGCATGGAGACCATCACCTCACCTCCTGCTGATATGCCTCATTTTGGACCTGTATATATGGTCATTCATGAAAACGGTTGAGGGGGCAGTTATCTTTCAACAGGTGAATGTATTTCTGGAAGTAAATCACTGACTACATTCTACAGTCTCACAGCAGCAGCTATTGCTCAACCTGAGGTCTACCAGAAGTAAAAAATCACCACTTTGTAACAAAGAAATTTTCAAATACTGAGTTATCCACTAATCCTAAGCTACAATTTTCTCACAAGAGGCGTGTAGCCTAGGAGAGGATGCCGTTTCTTTCACTCACAGGCAAGTATTAAGTACTGTCAAGTTCTCCAGCTTCTAGAGCAGGTCACTGACTTTAGACCCCTCTAAAAGGCAAATTTCAAGTCACAAACTATTTCTTTTGCTTGAGCACTACACTGTCTTTGAAAGTGGAATCAAATGAACTCTTGTGTGCATACTATCTCCACTAGAAGAATATATAATTTATGTGCTACATATACACTCCAGCATCACTGGTGGTTCAAAACAATTATTTCCTCTCACAATGGAGAATTTTAGCAATATTTTTATCTTTTGGGACCAATAAATTACTGAAAGACAGTGTAAGGTAGTAGTAGCATGCTTACTTGGTATGTTTATGTGTCCATAAACACACTTTAATTCAGTAGCAACATTTTAGAGGTTTTTTAGGTTTTCCAGACTGTAGGGGATGAAGTTGTATGCTTTACTGCAGATAGCTGTGATCTCTTTGTCTAAGGAGAGTCTAAGTACCTGTTGTGCTACTATGCTATCACACTGCTGCCACTCTCATCACAGACTTGAATCTTGAATAACTACCATTGCCTTGGAGACAGACCTACAGAACAGAGTAGCTGTGGTCTATCTGAAGCTTCAGACTTTGCAGCTGAGGCCCAAACTACTCTATCACTGGTGTGAAAGTTTCACCTATTCATAAAAGTCACATGACAATTAAGAAACGGTGGGGGAGTAGCAAAGGAAAACTTCCACTGATTTTGCTTATCCTGCTTATACTGATGAGTATTACACCAAAACTTTGAAGTCTGCTTTTCAAAGGACTTACAGAATGCATAGTTTAAAAGAAAATTGATAAAATATCAACAAGGAAAAAGAACTAGGTACTTGTAAGCAATCGCAAAACCAGTTGCGATATTCTCTTTCACACTACTCCATCATAGCTGGAGTCAATGTATCAAGATTTCAGTTAAGTGTATGAAGATTGAAAAGTTGTGGCAGACTGGTGAAGTTCCTGCTGCATAGGAAAGGGGAAATATAAACCTCATCTTTTAAAAAGGATATAAAGAACAATCAGGTAACTACAGGACGGTCAGTCTCACCTCTGTGCCTGACAAGATCATGGAGCAGATCCTCCTGGAAACTATACTCAGGGACATGGAAAATAAGGAGGTGATTGATGACAGCCACCATGGCTTCACTAAAGGTAAATCGTGCCTGACAAATCTGGTGGCCTTCTACAGTGGGGTTACAGCACTGGTGGATAAGTGAAAAGCAACTGATATCATCTACCTGGACTTGTGCAAAGCATCTGACACTGTCCCACACAACATCCTTGTCTCTAAATTGGAGAGACATGGATTTTACAGGTGGACCACTTGGTGGATAAGGAATTGGCTGGATGGTCACACTCAAAGACTTGCAGTCAACAGCTTGATGTCCAAGTGGACAGCAATGACGAGTGCCATTCCTCAGGGGTGGGTGTTGGGACTGGCGCTGTTTAATATCTTTGTTGGTGACATGGACAGTGGGTTGAGTGAACCCTCAGTGAGTCTGCCAACAACACCAAGCTGTGTGGAGCGCTCAAAACGCTGGAGGGAAGGGAGATGCCAGCAGAGAGACCTTGACAGGCTGAAGAGGTGGGCATGTGCAAACCTCATGAAGTTCAACAAGGCCAAGTGCAAGGTCCTGCACATGGGTCAGGGCAATCCCAAGCACAAGTACAGGCTGGGCAGTGAGTGGATTGAGAGCAGTCCTGTGGAGGAGGACTTGGGGGTATTACTGGATGGAAAACTGTGTGTGAGCCAGCAATGTGTGCTCATCGCCCAGAAAGCCAACCGCATCCTGGGCTGCATCAGGAGAAATGTGGCCAGCAGGTTGAGGGAGGGGATTATTCCCCACTACTCCACTCTTGTGAGACTGCACCTGGAGTACTATGCTCAACTCTGGGGCCCCAAAAAGAGGAATAACATGGACCTGCTCGAGCGGGTCCAGAGGAGGGCTGCAAGGATAATCTGGGGGCTGGAGCACCTTCCTTATGAGGTCAGGCTGAGAGAGTTGGGGTTATTCAGCCTGGACAAAAGAAGGCTCCAGGAAGACCTTATAGCAGTCTTCTAATACTTAAAGGGGGCTACAGGAAAGATGGCGAGGGACTCTTTATCAGGGAGTGTAGGGATAGGATAAGGGGTAATGGTTTTAAACTGAAAGAGGGTAGATTTAGATTAGATGTAAGGAAGAAATTCTTTCCTGTGAGGGTGGTGAGACACTGGAACAGGTTTCCCAGAGAAGCTGTGGCTGCCCCCTCCCTGGAAGTGTTCAAGGTCAGGTTGTTCAGGGCTTTGAGCAACCCTGTCTAGTGGAAGGTGTCCCTGCCCATGGCAGGGGTGTTGGAAATGGATGATCCTTAAGGTCCCTTCCAACCCAAACCATTCTATGATGCTATGATTCTCTGACTCTATGATTTTCAGAATTTATGACCATGTAAACAAACTTTCCTTGAACTAAAAAGGTGCTTCCTTACATCAGTATTTTAAATCCAGGAAAGACCTTATTTGGTAGACAGATACTACAACTATTAGAATTTTATAATTCAAGATAAATTTAAATGGTTACTACATCCTAATTTTACTACCGTTAAGAAAACATAGTCAGCAGGAGTAAGGCAACAGTGCAGACATACATTGACATTGGTGGTAGCAGCTGATCAACAGCCACTGTCATGTGAAGGCATTTTACAGTGAACGGCACTTCACTCACAAATGAACTGTAGGTGGTTAGTAAAGTCTGTGGGCAGTCTGGAGAACCAGCTCAACAAAAATAACATCTAAAAAATTCTCCAAAATTTCAAGTAAAAAATGGACTATTTTTCAAATTAAATAGCAGGAAAATACTGATTCTAAACTTAGAAAAAATTACTGTTAGAAGAAAATGTGACTGCAATTGAACTTCAGATGTTTAACAGTGGAATTATTTCCTTTTAACTTAAAATGCATTTATTTTCATACTTATTCATGCCCCAAGAAACAAGTAACAACATCAAAGATACTCTGTGCATTAAGGCAAGTAAGGTGGTTTTTTTTTTTATTTTGGGGGGCAATCTTTAAGAAAAATTGATATATTAAACAAAATACAGTCTACCACAGAAAATGTTTACCACCTCTTAACTGACCTTCTTGAGCAGTTGGAACCATCCAGGTTGTGGTAGCAGTTGCCTTTTTAACACTTTCCATCTCAGTTTCATCTGTAATCACTTCCAGGGCCCCAAATTCATTCACTCTAAACTGTAAGACAAAACAAATGGCATATAGTAAAAATTTACTAATACTCTCTCATGGAGTCTTCTTGTATACACCAAGATAGTTTTTACATGGTGTCCTCACCACATTATCTAATTTCTACGTATTTCTGCTTATCCCCAAGAAATTGGCAACAAGCCTTTCTTGTTTCTATCAAGCAAAATGAAACTCATTTTGTTATCTCAAAACACAGATTTGCAATACATACTGATACAGATGCATCCACATGCAGACCGACATCTAACTTACAGACAAGAATCAAAAAATCGTAATAGAAATTCATGGGAAAATCTCCAAACTGTATGCTTTTCGTTGCCAGCAAGAGGAAAAGGAAACGTCAAATACAAGTGCTTCACAGAGTACAGAAATTTCAGCATCCTCCAAAAACACAGTACCTCTCCACTGTAGAGTGCACATAAACAAACATCTCAAGGCAGTTTATGAGCTGTTTAATTACATGCTGAACGTGATATTGCTGTCAGCCAGAAGCAAGACTCAACAATACCCCACATGCTGTGCTTACACAGGAGCACCGCGAGTTATATCCATCCTGCTGCCAGCAGAAAAGCGTCTTCCAAATGCTGTAATGATTACAGCACTACCAGATGAAAATAAACTTCAGCTTCCCAGTCACTATTTGGTTTTCAGGCCTAGCTGGTTACATGGGTTGAACTCAAGGCAGCATTTTGTCCATGACAGTCTGCTCCGAAGGGGTGTAACTCTCGGGGCTTTGTCACAGAGGACACGTCTCTAACTGTGAAGTTCTCTCACCAACGGACATCAACAGGAAAAATTATGCCTGAGAGTCTTTCAAAGCCCCCCAGCACCCACCTGAGAGAATATTCCTTCAGGGCAGTAGCATGAAGCCTATTTCTGTTTCTCTTGTCAGGCAACTTTGCCTTGGGAAAATGAGAAGGGGACCAATTGCCTGGCACTACACTGATCTTCTCTATGCCTCCAGAGGCTGCAGGATGAATCACTCCCACTCACTTTGGAACCAGCTATGGTATAGTACCAAAACCAAGCCATCCTAACTGAAAGCAAAGGTGAGCCCCCTGACATACATACAACAACAGTGTGCCTTCACTGATACAGTCCATCCAGTCTCAGCATTTGCAAAGAGCCACCAGATCCTAAGGAATGCGAGCAGCTCAGAAATAATAAGCTGACGGGAGGGAGAGGAAGAAGAGGAGAACCTCACACAGTCGTATGACTTCTGGACCCCAGATTTTTACTTGTGACTAGCCACACCCACAACAGATACGCAGCGTGGACAAACTGCTGATAAATCCGTCTTGGACTGAAAGACCAGGAGTTCAGCTTTGAAAGGCAACCAAATGCAGTAACATCACCCGCTCACACTTCAGTTTGGGGACAGACATTCATGCTGTTCCAGCCAAAGAAAAGCAGTGGAGTTACCATTCAGAAGAGGATCCTTGCATCTTATGTGCCCAGCCTGGTTCCTATTTTGGTTAAGCTCATTTTTGCTATGTGTGCTTTGCTGCCAAGAGCTCTAACTCTGCAACAGCTGGCTCAGCAAGCAGGTCATGATCACAGACTAAAAGACAGTGCTGCAGCCCACCAACCAACAGACAGATCACAGAGAGGTTACTGACCAACTTCTGGAAACACTCTCCTGTACCTTCATACAGTATCAGTTGGAACATCCACACACCAATGGAATTTCTGAACAGTTCAATTAATACCTAGGAGTCTTCTGCAATATCCAACTGATGTTCAGCCCTGACACTATACATATGTTCTTCCTTCACCAGGGCTTCCTGGGGTATGCAAGGATGTCACCCTACCTAGTGCAGCAGACTGCCAGCTCTTCTGGCTGACTGACAGGTATCAAACAATGAAAGACAGATGACTGCAGCAAAGCTGCTCCCAGCTACCCTTTCACTGAAGGCTGTTCATGGCAACCAGAGCCAAACCATTAAGGAAGCAGCTCTTCCGCAGCTGGGCCACCACACCAAGATGGGCTCAGCGTTGGACAGTAACCACTCGCTATTTGCCTTAGCGGGCAGGAGGGCGCAACAACGCTACCAGGCCGCTGCCTCCTCTGACCTCTGTATCTCCTGGTTTTGGCAGCAGCCTCCCCTTTGTCAGTGTCAGAGGCCCCCAACTCCTGTTCCAACTCAAACTTGAAGCAGGTAGGCCTGTTTCTGCTCACTGCTTCCCCAGCTATAGCTTCAGTGTTACTGTGCATGCTGAGCTCTCCATAGCTAACTGGAAAAATGCCTCAGACCTGGGGAGTTGTACTCTGGTTTTAATTGGGGAGGAAAAGCAACAAAAAACTTGTGACAGAGGTTAACTGCTTAAAAATGGGATAAATAGATGTACAGAGCAGCATGCTACATAAAGCCATCACAGGATAAGAACTGCCAGAGCAATGTGCCAGCTAGTGTCTACTATTGGAAGCATGACAAAAAAGGATCTAGATTAATGGTGGGTTATGTGTCTATGAAAAAATTCAACACTTTTGTAAGCTTCTTCTACTTATAAAGTAGGTGACAAAAAAAACTAAAGGTAAAGGTTCTGTCATAATATTCCCTCTAGTTTTGGTGATCCAAGCTAAAATATAGTAAAAGCATTCTTCCCATATACTTCCCTAGGTGTCTTGACAGTCTGGAAGTTTGCAGCAAGTGATACAGAGGGAAGGAAAAAGTGCCATTGAGCTAACTTCTGAGGATGGACCCACAGCTTTCTGAGAAGTAAAAATTTAACTCACAAAACTCTTTCAGTAATATATAAATTTGCATTGGATGAAGGGATTTTCCATAAACCTGCCTTCATTAAAGTAAACAGTAAAATTCCCATTAATGGAAACAAAGTCAGGCCATTATCAAATACTTTTAAAATAATCTCACAAAGAAGCCTGCTTTTTGCCACTTCAGTGTTTGAAAGAGAATAAATTATAAAGCTTGCTGGGTGTGTATTTAATCCACTTGACTTTTGTCAAATGTCTATTTGCAAATTTTAAGTAACCTCTTAGAAGATAATTCTCTATCCCATCCAGTAGAGCCAATCATCTTAAAAGAGCAGAAGGCAAAGAAGAGAAAGAAACCTCAACAGCTTTCATGAGCAAATCCACTGTAAGATAAACATGAATTAATATACCATTTGGGTAGAAAATTTAACTTTCAAACTTTCATGTACAGGTGAGCAACAAGAGCAAAAATACACATTTTCAAGTTACTGCAGTCCTTTTAACACAAATATAAAATAAACTGAGCTGGTAGGATGAGTTCAACTGTTGGTGGGTAAGTATATAACACAGAACTTACTTAGCTGCCTTTTTTAGCAGTTTCCACAAGGATCAATAGAGAATTAAACAGCAGCTTCCATCTAAACATCATTACAGATTCCTTCCACTCGGAGCCAAGATACATTTTACACACTCCCAGGAAACGATGCCCTGATATATCAGGATTTCATTTTATATGACCGTTAATTTAATCCCCAGGAATATTTTAATATTAATTCAACAAATAAAGAACACATTGAGGGAAATGAAGACTTAAATAAATAATAATCAAACATAAATACTTTCTGAACCATTTTTGTCTGTCTACATGCTAAATTCTTCTACAGGGATCAAAACTACTATCAATAAACATTTTTTTAAAAATTAAAATTGCATTAAAATTTACACAGGACTGTCACAAGTACTGTAAGTCACTGACATGAAGCCTTTGCTTACTGCAGGCAATAGTGTCATACAAAGTATTTCATAAATGTTTGAGCTGCAATGGAGAAGCGGATAGATTTTCTGTTACTAGTGCCTCTACTGAAAGTCCATTCCTGAATGTCTGTCTTGAGAAACCTTCTTCTAACTTTTCATTTACATCTATTCATAGTCAGTTTATACCCATCTGTTCTCAACCCAACATTACCCTGCGAATTACACAGCTCTAGTAGGCCAGCACAAGGAATTATGTACCCCCAAACTTGATTTTATTAGGTGAAGCACAAGATCCTTCTGTTCTTATGAAAATGGTACTCCTACTCCAACAGCCCATCATTCTTTGCTCACCATGTGCTGGGGTCAACCATGGAAATTCACTTTTTCTCAGTGAACATGACTAAGCATAACACTGCAGGTGGACTTCTGCTGTCCCTCCTCCAGTGGCTTTAGGACCTTTCCATTTCTAATGGAAGTTCTTTGCCTTATCATGCAGGCTGGAAGGCACTCTAGTTTTATGTGGGGGGAATTATATGTCAGAAGGGCTTTCAGTTCTATTTCTCCACATTTCACAAAAATACTCTGTGTATTTGTCACTGTGGGATAAAAATAAATTTGCAAACAATACAAAATGTCTACCGTGTTGCAGATTAATTCTTAGAAACTCAAACTTGTTGCGAAGAAATATATACAACCTAGTTTCAAATTAAGTTCCCACTGTAGACTGTGTTTAACTGAGAGCAATAAAGATCAGACTATCTTCATTTGTTGTTACTTGTGCCTTTTAAGTGTACATGATCTCATCAGTACCCACAGAGATCAAACCAGAATAAAAGCTGCTATTGTTTCATGCAAGGTGAAAATATTGTTTGGGAGAACAGGCAGAGAAAAAAAAAGAATAACTGAAGTGTAAAGGACAAAAAAGAAGAAAAAACCCCACACATCTTAACACACAGCTTTAAAATAAATTAGAAGAAACAGACAACACTACCATCTACTGGGCAAGATAAGGACAAAGATTTCATTGCAATTAAGACAATTGTTGCTACATTCTGAAAGTAACTTCAGGAACAAAGCCTATCTTGACCCCACAACAGTGTGATTGTGGACTAGCTCAGAAGAAACCTGCAAAATTTATGTTATTCAAAATAAAAGGAAATTGAGTAAACTGCTCTTTATGCCTATGAAGTAACTAAACTTAAAGTAGCAGAGTTATACAACAGTCTGTCAAGAGGACAGACACCTGGGACTCCAGAGATACAAGCCAAAGAACTACACTCAGTGCTCTGGTTAGCACACAGTTATCACAATTCTTGATTTTAATCAGTGTTTAATCAGTGATTTCAGCGGGACTGCTCAGATATATCAGAGCCTTTCTGGCATCTTATAGCATCTCCTCTCTTTAAAGCAAAGGAATTGCTTATAGACTTTGGATTGTCCAACCACATCCTGCTACGCGCCAAACTATTTTTTACGTATTATTTAAGTTGAATAAGTTAGTAAATGCCAGAACTTGTCCATTCAACCATTCTCCTCTTCTGTGTGTGTGAGATACAGTCTCTACATGCACAATCACATACTACTTTTTCCACAGAACCCCTGCCCCAGGCAGGGGCTGGATAGCATTCAGAAAATGAGGCAGCTGTTGGGTATTTTTATACTCTTTCTTCAAGCGGTAAAGTCAGTCTTATTTACACAGTTTGAAAGTAGAATTACTGTTTATTTTCTTTAAAAAATCCCACCGAAATAACAAAGAGCATGTATCTAAAAAAGCTTTAGGCACTCTAGCAATTACTGTTACAATGCAGTGCAAAGTAATTCCTGAAACAAAACCTCTGTTCTCAGCCACTCACAAAAGAAAATAAAAATATCTCTTTCTAGCTCTTCATTCTTCTGACTACTCTGCTCCCAGTTTATTTCAAAGTACTCAGTAAGCATGTGACCCCTGACACTTGCCCGGTCACAAAATTTTGACTCTTTCAGGGATGCAGAAGGTTAGGGGAACACGTCCCTGCACCTGACTAATCCCTTTCTTTAATGACAAGAAGCGATCCCACCATGCTCTGCAAGTACGGCAAAGACAAACAACTTAAGCAGGATCCCAGGCTATTTAGGGCTCCCTAAATCATAATCAGCAGAGATTAAATTCCACCCACAACCAAGGGGCAGGGCCAGACACACCACACCCCACACCCCCCCCACTGAAATGATGCTGTCTGCAAGGAAGTCAAGCACTTCAAGCAACTTCAATTGATTTTAAGATGCTTCAGTAACACTGCAATAGGCTAATCGTGAAGTAACGAAGAAGAGAGAACAATCTGCGTCCAAAAGGAAATGTTTTTCCTATCTGAGTAGACACAAACAGGAAAGGATTACTATCAAATTACAACCTTTCAAAAAAAAAAAAAAAAAAGGAAAAAAAAAGGAACATTCTTTCATGACTTCTAGACTGAAAGCTGAGGTATCATCAGAAAACATATATACCTTTAGCGAGAGAGACTGACATTTCCCCAGCAAACTGGTGATACCTCAGTCTTGTCTGCAGTAATGTTTATCTACTTTATTCTTAGGCACTCCTCAGGCTCTTTCAATCCCCTCCCTCTGGCCTGAGTGTTCAAGAATGATCTTAGTACCACAGGGCTTCTCAATTATTTCTCTCCACTGCAAACTCAGTCTGCCTTATTATCTCCACTTGAGTAGGAAATTGCAGCTAAACAGACTTTCTTAAAGTGACACATAAATCAGCGACAGAGCCAGAAGTCAAGGCCTGCCAAGATGACGCTTATTGATCCAGAAGCTGACCTACAAAGCAACCCTGGCTTCGAATTATTTCGGCCAGAATACTTCTAAATACCAAACACTAATGTCTCATGGGGAACCCAAGCAAGTGACAAATAAAAAATGAATGGCTACCTGCCAAAGTTTTGGTTCCAGTGAGTTGTTCAGAACCGCGCAGGGAGGCTGTGGTAGAAGCAAGTGCAGCACTAAGCTTTCCTGTGTGGGATTTACCACCTGCATTAATCATGAAACTATTCCTTTTCCTTCCTGAAATCCTGTGTCCAATTATTTACAAGTCTAACAGCATCTACAGCAAACGACACAGTAGATTTTGCGGTAAAATAGCATGGGATCACTTAAGTGAAGACGCTACCATGACTACACATGAGGAAGCCCAATTAAAGATCCAAAGACAAACCTAAACCAAGTATTTCTTGGCTTTGGAGTTTTAGCAGTTTCAATAGTGAAATTTCCTTTTTGGTCTTTCTTTTTTAAAATAAAGTAAAATCATTTTATGACAATGCAAAGTTTTAATAGGAAATCTATGGTGATGAAGCACAGCATGACTAGTTTATTACATGAGATTGTAACAGAAGAAAGTTACTTTCACATGGAAAAGACCAGGCCACTCAGAACATATGCTGTGGCTCACATGTGGTCAGAGAAAGTCTATTTTGCTTTGCTTTCTCGTCCCTGTACCAGCTTCCCTAAAATGAATCTATCTTCTCTCTGGAATAACGCCTTCCTGGTGCAGGCAGTGATTTCACCAGTTCCTAGTAGTCGATGCTTCCCATGGACACTCTCAGAGACTCTCCCCTGAGGGACAAATGCCTCCCCAGATTCAAAGCGCAGCACATGCCACTGTGTGAGGACAGGAACAGCTTCGCACTAAAAAAGCACTGTACTTAGTTATCGAGGGAAACAAAACCAGTATTTCTGACATATAACCATGCGAGAAAAAAGTTGTTTTCAAATATTAATTATCTCAAGCAAGCCTGAACACAATTTCAGAACGAGGAGGTGGAAGGATGCACTTTACTGCCTTGAGTTGCTGCACCTATGCATCCAGAAACACAACATGATGAAGCACTGTTACCTTCTTTACAGCGTGGCTGGAAATACCAAGCATGACTGACCATTATTCCACCATTCATGTTCCACTATTGTAGTTGGTTTCCTACAATATTAGCCGCCCAACTTTATTTATAGGTTAATTTCTCCATCATCAAATTTATTTATATTTTCTTTTCTGTTCAAGCACAATATGCAAGCTGAAAATAATGACCAAAATTCTGTCCATGTAGTATATAACACCTCACTTTCCCAACACAAGCACTAGAAAACTCATTACGAAGTACTTCATAAACTTCTGTCACTGCAGTAGGAAGTGACTGTAAATTATTACAGCTTTTCCAATTTAATGAGTACATTTAAATCTTGAAGTGATGGTGCTACTGTCTGCACTCAGCACAGAGATTTTAAAAAAAAAAGAAAAAAAAAGAAGAGTATTTCACATTTACATTCATAACATGCAGAGTAACTGGTAAGCACTGATGTTTTTCAGATGAGCATACATTACTTAGCCTGCCACATGAAGGCATTCTGTAATTTGTAAACTATTTTAAACTCTACTGGAATTTAGTTTTCTGTTTTATTTAAACATCTTGAAAGAACTAATAAACAATGTTAAAATTTTTGTTCTCAGTCTTCAGTGTATCATACTAAACAATTTTTAATTCTCCCTATCCCCTGTATAATTTGAAATTCTAGCGTTTTCCACAACCACTCACTATTTATCTGTCACCCAGTATGCTCAAGGCAGTGTTCAAGAAGTATTAATTATTTTATGACTATTTTTGCTAGAGAGTTTTAACAAAATCTGTATGAGAATGTATTTCCACCACCTTCTCCAACTACGGGTGACAAAAATCTAACAATTAACACTGCTCAAATTCATAGTGAAAGAACATTTTCAGCATCTTACCAGTGTGAAAACAGATGTAGACATTAGAGACCATGGCACGGCTGAGAACAGAGGCTTGGTATCTGACTGGCCTCCCTTGTTTTCATTAGACTGGGAGGTGACTCCCCCTGCATGCAGCCTATCTCTTATCTCATATCTACCTCATATCTCATATCTATATCATATATATATCATACCTCATATCTCATATCTACCTATGTCTGGTAGGCATGAAACTGCCCAGAGGACTTTGTAACAAAGAGAAATACAACTTCCCATTTCTGATTTAGTTGTTCTTCTGTATCATAAAGAAAGGTAAATTTAAGCAATGATACGAAAATATTGAGA
Source organism: Athene noctua (assembly GCF_965140245.1). Classification (NCBI taxonomy): domain Eukaryota; kingdom Metazoa; phylum Chordata; class Aves; order Strigiformes; family Strigidae; genus Athene; species Athene noctua. The sequence continues at coordinate 62,803,841 of NC_134037.1, read as the reverse complement.
AAAGTTATTTGTAAATGTTTCAAGCATTTTACACTACTTACAATAGTTTTTTACCAGCTTTTATTCATAGAGGAACTTATATTCACAAAAATGAAGTGGTTCTGAAAAAGAATGGCTGCTCAGTTATACTTAGCTGATAATCTGAGGAGGCTGGATATTAATATAGCACACAAGAAAAGAGATTTCTTAAAAAGCGCATATGTAAAAATAAACATGAAACTTCAGCATGCAAGCAGTAAAGACAAGCAAATGCCATATGAGTTACATGACTGAAAATCAGGACTTCAAGTAGGTAACTCCACAAAACTTCTCTATTAAAAAGCAGCATTTCAACATTTTGGTATATGTTTAACTTAAGGCATGCTCATACAATACAGTTCACCAAATCTGAGTGTTCAAAGACAATCTTCCCCAATGTTTCATGAAAAGACTAAATGTGAGAATATAAGCAATAAATTGTCTGCAATAAATAGTTCAGCTATTGCTCATTATTTATTATAAAAAACCCAGGCACTCTATTACCAAGCTATAAAAATAGAATCTTTGGATTTGTGCTTCTTACTACTATAGTGTTTTCACTGGATTTTTCAACTGTATTTCAACGTAAATGCACGGCAATGGTTTGATATCTTTAGTGGAACTAGTCTATTATCATTTTTGAAAGACACATGAAAGTTTACAAGAAGTAACTGCTATGTAAGGCCATTTTCTTTAGATTCAGGACACGGTATTAAAATACTCTGTTATCCGGACAAGTCAGGTAAACTATCTACATTAATACTATTCTGAGAATTCCACAAAGAGCATAACATATCTTCCACAATCACATTTACAGTTTCAAGGGATTAGTCACCCTTTTAAGCATCGGTATGTAGAAGCAGCCCTGAAAAAATAGTTGTTACAATTATCTCAAGAGCTTTAAAATCCTTACTATTCTAACAGCTCAAACTGGTTTGGTACCTATATAAATGCCTAGTCTTTCACATAGTCTTGACATTCCCTGGTCCAGTGATCTCCTCAGACTAATTCTGCATTGTTATAAAATATTCTTTCAGTCAGGCTTCTGTATTTAAAAAAAAAAAGCAACAAAAAAGACCAGAATAAGCTGCCTGATCAATTCTCTCTGTATCTTTCATCAATCTGGGTACATTACCATTGCACCTCTGTCTGTGTCTTTCCTAATGAATGCATGGACCAAAGAAATAATCTCTGTCAAAAAATCAAATACTTGTTTGCTTCCAAATAAAAAAAAAACCACCAACCACAAAACTAAAAAACCCCAGAAGAGAAACCTTAAGATGAAGCTCATGCTTTCTTGAACAGGACATAAAGAATCTTCTTACATGATTTTTTGAAGTTATCCTCAGCTACACTTCCCAGTCCCTTCCCTCTCTTCGCATGGAAGCTTTTCTATTCCTCTACTAATGACCCAACCTTTGCTTTGGTTTTGTTTCTGTTGACATAGGGTAACCAGAACTGAACAAAGCACGTGCCAGTGATTTATATGATATTATTATATTTCACTGCATTGCTCCCTTCTGTATTCCTTAAACATTTCAATATCGTGTTTTCCTTTCATACAGTGTTGCTTATTAAAATTGAAAGGAATTTTAAAAGCCTGGATTTTTTTAGAAAAATACAGAACTGGTAAGGGATGTAGAAGCTGATAATAGCTTTGGCAGCAGCAACCATGAGATGGTGAAGTCTGAGATTCTGCAAGAAGCAAGCAAAATAAATACTGAAACAGCAGCACCGGACTTCAGGAGAGGCAGATTTTGGCTTGTTCAGAGATCTGCTTGGCAGGATTATACAAGAGACTGCTTTAAAGGGTGAATAGGCCCAGGAAACCTGAGTATCTCTCCAGGGACTTCACACCAGGAGAATGATGCATGCCAGTGTGCAAGAAGTTAAGAAAATGTGGATGAAGGCCAATATGAATGAACTAGGGACTCCTGACTTAGTTCAAATGGAAAAGGAAGTAAGCAGAAGGTGAACCAGGGGAAATGTTACATTGAGAAGGTATATGGTGATGTTGCTGTAGTGTACAATGATGGAATGAGAAAACCAAAAGCTCAGCTGGAAACTAGTAAAGGCAACAAGAAAGGCTTCTATACGTGTACAGGCAGCAAAAGCAAATTACCAAATTGGAGGGAGTGGCTGATAATGAAAGGGAGGGTTGCTATTCAGAAAGACCTCGACATGCTGAAGAAATGGGCTAACAAGATCTCATGAAGGTCTACAAAATCATATGCAAGGCCCCGCACCTGGGACAGAACAGCTGTGTGCACAAGCACAGCCCTGGGGCTGACTATTGGAAAACAGCTTTTCAGAAGATGACCTAGAAGAAGAGTTGAACATGAGTCAGCAATGTGCCCTGGCAGCAAAGGCAGCCATGAGCTTCCAGGGCTGCTTTAGCAAGAGGGGAACCAGCAGGTTGAGGAAACTGATTATTCCCCTCTATTTAAACTGATGAGACCATATGTGGACTACTGTGTCCAGTACAAGAAAGACACTGACATACTGGAGCAAGTCCAGTGGACGTCCACCAGAACAAGTAGGGGCTGTAGCAGATGGATGACATGCAACGAGAAGATGAACAAACTTGTTTGCTCAGTCTTAAGATCAGAAGAAGAGATTTTACTGCTTTCTTCCAGGAGGACGTAGAGGGGATGGAGCCAGGTTCTCAGATGTGCACAGTAGAAGGACAAGAAGCAACAAGCACCAGCTGCAAAAGGGGAAATTCCAATGAAGTGTCCGTAAATGCAAAAAATCACTGTGAGGGTGGTCAAATGCTTAACAGGTTGTCAGCAGAGACTGTGGTATCTCCAACCCTGGAAAAAAACAAATCCATACTGGACAAGGCCCTGAGCCACCTCATCTACATTGGCCTGAGGTCTGGGGTGCTCAGAGGTGGTATTCTGAGGTCCTTTCCAAAGAAAATTATTCTGTGAGTCTCTTCTATGGTTCTGTGATTTAGAACAAAAAACCAAAGAAAACCGAAAATAAACCACAAAACACTTGCAAAACGTATGCCCTGAATTTCATGCATTATTTGGCTCTTTACTTCAACAACAGACATTGTATCAGGCATCAGCCATAAAGTTCTTTCAAAAAACACACATTTTCTTCTGAGATTCTTTTTTAAAAAATAAACTATGAGAAAACCTCATCAGTGTTATTCTAAGTGGAATGATATGAAAATATTGATTATAATCAACAGGAAATAGGTGCAAGAAAATCTCTAATATCGAAACTGTATTTTTAGCTAACACAGCAGAGGACATCTGATGACACAGTAAAAAATATCAGATAAATAAAAAAATACATAAAATACTCTGAAAACAAAGTAAAATTGTAATGATTTACTTCAGTAAATACATCCAGTGTGAAAAATGTAATTAAAAGTACTATTCCAATATAATTCAAATTTCTAAACTATACCAAGCTCAGAAGCACTCACAATTAATAAATTTTTCTAGGCACCTACATGACAAAAGCATAATAAAAATAAACCATTTTTATAAATAAAAAAGAACTAAGAATATGAGGCTGTGAGCATCATTGACAGTGTAAAGATTCTTAGTGATACGGTAATATAATGCTCTAAATGGACTGAATTTTCACACTTAACTTTTGAGATTTCTTTTGGATTTTGTGCACTTGATTGCTTCTGTCTATATAGTGAGGCAGTGCTAATTTATGCCTTCCTACGGGGATGACAGCTGTCTGTGCCAGCACCAGAAACTGAATCAAGAAACTCCAGAGCTAAAAGTTAACAGGCTACAGTCTCTTAACTAAGAGTTGCAGATTCATGGTTTATTCATAAAAGCAGATACCTACACACCAGCTTGTGAAATGCATTCTTTCAGCATTTAACATTTTTATTTCACTTATTAAAAAAATTACGTATCTTACCTTTAGGTCACTTCCTGGCAAAGTACCTATGCCATCCTTCCAGTCCATAGCACTAAATACATCAAACTCTTGACCATTTCCACTAGAAGCAGATTCATTCATGATGCATGTACTAAAAAAAAAATTAAAAAAATAAATAAAAAGATTTTATCTGAAAATGCTAGAAGTGGTTTAATGCTTGTATCACCAGACATTTCTTCAAATGCACTTCACAGACTAGTATCAAATGCTTCCCTCAGCACACTAGCAATGTGGACAGCTGATGACAATGCTGGTAATATACACTAATATACCAATATACACTAGTAAAAGCAAGGAAAAACCTTAAAAAATAATACCTGTTTTATACACTAGGAGGCTAGTAATGAGGCTGTATTGGAGAGAAATTAAAAACTTCAAACTGCAAATAAACTGACATGAAGTACACCTAGGAAAAACGTTTGTTCTGGGGAAGGCAGAACATGAGTGCATGCCTATAATAAATATGTTTAAGTGCTGTTTTTTCTTACTATTGGATAACATGCTGATGTTAATTTGAAACTGTCTTTCATTTGCATAGTCTGACTCAGGACACCCAAATATTCCTTGTCTGTTTCCACTCAGTTTCACTAAATTTTGATTTGCATTTGTAAAATTTATTTACATGTCGAGCAGCACATATGCACCAGAGAAAACTACTACTTTGCAAGACCGTATTTTACTGGATCCTTCTGTTTCAGAACAGTGAAAGGAGAAGAGAGAATACCTATCTTCAGAAATAGTGGTTTCGGACATTCTCTTCTGTGACAAGAGTTTATCCCAAAGAATCTGCACAAGCAACAGAAGTATGTAACAGTTGCCACTGACCCCTGGCTTGGGCCCACTGCTTGTCACTGCCACAAAGACAGCATCAGTTGCACTGAACTGCAAATGTTTCTAGCAGCCAGCTGTGACTACTCCTTTCCACTTCTTACAAACCCAACAATCTTTAAATCTGGAGCCTGGCACCAAATTTACTATTTGTTCAATGTGAAATCTGACTCATTAATTCTCTTTCTGAAGAACTTCTACGCTATGTCTAGCAGCTGAAATAATTTGCGGCAAATTAGCCCTGTCTTTGGTTTGTGAACTATTAGCAAAAGCTCACCCCTGTTCAAAGTTACACTTTCCGAACTTTTTAACAAACACCTTCTAAGCCTCATACTCCATCTGCAGACTGCAAACTTCTGCTGCAAGTATCAGCACATTTGAAATTCAAACAGGTTGTGAGAGAGCTTCCTCAATGCTTGACCTTGTTTTCTAAAAATCTAATTTCTAACTTAGGTCTCACTGCCAAAATCTGCAAATATCTATTAATACTCTCTGGAAATATGGAATTTCCACAAAAAACATTGAGTAGGATTTGTTCACTCACAGAAAAAGATGGAAAATGAGCAGAAAAACTTAGGTTGTCTAGAAGCACTTTAATGAAAGTCTGAGGAGAAAAATGCTTAGCTAGTTAACTCTGTTGTGTGAAAAATAATCAAATTTACATTTGTTTCATCAGAAAATTTGTATCAATCACTGTAACAGCACCACTACAGACAGATACTACTTTGGTTTTGGGTCTGCAGTGTGAACTCCCTTAGATTTCTCCTTGGCTTTCTCCTCATTTCTAGCAGAATTCTTTAAAACCCCTGAGCAATATCTTACTCCACGAGTACTTTCATTAACACTACAGCCACCACACAATATCAACAGGATAACAGGAGCTGGACCTCAGTCAGTAACCACTTCTTAGGATGAAAGGTTCTGCATTCCTCTTCATTTCATATGATGGGTAGGGTTCACAGAAGGCTCTTCGAGAAAAATTCACATATTTCACATGGCAAGTTTAAAGCAAGAAGAACCACAGGATTTAATGTGTCTTCTCCACCCCTAATTTCAGTAATCCTCTATGAGAAAGTATCAGAAACTGTACCAGCAATGCCGAAAATTCATTTAAAAATATGTCAATGAATCTAAACAAATTCAGTGCAAACTGAGAATTCTTCAAAGCCACACACTTTATCTTTTAAAGTAGCTCCCAGGCAAAATCTACCACCCCATCTCAGGGCAGCTCCTGAAACACAGCTTGGACCATCTCTGATCTGCAAGCCTGGTGCATCGCAGAGCCCAAGCCCACGAACCGTCCAGCCTTCCACACCACAGCAGAACAACTCCAGCAGGCTTCCTCCAAACTGAACTGCAGCATGCTGGCAGAGGCACAGGCCTTCTCTCAAGAACACAAGATCCGAACTGCTAAGGAGTAGATGAAAAATCAGATCTATCCAGAAACCTGTGAAATTTTAAGGACATGAAACATGATGGTTTGAGCACATTGATGTAATGAGCTCCCTGAGATTAGCCTGGCTAAGCAAACACAAAGCTGTGTTCTGTATTAAGTGAAGTTTCTAACTAATCTTAAATTACCACCCTATTTAGAGGACACTTCACTCAACCTTCCTGTGGTTTATTTATTACAGAAACCATTTTCCAATGGTTTCTGCAGAAGGCATGACAGAAGATGGGACGAGACTTGGCAGGCTGTGGGGAAACTCTTCCTTGCAGCAGACACTGTCCCATGAAGCAAGGAGCAGTGGGGCAGCCGCTCCATCAGATGCTGGCATCTCCAATACTGCCACTGTCCTTACAGACATACTTTGTAACAGAAACAGTTGGAAAAAAATGACAAAAGGGAAAAAAATCTTAGAGCCTAACCTACTTCGGCAGGATGTAAGCCGTGGAAGTAAAAAAATAAAATTAGTAAAAATTGGTAACAGAAATGTTCAGGGCATCTCTCTCTCATGAAAAGATACAAACTTTAGCTTAATTACACTTAACAAAGTTTTCTCAGGTAACAATCAGCAATAATGATACATTCTATTGTTTGATAAGGTATTCATTATTGTCTTCCTTCTAAGGAAAGGCACAACCTGTACTTTCACATTCTATAGCCTTCAGAACGGTTCTTAGTGGGCATGAAAAGGTCACAGACCAATGCAGATAGAAATGAATTTACCAAAAGGAATTATATTTAACAAAATACCCGTTTCCAGTTTTGCTGAGTTTGAACAGATGAAAGATAGGACTATATACCTCCATAATGATAATAAGGAGGGAGATGGAGACCAATTAAATTGTTACAGCAATGAGATCCCAAAAAAGGATTAAATCATTGCAATATATACATCTAAATCACAGAACAAAGAAAACTACAGAATGTCTTATCTACTTATTTTCATTTTCGTTTTTAAAGCTCTGATGTAATTCTTTGAACTAGTGTAACTCCTTCCATAATGATTTCATTTGCTTTCATTACTGTTGATACACTTCCAGAAAAGTAGTAAAAATACTAGATGAATAAGGGACAAAGTGATTACAGTACTGTCCCTATGCCTGTTACTGAACGCCATCTGATGTGAAGGAAAGGACGTAATAGTAAGAACTTGGAACAGTCATCTTCCAAAAGCATCTCCAAAATCCACTACTAGGGATATAACTGTAGCTTAGCCTTCACAGCCATAAACTGTAACATTTATAGAGTGTGCTGCATGTTAATATTTCAACATTAACTTTGTTTTAGACCTACGTAATAAATTAATTAAAATAAGCAAGCATATAAAATAAGATTACACACATCCTTTAGAAAAACCTCCATTTTCACCAACTAGTTCAAAAATAAATGAGTACCTCACAGAGGAGATACTTAATAACAGCACTAAAAATGAGATATTTTCATCTGGTGAAAGACTTTCTAAAGATGTAAAGCAAAGAAACAGGAGAGAATATGCCAATTAGACTTACAAGCAGTTTTTGAAATAATTACAGGGTTATGTACTGAATACATCAAAACGTAGTAATAGGATTCTTTCTTTCAGTCAGTGCTTCAAAAAACTACCTGATACCTACCCAAACTTTGAAAATCTAAGATACCACCTGTGAAATGTCCATATTGATTTCTAATCAGCGGTGCCAACCTAATACCAGGTGACTGGGCAGAAGAAAGAGGAGGTATGCCAGACCGGCATGACCTGTCTACGAAAGTGTGTCTTTTCTTTTTATGCCTCCCTGTGTATTTTTATTTTTACTTTTGAGTATTTCTGTAGCTACCCTGACAGGAAAGCCTAGCAGATTTGCCCCATGCTGGTCCCCTCCCCAGCTGACAGCTCCTGTGAGGGGAGGCAAAATGGGCATTGTGTTGCTGGAGAAGGTCTCAGCAAGTGGCACCAAGGGTGAGGTCCAAGGAAAAAACAGAGGTCCTAAGCGAAGCGATGTCCTTAAGGAGCCAAGCCATGGTCCCTCTTCCCAATGGGGGGTTGGGTGACACCAGTGCTGACAGATACTCAGAAATAAAGGCATCAGGTGAGTTTTTGTCCTAATATCATAGATGGCTATTCTGGGCATCTCCAAGGAGAAGGCTGCTTGGCGCAGCACCCATGGGGTAAAGGGACACATTTTCCCTACACAGTAAATCAGGAAACTGAAGTGGAACGAAAGGGGACAACTCAGTGTAACACAGCTGCAAATACACTAACTTTTAGACACCAGTGGACAAGTGGATACTCAGCTTCAGCCTTATTTAATGTGTAAAAACATGAATACTACCAGGACTGACTTGTTACACTGCCGAAGCCACATGAAGCAGAATTGCTCCTTGCAACATAAGCTCCCTCTATTTCAGACAGACTTTGTATTAAGCTAGCTTCGTAATGACAGCAAAAGCAAAGCCAACTGACTGAACTCGCTGGGGTGAGCCCTGCTTTTCTCCTCGCAATCCTCTCTTTGAGCTGGGTGCACCCCCCACTTGTCTCTTTCTTGCCCTCCATCTTTTTGCACCTGATTCTTTGCTTAAAGAAAAACAACCACAACAGAAACAGTGCAGGAAATAGTAAAACGCTTTGAGGCTATCCACCACATTTTAAGATGTGCTTTGTTTTGTCCCTGTTTAATAGTTCAATCATTTTAATGTTTCATTAAAAGAAGTATCTGCAAATTATATACTTCCTTCAAAATCTCATTTTTTTAGGAACTACTTTACTAGTTCTGTGTGCTGAAGAACTGTTTGAGTAAATTTCACTATTTCACCTGTTGCTCATGAAGTTTATTACAAGTTATTTTAAAGATGAGACATATAGTTTATGTATGCATTCACAAAGGGACCACAGCTTAAAATTCTTTGCCATTCTTAACACTTGAAATAGAAAATAAGACCATGCCTGCTAGGTTCTCCAGGGGTACTGTGTATGTTGTTTCCTGCTTCCCAATACTTCGGCTTAAAACCTTTATCCTCACAGAAAGAATATGGCCACAGATGCCTTACAGAATGATGTGAAGCCTGAGTTTCCACCAGGAGAGGCTAAAGGAGGTTCATGTTATCCTCACCTGAGTCTGGTCTCTGCCAGAGAGCTAACAAGGGTTTTGACGAACCATTGCTAGAAACGGAGTAACACGCAGCCTTCATCTATTAGCTCATTTTCAAACATCCACAGAACACTGTAGTAACACTTGCCCAAATACTAAAGCTATCCCGTCATCTAATGAAACTTAACCACTGACAACTTTTATCTTGTTTATAAAGATCCTGTACCTCACACTGAAAAAGCATTTCCTCTGCAATGCTTTCATGACTCTTTTATTTCTGTTATTGTCTGTGCAGTCCTGAGTAGAGGTTCAATCAGCCTTGAGTAAAACAACTCTGAAATCCTATGTCTTAATGTCTCTTAATTCCTTGAACCACGGGCACAGAAAGTTACAGAAAACTTCTGCTTTTATTTGCACCTCTTTCCCTGCCCTGCGGTGATGCCTCCTTGAGAACTGTGACGCACCAAATCTTCACACTATCACCTGACCATTTTCAAATTCTTATTGCTTACCCCAAGTTAATTCAATATACATCCAAACACTCCTTTTGTCTGACTCGTGCCCTCTTCCTCTTCTGCTGGTTCTTAGCAGCTTCCATGAGCTCTGATGTCTTTGAACAATTAATGCACCTTCTTCTAGCTCCTGAATACACTCAGCAGGTTACTGCATTTATAGACTTTCCCTTCTCTCCAATACATAAAGTGCTCATATCTCCCCATTGTGAGGAGCTACCGCTGGAGCACTAATAATCTACGACTACACACTTGCTATCACTTTCTTCAATAAGTCCCATGCCAGGTAATCACTGCTTCCTTACGCCCATCACTCACAATCCATCATCCTACTTACTAGCAGTATTAAAAAACTTAAAGAGTAAATGGAATAGCCCACAAAAAGTCAACCGTCTCTCTTCAGAGAATGAGTGATGTCCAATAAAACCGAACAAGTCAGAGGAAAAGGACTCATCATGTAATAATTTTAAGTTATTAGAACTTTTAAAAGCAACTCTAGAAAAACTCATTAAACTGAAGGTGAAACAGACACCGCAACAACAAACAAAACCATAGTTCACTGCAATTGCCCAAGTGACAACAAAAGCCATCCGAGATGATTGCTTCAGCCACCTGCATTAGGGCACCGGTTCATGAGAAGACCAAATGGACCATAGTCAAAGCCGCTGAAGTCACAGCAGGAAAAAAAACGAGAACCCGGCACTACCCGTATTTATGTGGAGTGCTTTACTGCCTTCGGCCGCTAGTTTCAGAGAGTTCCCTCTCTTAATGATGTTCAACATATAAACTTCTTTGGTAAAAGGCACCGGTTTCCTGAATAGCTTTTAAATTTGCATTAAGAAAAACCGTGTTACGACCCTGAACGCAGACTATTTCCTAAAACGGCACACGCTGAAGTTTCTGTATCGTGAGTTTTATTTAGGCTCACCACCTGATTTTTAGCACCCACGACTGAGCATCCATTCACCAGTCGAAACAAACAGCAGAAATGGTCCGTCCACACCACTCAACTACACGAGGGACAGTCAAAATAAAGCAGAACAAAACTGAAAACGTAACTCACGCTAGTTTTCACTGTGAAGCCTGCACACACCAGCCTATTAAGCACAGGTAACTGGAAGAAATGGAAGAGGCTGACCCTCAGCACCCCGGCAGCTGCTGCCCCCCCGGGGCCTCCCTGCCTCCCTCCCGGCGTCACTCACCGGGGTTCAAACCGCGCTCTCGAGTGGGACAAGTGACACGGCCACGGTGCGCGCCCCCCACGCAGGCCGTGGGCCAGGCCCACCCGCGGGGCGGTGCGGCTGGAGCCGGCGGGCCCCGACAGCGGCCGCCGCGGAGCCGCCTCTTCCCCCCCGCCCGTGGCCCGGCCCGGCCCGGCCCGGCGCGGCGGCCGGAACGCGGCGGCGAGGCCCGGCGGGCGCGGCCGCCGCTCCCCGGCGCCGTCAGCCGGCGGCCTACCACCAGAGGTCCCTCCTTGGCCAGTTTTGCGGCGTGTTTTTGCTGCACTTGAAACTTTCTGGAGAAAACCCGGGCTCAGGTCCGCGTCCTCCCCAGGCTCGGGCAGAACCACCGAGACAAAAGCGCCCGCCCGCCCCGGCCGGCTGGCTCCTCGGGGGGAGCGCTCGGGGAAAGCGGTTCTCAAGCTGCTCCGTTTGTCTCCTGAATTTGCCTTTTTTTTCTTACCCCACCCCCCCGCCCCGGGCAATAAAATCGAGCGGGGGCAAAGCACCCCCCTGCCCGGGCGGCGGGGGCGAGCGCGGTGCGGGCGGGGGTGGGAGAGGAACTGGGTGTTAAGTGTTCCTGAGGAAGTTGCACAACGAGAGAGGGACTCTGCTTGTTTACCGGGTCCTTCGCTTTTTTTTTTTTCCCTCCCACCCTCCCTCCACCCCCCGACACAGGGATCCGGGAAAAGGAGGCTGTCTCGGAGTGGAAAAAAAAAAAAAAAAAAATTTAAAAATGTTACCTTCTCCTCCCCTCCCCCAGCGCGGAGGAGGAGGAGGAGGAAGAGGAGGGGGGGCGAGCTCTCTTTTTCCGTACTGCGGGGGTTTGCTCCCTGGCCGCTCGCAGCCGACCCGCGGGCATCCCTCGGCGGAGAAGTCAGCCCTTCCCGCGGGGGGGGCGGCACACGCCGCCTCCCCGGAGGGCTCGCCCCCGCCCGGCCCCGCCGCCGCCAGCGCCCGGCCCCGCGCTCCAACTTTTTCTCTCACGCTCTCTCGTGTGCGCCCGCTCCGACGGGGAAGGAGGGGGGGGGGGTAGAGGGAGGGAAACATGGGGGTGGGGAGCGGCTGCCGCCCCGACGCGGCGCCCCCCGCCTCGGGCGCTGCCGCCCCGCCGGCCTCTTCCCCAGCCCCGGCCGGGGGCGGGCGGCCGCTCCGCGGGAGCGCCTTCCCGTCGTCCGCCGCTTCTCCACCACCCCCCCCCCCCCAAAAAAAAAAAAAAAAAAAATTCGCTTTCCCCCCTCCCCCCGCCGAAAAAACACCGCCTCACACACGTTAGCGAGAACAAGTGTGCCTATATCCTGTTGTTATATGCACCGGCTGCGGAGACGGGGAGGGAGAGACGGGCGTGTGCGCGGGGGCCGCTCCCCCACCCCGGCCGCACTTCAGCCGAGAGCGCGCAACTTCACAGAAAAGCCGAGTCCTATTCCCTGCCCCCCCCCCCTCCGCCCGCCCCATCCTCGGCAAAATACGCACTCACGTGGATGTGCAGTCCCGCACCCCGCCGGCAGCCCTGGGCCAGCCCCCGGGAGCCCCCCGAGGGCAGCCCGCCGAGCCGGCGGCGGTGACAGGCGCCGGCCCCCGCCGCCGCACGCAGCCCAGAGCGGGCAGGGGCCGTTCCCCCGCCGCCTCACATGTCTGCCGCAGCGAGCGCGGCGCACGCACCGCACAGAGGCAGGAACTGAGCACTCGAGCAAAAGACTTTTTTTTTCGCCTCTTTAAAAAAAAAGAAAAATTTTGCTAGGAGCTTGCTTTTTTTTTTTTTTTTTGGGTACGTGTATGTGTGTGCAAACTTTCCCCAAAATGGCGGAAATTGGGAGATGATTATATTTTAAATATCTCTCGCACACAATCACACAAAGTGCAGGAGCGACGGAAAATACAAACTCTCTCCGCTGCGCGCCGAGAGGCCTTCGCACACGGGGACCCACGGCACATTCAACCGGTATATCCCGGCAGCCGCCACCTCTCGCCGCTTCCGACCAAAAATCCCGGGGCTTTTTCACACCCCTCCCCGCCGCGCATTGCCCCCTCGCAGCCCGCACTTCTCCCCGTCCTTCAGCCTGTGTGAACAAAGAGCCGGGGCTGGGGAGGGGGGGGCTCGAGTGGCAGCGAGCCCCCTCCCTCCCCTCCGCTCCTCTCCCTCCCCGCCCGGCGCTCACACGCACACGCACACCCGTGCACACCCCACATTCCCCCCCCCCCGCCCCCCGCCACCCCTCCGCTGCACCCGCATCACATTGTTCCCAACGGCGCGGCGGTGCCCCGTAAGTGTCATTAAATGGAGCCAACTGACAAGCTCATTGGTGGGGCAAGTCTGCAAAATGTCTCTCCCCTGCCCTTCCCCCTCCCTTCGGAACCCCCTCCCCCCCAAAAAAAAGGCCCCCCCCAAACACATTTCCACAGCTCCCTCCCCCGTATATATATATATGTACATACACATACGTGCGTGCGTGCCCGTGTATGTATATAAATATATAGCGCATATATATACACATGTACTCCCTTCATGTGTTTGGGAAGAGAAAAAGAAATACCAGGCACCTCTCTCTTTCTTTTGTTCCTCTTTCACACTCGTACACTTATGATTTAGTGAGCTCCCCGGTGCCCCAGCCGCTCCCCAGCCACTTGCGAGTCACTTGCCCACTTTCCCCGGCATTAACTTCCATCCCTTCTGCTCGAGGTGGTGGGGGAGAAGCCCCCCTCCCCTTCCCCAGATACGTTTCGTAAGGGAGGGAGAGGAGGTGCGTCTCTCCCTTTATCTCTCGCGCTCTCTCTAACTTTCATCCTCACCTAGGGGGGAAAATTAAAACCCATCACCAGCCTTCGCCACTGCAGCTCCCTAAACGGCTTGCGGATTAGATCGGAACCCGCCGCTCCTTACCCCCCCAAATTCTCTCTTTTTCTCCGTCTCTCGAGGAGTCCTGACAAATATGGTCCAGGGCTGCGGGCACCAGTGAGCATGCGCCCGCCGAGCCAGGGCTGGGGAAAGGGGAAACTGCCGCCGCCGCCGCCGCCGCCGCTGCCGCCGCCGCCGCCGCCGCTCTTCCTCCCTCGCCCGCGCTGCCGCTGCGCCCCGGCCGCCGCCGCCCGCCGCCCGACGGCGGTAGTCGTCGCCGCCGCCGCCCGTGCCAAAAATACAGCCGCCGACAACGGCTCCGACCGAGGTGCATCATCTCCCCTGATTTACTGCCGACGCTGGAGGAATAATAAGGAGACTTGTGCGGCAGTCGCGCGCTATTTTGGGCGCTTTCAAAAATAATGCCTTGCACTTTTCGGGGCGTGGGGGGGGGGGGCGTGTGGGTCTGGTCCTCGGCGGTCCCGCCAGGTGCGGGCGAGGCGGGTGGCGGGCGCCGGGAGGCCGGTGAGAGCCTCCCGGCCGCTCCTGGCCCCCATCCTGTGGGTAAAACGGGGCCGAGGCAGAGGCCGGACAGTTCCCTGCCGGGGACGCGAGTGCGGGGCCCGCAGGCTGCGGGAGAGGGGCAACCCCCCCACACCCCCACCCCCCCGCCAGCCAGGGGCCACCCCGGCCAGGTCCGGGCCGGGCAGCGCGGAGCCAGGCTCCTCCCGCACTCCCGAAGCACAGGGTTGGGACAGCGCGGAGACGTGCCTTAGAATGGGCCTCGTCCCTTCTGAAACCCGGTCAGCTTACAAATTAAAAGTAGCCTCAAATGTGCCACCTGCCTGAACGCTCCCCATCGTTGCCTTGTATTCCCAAAGAAAAACACTGTCTTCAGCATTAATTTTCTGTCACTTGTTGTTCAGAAAACAGTGAAAACGGAAGGCCCTTCTTGTTTCATGGGATCGCCCAGGGTGGACTTCCTTCACCTACCAGGAGGTCTGTTACACCAAAGGACATTAAGCAAAATAGACCTACACGAGGCCTAACTAGACTGGGGAAGAGGGAGGGTGGAGGTTTGCAATCAGTTGTATATACACAATACTTTAAAAAATATGTGTGTGTGTATAGTTTCAGGCAAAGTATAAAACAACACACAACATAATTTTAACTATACTAATCCTAAATATTTTGTCAGACCACTGAGTATCTCCCTAAGGTGACTCTGTCCTTAAGGCAAAAACTGGCAGAGCGGATTTTGAGTTTTTAATAGTTTGTCACGTTGTTATTATATATCTCTTTAAATTAACTCTCAAATCTCAATATACCTTTTGTTAATCCCGGTAACGATCAATGTAAAAACTTTCTTTCAATTTTATATACGCTCCCTTCTACAATTACAGTGACAACTCTGGCCCAAATCACTAGAACAGAAATGCTAATAAATACTAACAATATCTAGGAATAAATACCAACATTAAATATCAATAGAAATAATACATGGCAAAAATGCTCACCTACAAAGTCAGAATAACTAATAAAATCGTTTAGACAAGACCAATTACAACCTTTTCGCTATTACAAATAGATATATACTGTATTGCAGTAGTATCCCCATGAGAAGGACAGCATTGCACTGGGCACAGGGCAGAGGTGGTCCTCTGACAGGACTTCCCAGTCCCAGTAAATACTCCGTGGAGTATTTACTTTAGAATATCTATTAAAATATTTAAGAATTTAGACGTGACATCTCTCCTCCCTTAAACTATGCCCATACTCACACAATTTAGACGTGACTTTACTTACACTTTTACCATACTAACTTAAGAATTTCTGTTTATTTGATTTGATTTTTCTCACAGAAGTAAAATGGGGCTCACACCTAAGAGTTTGCAGAATTGGTGGCTAAGTGCAGTACGTGAGAGTTATTTTATGATGAGCCTTTCTCACACCCCTTCAGCTCAAATGGCATTGCATATAGGCTGCAGTTTTCATCAACGAACATATGTTCATTAGAAACTAATTACAGAAAACAGTATTAACTAATTGTAATAATTAGTGATAACATACATTTAAATTCTTCTAAAACACAGATGCAAAAAATAGTAAAGGATGAGAAAATTCCTACGTTCCACCAGTGAACTCTTAGTTGAGGAAAATCTATGGGTTAGAAACAAAGAATAAACTGTAACCGAAGTCATTCTGCGCTTTTCTGAAAATTATTTCCCAATCTTATTGAAATGTTTTTATGTAGATAGTTGCCAAATAACTAGATTATTCTATTGTAGCATTAAATTAGTGGGGCTCTGCAGAAGACCCTTAAAGAATGACACAATTTTGTACTATTTAAACTCTAGGACACTCGACCTGGACTGGTTATTTCTCCAGATGACACTGAGGTTTTGGGGGAGGGTGTCCCATACCCTGTTACAAAGATGCATTTCTAAGAATACAGATGATGAGCTATCTGCAGTTATTTTATTTAACGCTTGATAGACTTTGTCTCTTTTCTGCTGAAAATTTTTAAGGGAAACACAGAATTTGTAAATCCCTGTTACATTCTAATCCATCTAATCTACTGGCTGAAGCCATAGGAGCGTAGCTCCTTACAGAAAACGATGACACAGGTGGAGAAGCTCCTTGAAAGATATCTATTGGAAGTCAGAACTGAAACCAAGTATTTGAACCACAGCATAGCAGTTTCAAATGGATAGCTCTTTGATTAAAGTGAAAGGACCTGGGAAATTAATAAAGGTACCTTCTGTTCTTTGTCTCTTCTTTGATCCTTGCCTGAATCATGTTATGGCACTTCATGATGTATAATAAACCCATTATTTTGTCAATAAAAATTTACTGAGTAAAAATAGATTAAACGTTACTCAATTATTTGCTCTTTAAACATTAGTTCTGTTGCCATTTTATTTAACACTAGACCTCCATCTGTATTGTGAAGACAGAGAATTTTGAACACTCATTTTCTATATGGAAGTATGGCGTTTAATATGATTTTGGCAGTATGTTTAATGACAGATTTTGGAGTAGCTAAATTTGGTCTCTCTGAGTATTCCTGTAGCTTGTTGAATAGGTGTTTGTGCTGTAGCCAAATACTGATTATTCTCCTAAGAGCATGCGCATGAACATCCATATACATGGCTTCCAAATCCCAGATCTTGAAGACCATTTAAGGTGGTGAGAGGAAAGAAATGTACATTATCGATTCAGTTTGCATATTGGGTTTATACCATCATGTGATCTAGTGGCTCCTCAGCAAATATCTAAACATAAACTGAGGAAAAATAGAATCAATATTTACATTTTACCTAATTACTTGGCACTTCTGGGGTCTTGATTTTTGCAATACAGACTAAGATGCCTTAAAGATGGCCTTATTTCTCAAAAATTGCCTGCACATGACATTTTATCACCCTTCTAGGAACCTGTGCAGCTCATTGTGTGTGACCTTTCTCACCAGTGGCAGTCACCAGACTGCCACGTGATTCTTCCTCAAGCCAAACGAGGAAGACAGGAAAGAGGGCTTGAGGACAATCATTGGCAAAAAGAAAATTGTATATGTCACTATGCAAAACTCTAAGCCAGGAAAGTAGAAGAGTAAAAGCTTTAAGAAATTTAGGATGAGTAGAGATGGTGTATGTTCCTGTCTAGCAAGAAAGAGAGGTAAATTGCAGTCCATGGTGATTCCAGTTCCTCTCAACAGTGCTCTCTCCCTCTCCAGGGAACCTGATGTCCCCGCAGATGTGAAGAAGTAATGACTGACTCATTATCAACAGAATCGACTGGTTTTTGCCACTAATCCCAGAATAATTATCAAAGTTGATTCAGATGCCATGATAAACTGTAGAACCAGTAATATTATACTTCCTAGCTTTTAAATCTGAGTGTGCACCCTGGCCACATCCCAGCTCTGTACCAGGATGACACTTGGGTATGCAACAATCTTCTTTGCTGTGAGGGAAACTTGAGCATGAGTACTTGAAAGAAACTGCAGTGTTTTCCAGACAGGCTTCAGCCCAATACACACCTGGATGCACTCTAGGTGCAGCCTTGGAGAGCTTGTTTCTAGAGACTGGGAGTTTTGAGACATTGTAAAACAGGTGTTTCAAAGATTTCATCAAAGTTCCATGACTACAAAGGTTTTCAGAGGTGGTCTTCATCCTGAAGAAATTCAATGGCAGATATGGGAGTTATGGAATAGTCAGTGCAGAAGTGAATCCAGAGCAATATTGCCTATGAAAAGTTTTGGAAGCGTTAGATCAGAATAATGAGATGTAAAAGCAGAAAAAGTAATTTGTAAGAGTGGTTCAAATGCAAATTAGGGCCTTGACTGGGAATATTAATGAGGACTCTTGAGCCAGCAGGAGACTGAAGTTAGAAGCTTGGACATGTGGGTTGGGCATTAGGGAAGGTCTTGGAGCACTGGCAAAATCTTGACTCATTTGAAGGAGGCAGGAGAGGGCACCATTTCAAGTGGTAGGGTGGAGGCATGCAAAGGTACAACAGAGATCCTGCGATCTGGAGTGGATGATAGGCCACAAAAAATCAGTAAGAATACAGGTCTTGTGGGAGCGGGAAGGGTAGGGAGTAGTAAGAGAGACTTACCACAGAGGAGGACAAGTGGTGAGGAGAGGGACAAACGGAGTGTGAGGGACAGGAAGGAAAGGGAGAAGAAGGTGGGGGGGGCCTTCATCAGGCAAAGCTAGAACAGCAGGACATTGGCAGTCATTAAAAGTGGAGTTTGTTCAGTGAAGTTTGAAGGTGTAGTAATGAGCAATATCTTGATTGTGAGTGGGGAAGAGGGCAACCATCACAGCGATCTTTTTGACACAGAGCCTATTCCTGCATACTCTTTTCTAAGGTGTGTGGGCACACTGCATATAAAGGCCATTATCATTTCCCTTGGCAAAAGGCTTCAGCTCCAGCCATGCATAAGATTGCAACAGCCTTGCAGCAGACCATTACGTTGGGAAGCCTGTTCAAGCTGGATACTCCAGACCTGTCATCCAAAAGCTAGTAGTCACTCTGACTGAGAGCTAAGGCTGTATTTTTAAATATGCACAAAGAAGGAAAGTTGATGAGGCAGCACAGGAACAAACATCACTCTTGGGAACAGAAGCTGAATGAGAAAGGGTTGCAGCGTGTACTCCTTACATGGAAAACACTGAAACAGGTAACAAATGAAAGGGTTATTTTAATAATTGTTGATAGAATTTCTAGATCTCTATATGTTGCTGAAAAATATCTGGAAGTGAATAAATAGCTCATCCTGTGGGTCTGGTTGGATGGTAAAGTTCCGCAGCATGGGGAAAGGAGGAGGAAGTCCCATCTGAGGTCCTCAAGACACAATGGCAGGGTGAGGGCTTGTTCTAACTTGCTCTCCCTGGAGAGCAATAGAACAGTTTTTAGAGCAACATGTGTCAGACTTAGTGACTCACAACCACATGTGGACATTCCTAGTAAAATATAAATTGGTCCAGCAGTAGATGATGAGGAAAGAATCCTAAATATTGCTTGTACTAGACATAAGATCAGATGACTCAAAGTATGCTTGCAGACTCTTCTTTATTTTCTGTCCTTTTTATCTGTTAGTGTGTTCCAACAAGTAAATAAACCTTTGGTTTTAAAAAGGTATTGATGACATAAGACAATTTGCATATAACAGGCAATACATGCTTGACATATGTGGGATAGTGCACAGGTTTACTCTGAGCAAACAGATTTCTCCTTGAAGTGGCTAATGCAAAAGCCTGACACCAATAGTTATAGGCAGTAAGAAGGAAAACAGAAATGCAGCTAGGCCGTAGCAAACACTGAACAAAGCTTTTCTGGACATTCATAAGAGGTTTTCCTTAACTGAGGATTCAAAATGAGGATTGCAGTGGAACAGGTATCTGCTAGGCTTACCAAATGTGACTGCAGCTGAAGAAATAGACAAAGCATCTGCTGTTCGCTGTTAGGCCCAACATCCCTTGTAGAACAACAAGAAGTGCATCTTTGTAACATTTTTCCAGTGACATAGTGTCTCGTGGACACGCAGCAATAGCATTCCCCTCTTTGACAAGCAACAGAGAATATTAATGGAGCATGTTTGTGAGACCAACAACGAATGGATTATTCAGAATCCGAGAAATTTATATTCCATTGTCACCGATCCTGAGTCATCAGGCTTTGTGGAGTCAACTCTTATAGCTCCCAGGCTGGAATAGTGGGCATTGTGGTTACGTACCTGTTACCATGGATTGATACATGTAAATGTAAATAGTGGCTTCAGTAAGTAGAAGAGAGTTTTCATTCTAGACTTTTAAGCTATGTGCTAACCCCTCATGCTAGGAAACCAATCTGCCAAAATCTCAATTATTATCTACAAATTAATGATGAGTGTGAACTACAAATTAATGATGAGTGTGAACTAATATTCTTAGAAAAATAATTATGCACTATAGTAGGAGGTGGGAGTACCTGCTTGCTATAGATTTTAAAGTTCAACAAGCATATTTTAATGGAGAAATTGGTCTCCTGGCTACCACAACAAAGCAGGCAGGATATTCTTTTTGCTTTGAGTACAGAACTGTGTATGTTAGTAGTCTGTGCAGGCTGATGCCTGTTTGTGGAAGAATCTACTCATGTTGGTTTACATTTACAGTCTCCCACAACATGATTTGATTTCAGTATCTAGTGATAACAGAACTGATGCATGCTTTTAAGCGTTCAAGAGGAACTGAACTCCAGAAAAGATACTTCTGCTGAAAATAGTTCATTTTCACGTGTTCCAAAGCAAGCTTCACACAACGCTTTACATCAAGTCCTCCTAGCTTCTTACCCCCCAGGGAATTCTTTGCAAACTGAAAATACTCTGTGGCTTAAATTTTAGAAAGAAGATGATGTGGCATGGGAACATGAACCATATAATCATTATAATCATTATAGTACTGTACTGGAAGGATATCTACCCTATTTTACCTAACCTCCAAATATTTAAACTGGAAAAATTAAGTTAAAACCGAAAGTCTTTTAGATTTGCAGTACACAAATACTGCATTCAGGGGTGTTGGCAAGTTCCCAGGGAACATTTAAAACTTGTAAGCATCCAAGAAAGCACAGAAGAACTTTGAGATCATTGGCTAAAAACTGACGATGGATTTTTCTGGCTCCAAAGAAAAAGTGTCTTCCCCTCTCACCACTCAGATGGGCAAGCATGGATTTGACTAGTAATTTCATAAATATTTGATCATCCTGAAAGCACCATGCATATTCTTCACTTTACTCACAGAAGTAATCACAGTGATGATGATGTGCAAGGGTGCTGTTAGTGCACAAACCTCACCTAGGGGCTATTCTTGCTGGCTAAATTCTGGCATCTCTCTTACATGCTGAGTTTGGAACTGATGCTTTCTATAAAGTCAGTGGAGTGAAGAATGTTCCTTAGAGTGGGATTCAAATATATACATTAATATTTTATTGCTTTTAATTAACTATACAGTGAATTCAGATACATGTCTGACATTATAGACTATGTGAATATCTGAATTGCAATTCTCAGTCCAGAGACTTTTGTCAAAAACTGTCTCCTACGTGATGATGATGGCGATCTCTTTCCATTCATAATATTTCTGACTTCATCCGTCTTGGATGAGATAGCTCTGAGCATCAGTCCAGTGAAAAAGAGATATTACCTAAATATATCTGCATGAGCAAGAGGAGTATATACTCTCTATATATATACATATGTATCTATATCTATACATTTATATTAAAATACTTAATCTTTTGGCAAGTAACAGGGTTGGTCTTCTCTATGGAATGTAAGCCAAGTTTCAGCTGGGAACAAATAATTGAGTTATATAAGCGCACATAAAAATAGACTGACCCACATCTACAACAACAGGATCACATTATAATAAAATGGTATTTGTTGTATAATTTCCTGAAGGCAGAAAGCACCTATATAAATAGACTTACATAAAGAAAATAATGTAATATTTAGTCCATATTAGGCATCCATGGAGCTCTACAATATGATGGTTTACATGCATGTGAGCCAAAACATGAACAGTGTGTCTTCCTAGTGCAATGCCATTCTGTAGGGAAGATGGATATCCAGTTCTGAGTATCATGATCTGTATTTGTATCAGACGATTCATGTCAGATGACATGGTCTGAGAAGAAGAAGCTGCATACAAAAAAAATTAAGATTTTAAAAAAATTTCTGGAATAGGCCACAGCACCGTACAGTTTTGTTTACGTTACTACAACTGATCAGAATAGCACTCTAGTGAGCACAGTTCTGCACACATCAGGGAATCTGCAGCTGCAGATTTGAATAGGATAGGAAACATTATATAAACTTACTGCACATACTGCTTCTCCTGCTGTAATAGCTAATATGTCAAGACATGCTTATAGAAACAGACACATGCATATGTGCATCTCAGACAAGGTAGGTGCTCAGCTGAAATTCAAACCAATGTGTATTTACAACTATGCTCGCAACCCCTCTCTTACACAGCTTGCAGATTCACAAGCTGCCACAGTATATTTCAAATAATTTGTATTTCTCTTCAAAGCTAAAAGCTGGAAATATAACACAGTAATTGTGAATATTTAATACATCACAATACTTACAGATTAGTTTTACCAGGCAATGTCTGTCCCTAAACCAACAGACTATGTGCAGTAAGAACACCCTGCTTTAATTATATCTACCATTATTGGTGCTCAAACTTAACTTACGAATCCTTAAGGCTTAGTTGACTCAGAATTAGTTTTCCTCACAGAAAGAGCACGACACTCCAAAGTAATGAATATTTCCAAGACAATTTCTATTTTAAATTCTTAATTTTATTGTCTATAACTTTTTTTTTTTTTTTAATTTAAGTGTGGCAGGAATTTTTTCATAACGGAGACTGGTTTTCTCCCTAGTATTCTAACAGGGGAAAAATAAATGTTGGTAGAAGCTAAGCATGGAAAATTCCAGCCTAAAATACTTCTTTAAGTAATGAATGACTGAAAATAGGGCATTAGAATGAAACCCATTTCTACCCTTGTTGCATTTGCCTCATTCTATCTCTAATGTAGAGTTTATAATATATAGGGGGGTGTTTCCGCAACATAGCTCCAGTTGCTTAACCAATGAATATGTCTAATTGATCAAGTACAGCATAGAAAGGGCACAGCCTGTTTGTTTGTTTGTGGGTGTGTGTTTGGTTTGTCTTGGTTGTGGGTTTTGGTTTTTTTTGTGTGTGTTTTTTGTTTTTTGTTTTTTTTTTTACACTGGTTAGCTTCCCTGCCTTAATACAGATGTAAAAGCAGCCACCTCAGGCAAACTTGGGCTCAAGCTGCTGCCTGAGCTGAGCTGAAAGATAGCTCCGTTTCAGCGCACATTGACTCAAACTATTTCAGCTGACTCTGTCAACAAGAGCAAAAACTAAGCATTCTCAATGATCTAGAGCCCAGTTCTCTGAAAACTAATCAAGACTACAAAGTCATCTTGCACTGGTTATTGAAGAACCATCAAAATAATTTTTTCTTGCCTATATTCCAATGTGGACCAAATTAAAAAAGAAATCTACAGGAGAAATTTGCAGTAGATCAAGATCAGTACAATATGCAGTAGATCAAATCTGCGTAATAACTGATGGTTTCTCCGGCTAACATGCATGATCAGATAGTCCCTATATCTCAGGAAATCATGCCAATATCTCAGGTGCTTAGTGGGTCTGATAGGAATGATGATGTTTTAAAGTAAGGCCAACACTATAAACAAGAGGGCACCGATCCCTCAGTGTGACTGCCTTATTCTCTATGTATCCCTGTGAGATTGCAACAGTGTTGTCATTATATGTATTTCTGAAATGAGGCAAAATAAAAAATGAGAAGATAAAATGTACTTCTAAACCTGCTCAGTGACTGGTCAGCCGAAAGCCCACAGAAATCAGTAGAACATTAATTCCCATTATTGGGAATTATTCCCATTAATTCTCAAAAACCTTTAGACCATTTTGAAAACTTTGCTCATGTCTAAAAACAATCTAATATTTCTGGAGCCAAAACCTCATGCGTTTATTGGATCTTGTGTTTACACACTGGAATTTCAGGACGTGAAAATACCTCTAACATTATGAACATTAAGAAAAAAAATCATTGTGTTTTACATATGCTTGGCGTCAGGAAAGACTGATCTATGTGACCAAAAGTAAGGTGTGTAAATTAAACCAACTAAACAAAGTGAGAGTAGTAATTATATCAAATTGTTGAGTGTGCAACTCTCTACAGATTGCAGTGAGCAGTACAGATTCATCTGATCTTACATACATTTTTCTATCAGACTTGTTAGGTGTTGAAAATTAGGTATTGGAAAATAAGGTACCGGAAGCGTGAGGAAGGCAAAACAGCAAAGCAGTGAGAAATTTGTGAAGCATACATTTTCCTTGACACAGAGTGCCCAGAATAAACACAGGACCGGACGGAGGTGCAGTGATTTGTGTTTGATGTGGCGACAAGGAGGAATGCGAAGCGGGGTGCAGGCCACGCGGTCCCATTCTTTCACTTCAAGGATAGATTTATCTCCTGTTCTGCTTGGTTCCCTTGAAATATGATTTTTTGTAGCAACCTGCCAACTCTGTGCCTCATCCTCCCTTCTCTCCTTCACAACCCAGCTGCACCCATTGTACCAAGTTGACATTGCTTCCCATCCTCCCTCTTTTTCCCACAAAAACCAGTCGTACCTCTTGGCATCTGTCCTGGGTTGCAGTGTATTCTATTACCATCCTCATGAGCTGTGGAAATCAGGTGGGGCAGTGTTTCCTTTCTTCCCACCCCCCCTCCAGACTATCTTTCTGTTAATGGCCCATCAATGCCATGCAGCATGACTCATTATCCCATTGTGAGATGCTCCACCCAGAGGGAGAAAACCAGCATTCCATCCGGGATATAACCTGAGATTCTGAATACCAGAGACTCTCTCTTTTCCACTGGATTTCCAGAGGACAGGAGCTACTTAGCCACTACTGGACTTTTCTGAGGAAGAGATCTTTTTTTCTACAGGATCACTGTACTGACTGCAGCCACCATTCTACCAGACTGCTACCACCACCCTGATTAACAGGGTGTCAGGTTGTATCCTGACTCTGTTAGTTTAACCCAGTGCTATCTGCCTTTATATTTTTTTTTTTCCTTATTAAATTGTTATTCTGACTTGGTGTCTCCCACTGGTTTGTTTTCAAACTAGCATAGCATCATGAAACTAATTATGTATTAATGATAGAATAATGATTTGACTACAGTCCCACTCACCATACCTACTACGATAAATAGTACCCCAAATTTGTACCTAACTCGGAGGGACGATAATCCGACACCAAATTGGAGGGACGGATCGACGGGTCTGTGCTCTTGCAGCCCCCCCAGAAGGGATGCCTTTTGGTAAGACTTCCTCAGCTATGCCAAGTGTATAGCCAGGAACTGTGTGTGTGTGATTGCAATCATTTTTCTTTTGTGTAGTGCTGTATAGCCAACCTGCCGTTTGTACATTTATCGTAGGCAATCTCAAAGAATCTGTAGATGTTGCAATGAAAATAAACTGTACTATTCGTGAATTGACTGCTTCTCTTGAATGCAACCAGACTTACAGTATATGGGCTGTTTGGACTGGGTCGGACCTATAGTGATGGCCACTAATCCGCACTATTCGTGAATCTGACATCTTCTTTTGAACGCAACCGGACCTACAGCATACAGGCAGTTCGGGCATCCAGGTCAGACTATAGATACAGCTCAAATTGACAAACCTATTAAGGGATATGTCCAGCTGCCCCCTATCCCCTTTAATCTCTGGAGATGGGCTAGAATGCAAGGGGATTTATCTCTTACCAAATTCATTCTCGCCCTAAACGCAACAAGACTCAATGGTTTTGTGAAGTCTTAGCTTGCAACTTTCTAAAAGAAAACATTTCGAAAACTGACCTGTAAGCAAAGGAAGAATTCTATTAGCAGATTCAGCTTACCAGGGTATACTGTTCGCTGCACTGATTTAAAGTGTACCTGCAATTAATCCCTTATTTGGAAATTGGAAATTTTGTTTTAAAGAATAGTTTTCAAATTGCAGAAGAGAGGAAATAAGTTGCTCAAACCTTAATCAAAGTCTCAACTAGGTGTTTGCAAAGGGTTTTTTTGTAAGAATGGCCATTTAACAGCAGGGGTATTAAGTTGCAGATCACATAGCAAAAATTTAATTTCCTTGGCTGTATCTGTTCTCAACTTCCAAATGTTCTGGGGCTCCATGTCAACTCAAATGTTCCTTTGCTTGTCATCCCTAAAAGCACACCTGGTGTGATACAGTGTTATGCCAGCCTAGGGAACTGAACTTGCAGTGACTTTGCACAACTGTGCAGCATGTGAGAGCAGCTGAGGTTCACCCGGGTCTGGAATGCACAGCTGGGAGATTTCCCCAGCTTCAACAATAGCTCCGGTCCCCACTCGTCCACCCCAGTCACTCCAATCCCAACATAATCAAAGAGATCCTGTAGACTTAGATGGCAAATTTAAGACATCTCTGTTGTCCACGTAATAAAAGCCTCTGCAGGCCACAAATAGCTCATTAGGGATGGGGAAATAAGTAACTTCTTCAAAGATTTCCCTTTTTGACTTCTGAACCTAGCTTTTGACTCCAGTTCATCTGCTAAGTAATTATTCCCATCAATCATAGTCACAAAGAAGAAAGTAGTTTTTGATAAACCAGTTGACAAAAATCACTGCTTCCTGACAAAACTGAACATCTCCTATGCCCCTCTGGCAATCCAAACGCATGCTGCATTCACTGGGAGGACATGAATCATTTGGTCTTTTATCATCAAGAAAAAAGAGTAGCCTTAATGTGCACAGACCAAAGGTAGGAAGTCTTGGTGCTCTTGGAGCCAGCAGAGCCTGAGCAGTAAGCTCTTCCTGGTGAGCCTCCAGCCAGGTCTCCACTGCTGCCATAGGAAAAGGCGTCAAAGGAATCACGGAGGACATTTTGTGATAACATCTACTGGATATAGAAGTCATTAGCTTCTTTGAAATTTTGGATTATATTGTTCAGGTATCTTGAGTTAAAAAATAAAAATCCTACTGAATCTTGCCAAGTAGCTTAAAAATTGGCAGTTCTGATCTTCAAGGTGAGAACACTTTTCACATTTTCAAATATGATAATTTTTCATTCCTTTGTAGAAGCTGAACTGAACTGAAAAAAATTCTCACGTTTGACCTATCTGGAATTGAGTGACTACTAAGGAACCTGGATCTAGGTGAGTGAGGGGCAGTCTGAATTAGAACAGATAGCAGTACAACTTTATAATTATTATGCGTATAAGTATTTTATGTATAAGAACACATAACATAGTTTTCCTATATACCCTACACACCATAGTTTTGCAGACTGTTGGAAAGGTGGGCCTTGGGCTTAAGTAATTCTGTGAAGATGGTAATATGTATTTGGAAGAAATTTTTTTATGCATACAATTTTATTTAAATATTCTTCATCTTTATTAACACAAATCTTAAAGTTGCTTCAAGGTTTGTCACCTTGGAAGTTACTCCAATGGAGACAATTAATACACAGTGTTTGCAACTATATATTATGACTGGATCTGATAGCACAATCTGTAGTGAAGATGTCCCAACATTTCTCACTTCAAGACACCTCTTTCAGTTACTTAAAATTTTGCCAAATGAGTTTTGGAATGAAAAATTTCTTACCAGATGCTTTTCATTAGCCTGATGATTTTCTTGTTCGTTTCTCAATTTACGGATAAAATAATGTAAACCTTTATGAGAACAGGGATAGACAAAAAGTGTGTTATGTTGCCCATGATGAAAATGTGAGTTTTCACCTTAAAAGTTTTAGTCCATACAGTTGTTGCAGTAAAAAGATTAAATCTGACAGGAATGGAGGTGCTTTATGCTAGGAAAATATTCCTACTGTTCTGAAAATCTATCCACATTTGAAAAATGCCATTTTGCAAGTGTTCAGAAAAGACTTGCTAGAGATTTAGCTGAAAGCTCTGAAGAGTCCATCTGCTGTGGACCTACTCAGGGCCGCACAGACATAATTCCTCCTGTGATTACAGCCAAGCACCACAAAATGTGTGCCTCGCAGGGACCTCTCTGTTGAAAGGAGAAAATGAATTAATTTATATGCAGTGTAGACAAAAGTGGAATTTAGGAGTGAGTGATTATGTACATGGAGCAAGAAATGGAAGGAGTGTGGTGAGCGGGAGGGTGGGACCATGAATTGCCCTGTGTATATGCAGCAGACGGGGACTGGGAGTTTGTGTGGAACATGAGGTTTAGAGGATCACAAATAACCAGGGTGGACAAAGGAAGAGATCTGAATTTAGCTGAGCAAAGGGACCAGGACAAATATGTAAAGAGAATTAGATGAGGATTTCAGGGAATGGGGTTGAAGATGAACACCAGCTAAACCAGGGATTAGATAGTGCAAGAGGGCTAACTGGTAGTTTGGGAGCTGGTCAGCGGTTAAACTGGATTATCTGGGTAGGTAAGAAGACAGGAATGTAAAAGGCATAAGAAAGACTGTGAATAAGGGTCAAACAAAACACTAAAACAACATTTTAAAGGTGCAATGCAAGGTTAAATGTAAGCTTTTAAACATTGGAAATGCTTTTGAAACTTTAATTTGAACCCTTGGGCACAAGCATGATGATACACTATTATAGCGGGATGATAGACTACTACAGAACCCTAGCCTTACTCAGGGAACCCCATTATAAGAAATCTCCTCGGGGTTTCCACAAGGTTATAAATTGAAGATTACAAAACTCCTGCTTCATTGGCTCTGGCAGTTAGAAGGTGTGAAATTCATTAAGCAGTGGATTGCTAGAAGGAAAGCCACCTGCATGGAGATGCTGAATATTAGGTTCCTTCTTTGCCTCTGACAGTTCTCATATGCTACTAAAGAAGTAATTTTAATCTACCTTTTCCAGATGGTCGCTAATTACACATTTTCCAAGAGCCACCCAGAGATCTGAGATCTAGTTTGAAATTGGCTAGTCATAGCTGAATTTTGCTGGAATGATGCTTTAGACATAGGGACTTGAAAAGTCAGGTCCTTGGCACCTTGGACACTGAATATTATAAGAGTTTTGACTTTAAGTTCTTGCTTTCCCATTCTATGGCAGTTAATGCTTCTCACCTCAAACTGTTCCTTGGGTCCAGATGTCCCTCCAAATAGAGAAAAGTCATTTAATTTGGTTATTCCACATCTGATTTCAAGTTGAATACCTCAATAAACAACTCTCTTATTTATGCAAAACTACATGGATTTGTTTGTTTCAACTTGAGCACTTAGTTCAATCCTACATGTCTTCTGGCACTTTTTTGGTTAGCTTATGATTCATCTCATGCAAGGGGTCAGCTAGGTTCTTGAATTAAGTACATAAGTAGAAAAAAAAATAGTTCTGGAATGAGAAAACCATTGTAGCTTGCATTTACTGAATAAAAACCTATGTGGTTAAGCTTTGTAACTAAAATAGAATCTCCACTTCTGAACAGAAACCAGAGAACAGTTTGGAGCTACAGTAAAATATCATGTAGACAAATTAATTTCCGTGGAACAATAGTCTGAAGTGTTGCATTCATTTTATTTTCAAACTCAGGAAACCCAGACTGTGATTCTTTCATACCCAGGTAGAGTTTATTAAATGACAGCTAATGTAGGAAGATACAGAGCCAAAAACCTGGGGTAGGAAAGGAACATTTTTTGTAGTAGTGTGGGAGGATGAAGCTCAGAAGAGTGTTTTAAATCTTTTAGTGACTCAGGTATTACACACTCAGATGAGTGCCTAACAGCAGAACAGCTTGCTATGTAACTTCTCAGGCTAGAGGACTGAAAGCAAAGGGTTACACGAGGGAAAACATAAGTGTGCTTGGTTCAGCTGAAATCAAATTCAGGACACTTCTAATCCTGGAGTGATGTTTACAGCTCATGGTCTTGTAATTAGAAAAAAAACCCAAATTCACTAATATCAGAACTGGATATAGCACAGAAGAATTTAAATGTTTTTGCTGAGAGTATTAAATGGTGAAAACTTAAACTAGAACCTGTCATTTGCTAAGCATGTGCTTTTTTTTTTTTTTTTTTTTTTCCTCATTTTGGGCATATGCACTGTGGCACCTTGCATTAACAGGTCTAATATCACCTCACCCTGAACCAAACATCCAAATAACTTCGTAGTAGAGGAAATATTCTCCCACATAACTGCAGATTGACAGCAGATGCACAGGCCTCCTAAATTCCACAGAGAAAGTCTATGGGAGAAACAAGCAAACTCCTGAGATCCTGTTCTGTTTCTTAACACGACTTTTAACACAACAAAGACAATCCTGTATTCTAAAAAGGTCACTCAAAAACAAGGAATGTCTTTTCCTATTTTAAATGTGTATGAGGATGTATGCACACTTTCTCAAAAAAAAAAAAATCTTTTTTTTCATAGGAAAAATTAACAATCCATTACAGAAAAATTACTCCAGCCTTCTAGGCTGTGAGAGTGTTACTGCATTTGGATTACAGATCTAAAATACAGCAGGAGTTTTCTCTATGCAATTTTCCTTTGAGTGAGACAATGTCTTGTATTGAAAACAAGTTAATGAGATTATAATCTGAGATACTAAATACTTTTTAAACATTAATTTAATTGCATTTAAAAGAGCACCTTGAAACCACAAAAGAGATGATTTAATATAAGAACTGGATTCCCTTACCTTCTACTTGAAAGAAAAGCCTATGAAGGGGCTAAATTTTCAAGAGTAGTCCATTTTGCAAGGAAAAAGTCATAACTGTGTATTCAGGTCAATGGTCTAGCATTTTGGCCAAAAAATCTGAAAACATTTTTTTCATCATTGCAATAAGGTCACCTTCCAAGTTTCAGCAGGTATGATCTTTTGTTTTCACAGCCTACGACCAAAAGGAGCTGTCAGACCCTGTAGTCTTACCTCCTATATAATACAAACTATTACATTTCAGCCAGATCTGTTACTGTATTACATTCAAAATTAAGCTATTAAGTTAGACTGATAAGGTTTCAATGCCCAGAAGAGTAAGAGATTTGTTAGTTGCAGTCAGAAAACAGGACACAGAAGGTGACACTTGTCCCCAAGCTCATGGCAAGAACTGACAGCCCAATAGGTGATGTGATTTCAGAAGATGAACCACACTTCACACTACAGAGGAAGAGAAAGTCCTCTCAAGTACTTGTCAAATCTAATGTGGAGGTTATTCCTTTCTACATCCAGATCTGGTAATGAGTGAAAATCTGAATATCTGAGGAGCACACATTAAACAGGACTCTAAAACCAAAGATCCTCCACACAGCCTTAAAGCACGCATTAATTCTGAGTGAGGTCCCACATCCAGGTGTGTTTGATCTCTGGTACTTCAGAGGAATATCAAAAAACTTGGGATTACTTGCTTACATGTTGCTAATTGTTCATGAGACAGAAAAATGTCATACTGATACTTGCTGGTGAATAACTAATGGCCCTATGCATGAGATCCAGTTGTAATGGTTGCTTTACCACACAGCTGTAATTTAACCAGCATGCTGAGGGCACTGCCTACAACATCCCTGAAGGCCTGTGAAGGATGGTGATAAACATCACTTCACTACACAAAGACTTAGTAAAACCAGAGGGAATTGCCCACCAATTCAGTCAGTCCAGTGGACCTACTACACTTTTTTCTCAGGAACTTCATTAAAGCAAATCTTTTTAAAATTAATCTTGTTTGAGAGTCTGATGTGTCCTAAACTCTCTGCATATTTTTAAATGGTGGTCAATTTGCCAGCCAGTGGAAATTAAATTAGAAACCCAATTTTATTTTCGATAGCATAGCACCAGTACAATAAACTAGAGTGAAAAATAAATCCCAAGTCAGAATTGCCAGCCTGCTTCTGTAAGAAAGTGACAGTACAACTACTGATCCTTTGCCTTTAAGAACTGATAAATCTCAAACAAGCTAATTCACAAAATAATGTGCATGAAAACTCATATTTCAAATAGGAACTAATCAAAGATGGATACCAACATCAGCTAATGGCACAGCAAAGACATAATATTTATGTACACATTTTGATATATATACCTCTGCTAATGTAAGAAAGTAAAATACACCAAGCATGATAGCTTTTGTCTAACTCCTGCTTTTAAAAGGGATTTCTAGTTTTGACTGGTGTTGTCTCACAAATGCACAATAGAAAAGTATACTATCAGACATAAGGCCAATCCCAATTGTTTTTAATGTAGGATCATAAAATATTTTCTTGCATTATAATAGCAACAGTAAAGTGGCACTGGTGTGAAACTGATAAAAACAAGATCTTGAGTAGGTTAATATGTCTTTGTAAGTGACCACAAATAGCACTTATGAATGGAAATGTGCAGCATCTACTTAGAAAAGCCATCTATTATTCCAGTATTATGAGGAAAAGGAAAGGATAACATCATAAGAGGTCCTGACTCTAGCTGACGCTCTTTGTGAACTGATGGATGCAAAACTCTCGAAAACTGGAGATTTGTGTCACATGAAGGATCGGGTGCTGTAAAATAGGAGCATTTACATGGGTCCTGTACAACCAGGCACATATAAAAGGGGATTTTGATTTTCAGGCCTCTTTTGTCTCTGTCGGTATGTGCCATTCACTACCTCTTAAGGACCGTGGAACATACCTGGTACCTAAAATTGAACCATGGGCCTGAACTCTTGCATTTTTCCTATGTGATGTGAAGTTAAAAGGTATAGTATAACAGACTTGATTTAGACAAGCAAACAGAAACAAATAGGATATTTACTTACTGTAGGCGCTTTCAGTACCTAAGGTTAAAGAGCCATCTGTTTTTCTGGTATAATTCCACTGGTTTCAACGGAATCTGGGCAGGATAAATTTGATGCAATACGTTCACCTGGTCACCTAGCACACAGCAGAGACATTCCCTTTGTGTGGAAGTCTGCATACAATCAGTTTGCCATCTAGTGGCAACTATTTTGAACACAGACAGTAATTTAAAACAGTAGCTGTTATTTTAAATACCAGGCTATATTAAATCACCTGAGGTGCATGAAAACATACATCATCAGGTAAAAAATATTTGAAAGCTTCGAAGGGTAACTGCATGTATACCCAACATTGAACATTCAGACAGGAAAAAATTCCTGACTCAAGCTGACTATCTAACACAAAAATATTTCCAATTGCACTAATACTTTCTGTACAGTGTGGATGGATATATATCACTTGTAGCATTTTACGTGAAAGAAGATGGAAAAAAATACTGATGATTAGACACCTGCTAATTTACACATCTCCCCTTCTTGCCAGGCTCTCTAGGATTGAAAAAAATGCTAGTAATGAAAATTTTTGCAGAGCCAAACTGTGGCCCTAGAGTAGTCTTAATGATTAGAAAGGCAGCTGCTCATGTGGGAAAAGCAAAAACATGGCCAAGTCAGATTGTTTGTATTAAGGTTGTGAGTTACTAATAGAAAGACTAGTCACAGCTAGCAACCACATGCCATACCTCCTAACCCAAAGCAGCTACCAGAATCTGGTCAGGAAATGCAAAAAAGATGTACTTTTTGGTGGTGGATGGCCTGATAGCACTTATGCACTTACTTAAGTGGGTTTATTTTCCCTAATTTTAATGTTAATTCGGCTATTCTTAAGAGTTACTGGACATTTATCTGCTTGTAGTACTTCAATGATCTTTGTTACTATATTGTTCCGTGCTTTACTATTATTACAATATGTATCATGATACAGGAAATGTATCTGACATAGGGAGATGTTGTTATCTTATTATACAGACAAATGTCTCATTGCTTCAAATGTGAAGTGGCAAAGACTTCTGCCCTTCCTTCTACACAAGGAATTCCATAGATTTCATATGAACCTTAAGAAAAAATAAAAATTAAACCCAGTGTCAGAATACAGTGTCCCTGGATCTGATTTTAAAATAGTAAAAAGATATGTCCTGCATATCTAAATTCTACTGGGAGCCAATTCTGTAACGATGGAGATTAAATATTTGAGAGCCAACAGATGTCAGTCAGTCTAGAAGACATGCCAAATAGCTAGCACTAGCTAACCTTGGTGAATGACAGGAACCAAAGGGTGACAAAAGGTCAGAGATGAACACAGGTCCTTCAATTTCAGAGTATCCTGAACTGACAGGGGAATCACCCAAACACTGAAAACTCTAGCAATGTGATGTGAGAAATCTGATTTAGAGAAGATACAGGCTGCTGAAATTCATATTAGGATGTCATTAGCTATTATCCTGCAGAAAATCACTTAATAATGAATTCTAAAGAGCTGTTGAAATACATTTTGGACATGTCATAAATACTTTTTTGTTTGTTTGTTTTCTGACAAATATAATCTGGATCTAATGTCGGAGGAGCAGTAAAATTGAGTAAAAATTCTTTAGATGAGAGAATTTGTCCGTTTTCTGAGCTTAATGATATATCTGCTTACACTGTAGTAGTCAAAAATATAATAGACATAGATGTTTCATTGAGTTACTGAATGCATCTGTATTCAACCTCCCATTCAGTGATCACAGACAAATGCTCAATTCATTGAAAATATACTTTAGCCCAAACTGCCAACCTAGTTGTGATAAAGTGACTTGCATTCTGTTCTGGGCCATGAATCATGGTCACAAGAGTTAATTAAAGTTCTAATGGCAGGGTCAACAAGGTCAAGTGAATGAGTTTGTCTATATGTAATTAGGGCAGAATGGAAGATAATGAAGTTCAACAGGTGTAACTGAGAGCAGAAGCTGTCTGTTGTACTAAAGTGCTTGACTTGAAGATTCAAAATTGCTTTTGGTATGAAAAGTTGGGAAAAATACCTTTTTACTTGTCAATGGAAGAAATTTTTCTCTAGAAATGACAGGTCTGAAAATAGACAACGTCCTAGCGCTGTCTTAACTCTCATTTTCAAACCCGCTGAGCTCAAGAATGTGAATAATATGATTGTTTCACAGCACACATTTTTATTTTCTAGGAAAATGCAGTATATCTATGACTGCAGAAAAATAAAGATAAATGAGAAAAATTTGTAGATGGAAATTCACTCTGGATGTGATTTATTCTACCTCAGATCAGTTTCAGAATTTCTGTATTTTCTCACATTAAAATGAGTTCAAACTAAAGATGGCAAATAACAAAAATCATGAATTTGTGGCACTTTTCAATCTAATAAGAAAATACATTATCCTGAGTCCTATATACAGACATCTCTTGCTCACAAGCTTGCTATTTTTAAAACAATCACTTTCTTCAAATACTGATGAACAGCAAAAACAAAAGCATACTCCATGAACAGGACAAAATGTATGCAGAATAAGTTACTGAATAATCCCAAGAACCCAGTGTAAAGGCACCAAGACAGGCTTCTTTAAACTCCCTCTTTGGAGAGCAAAGGGAAATGTGTGAATGTGTAAGTGTCCCAGTAATCCTTCCTGTATATTAACACATTTATGATAGCTATTGGCAGTGCAAATTTCTTTCTACTACCTTGTCAGTGCTCAAATCAGCCCTTCAATCAGAAGGTACACTTCTGCAAATGAAAAAGGACTCAGTTTCCATGCCCAATCAAACCTGGTAGCTCTCCTCAGAGTGCCAGAAAGAGATGGTTAATTAGTGCCATGTATTACTGTGCTGGGGGACACCTGCCTGCAATGAACAAAAATGAGACCATCGGGTCATTTCATGGAGACTCTACAGTTACATCTACCCAGTAAATTAAAATAGTGACTGGGAACATTCTTGGGCACAGAAATGGGATTGCACATTAAATTAAATAATGATGCAAAAGGTTCTTGCCCACGCTGGCGAGCACAACTGGGGAGGCTGGCACAGGCCTGGGTCACACTACTGGGCAACTTGTGGAGAGCCACCCTGTCTGGTAGAGTACACGCTGGTCATGTCATGCCACGTGGCCCAGGAGCCCTCCCAGGACTTTTATGGCACTAGTATACACATAGTATATGGTTACTTGTTAAGCTTTCACATAACATATAAAATTTATAGTTAACTCAATTAGAAAATAGATAATCCCACAAAATGTTCAACCATTCCAAAATTATTCATTATATCCTGTCAGCTGGATTTTGGCATTTTCAAAAGGTGGAATACCAGGCTTGGTAGCTGTTAGGTTATGTAGTTACCAGTCCATCTGCACAGTCAAGAAAGAGCACAGAGAGATAATGTTGTAGGGGCAGCCCAAATAATGCCATGATGGGCTGCTCTCTGGCTCATCAAGGAGAGCCACTGGTCCATCTCCACAAGCCCACAGTAGCTAGCACAGGTGAACAGTGGCAAGTGGGAACCCGAATTACAGCCTCCTGAGGAGCAAACACCTTGTCTAGTCTCCTTCCAGGTTTTTACCAGGCAAGTCTCAGCCCTGTTGCCCAGGTGTGAAACCCATCAATATGAGCTACTGGGAGCAGGTCTCTGTATCACCTTTCAGGCTAAGGGGGTTACTGCCTAGGGAGATGGGACACATTATTGGCTGTGGGGGAAGAACATCTTTTTGGATCACACAGGATTGTTTATGGAATGTTTAGGGAGGAACCAAAGGCTGGAAAAGGACGATTTTAGGTGATTTGAGGAGGAACAAGTGTGGAAAAGCATGTTTGTGTGTGAGAGAGTCTTGACCATCAACTGGAGTGGGGCTGCAGCCTCAGGGGCTTATATGTCCAGGTCCCAGCAACTGGGGAGACTGGGACCCAGGGGCCAACTACTGGGCAGACTGAGTGAACCCAGCTACTGGAGGGAGCTACCTTGTACCTGTGTATAAATACATCTTCTCACTAGTGGGTCTCCAACCTACTCAGCCAGAGAAGGGAGCAGGATGAGTCCATTGGCGCTGTCTGTGTTTGTGTGAGTACTCTGTGTGCCTGTCTGGGACATGTGTGGTGCATATGTATATAGATGCATACATGTGATGTATACATATGCTCTGTGTGCATGTGTGCTTACTGGGAATTCAGCCTTGCTACTCTTTGGACCTGGGAGCATGGAGCTGCAGCAGCATTGCCTTGCCTCTCTCTGACTGTTTGATCCAGGCCAATACATTTTCCTCTAACAGTAGCAGTTCACTCCTCAATTTTTGTGGGTCTAGTCCTAAAGAGATGTTTTCATTGCTTCACTGTACTCGTCAAAAATTCCCACTAACACTAGTGGAGATGCCAGAATATCTTCAAAATGTAGACTTGTGTTAATCAGCACATTAAGCTTCTCAGCAGAAAGGACTAATACTGATTCTTTTTTTTTTTTTTTTTTTTTTTTTTTAAATACAGACAATTAAACTTGATTCTTAGACATACAGTGGGGCCAGGGTGGAAAGTTTACATTGCTGCAATTGTGTTATAGCTTCTCTCTGGATAAACAGAAGACTTCATTTTCAGTTCTATAAATCCCACACCATTCACAAACAATAAAATTAATTTCTAGTTTGAATAAATAAAGCCCACTAAATTGGCTTTTTTGCCAATACTTTCAAGCTTTATATTGAACTTGTTCTCAAAGCCAACAGTGTCAGTTAACAAAACAAAAGATGTTGTTTACTATTTTTGCTATTAATTAAGCCAACTCCTCAGATACAAATAGCTCATTGGAGTTAATTATCTCTAAGAGAATCTAGTTCGTTTACAATTTGCAAATCAGAAAGAATTATACCAAATTTTTGATTTTAATTCTTTTAGTACTATGAATATTTTAGAGTTTGTGAGCTTTTACACAGAAGTTCAAGGAGACAACTTTTCAGGAGCTGAAAGTCCCTAAAATTCACCTCTTATTTAATCAATTATATTGAAAGTTCTTTTACATGATATTATCAGGTATGGGGGCATTGTTAAAGCAATCCAACAAATTTTGGAACTAAACCAGACTGATACATTCAAAGCACATTCCTGCTTCCAATTCTCAGATTTCCTATCCCTCAAAATTTATTCATCTGCAACCAAGGTTAAAGAAAGAAAGAACCTAATTGCTTTAATCCTCATGGAGGTAAAGCCTAGACCTCTCACAATTCTAGCTCCTTCCATATGGGAGCCAAGCTGTCATATTAAGGCTGTATAATGCATATACGATCAAAACCAAACTGTATGGGCTGTCTTTCACAGGATACAATTAAGCTATAATTGTTAATGTTGTAACACATTGTAAGTCAACAGATTTTAGAGCTTTTTTATTTTAAAAATGCGTTTTCATCAAGTTCTTTTCGCTACATTGACAGTCTTCCAGTCACTGCAGTAAAAGAACAAAAATAGTGGCAACTATTTTTCCAAGCTCTCCTATCCTGATACACAATGTAAGTGTAGTTCCTCCCTATCAGCAGATGGAGACAGAGTACACATGTTTTGATGTCATCATCCTTCAGTGAATTAAGAATTTCTCACCACAAAACCTAGACAGCATCCAGTTGGCTGATCTTTGTATTTTCTTAAAGAATCCAGGATAATGAATCAACATACTGTGGGGTTTAGTAATTTCCCTGATTTTAAGAGGGTTTTTTAGGTTTTGGAATTACCTAAGAAATGTGATTCTGGGTCTTCTAGCTCTACTTATTAAGGCACAGTGCTACAGAGCAAGCAATCAGCATAACAGCAACACAAATCACCTGTTAAATTCCATGAGAAATATTCATATAATATTGCTTTATGATATACTTCTTCAAATTGTTTTTAATTATTTTTGCAATGTTATTTGAGAGCATCCTAAATTGTGAGCTTAAATGAGAACATTCTAAAAAAACCTCCATAAGTAATAAGCTTAGGCAGCAAACTTAGCAGGAAGCTTTTATAAAAATTTTCTCACAGTTCATTGCTAAAAAGTGACTTTTTGTTTTGGCCCAGGTAGGAAATACAAAGTAGGTATTGCCTGGGTAGTACTAAGTGCCATTATCAGTTTCTTAAAAAAGATTCTGCTCTGTAGAAGTGTCCTTAATTTCACTTCTGAAAGTGTCTTTAATTACTCTCCATTCTGCAACTGTCTGCACTTATGCTTTTGTCACTGTCTCTTAAATCTTGTACATTACATATCACTACAAAGAAAGTACATGAGTACAGCCAAATGCCAAATAACAGTATTTATTAACTGTTCTCCAACACATGAGGGTAAGGTATCAATATCCTACCAAAGTAACTGTTACCTGGGTGTTTCTGTAAGGCAAACCAGCACAAACTCCAGGGGTTCAAAAGTAATGGAGTACTATTTTTCCTCATAGTCTTAATAAAAATCTTTAGCGTAATGCTTCAGAAAACAGTCTGTATTTAAAAGTAGGGCTTGTTGAAACCAAAATAGAGCATTCATCAAAACTTGTCTTCTGCCTCCTTCTGCTGAATAGGAGTTGTCATATTTCCTATAGCTGACCAAGTGAGTAAGAATTTGAAGGAAATAAGAAACACAAAACCTGATTATTCCATTATCTCAGCATTTTGCTAACAGCAACACATCTCTGCCATTAATATTCACTATTGAGTGATTTAGTCAGTATTTTGGGTCACACACAGTTTCTGCCACTCCCAATTTTGATTTGTTCCTGTTCACTGGGTTACCACAATTCTAGTTCTTTCATTCTTGAAGCAAGAATGCAACAGAAATATTATCATTTCTCTTAGAGTATTTACAGTTTTCAGCAGTGCAATAGGAATGGGAGGAACCTCTTAGTCTCCCCAACAAATCCATGACTACAGCTTCCATTACATTTCAGTCAGACTCAGTGACTTTGGTTCTACCTTCAGTCTTTGTCTGGTTAAATGGACTCTTTCTGAAGAAGTAAGTCAGTGAATATGAACTCTTGCTATGTTTAATAACGGTCTTAGATTAATGCAATCCATTATTCCTTCAGTTATTTTGCTAGAGTTACCGAAAAAAGTTGTGCAAATTCATTTTAGGTCATGGCTGTTTTCAGCTGATACTTTGGGGTAGATAGGATGCTTTTTGAAACCTTTTGTTTCTTTTGAAATATATTTAATTACTAAAGCCAATATTTCTTCATTAATTCCCTACTTGTGACGATTGCAACTTTTTAAGCAAATCAATTTGTTTTTAAAATTTTGTTTCAGTCTATTCCTTAGACATCACTTCGGCCCTCAAAATAGAACTTGACTGATGCACAGATTTTTGTGCTAGCATTTTGCACAGGAAGGAATTTCATACAATACTACCAGTAATTTCCCTGACAGTATTCACAATCTGGAGCTATCAAATCGATGAGTGAAAGCTCTTGTTTACTGAGTGCAGACTATGTTTTTAAGCAGATAACACTTATTTTGTATGATTAAAAAGGCATAAAAACCCTAATGAAACTTGCACATATTATATTAGTGCTAGCAAAAAAAG
Source organism: Athene noctua (assembly GCF_965140245.1). Classification (NCBI taxonomy): domain Eukaryota; kingdom Metazoa; phylum Chordata; class Aves; order Strigiformes; family Strigidae; genus Athene; species Athene noctua. The sequence goes on along the minus strand of NC_134037.1, from coordinate 62,763,584 downwards.
ACAAAATCTTCATTCGCTTGCAGAAGCGTTCCCTTTTATGATCTCCGTTTTCCAAATAACAAAGCATACTGAATCATAATGCATCTGTAAAAAGTCAAATCCAAATCCATTAAGGAACTGCTCAGTAGAAGTTGGATCTACTCTAAAGCACACTAAATTTCACTCTGCTGAAGGAACAAAATATGGTTCAGGAAAAGGAGAAGAGTCATAACATAAGTCTGGTATTTCTTAACCTAATTATACCTAATTTAATGTGAATTATACTTGATGTAGTAGAGTGATAGTCAGAACAAAAATGTTTGCAAAGAACTTTGTGAAGAATGTACCACACCACATCTGTATTCAATAGAATTAATGTTAGAAATTTTAGAACTAATTAAAAGTAGGAAGGTATAATAACCCCAAGGAACTGTGATCAAATGAATGCTGAAAAAAGCAAATAGAAGGTAGAAAATAATATTAATAATGTCTCTAAATAGACAAGTTATACCTATAATGGTATGCTTTGGCTGACTGTAGCTATGGAAGTATGAACTTTAAATGAGCCAGTAGGATATTCTCTTTGCTCTTCAGCAGCTTACAGATAGCTCACAGATGGCTTCTGTCTCAATTCAGTTTAATCCAATCAACTCACCTCACTCTGTCCTATATTCACCCATGAGAATGTTTTTTTGGGTGAAAAACAGCTGCTTCTTCCTGCTGATATTGGCATATGGAATATAGCAACAGCACTTCCTTTCACTCATCATGTGTCCATGGCTCTCAAGGTCAAAACTGCTGAAACCAAGGTAAAGGAAATTGAGATTGTATAGTATTGTATGTCACCGGGTAGTATTTAGAGAATTAGACAGCTACTGCGGATCTTGAAAAAGCAGTTGCTTTCATTCTTACAGTAAGAGTGTTCTTCAATGTTCTCTTACTAAATAGCTAAATGAAAAGGACACCTTGTACTATACTGCTGATAGTAAGTACTGCAAAATACATCTTACAAAAAGGATTTCAAAATATGTGACGTAGTTCCATTTATGAGATATACTTCTTGGAAGTGTCTAATAAAATCCTACAGTTAATGACATCATTGTATTCCTAAAATCCTTTAAGTTGTTTTAACATATAATAAATGACCCTGTGTTTTTCAACTTGTGGTTTTCGCTTGGAAATATTTGAGGGGTTAGAAAGGGAAAAAAATAGTTTGAAAATAAAATGTATTCTGAGATTTAAAAAATATTTAAGTTTAAATTTCAGTGGAAAGTCCAAATAAAAAATGAAGCAGAAAATGATAAAACTGAAAAATTTTCAAAGGGTTTTTGTTTTCATGTTATTCTTCTAAGAATATATTCTTAGCACTGAGCTGCATTTATTTTCTTAGCTTACTCAACTGAGTAAAGCATGCTATACCTAATACATTGCTACATCCCTAAGAGAGAAACTAAGAATATTCTGGGTACAAAGAGAAAAATTCAAGGCCTTTGATGCCAAGAGAAGTTTGTCACTGACTTCAAGAGAGGCTAGGAATTCACCTACTGTAATTAGAGGTCAACAGGTCATCGGCTCACAGCCGTCCTTCAGCTCTGTGATTTTCACTTCATTCCTGTCTCACCATTTTTATTACAGTATGGATCTACATATAGAGCAGATACAGCTTCAAGGAGGCAGCAGATAAAGGACAGTTACAGGAAACGTGTGTCTGCTCAGAGCAATGGAATGAAAATTATTCTCACCAATAATGTGTCAAAGATTAAACTGCTTAGAAATACTTTCAGGGGGGTGGTTGGTAGCATGGCTGCCAAACTTGCATAGGACATTGTAGTCAATTAACATTACAGTGACCATGGGGTACACTGTGGAAAAGAATGGATCAAATGAGTTATTTGGCCAATTTTCATTTAGAGTAGGACTAAAGACAGTGGAAATGGGAAACCTGTATTTACCCTCAGATCAACCTGGCTGAAGAGATTAATCATTCTCAGTTTTTGCTTGGCTTTGTTTTGATGTGGTGGAAAAAGGAAAGGAGTAAGAGTGTCCTGGACGTTTACTTATTCACATATATCAGTTTGTACAGGCATGATGTATTTCTCTCCTATTGCATTAGAAACTAAAGCTCCTTGATCTCTCTCCTTGCAAGAGATAGATGTGCTATTCAATATTTAGCACTTTACAATATTTATCAATATAAAAATAAGTAGTCTGATAAATTCACAGTATCCACACTTCTGTCAATGTGGGATGGTTCTGTAAATACATTATCTACCACGCAACCAGTCAAAGAACCAAGACCAGAAGTAAACTAACGTTAGAGATGTTTGAGTGAAGCTTCATCCAAAAGGCATCTGGTTTTGCCTTGAAAGATCTATTATTTTCAAACGCAGTTTGTTCCTTTGGCTAATTGCCTTTATAGTTAAAAATGTCCTTTACACATCTTTTGAATTTGTCTAGCTATAACTTGCAGCTGTTTACTTCTTGTGGCTTTTCTGATAGATTAAAGAGCCCTTAAGTACCTGGTATTTTCTGCCTGGGAAGGTACTTATCCATCATAATCAAATCAGCCCTCAGAGCTAAACAGATTGACCTCTTTAGAGCTGTAGTCCTAATGAAAAAAAAAAAACACAAAAAACAAAAAACCCAACCAAAACATTTCTAGCCATCAGCTCCCTTTTGTTCCTCTTCTCTGCACCTTCTTAATTGCTTAACTTACTTTAAAAATTACTGGCACCAAATTGTATGCCACTTTGTCTTCCCAGTGCTGTGTTTAGAGGTAATACTTCTTCCTTATTTCGATTCATATTCTTCCACCTTAAAACCCCAAGCCTTAAGGGCTTGTTTTGTTTCACAATATTGCAAGAGAAGCTCATAAAAATGAGCTAGTATGAGCTAATGCTCATCCACAGCCCTTTTCAGAGTCTTCCTTGAATAAGGGCTCCTTTTACCAGATTATAACAAACTAAATCAAAATGGAAATTTTACTTTAGACCTGACTTGTTTTACATTTTTCACTGCAATTATACCTGCCAACTGACTTTAATTTAAAAATGGGGACTTAAAAAATATTCTACATATTTTCTTTTCTTTTTTTTTTTCTTTATTAATTCGAATCACTTGTCAAAAACATTGTCCAACTTTATCCTCAAAATCCACAGGAGTGATAAGGGCACTCAATAACCAGTTTTGATAAAAATTCTTGAATTAAACCAAATAAATAAAATGAGCAAGTCTCTTTCAAACTTTGCAAAATGGGTAAGATTTTTGAAACTTTGCAGTATCTTATGCATTTGCGTTTTGGTTTCATTCCTTTAGTCTAAGTTGTTCTCCAGGTCTCATTCATTTAGCCTTAGTTGTTCTCCAAATAAATCCTCTTCCCTTTTCATATGAATATGCAATTATTATTTCCCCTGCCTCAGTCCTTGTAACCAACACACACACACACGTGATTCTTTTTACCTTTCTTCAGAATTTACTCCTATTCCTCTATTAGTTATTACCTATTTTTTCTAAAATTAATTCCCATTGTAAATATGGTGTCACCTTTCAAAGAGATAAGCACTAGCTTCTTTTGCATTGATATAATGCTTCACTATATGCAGTCCATACTCTTTGCTTCCCATTCTGATACACTGAAAAATTGAATCCAGTCCTCTATTTTTTACTACTTTATTTATGCAGGGCCACTTTTCATGGATTTACTTCTGAATGAATACCTGTATTTGAAATATTTCATCATCTTAGTCTTCATTTTTTTTCCATTTTAAATTTATTTTTGATCAACATAGACAAGAAGTCTTGTAAAACGTCAAAACTTCCAAACTCACCTGCTGTTAGCTCAATTCCATTGATGTCAGGGGAAATTCAACATGGGATCTTGCAGGGCACACAAAAACATGCAGGCTTAGGGCCCATATTTACATGTCCAAGTGTATTTACTTAATAATGCAATCACTATAGTAATTATGTGCCTCTTGGATCATTATTGCATAGTGGATCATAGACTGGAGATCTATAGAGGTCTTACCACGGAAGTCAGGTAAACACACATTGCTAGTCTCAAATATTTGATAGACAGACTGGAGGAAGGGCAAAAAATTCTTAACTCATTACATGTGTAGTAATGGACTAAGAATTTATACAACAGTCTACTCCTAAAACAGAAACTGTAATGCTTTAATAGCAAAAAGCAGAATGTAGCCACAGATTCTTCCATTCTAAAGCACCATTCAGCACAAAATTAAAGATGGGCAGTACGAAACTGGTGACAATTCTCTCTACAGTCCTGTCTTTCTCATGACCTTTTTCTATCTACATTGTTTTGGAGGAAAGTAAAAAGCAGAAGATGTGGAGTGGAGAGGATAGACAAAGAAAAGTAAATAATTGAGTTGGGAGTTTAGAAAATGGTCATGAAAGAGGAAAGCTACAAAAAAGTTAAGAAGAGGAAAGGAGAAATATGACTTGATAAAGCACTAGCTAGAGTGAGAAAATCTAAGACATTCTGGGGTCTACAGAAAAGAAAAACTGACTTTACTGACCACTCTACCAACTGTAGTAAACATTTCCAGTTTCATGTTCTTCAGCAAGCACACAATATTGCCAAAGCAGTTGCTCAAGTTCAATGCATAGAGATGTCTATTCCTGTGTCCCACATTTCCCTTTAAAAAAAATAAAACCCCAAATAAACATCTGGAATGTCATTACATCACCACAGAAAAACAGAAATTAAAGCTTTCTGCTTAAGCAAGACTATTATTATTACCGAAATGTATTAACCTTCAAAACATAATTTTACATTATACCTGTACGAGTGACTACAAGTCCTAGGGCCTGCACAATTCAGGATGCCAGTTTAGAAGATCAGAGTTATGTGATCAGACATATGTTCACTTGAAAGGCTCTCAAGGCATTCTATGAACTTTATCAGGTGAAAGTTAGCAGGTTTTTCTCTGGCTGCGTTGCTTCTGAAACTTTAGTTTAGAAATGAAGACACTGAAATGAAATGAAAGAAATAAGGATAACAAGGTATCTTAGATAACATACCTTCTTTGTGTAATTCTGTATATAGTGCTCCTCTTTTCTTAAAGACACAGTATTTGATCATAAGATAGTGTTTGCTTTATGAAACTGGGATTTTTAGGGGTATTTTTTTCAGTTTGGAGGTGGAATTAATTTAGAATTAATTCACAAACAATTGAATTTTTGAAAATATTTCAAGTTGTCTACACCCTTACCTTTGGAAGTAAGCACTAGGGTGACAAGTTTTCTAGAGGCTGGGAAACTTAACAGATACTGCTTTACAGTTTTCTACAGTTTATTTGTATAGAGTTTCAACATACTTACAAGGATGGCATTTCTTTTAAGTTAAAAACTAGGCTAACAACTAGTTAAGCACCTGGATGATCTTAAACTCTCAAGGTGTCCTTAATAACTGTCAAGAAATATGCTTCTCATTTTCCGAGCACTTAAAATTCAATAAATAGTTGGTATACAATAATATATGATAAAAAACCCCCCATGCATTATAACCACACATTAGTAGCAACTTTAGCAACTTCTATGTAATTTGCAACAGGAAAAATTCTGTCTAAATATTTTATTTTCTAAGGTTGTTTTTTTTTTTTCACATTGTGGGTGATAGAAATCTGGAATTATTTTCTACCAATTATGTACCTAATGTAGACATAGCATTAGGTTTTATTTTCTTTTTCCCTTTTGCAGGTTGTTCTGGTGAACCTGTTGATATGCATGGTAGTTTTCTACACTGTGTACTATGTGGTCCTATCTGTATGCTTTGCAGTATTCAAGTAAGATTTCCTTGTCTTTATTCTAATATGATAGCATACTATAACTGGATATAATGGGTAAAGCTATGACCCTGTAGAGGAGTCATCCAGACTGGAGGCATTCAGTTCCAGTTATCCTCTGAACATATTTTTCAAATTCAGTTGAATTGTTGCACCTGAACCTTTGTTCAAGTACACAAATTTGGAAATGGAGACTAAAAACTAATATAAAATATTAGTTCTAATCTACTTCCTTGCACTTGCGCCATGTAAATAAATGAATGTAAGAGCAAAGATGATATTAAAAAAGGAAAAGAAAGATTTTATAGTCCATAAAAAAGACAAATTATATTCTCTTAGGAAGTTGATTAGCATGTATAGTGCCAGACTTGTCTTAAATAAAAATGGAGATCATGGACACTGTTGCAAGGGCAAGACCACAACATGCAATGGGATGTAGAGAGCTTGTAAAAGCCCAGAGTATTCCATTTGAAATGATATTTAAAAGCACCCATAATGTGCCATATATATCACGAAGGCATTACTGGAAATGTCTGGTTAAATTTATTAATTCTATTTCCACAGGATTAAAATGTTGGATGGTTGGGCACCTTTTGATTTTAAGACAAATCCCTCATGGATTAACCCACATTATTTAGGTAACTGAAGTCTGTTTCTCTTTTATTTCTCAGTCAAGAAAATAGATTGTATCTGTATGTAAACTTGTCTTCCTTATGGACAGTATTTTAAAGCTGTTTTAGTAATATTAGTGATTTCTGTATTTTAACTACACCCAATTTTAAACACTTATTCATCTTGCCAGCACTTCTCATTTCTGTATTGCTACTTACCATTCAAGTGTTAGGTTGTTCCTCGAGTTGTTCTTCTGATTTTGTATCATCTGAAGAAAATGTGCTGCTTTGCCAGGATGCTTCATTTTCATTGTGGAACAATTATCTGCTCTCTGTAAAGTTGTTAAATTTAATTTTCATACTGCAGCAAATTTCTTATGAATCATTGGATCCAGATCTGAATAATGGGTCACATTCAACTTATAGACATTCTGCTTTGGTAACGTCTGAATACAGAGGTCATTAAAATTTCAGGGTTTGATTGTAGCTCAATCCCTAAACATATCTGTATATACCCTAATACAAATTTCTGCACTTTTGTCTGAAGCTCTCAAAATACATTCTTTATCCTAAACTGTCATTCCCCAAAAATTACATGCAAAAAATTACATTTCATTACATGAAATTTTACCATATTTGTAACCTATTTTACAAAGGCAAACCATGTCATCTGTCAGTAGAGTAAGTAAAGCTCAAAATTAAATTGGTTAATTCATCAGGTTAAAAAGAGTAATAAAAATGCATGGATATTTGTACAGTGTCAATACTGATTTCAGATTAAAAAAGAACATTTCAGTTGTAGCAGTGGAAAAAAAAAATCATATTCCATTAGAATTACTTTTCAGGGCCCTAATGTCTTAATATGATTTTTTTTCCCCAAAAAAATTATCATTTACTTTGATGCAATATGTTTATATGCCAAAGACAGCAACTATGCCTTGCAACTGGTTAGTATTCCACCCTCCTTTCTGTTCACCCTATGAAATAACATGGAGTAGCAAAATATAACAAGATCTGTTTAAAGTCTGTGGGCACAGAGACAGAACGAAGGTCTCTGAATGATGTTGCAAATGAGAATTAGTTTATTCAAGAGTCTCACCAGAGCCTGTTAAAAACAGAATTATGTCTTTAAAAGCTAACCTCAAACGAAAAATGGAGGTCAGCTCAGAACTGAGCTATCATTACTGGAACAGTCTGGTAAAAAAGTTTACAAAGCATCTGTCCACACCAAGCATACTTTCTAAATTATAATTAAATTATTGGCATAATTTAAAAGGATACTATCAACATGAAATATAATAAGCTACAAATACTAAAATGCATTGTCAAACATTAAATTTTTTGAAGTGTTATTTCCCACTTTCCTAACTACATGTGGTTTTTCCGGTTATTGTTTTCACATTTTTTTAAAAACTGCTGGGTGAAATATCCATAATATAGTAGGAACTAATTGACCCTATAAAAAAAATAATAAAATTGAAAGGCACAAAATGCTGCCAAATGTATAAATTAAATACAGTGAAAAAATAACAATGATCACTCTCAGCTACAGTAATCTTAGATATTACACTACTGCAACAGTAAAAAAAAATAAATTTAATTCCATTAAAATGTTACTTTTGTATGCCTGTGTACTTAAAAAGAACAAAATGCATCTAGATGGAAAATTATGTGAATTACAAATGCACAGTTATGGCCTGTTGTATGGGAACTCAGGACTACACCCAGAAGAGGCATCATGCATTTTCCATTCAACCCCCTGCTATCCCAGGTAGCCACCCAGCCAAAAGCCAGACTCTGTCCTAAAAGTGATTACTTTCGATCCCATTACCTGTAATAGCAAGTAAATAAGCTGAGAGCTAAGCACCACTCCGTTGCTGTGTCAGAAAATACAGCTCATCAAATGATGCTGGTGGCACGGCATGGCTTGGCACGCTCCAGAGAACGCACCAGGGGACAGAAATGCACCATTTTGTCACCAAGAGAAGGAATTTTCTTGATCACATAACTTTAATAGTCTCTTTTGGCAGCAAAATTTATTTATTATCACTTTGCTGGTAATCCCTATTTATATTTTAACAAAACACAGAGCTAGCTGCTGAACGTCAGGCGCAGTGACAGCATGGTAGTTGTGGCAGCCTTGCTATCAGCACTGAGAAAAGCCAGGCTCCTAGTAGTACGTACCATGAGATCCATATGGATGGATGGCCTCTGTCAGCTTGTAGGCTCTCTGCTCTATCTCCCCTTGTATATCTTGTCTTTAAATTGTTCTGATACATATATATATTTTGGTATATATTTCATATATATATATATATATATATATGTGATTCAATGAATTCGAGAGGGAGAAAGCTATGAAGTTTCTTAGCAAGTAAAACCTTAACCACACAATTCTGGTTTGGATGAGAAAAATTTGGTCTGTGTCAGTATCAACCAAATCTATTTGGCACCATGTGCAAAGATTTTGGATGGTGTCTAAGTAAAGTTTTCATGCCATTTCTCCTCTGGGCATATATAAACTGGTCACAATTCTGTTGCTGGTCATAATCCTGTTAATCCTCATGTTTTTGTATAAAATATACAACATTCTACAGTCCATAGGCAAATCAGGATACAACCCATGCAGATGTCTGTGACAAAATTAGAAATTAACATTATAATGAAAACATTAATTAATATTTGAACTTGTAAAAAATTTTGCACAGCTATTTCAGACATTTTAACTTTTTATTGCTATCATTTTGAATATGAGAAAAAGCCTTTCAAAACTGTTTTGCATAAATAACCTATTTTCACTTACAGTTCTTGTGATCTCATTGGAAACAACTTTCTTCATTTGTGGTCTGCTATTTGCCCTGGTTGTGGAAGAATGGGTTTGGGATTATGCTGTAACAGTTACTATTATTCATATCATCATAACTTCAGTTGGTAAGTAGGTTTACTGCTAAATACATGCATGGTATCACAAATTGAAGCACCAATCAACTATGATTCATCCACTGTATCACTGGACTAACGTAATTTTTCCTTAAAGCTAAAAAATACATATTTTCCACCCATTGACTCATGGATGTATTTAAAACTTGCCATTTAAAAGTCAATTCTGGTTTTGTCGTAGAATTTTAAAACACTATTTTCTTATAAAAAACCCAGAGTTTTGGTTCACAATCTAACGGTTCCTATGAAACAGATCCTGCCTAGATACAATTTCAGCATCTGGAAGGTGTTTTCCTCTGAAACAAATTAATAACTGTCCATGTCCTGACACTTTAAGATCTACTCATTAACAATTCAGCTCCAGTTCAGAGTAAAAATGAGGCTTGCTCCAGCAAAGCCAATTCAAAGTTCTAAAGTTAGATAATTTGAACTAAAACTCATTGAGGAAAATAAAGCATTTTACCATTGACGCATCTTTTGTCCCTGAAACTCTTCCCCTCAAAGAAAAGAAAAGGAAAATAATCAGCTGCTGTAAATGAGACTCATCAAGACTTTTTGCCAGCACCTGGTAACCTACTCCCTCTTCTCATGCTGTTTAGCAGAATACTGCTATGGCTGATTAGGAAATATATTTTAACCCCATCTTGCCAGAGCCTCCTTACTACCTAATAATTCATCTTCCATTTTCCAATGCTTTGTCCACTTGTCTGTTAGCACTTTATACACACAGGGATTCCCCAGTTCCCATGACAAATTAAGCCAGACAACAACAGACACTTCATCTTAAAAAATTAAACATAATTTCTCATCTACGGAACTTGATTTCCTGGAATTTAAATTACTGTATTCTTTATTAATAACATAAGTATTTAAATCAAGGAATTTACAAAAACTACCACAAAAACTGCTTTATATTATTTATACAGGAAGGTATCTTCTCTCATTATATTGGATGATGCATTCTGATGTTTAAACAACCCCAGATTTGTTATTGTTTCATTCAGATGGCCAACCAAAGCTCTGCTGGTTGAGTCTGAGCTGCCAGCATACGCAGCGTGCCTCTCAGCTCACTTTACTACCTCCACAGTCTCATCAGCCTTTTTTTGGGGGGGTGGCAAAATCGGGTCATATCATGGCCCTGCAGTTGATCATACAGTGGAGATGTGGGTCAGCTTGCGTGAGGCAAGAGCAAGTGCCCGACACAGGACAGAGCACCCTGTGCAATAGTGCTAACTCGCCGCGTGCAGCCCCAGCCTGTCTGTCATGCACCGCATCACCCATTAAACTGAAAATGTCAGGCAGCTTAATTTGGATTGCAGCAATATGTAGGCACTCTACCAGGGGATCGGTGTCTCTGTTGTGCTAAACCATGTCCAGGTAAGTAATAAAAAAGGCATTTCTTCCACAGAGAGCCTAAGAGCTCCATTTAGCACACACTTATTAGGTTTAAGATTTGCCTTCCAGTGGGATCGCTCACCAAGCTAAGCTTAATGGTATAGCCAAGTATCTTGAGTGATCAGGATTTAAATATGCCTTTGCAATTTCAATAAATATAACTAAGCAGACTGTTGATAACATAATGTAATGTTTGCATGTCCCCATCCTTATTGTTTAAAAATTTACATTTCTCCTTTTCTTCTCCTTGCAGTTATGTCTGAATTTCCCCTGATGTTACACTGGTGGCTGGCATTAGGTATAATTATATTCCTTAAAGTTTAAATTATTAGACTCTGTGTAGAAAATTAGTATTTATAGGGTTTTTTTTTCTATTAAAAGCCTGTTGTCTCACTAATTTGAGAACTGTTCACATCTAAAGAAGAAATATATGCTTTTCATTTATACTTTGTTTAATGACACAAGCAAGTAACACTGGGCTAACAATTACCTTGCTTTAAAGAATCCTCTGTTTTAAGACCAGAATGGACTCAGTTTATGTTAATCTTGCTAACAAACAACAGATACACTCATGTTCTTGAAATAAATCATGATTAAGTCCTGACTAATCAAACTATCTCACTGGGATAAATCCCAGTCAACACATTTCCTTAGAGTGAATGGCAAACCTACATTTGTGAATGTTTAATTTTCTGTAAAATTAAAGGTATAGCTTTGTAATAGAATGCATTAACTTGAAAAATAGTTAAGGGAAAAGGATTGGCTTCTGTTCTTTGTTCTTATATGATGGATAACAAGGATTGACAGCCGCAGTAAATTCCTAAATGATGAGGACAGGCAAATAAATTCCCTGTCCTGCAACTGGTTTTGCATCAGTAGCTGCTGGGGTTGATATCTTTGTAGGTGGTTAAAGTATTGGGCAAAATGTTTAAGCTGTCAGGCCATTTTTTAAAAATTGAAGATAAAGAGAGTATCTGCTTAAAGTTTTATCATAACATTTGTATTCCACTATAAAAATAAATATAAAACAGTCATATATTTTCTTTCAGGATCTGGAGTAATTTCAATGACTTGTGGAGGACAGATTTTGGCATACTGCTTGTTCAAAGACAACTTCATTTACCCAATTCTAGATGATTTTTGAAAAGGAAAATTAGAAATTGCCTTCATATGGCTTCTATGGATTTATTAACAACATAATTAAAATGAAGGTAGCAACTGTCTAATTGTAAGCCTAATATTTGGCTTACTAGACCTCTTGTATCTTACATTTGTTCACAATGCCAATGTAATCACTTTTAGCTGTTGTATGTAATCGCTTTTAGCTTCTGTATGTACATTTTCCATTAAGCAAATAATAGGATACACTGTCTCTTTTTTAAAAAAACTAATAAAGCATAAAAGCAATGATGCAACGCTCTTGCAAAATCCTACAAGAAAAAGGAAGAAAACAGATTTGAATTTAATGTTTTCAGGGTACTTGTTATCTCTTGTATTTTATGAAATGCTGACTCTAATTTAGCCTGGAGTCTGTCCTTTCAAAAGCGCTACAAAACTTTAAAGTCACCCCATCTAGCATAAATTGCTGTGGGTTTAAAGCAGTCTTTACTGGCAAGCCCCTGGGAAAGAGGAATCCTTGAACAATATATAGCTCTGCATCTCTTCCCATCTTAAAGCTCTCACCTAGAAGCTGCCCAAGACAACAGCAGGCAGATATACAATTTCCAATGTTTAGTTGACCCCCTTGCTTCTAGAGATGCTACAGACAAATGTTTTCTACAATAGCTTCAGGCTATTTGCTCTTTCACTAATAATCCATTTATGGTCTGGCTGTGCTGGAAGGAGGAAAGGCAAATGCTACTGGACAGCCACTATTATACATATCCCTTTCTCTCTCCCCCAGCTGCAAGTGGCCAATGCCAAAGTGTGAGGGTAGTGGTAATTAAAAACAACAAATAAATCACAGTGGCGGCTTCAAGTAAATTTAACTCTTTAACAATAATAAAGTTGTAATGCAAAAATTGCTAGAAGGCAACTTCATCTTAAATACAATACCAGTGATTAGATTTCAACTGTAGTTTGCTTAGAAGAGCAAGGCTGGATTGCTGTTTGCACGGGAGTGCTAAATGTTGCATTTGCCTTAATCTTACTCAACAGATAATGCCTCTGAAGAATCTCTCCCCTGTTGATCTAATCAAACATCCTAAAATTTTTTCAAGTTTTACAATTTTCAATTAAGTTAATACTGGAAGTACATATGCAGTGAGAAGCATGCTTCAGAAAACACTGAAAGGAGTAAGTTTCTCTCCCGTGAATGATAGATATGTAAGTCATTTTAGAGACAAACCAGGTATGTAAATCCATAGCATTGAATAGACATAGACTTTACAAGTTGTTCGGTGTAATATGCTGCGTACCAAAGTCAGCAGAGATAATTCTGGAGAGTGAACTAACTGACCCGCACTTATCACTGGTCTGAACCACGGACTGTTTACAGTTTGATGGATCTGTATCTCCAGAAACATTAGTGTGCAGATAACTGGATAGTATTATGTGTTTGAAAAACAGTTGCAGTTTTCTTCCAGATTTGTTTCAGTTCAGAACTATAAAAATGGATGGGAAGGAAGTACCATCTAATGTAAATTCATACCTCTGTCCTCACCCTCACACAGTCTGTGTGTGTAGGTAGTGTGCCATGTGCCAGAGCATGAGTGGATTAGATATAAAGCTAATCCACGGGTGGAACAAGTTTCTATTTTTAACCTGAAAGGATTTTCCTCTACATGTGCCAGCCCAGCTGCAGCTTGTAGGAGCTCTGTCGCCCAGTTCTGTCATTTTAAACTTTTGTTTTATATTTAAAACCTTAAATCACCAGCAAGAAATACCTTCATTCTAATATGAAGAGCTCTTTAGTCCTAGAATTTCTCCAAAGCATGTAGTACTAGGCCAATGCTAAAAACACAACCACAGCAAGAACTCTATTGAGGATTAAAAGCCCATGTGCAGCTATTAAAGGGTCATTAACTTTTTGCATTACTTTTAGATATGGAATGGTGAACCATTTTCAACATTATCTATTTCACCTTTTCCATCAATTCTATGTTTAGAATATATAAATATTACACATAATATAGTTTAATATATAGTTTATAGTTTGTAGACAAAGTTCATATTATACAAATGAATATTCATCATGTAAGCAATACGAGCTATATCTGTGTAGGCATTACTTGGTTAGAAGCCTTCAGAGATAATATCTAACACTGTATGATTTCTATGTGATACACCAAAACGGTGCTGTAGAATATGACAAACCTGGCTGTTTCTGGAACAATAATAAAGTGATCCACTTGAGCAATCTGTATGTGACTAATTGCTAACAGTCAAGACAGGTGGAAAAGAAGAACTGCTGGAGGAAAAGAAAGGTTGCTACAGAAAGCAAAAGGAAAACAGAGAAAACGCCATCAGGAACGTGTTTGAAAAAAGGCACAATGAAAGCAAGAAATGAGAAGGGATAAATGGACAAGATCAGTGAAAGAAGAAAAAATCTGCAGACTGTAGCACTGCAGTCTCACAACATGAGACTTGTATGCCACTTGTATGCCACCATCTGTTTTTCTGCTGATCTATACATGACTCTAGGAAAAGTGGTCTCCACTTCCCATAGTTATGACTGTAATCTGTGATGTTATACCTGTACCTCCTGATCCAGGATTTTCAGAATTCATTGTTCTCTGACAGCCAGGCACAGGAATATTGTCCAATTTAGTTGGTGTGGGCTTGGTGTTAAGGTATTTAACCCCTTGTGATACAGTCTAGGAGTCACAAGTTTGCACAGGTATCGTTGGGGGTGTAGACAGTCTAAAAAACATTACAAGCAGATTGAGACTTTATCCACTTCCAGGCAGAGTTTGCGGGGAAGGTTAGAAGTTGCAAATATCAGGTACAGAAATCTATGAAACAGTACAAAAATGGCATACCTTAATAATACCATACTTAAGTAATTCTAAGGGGTTTTTTTGAGAGACAAGAAACTCCTTTGCATTATGTCCAACCACACTACTGACAGATAATAGTTCTCCTCAATTCAGCCATCTCTCTAAATGGCTCTGCATTAATTCTTGTTCCAAATGGTGAAGTGTCTTAGTCATAAAAAAGAACATGAGTGAAATGCATTTTTTTGGAGCCTCTAAGCATATATTCCTATGTTAATAGCACTGCCTTCAATGTAATGTCAGAGTGTAAACCCATTCAAAAAGTTGTTCTGAGACCAACAAACTAACTCAAATGTGTAAAACCAGCCAAATATCAGACTATGGGGTACAGACAATGTAATAATTTTTAGCTGGCATTTTTGTAAAAATACAGGTTTAAATACTTAGCATTTCCTGGTGAAGTAAAGAGCTGGTTACTCAACCTAAGCCTGTCATTTTTCCACCTCTGTAAATTGCTTGATCAACATTTCCATCTCTTCTGTATTCTAACTTTAAAAAGCAAGCAAAACAAAACCTTACAGTATTCATTATTTCTGTATTCCTAAAAATACCAACAACTGCTACATGAATAAATACAGAAAACACAGTATGAATAATACTAGATCACTAGCAATGGGTACATGAGTCACCTGACCGCAGTCTCCTACGTTAGATATTTATGCACAGGATTCCTATGGCCCACAGTCTTTTGACTAGAAATACCCATCGTGACAGAGTGAGCTTCACAAAACTGAGAAAAGATGTGAAAGCCTTACACATTCTTCATTCCATCATCTGATAATGTACGTTGTCACACCATAAAGTTAGATCCTTGCTAATCTCCACAGGTATTTAAAGCTTTATTTATATATATTTTTTAATCTTTCAAATGTGACTGTCTTAGAATATTTATTTCTTGGCTTAAGATTCTGTGTAATGATCCATCTGCCCAGTAATGGCTAAGACTCTAATCTCTCCTTTTTGTGAGCTAATCATGGCCCCAGACAGCCTGCACTCTCTCATTAGATGTCAGGGAGGATAAAGGTCTTAGGAATGGTTATAAAATTTGATGGTGTAATTAATACCTTTATTATTGGCTTTAAACCTTTTAGTGTGAGGCTGTGATTTTAAGACGCAGACCCGTGTCCCAACCTCTCCTCTGCTCAGGAGAATGATAGGGATCCCTCTAGAGTCCCCCTTCAGAGATACCAGGATAATTATGCCTGTGTTGTAGAAAAGGCACGCTCTGTGATGGACTTACAGCCTACTCCACCCATTTTCCGGTTCAGGGCACCAAATTAATACCTTGCAGTCATCTCCCAGTTAACATACATTCAGGTTTCCTCTGCCAACAAGGGTGAAAGAAGGGAAAGACATGTGCCTGGATGTCATCCTGATGTGTAGTTGTAGCATGGCATTGCCTTGGACTGAGGATTTGGGAAGCGACACTAGGACATCAACTATGGACAACCAAAATCTGAGGAAAGGCCTTGTCCTCATCTTTTCAGGTTGCCTACTCCTAGAAACTGGAGCCTGTAAGAGATATGCAAGGTACTTTCAGTCTCTTTCTGTCATTGTCCTAAATCAAAGATAGTCACAGCCTGGTCATTACTGTTACATATTTTCCAATGAAAATAAATCTTAATAGGAGATTATTTGTTGTGGATTTGCAAATTGATTTGCAAACAAAGGGTCCACTTCTGCTTCTAACAGTAAAGAGCCTGTTGTCTCTATTGGAGCAATACTTTATCAAAGGACCACTCACACGTACCCAGCCTTTCTCTCAGAGTGATCTTGTGACCAGATTTTCAGCATCAAAATGCTCAAATACATTCAGAATTAGCAATTTCTTAGGAGCCTTCAGACACCTTTGCACTGAAATTACATCTGCATCAGCAGCTTTCAAACTACACTGAAAAAGTGCTTTGATTCACTTCATAAACCCTGATGAAGGCCCACACAAAGATGTACCATTAAAAATGACAAAAAATATCAATGTGTTTGATATCGCATATGAAAGAAACTGTAGATATTAGCCAGATTACATGAGCAAATTCAACAGCAAATTATAGTTATATTAATTTGAATTTAGTATTTTAAATTAATCTGAATTCTAAGGGATTGTTTTAACACTACTTCACTGGAAAATTATAGCGAATCCTACAAAAGTGGGGAGTATTCCTTAGTACATTCCCAGGAGAGAGAAGGGCAGGCAGTGAGTGGCAAAGGCAGAGGGATGAGGGTGTTTCATGCATGTAGCTGCTTCAATACCCAGAAAAAATGAAAAAGAACTTACTGGTTATGAACCAACTTACCTAGCTGGGAGCAAGTTTCCATACTAATGGGAGATGTGCTGGTAACTCAGTCCTGGCAAAATTTTTCAGTAAATCATCAATATACAAAAATTTGTTTTAAGAGAGCCAAAACCATCTGTGAACACAGTTAATCAAGTTTTGCTTGAAAAAGAAAAAAGGTGAACAGTGTCAATACGTGATCAGTCCTGCTAGATCTCAGATGCTCAGGTTAGACTCACAAGGGTACAAACAAGAAGAGAACGAGAGGGCTACAATGACAGTGGATACGTTCAAATCTAAAGCATTAAACTCTCTAGATTTAATTAATCAGTCAGTTATTTGGTGTGCCATACTTTCCGGAAGCTTTTTAAGAATGCTTCAGATATAAATTTTAATTCCTTAACATTTGCCATTGAATTGTTTAAGGAAAAATACAACTTGTAATTGAAAAGCAACTACTGTTTTCCATTGTCAGGCAATGAAACAACATCACATCTTCAGGCTTTGAGTTAATAAAATCAGTTTTGATGAAAAACAAAGTTACATTAAACTGAAATTTTCTCAAAAAAATCTGCTTAGACCAGAAGGTATTTTTATTGAAAAAAATGTTTTTTCCCAAATGATAATGTTTCATACCTTATTTGTTGTATGTATTTTTAGAATGTGTTATGTATCACTACATAACATTTGCAGACTGTTCCAGTTGCCGAGGTAACTATGTTATTTTAATGATCAGCAGAGAGGATCATTATGTAAAACATTATGTTAATTTCAAACACAGAAAATTGATGTCTTGCTGTTACCTTGAAGCTGCACCTTTTTTTTTTTTTTTTTTTTTTTTTTCCCCACAAAGTGCCTTTTTCCATGAAGATTAATGTTATGGCTAAGTGCTAGGGTATCCTTTTCATACTGATTCAGGTTGGCTTTGGAGGCAGATAAGGCAAAAATGATACCTGACAACCAGCTAATGGCAGATCAACAAATTTCAAACCACCATAGATTGTACAGAACTAGAATAGGAAAAGTTGTTTCATAAATTCTTAACTAATATACAAGGTCAGTTGGTTGGAATCTTAGGAAGGCATGTATCTTAGTTTCATTTTTAACTTTGAAATGTATTATTGCTTAGTTAAGGAAAGCAAATTACAAAGCACATGTAAGACTTGTTTAAGTGTGCTTAAACATTGTCCATGATACAGACCAACTGATGAAGAGATTAAAAAAATGACATTAAACTTTTGCTTTTATTAGATCATATATCTACTAGATTACTAGATTACACCAGCAGTACAAATGCTGTGCATTTATGATTTTATTGCAACCATGAATGCTCTTTCTGAGGCTACAGCGAGAACTTTGCTGATGTTATTTGTTCATGGTGCATATCTGTTCTCAAACTTGCTTTTTCCATAAAAAAAAAAAAAAAAATCTGCACATCTCAAAATTATCAAAATCATGTCTCACGAATTCTAGGGCTCAGAATGACAATTGCTGCTATAGTACACCAGCCTCACAAATGAAAATTGTCTCAGGCTACCAAATGCAACTCAATTTTGTCACCAGAATCTTCTTTTGCCTCTTTTCTGGAGTTCAGCCTACAGATCGTATTAAATTATGAACGCTTCATTCTCTAGGTGGAACTGGATGCTTTCATGTATTAGAACATGATATGCTCAAGACATCTGAGAACTCCTATATCCTCCTGACACTTCATCATAACCACCTGATCCATTTTAGAGTCGGTGAACTCTTCTGACAACACTCAAAGTGCATTTTGATGGAGACTGTATTTATATGGACTGTACATCTTCACTCTGCAGAGCTTACTCGGATCCTTTCTCAAGGATTTCCTCTGCAGGCAAAGCTCTGACTTCAAAAGGCAGTAGCTCTTTCTCAAATTCTTTACCCATAATTACACCTATTACATTGTCTTCTATTTCAACCTTGCTCCTCCAACATGCTTTTCTGACACACTGAGGTTTGCCGATTTGTATACATCCCAGTGAGGACTGCAAGCCAAAAATGTAAGAATGTGAAAAAAACAGAATTGTATTACATCAACTAGATACTGTAAAGAGAACACACGATGATATACCTGGGAATAAGTCATCCATTAACTAAGAGGATTAGGAATTAATTTCCTCCTTCCAACAGCTTGTCCACTATGTGTGACCAAATCCTGAAAAGCTTTGCTTTCATCCTTAGCATGATGAAAATAGTGGGCTAAGTTTTCAGTCCTTAGAATGATTTAAAACTTTCTGATGGGTAGCTTTCTGCTAGAAAATGCTGATTATACAAAATCTAAAAGTTTCAAGGAAAAATATTTTTTTTTAGAAATTTCTTGACAGAATATAGCCAAAACACATATGTTATCATTTTGACTACTGAATTATGCCAGAGCATGAAAATTAAAGTAAAAAAATGGAATAAAGTGAAGCAATAATGAAACAAACCTCCTAAAGTGTATGTTTTATTTCAAACATTTTGATAGGTCCTTTTAGAAACTGTAAAACAGACTTTTCAGAAATTTTGTTTCATAGAAAGTATACATTCTTGCAGAGAAAAAAGAAAAAGAAGAATATGTCAGATCAATTTTTAGTCTAGTAAAAGACGATTCATATGTTTTTGGGAACAAGCACTTTGAATTATAGCAGCGTTAGATCACAGCTACATCCTTTTTTAATCTTTTTGCTAACAATTTTGTTGTATGAATAAATACAAGCATAGAATTAGCAAGTAAAGATTAGTTAGGGAATGCTAGTGAGAAATAACAAATTTTAAGAAGACATATGAAAAGGGAGATCATTAAGAACAAAAAGGAAGCCAGCTGTGTTAAACCTGGTAGAGATAAAACACTCTACCTCTGCTCTGCTGATGGAGCAGAGCTGTAAATGGTGTAGAGAGCAGCCCAGAGCACGAGAACAGGTTAGTAAGTGAAGGGCATGTACTTAGGAGCTCTAATTGGCATGAGCTGAGAAGTACAGGAAGTATAGAAAGAATTTATAGAGTAAAATAATGACATTAATGAAAACTAGCTCGAGGATATGGGATATAAAACCATATGTAGAATGGGCCAAAAACATTCACATCGCATCCATCTTAACTACTTACATAATCTCCTATATGTTTACAGCACCTCTGTATTCTGATTCAACAAAAACTAAACACGCTTTTCTTACAAGACTGATACTGTCAAGAACGTGCAGATAGAAGGGATAAGAGACCACAGCAAACCACAGACTGAGTGAAAATTCTTACTGTCTATGGGGATTTCCAGTCAGTTTTTTCTAGAAACACTGAAATAAAATTTACAGTAGCCAGCTTACTTCAAGAGGGTACAGTAACAGAATAGAAACTTGCAGCTACAACCTTCTAATTTATACCAAGTATTTAAGATGTATCTTTGTGGCACTACTTACTTTTAAGCTATCCATAGTCCCCAAATACTTCTTGGTGAACTGGAAACGCTTCATGTACTGTGACTTCTTTTTGCTTCTAAATTTCAGTAATTTGAATGTTATCAACACAATAAGACGCTTCATTAGCCATTAATCAAGCATTTTGAGTCAGAAAATACAGAATACATTTTTGTTTGCAACCTTTCCTCATACAAGTTAATGTGTGCATTATGATCATTTCTGAATTACATTTAGTACATACTACTTTTTCGAGAGTCTTGCCTGGTCCACCCTGTCCAGGGTGGATGCAAAAAGGCTGAAGGGATATTCTCAATTTGGAGTGCACCAGAAATTAAGTAATTATTATTCACAGATTTGAAAACCTGGAGTTACTGTTCTGATCATCTGCTCTGTGATACCTAGGCTGATCTCCACAGTAAAAACGACCACAGGATTTTCTTTGTAACCCCAATCAATCAGAGATTATTTTATATGTGGTTTGTAGGAGGAAATCATCCACTGTAGAGCTAAAATTTCAGGAGATCCAAGATCCAGTAGTGCTTTTTATATATTGTTTCACTGTTTCAGTACCCTTACAGTAACACCAAAGGTGTTTCATTGTTTCCAGCCTGAATTTGTCTACCTTCTGCCTCAGTCCTTTGGTTCTTCTCATGTCTTTGGTAGATTAAAGAAGAGCTCTCTGCTATGACAAATCCTCCTGCGTGGGTGCTTACGCGCAGCGTCAAATCACCTCTTCTTGCCCTGTCCTCTGCTGAGCCGAACGGGTGAAGACATCAGTTTCGTCGGGCGAGGCAGGTTGTCCCCACCTGCAGTCCTTCCCCTTGCTCCTCGCTGAGCTCGCCCCGCTGAGCGGCCTTTGGAAGAGCGCACAGGCCCCGCGCGGGTCTCGGCCGTCCCAGGCGCAGGGATGGGACCGTGTTCCTGCTCCCGTGGTGCTCCTGCTCCCGTGGTGCTCCTGCTCCCGTGGGGCTCCTGCTCCCGTGGGGCTCCTGCTCCCTCACACCCGGGCTCTCCCGCGCCGCGCACCCTGCGCGCACCCCCCAGCCCCTGCCCAGCTCTCGGGAGAGAGCCGCGCCCACCTCGGAAGAAAGCCGCGACCCTGCCGGCCTGCCCGGGCCTCCGCCTCGTCCCGAGGCGCGGTCGTGGCGGGGAGGCCGCCCCAGGGCCGCCCTGCCGAAGCGGGTCCCCTCGGGGAGGCCGCAGGGCCCGACCCCATCCCGTGACACGATGGCACCGCCGCAGGCCAGAGCGGAGCGGAGGGAAGCGGGCGGGCGGGGCGCGCCCCGACGGCGCCAGGCGGAGCGGGGCTCGGCGCCCCCCGGCCGGGCTCCCCGCGGTCTTCCCCTCAGGACGGGGCGGCGGGAAGGCGGCCCAGCCGCCTTCGGCCCCGCAGTGACTCAGCGGCCGCCCCGGGCCGCCGCCGGGCGCTGCCTCTCCGGAGCGGGCGGCGGGGCGGGAGGGGGGGGGGGTCGAGGTCGGGCGGCCCCGCGGGAGGGCGCCGGCCCCGCCCTCTGCCCGGGCGGGCCTCTCGGCGGCGGGGCCGGGTCCCCGCCGGCAGGTGAGCGTCCGAGAGGCGAAGCCGCTGACGCCCTGAGGGGACCGCGGACGGCGAAGCAGCGGGCAAGAGCCGCGGCGGGAGGAGAGAGGCCCCGGGCAGCGTCGCCCTCCCCGCCGTGTGTCCCTGCCGCCCCGCAGGCAGCGGCGGGGAAGGTGACCCGGGAAGATGGTGACGGTGGTGACGAAGCTGGTGCACTACCTGCACCTGAGGTAAGGGCGGGCGGGCGGGCGGGCGCAGTCACCGTCCCGCTCCTCCCGGCGGGCCGCCACACCCGGCCGCCCGCCGCCCCGCGCCGTCCCGCCGGGCCCACGCTGCCCGCACACGCCTGCGCCGCGACGCCGCCTCCGCCGCCCGCCGCGCCGGGCTGCGCCCGAACCGCCGGCAGCGACCGCCAGGGGAACGGCGGCGGCCGCCGGGTGCGTTGCGGTGTGGCACGGCCACGCGTGG
Organism: Athene noctua; assembly: GCF_965140245.1. Classification (NCBI taxonomy): domain Eukaryota; kingdom Metazoa; phylum Chordata; class Aves; order Strigiformes; family Strigidae; genus Athene; species Athene noctua. The sequence goes on along the minus strand of NC_134037.1, from coordinate 62,741,160 downwards.
CCGCGACGGGCAGCCGGCGCCGCGGCCGGTACCGCGCCCGTGTGCGCTGCCGCGGCGTCGGGCCTCCTCCAGCCCTTCCCCGGAGCGCGTCTGGCAGCGCAGCAGGAGAGCAAAGGCGCTTTGTGGAAAATGCCGGGTATTAGTTACAGCCTAAAAAGTTGTTGTCCCTGCAGTACCCGTGTACTCTAACAGCATGGATCAGACAATTTGTGTATTTCTTCTTTTTTTTTTTTTTTTTATATGACTTCTGGCAGGGTACATTACTAAGCCGTTTTCCCCAGTATCATCTCTTAGAATTTAGCAGATTAAGTACAAATATCTTTGCATTGAGCGGAGAGAAAGCAAAAAACCGCGCAGTCCTGGTGATGTTCCACATGTATGTTGCAGAATCACAGTTTTTCTCCCGTGTATAAACACTTAACGTGCATCAAAAAGATTTGATCGAAAACATAAATAGAATGTATCAGGAGGGAGCATACATTGAGCCAGAAATTTGAGAAAGCAGTGGTATATAAGTGCATCATTTTCACGTAAGGCACGCCAACTCTGGGAACTGATTTCATTAGCTACATTTTGCCAAGTTAGCCATAGCAGTGAGTGGAAAAAAGGACACTCAGTTGTACTGCAACTTTTTATTGGTGTGGTTTAAGCCTTGGTTCCTAGGATATCTGCAGTCTGAAGATATTCTTTTAACCGTTACTAAAATAATAATATTTTGGCATGAATGATATGAGAGAAACATGTCACCAGTTTTTAACTTGCTTTTTACAATAGGATGTTTGTAACTGCTAGAACTGTTTAATCTATTCCACACACCTAATCAGAATCGCAGCTCTAATTTTATAAATTTGTGTGGTTTTATGCTGCTGTTCCTTTGCTGGGCAAATAAAGAAGGCAATCAAGAAGGAAAAATCGCTGCCAGTTCCTTACGCCTGCCTCTCTTGTCCTCCTCTGAACAGTGGTTATTTGTTTGCTGCATATTACTGCTGGTTTTGAACCAGAGCTTCATGGCTCTATTTGTTTTATAAACATCAGACAAAAAAAATAAATCTCAGCCTCAAGGATTTTATAGTATAAAGGGAATTAGGAAATAGCAAATAATGCAGACAAATGGGGGAATTCAGCAAAGTGATGACATTATGTTCTTAAAACAGCAGCAGCCTGATCACTGTCAAGTGTTTTAAGTTTACTAAACTTAAAGAAAGCTCTTATGCTGGATTACCACCAAAGTATCAAAAAGTGTGATGAGTGTATCTGAAAATTTAATAAATGCGTGACCAGTGACCTGGCTGAAGGCAGAATTTGATAATTCTAGTACCGAGTGAAAAGTCAGTAAAATTAGGGGAGATGTTAAAAAGTGCAGCAATTTTGCTTTTGTGGGAGGAGAGCTATTGGAGATGTGGCTGCAAGGGGACTCAGTACATGCAACAGGCAAAGAACTGAATGTTATTAGTCCTGAATGAACATGAGTTAAGATAGGTTTCTGTTTGTCAAAGCTAAATAAGAGGATATGCGGCGGGCGGAGGAAGCAAGCAGCCGATTCAATGTGAATGATAGAGCAAGCTTCAACTTTATTGAAAGAAATCACACCTTATATAAGCACTCTACAATAATCATGCATACTACTCACAGATCTATTGGATACATGTAAAAGGCTACATTATAATGTCCCAGCCCCCTGTGGCATCTCAGACATGTCACAACATCTTCCCTCTTCTGGCCTGCCTCCTTTCCCAAGGTTGTTTTTACCATCAAGGCCATTGTGTACCTCAGTTTCTCTCTTTGTTAACATAACAGTCTGTTGTTTGGCATAACTGTACCCTGGGTTTTTTCCTTTGTTTACCTCAGATGGCTGCAATCAGCTTCTGCAGGGACCCATGGCCTTGCTCTCTGCAAGCCGTTCTCCAACAAGGATAGATACTTCACTGAGTATTGCTGGAGTAGTAAATAGTGGCAGTATCTGTCAGGACATAAATGAACAAGAGGTGTTCCCTGAACCAGTACACATCAGCGACACAGAGCATATTTGTATGCAGAAGAGATCAGGGAAAGGTACTCGGTCATCTTTAGTGAGTCTGCAGGCTTAAAGTGCAGCTTGATTTTAGCAAAATCACATAATACTTTTGTCCATTCACATCACAAAATCATGATAGATAGGTGATCTTTAATCCATGCCAGTCGGGCATGAACAGCTACTATTAGGCATTACCGTGTGCTTATTCTGTGCTTCCATTAGCAAGTGACCAGCAATATAACAATGCATCCAGAAAACAGTAAAGTAGGAAAGAGAGTGCATACACTGAAATTATCTGACATATCCTTGAAATGCTGTTATTTCTGACTAAAACATTTTAGTAGGCTCTGGCTAGTCATGCAATATTTTCTTCTATATGTGAGGGTGGAAACACTTAAAAACCAGTTAACAGCAAGAAAACTGAAAAATAATCTGTATGACTGGTTAAGAATAGTTAGGTAGCTGGTGTGCTGGGAAAAATATTATCAGCACTGTCCCTTTTTCTTCTCTGAATGCAGCATCCGCAGAAATGCCAAGTGTCAGCTGTCATCTTCGTATTCCCTGTAAGTTCTTTACCAGCGAGGAGGCCTTGTTCATGAATAGGATTTTAAAGTTCAGCCACAGTTAATAAATGAATAAATATTATGTTAATATGTCATAAGAAAAAGATACCTGAACATGAAAAACTGTACTTAATAAGTTTGTAAGAATACAGTTTGTGACAAGATGAGACTATGCCAGTAAAATAGTACACTGGGAAGCCCAAGCAGTTACTATAATCAGATCCTTAGAGAATCATAATTATGCCCTTAATTCAGTACTTACTGAGAAACAGATAATTAATTCAAATCACTGCAGTACTTGCACAGTTAGCGGAAATATGGACATCAGAGGAATCTTTCTTACCTTTGAATTTGACACCTTGCAAAACATAGGATCCCGAAGCGACAGGAATAATATTACAATCTTGGGCACTATAAAACTATTCTAAGAAATGCCCTTTCTGAAAATCAGAAGTAAATACATTGAAATACAGTACTCATACTTGCTAGAAGAAATCATGTAGCAGTGCTTGTTCTCTTACACTTACCTCAACTAATTAGCCCTTATAGAGGATGGTTCTGTACCCATTTAAGTCCCATTCAGCTCACTCCTAAACTTCTGATTAGTCTGTAAGACAAAAGCAGTCTCACCGAATGGGAATAGATCAGCCAAGAAAATAATTGTAAAAACACTAAATTATGTTCTCAGCAAGGTGAGATGCTTTCATATTAATATACTTTATGCAATTATCTCTATGTAAACAAAAGATTTCACACCAAGTGAAAGCAGAGCATCATACAAAAAATGAGATGACCAGTGATTCTTGAGAACAAAAGACAAAGGAGATGGCGGCAGATGGAGCAGCTCCAAAGGACACCACCAGGCAACACAAGCAAACTGAAGACAAAGATGTAGAATTATGAATGTAAGACATTCATGGGAGGAGTGAGTGTTCAATGGGACCAAGAAGATTTCCGCAGTAAATTGTATTGCAGAAATTTGAACTGAAGCATGGCTGTGGTAATTCCTCATTTTAGGAAATTAAAATGATTAAACTACATAGGTGGAAAAGAGCAGTCCCAGGCTTGAAGTGGTTTTCTGGAAGTTCAGTATTTGTTATGAATTATCTGTTTCTATAACCCGCCTCTGAAAGTGGTCAAATGAAACGCAGCAAGATTGTTTATTGAAGCAGCAACTAATAAAGCCATTTTGGAGCGGTCATGAGATCCCTGCTTTTATATGTGAAACTTTTATACCTTTAAAAAGTTGGCCAGCAAATAAAAAGACTTCTGCTAATACTGTCAGTCACATCTTCCTTCACCCTTCTGATTCCAACATCTTTACACTCACCAAGAGGTTTTTAGGTTGTGCAGGCTTTGGTATAAGCATGGACTAAAGAATCTGCTTCTTATAAATCCATGATCTGGCTCTGTGTGGTTCAGGGTGTGGCCAATGAACTGAATCCTGCCTGAGGAATCTTTCTAGCTGCCCTGGCACATTTTTCTCAAAGGAGCTCAGGACCAAGAAGTTTGGACAAGACACTGTACTGCTATTCCAACACCTCAGCATGTGGCTGTGCATGGGTAGCTTGAGGAAGGGGCAGAGAGGAGAGGGAGAATGAGGAAGCAGAGGAAGGAACATGACTTCCTCCTGCTTAGAGGTCCAGCAGAGGTTGAAGCTGCTGAGGTTGCTGTTACAAAAACACAGACTGGACCTGTAGATTCAGCATCCCTGGCTACATACTTGGACAAAGTATTTCCCTGGGAAACTTCTTTTTCAGAAGTTTCGTGTCCCTCTTAGAGCACTGCCGGGAACTGTCATGATTCCCGAGTCCCACTGGGTGTCCTTGCCTCTGCTCGTCTGGGGGCTTGGTACCAGCGTGGCGGTCTCCAATGGACAAGTAAAGAATACAGGGTTCTGCTGAGTGCTGTAGGTGAGGTTATGCATCACAGGTATTATTTTGTCGTTCCTTATGCTCTTGCACTAACATACAAATTGTCTGCATGGACCACTGCCTGGTCTTTGATTCTTACCAACCCCTCCTCCCCCTTCAAAGTCAAAGGTATACTTGTACATAATTTTGTTTCATTTGTAAAATTATAGATTAAAGCAATTAACATACTGATACACATTAGACCTGAAGCGATGTTGACTTCTGAAGTTCTTGAGTTAATTTTCTTTTAGAAGCTTAATCTATCTTTAACATAAGTTTTTCTAAATATTTAATGGAGCTACTTTCTGTTGCTTCTGCCCTAGTGTAGGAACATAGTACAGGAGGGTGCCAGGTTGAAAAGAACTTCCTAGCTCACTGAGTGTTACCTTGCAGCTTATAAAAATGCTACCATCTCTAATCCATTTCATAAACATACTTGGCTTTTTTTAAAGATTAGGTTGTTTGTCCTTCTTGATGGGTGTACTGGAACCTTGCTCCTCTTGATTTTTACAAATGGATTTCTAATTTTCAGCCTACGGTTGCAATGTAAAATTTCTACACATTTCTTTTGTATTAGCATTGTCAATTAACTATGTGTTGGGTTTGTGTGTGTGTGTGTGGTGGGGATTTGGTAGCAGGGGAGGGGGTTACAGCGGTGGCCCCTGTGAGAAGCTTCTTGAAGCTCCCCCAGCTCCAAGTGGGACCTGCCTCTGTGCCGAGGTCAAGCCAGTTAGTGATGGTGGCTGCACCTCTGAGCTAATATATTTAAGAAGGAGAACCTGGAAGAAGGAGTTGGAGTTGTGAAGAGGAGTTGTGAGGGAGACACCTCTGCAAATGCAAAGGTCAGCTTAAGAAAGGAGGAGGAAGGAGGGGAGGTGCACTGCAGCAGAGACTCCCCTGCAGCCCATGGTGAGAGGGAAGGCTGTGCCCCTGCAGCCCATGGAGGTCCATGGTGGATCAGATACCCATTTGTAGCCCATGGAGCACCCCATGCCAGAGCAGCTGGCTGCGCTCAGAGAAGGCTGGGACTTGTAGGAAGGCCACGCTAGAGCAATTCCTCTCTGGGAGGGCTGAGACCTGTGTGAGGGACCCACGCTGGAGCAGTTCATGAAGAGCTGCAGCCCACGGGAAGGACGCATGTTGGAGAACATTCGTGGAGAACTGTCTGCCATGAGAGGACCCCATGCTGGGGCAGGGGAGGAGTGTGAGGAGTCCTCCCCCTGAGGAGGAAGGAGCAGCAGAAACAATGGGTGATAGACTGACTGCAACCCCCATCCCCCATCTTCCCTGTGCTGCTGGAGGGGAGGAGGTAGAGAAATCGAGATCAAAGTTGAGCGTGGGAAGAAGGCAGGGGTCAGGGGGAAGATATTTTTAAGATGTGGTTATACTTCTTGCTGTCCTACTCTGTTTGATTGTTAAATTAAGTGGTAGTGGTTGAATTAGATTGATGTTCTTTTTCTTCCCCTAACGAGACTGTCTTTTTCCCATGACCTTAATGGGTGAGTCATCCCTCCCTGCCCTTATCTTGATTCCCAAATCTTTTATTTTTCTTCCCATTCCTGAGGGGGAAGAAATGAGCAAGCAGCTGCAAGGTGCTCAGTTTCCCTGTGGGCTCAAACTACTACAAACTTAAATGGATTTTCCCAGCCAAGATATCTATGTTTATGAGTACTTGCAAATAGCAGTTTTAGTGTCACTTCTTAGTCGCTCATGCCGAGTAGATTCTGCTCTTTCCCATGTGATTGTCCATGTCTGAATACATCTTTCTTGATTATAAGTGATCACATGTGACACTCTAATTTTAAATAATGTCTGATCAATGTCTGTGATGATATTCAAACTCTGCTATTTAGGCTGATATAGCTAGATATATGCAGGACTGCATATGCCTTTTTTATTGCTGTACCACACTGTGTCTGATGGTTGCCTTATGGCCAATTAATATCTGTCATTTCAAACTGATGAGTCTGCTGGCACTTGTGTCTCATTTTTATTTTTCCAGTTCTTTTATTAATCCATTTTTCCTGTATAACATCCTGGACTTTCTCTAAATTGATATCCCTAATTTTATACTATCAATAAATTTCACGTTTTTCTTTCTGTGTCAAAGTTATGAATGAAAAGATTAAATAATAAGATCATTAGTAAGAGGGAACCTTGAGAAATTTTAGTAGGAAGACTCCCTTTCCCCCAATTCATCAATTTACTTCTCGTTGTAATGTATTGCTGTCTCTTCTCAGCTAAGTCTACCTCCAGTTTACAGGCTTGCACTGTTCACAATCTCCTGTTTGTGTAATTGTGTTATGTAGTTATGCTCCTTATGTAGTGCAGTATCGAATACTGAAGGTCATGTAGGTTAGATCTTCTTCAGCCCCCTCATCTTTAATGCAGGTTATTTTATTACCAAAATCTGTATTTACATTGGTAAAGCCATGTTGTATTTTGTCCCAGGTTTCCACTTACCTCTGTGTCTCAAAATATCCTTGCCTTTGAAGTTCTTAAAAAGATTTGCACACCATCGAGCTCAGAGTAATAGGTGTAAAGTTGCCACTTTTTCTGGTTTTATCTTTCTGAATTATATTTGTTCTGCTGACATCTTCTGATAATGTGGCATCACTTGAGCTGATAGATTTTTTTAGTTACTTACTATTGAATTCATGGGTGAATTGTTTCAGTATTCTGGGCAGGAGGTAATTTAATTTGCCTTGCTTAATTTTACTAAACCTTAAAAACTTTGCTTCTATCTTGAATGCTATTTAATGTTATACAAACGTTTTCAGTAGACAGCTTTTGCTGTCATTCTTTTTACAGAAGATTGAGTTTTGAGGTGGCCATACCAACATTATCTTTGATCTCAACTCCATTCTTATGGTGTAACAACTTCACTGCTTGCAGAGTTTCATTTCTCTTTTTCTCTATACTGTCAAAGAATAGTATATATTTATTTTAATTTATATTTCTAGGTCTCAGGACCTGTCAACTGTCAGGACTCAGCTTGACTTTTGGCAATTCTCATTTTATCCATACACTTTCTGACTTCTAAGAGAGAGCTTTCTTGTCATCCTCTGCTGCTCACCCACCCCCCGTCCTTTCTTGTAGGCTTTTTGCTCATACCATGCATAGTGTTTAGATAAATCCATTTATTTTTTTCAACCAAAGATGATGCAGACTTGTCAGTTATCTTTATGAAGCTGCCAACTCTTCTTCTTCAGAGGATAGTGAACATCCAGGAAGCCCATGGCAAGGCTGCAGAACAGAGAATTCAAGGTCTTAGACTTGAGAATCATCTGTGTGTAAGCCTGAACTCTTATTTTTGTTTAAAAGTGACATAGGATGGAAATAAAGGCATGCACTCTGCAAAATGCTGTTGGTAACAACATACTACGTAAAGTCGTCAATGCAGCTCATTTTGATTAAAAAGGATTACTGAATGATTGTTTATCAGCTCTGCAAAGATGTCATCCTCTTCCATCAACACATTTGGCTTGAAAAGAGGATATTTGTTCATCGCTGCTTTGAAACAGCTTAGACCACTTTCTGACCAATCTATGATAAATGACGAAAAAATTCTCAGAGTGAATTAAGAGTGCCCATCCAGCAGTTTTTACTCAATTAAGCTTGGCTATCTCTTTGACTACAGAAGGCCATCACGGATGTTTTGTTAGCATTTCCTTTCTCACCATTCTGCTCTATGTGATACTTCCCGGAAGCCACACAAAGGTAGAAGCCTAGGAAACATGACACGAGACACTCACCATTTCAGCTTTTCACCGGGTGCAATAGAAAGGAAAAGACACATTTTACCATTTGGAGGTGGAGGGTGACCCTTGCCACCAAGGAGAAGGCCAGCTGGCAGACGTTCTAGACTGCGTCCTCTCTGATATTACCTGTCAAGCCAGATGCAGCCCCAGCTTGGTGGTCCATGTGGTTGCTTTTCAAGCATTTGAAAGGAGATGACTGCAATAGCTGTGCAGTCATTGACCCTGTTCGGTTAGGGAATACAACAATAATAACGCTGCGGCGTACACTTACACCTTCATTCCCTCACTCTTCTTGCTCAGATGCTTATTTCTTCCACTCCTTCCTGATGTATCCTCTCAACTGCAGTAAGTAATTGAGAAGCTTAATATTCCCATTTATTTTTTTGCTGCAGTAGTGGTCAGTAGAATCATTGGATACTTGATTCCTATCATGTAGTAAGTATAAATGTTTATCAGCCTATTCTTCCTTCTTACTTTCAAAACTGCCTTCATAATCTCTGGCCAAAAAATGAAGCCAGTGTGACCATCACAGTCCATCAGCTTGAAGGGAAGGGTTACATCACTTTAGTAATTTTTCTCTCTGCAGCACAAAGATCAAAATGAGAAACAGCGCTGCATAAGGTAAGCTTTGAGAGATCAGAAATTTAAAGCAGGAACTTGAAGTACAGTGAAAATTATTAGAAAATGCGCTCAAGAAAATAATACAGGCAAGCACATTTTGCTTACTAGAAGTCAGCAACCCAGAAAAGTTCTTAGCCACTGTGTGTCCCATTGAGCTGTGGGAATTTGAACAGTTATCAGATGGAGTAATTAGAAACTGAGTAATTTTGTGAAATTATTGATACGTAAGTCAAAAGCTGTGTAGTTGCAGTTGTAAAAAATATTCTTCCCAGTGAGTGTAGTAATGAATAGTGAGAGAAGAGAAATGCATGCTAATTAAAAATGTCCACATGTCCACCCAGGCCTAAGCATAGAATATGAGAAGAAAACACGTGGCAAGAATGACATTTGGAGGCAAGCTCAACACAAAGATATCCAGCAAAAATGAAGTAGTCATAGGTGTTCAATAAATTTAGCAGTTTTAAGAAGAGATGCCCTCATACTTCATGTCCTCCCATAAATAAGCTTAAAGTGGAAGCAAATCTTATTTATGGAATTAAAAATTCTGTTTGTTTCTTCCTTACAGCCAATCAAGCCTGGACAAAGATAATTTATCTCATTTAGTTTGATTCTGCTTTGTTTATATACTGTTTTCAAAGTTGGAATGTCTGTAGGTGGTGGAGTGGCAAATCTCCTCATGCTCAGGTCAGGGGCATGCACTGACATCATGGACTTTGCTATAATTCCTGAGGCAAAACCAAATGGCCTAGGGATTTACACAGAGTAATGATAATCAGACCTACTTACCCTTGCTTACATGTATTTTTCCTTCATTCTGGTTCTGCAGAAATTTCCTCTAGACATTTGCTCTAGACATATCTTCTAGCAGAAATGAGAGGACAGTTCCTCCCCCTCTTCACCGGTGCAAACCAACCCCTATAGTCCGTTCTGTAACGCTATCTAATTAATTTTTCTCCAAAACTCGAATTTCTGGAGATGGTTGATATGTGATTGAACCTGAGTGTGAGGAACTGCAAATAAACATTAAAGAAGCCAGGGACATATCTTCAGCATTGTCTGTATGTAATTTGCATTGCAGCTGTACAGAGCAACTCAGTGAAGGAGATGGATGTGGAAATGCTGAATCTAAGAACCATAGTAATATCTTGGTGGATGGCACTGCATCAGATACTTATAAAGGCAGGCATCCAAAAAACTCAGAAATTCCAATAAAAGCTTAATTTTGTAATGTAAGCAAGGAACATCTAGATAAAAATATTGTTCTTTTATCTCTCAGGTAGATTTTACATTGATGCTAAGAAGTGGTAGTCATATTCAACTTTAAACAAATACCGATTGCTAAAAATACAGCATAGCTGAATGAATCTGGCAAAAGAAGCATTTGTGGAAAAATGTCAGCTTCTGTGAAGGAACTCAGATTACTAGAACAATGGGGGTTTTTGGCACAGGAATTATGAATGCCAGAAATCAACGTTCAGCTGTGTGTCTGTGAGAATCAAGTATGAAGTTAAAAATACCCACCCCAGTCTGTACTCACTATTAAATAAAGCAGAAAACAATAATTCCGTTAAATGGTACAACTGACAGAGGGATTATGGAATCAGAACTCTGATTCTTGACAGATATTTTGCCAAATATCTGGCCAAATATCTGCCAAATTAGTAGGTGGAGTGATTTTATAGTCCTTGGATATCAGAAAACCACCATTTACTAATAAATTTATCGGAAGTTATTGATGTTCTTACTGTTTGAAATAAAACTATGAAACTCCTATGTACAATTTATTATGTTGGACCTAATGTGAAAAAAGCCTCAAGTATTTATGAAAAGTTGTGATAGGTGGATTCATTAGTTTCAGTCAAAATTTTTGATAAGAGACAATCTTCACATGCAGGAAAGTGAATTAGTGGTTCAGTTCATGCTTTGCAGAAGTGTCACACTGAACTAGTTAAATGCCTGGGATGATAACTCACCTGAAAGGGAATTGCTTCAGTTGAGAATTGGGATCCCTGCTGGAAGATTACCCTTATTCAAATGGTGACAAGGAAAGGTGGCACTCAGCCATCATAAGAGCATAGTGCTTCAATAATACCTCTGTAATACTTCTGTTTGGACACAAAAGTGAACAAATATTGGAAGTACTGAAATGCTGGGGTTTCAACCCGAAGCCCCAAATTAAGGTTGACATATGGGTGATTCCCACAGCCCTTCACAAAGGGGGGGTGAGTTTACCTTTAGGCTTCCCTCCAGGGTGCGGCTGGCCTTGCAGGGAGAGCCACTGGGCAAATGAGCCCAAGGGTGTCCTGCATTAAGTAAACAAAGGTCAGGTGTCCCACTGAGGGATAAAAGCTGGGACCACTTGCAGGGAGGGGCAGTGTCTGTCTGTGAGGTGGATGCACTTTGCAGAGTTTCCTGTTGGGGAAGGACCTCCCACATCCCTGGAACTGGGCTCCAGTCAGGTCGGGCTTTTGTAAATGTGGCCTGTGTAGAGATTCAGTATGTGTCTTCCTTGGTCTTATGTACTTGGCTTGTTGACTCAGATGTCTCCTGTCCCTTCTATGGGAAACTGCATTTCACCATTTATTCCACCCATTATTGGTTGCGTGGTGTCGTTGTTGGGGTCAGTGGGACTGATGTCAATTATGTATAAACTCACTGACTTGTTTGTACCCCCAGTGCTCACCCATGTGCTGACCCTTTTGTGTCAAATACGATTTGGTTATTGGTTTGTTTTTATGCTGGCTGTGTCCTTTATGCTAGGCCTGATAATTGGCAAAACAAGTATAAATAGTATCCAGTGGGAGGAAGGCTAGACCTCTTCTAAATAAGAATTGTAAACCAAATTATACCTGTTACGGTAGTATACTGTATGTCCTCTTTGCCTTGGACCTGGTGGATCAATATTTATTCTGAATGCTGTTATGTGATAGACATTTAACAGCAGTTAAGGAATAATAGAAGTGCAGCAGTCTTTAGTGTTTCTGATTGCTGTGAATAAGAAGTTAACTGTCTAAAGAGCAAATAATGTGCGCTGTTTTGTACTTCATGAGCCTTACTCTTTCTTCTGTGAAGAAAGGACTCTCTCTGAGCGTCTCACTCATAGAAGGGCCATTGACTCCTCTGGGTGGAGGCATCTGTTGCAGTCTATGCTGCTCAGATGTGCAGATGACCATGCATGCATAGAAAGACAATTACAGTTGTAACATCAGATAGATAGGAGAGGAATGTCCTTTAGAACCAGTTTTGGTCTATCTCAGATGATCAAATTGAGTCTTTGCCACAGAGGTGAGCTGTGGGACCTTCACCTCTGCACATTACTGGCATGGAATCACTACAATGAAGGGTGGATGCAAGAGGAGAACTGGTCTCCCATGTATTTTTCCTGTAGGAAATTTTAGTTTTGTTAAAACACTTTTGGTTCTCTGTGCTCTTCAAAGTAGAGAAGCATATGGTCCTTCATTTGGTGACAAGACCAGCAGCAGATGAACATCTTAGATAAATGCTACATTTTGCTATTATGACAATAAATGCAATTAAACTTGGGCATAATGAGACAAAAGATTCCATATCCATATAAAAGCACATGTTCTCTATGAATTAGAGACCCAGTATTGATTTGTAATTATATATATGAGATAGAATGGTTTAGATCTCCAATAATCTAAAGACTACCATCTGCCTCTAGATAAATTTAAGAAGGAAACTTAATTTGGATAAAAACCTGCTGTGGATAGTTAATTCAGTTAAAGGATCAATTTCTAATAAAATTTAAGGATTGGGCTGTGTGATAATCCTTTGAACTATCTGCAGCAGCAGATTTGTCCTTAGCTTTTGTTCTCCACAGTGGCACTCGACTTTATGTTAAGTGATATACCCAGTATGGTCAATAAAAACTGAGTGAAACAAAACTGAAAGAATTTTAAAATGACTGCTATCATAATAATAGTAGTAAAACTCCTCAAAATAAAGATGATAATATGAAAAGTACATTAAAATATATATTTGTTAAATGTAATAATGATATGAGGTAAGTAGACTTTTTAAGATTAATTTAAAAATAAGAATTATGAATGCATGCCCCTGTACATACACTTGCTACAAATAGGATCAACAAAGACCTTCAGTATTATGGAATAAGACGGATGTGAAATGAGGACAGAACAGAAATGTTTGAGTAAATGTCAGTTTGAAGTGTCTTCTCAGTCTTTCAGGACTTCATGTCTGCTCCTAAGTAAGAGCAGTTTGCATTCAATGAACAGCCTGGTATATGCTGACTCCCCCTGCACATTGTGTCCTTAGCAATTTCCTTTGAACTCTCTCACCCAGCAGAGTATAAGGTCCATTTCAATTTGATAAAGAGGAAATCATGGTGGCCTGTGTATAATAGATTTAAGTGCAGTACATGGTGTTATGTTTTCTTTCAAGATGTCTTTAGAGCTACTGCAGAGATACCATTTTAACGTTTTGGGCTTTGTGTTCCTATCCATTTAATGCTTTACATCAGACTTATAAATCCTTCATGACGTTTTTGCTAAAGGAAGTATTACTTCATCTGTTATACTGCTAACAGCAGCATATAGTTTTCTTAGGTAAGTCAGAAGTTCAGGCCTGTGTCAGAGGTTAGCTACATTAGTCATTTGTGATGAAATAAAAGTCTTTATTAATGCTTATGCACTAGGATTAAGATGACTTGAATGCTGTAATCCTTCCCATTTGACTGGTGGCATCATGCTGCCTTCTGACAGCAGCTGTTTCCTCCTTAATCTAACCGAAAAAAATTGTGGTAGGTTATTGCTTGCACCATTACAAACTCAGTTGTTCCAGTTTATGTTTTAGTAAATAAGTATATTTATCACAATAAAAACCTCTTAAATGTATACATGTATTATGTATAGTATAGTCTTGTTTATCTTTGGCATCTGGTTTCGTAAGTACCCAAAGAACAACCGACATTGTTCTTCACCAGCACTTCAGTGCTGTAGTTAAGAGTATGCTATGTGGGACACGTGATCCAAAACTTGTTATGAGGAAAAAACAGGCATTTGGGGCACATCAAAAAATGAATAAGAATTGTATGTCATGACACTCTGTAACTGCCACTCTTGGCAGAAGACCAGGCGTGAAGTTCGCAGAGTCTTTTGAAGCTACTGTCACTGGAGGATCCTCCCTTGGAACTGGACATCAGGTTGACATCTCTGTATTTCCTGCCAGCTGCTACTTTCAGGACATCAAATTACATTTGCCTCAAGTATTCCCTGAGCTTCAAATTGCTGGGGTAGTTAGGTGGAGCTTGGAGATCCAAAACTCATCCATGAGAACCTGATTTTGAACACTGCTGGTTCGTGGTCCCATCATAGGCACTGGTTTGGCAGACAGCTGCTGGTATGTTCACATATATTGAATACATTTGGTATTGGAGATGAAATAAAGGCTTGCTAAATGACTAAGTATTCCTTGAAAGCAGAAGACCGGACATTTGTAATTTTTTTTTAATCTTTTGAGCTGGTAATGCACAGAAGAGTGACCACTGTTGGTTGTGAGGTTTAGAGATTTAGACATGTTGGTTGAGAATTTAGCCTTAAGATCCTGTCCCTCTTTATGGATGTTTTCTGAGTTTAGCTTGGGAACACAATGAAATGTAGACATGGATAGAGGGGAGGGAAAAAAAGCATCATATTGAAAGTCAGGCACATGATTCTGTACCTTTCAAGAGTAGAAACTCAGAACTGAAGGATCCCATGAAACACTTTATTATAATTTCTGGTGAAGTCATCTGAACTGAAAATAGAGACATTCATATTTACAAGAACAGTGAAGGCTATAGAAGGCAAGTGGTTTGCACCCACTGTTACCCAGCACTGGGTGTGTGTTACAGATCATGCGAAGGAGACAGCTCTCTCTAATAAACAGGAAAGATATGTGTCAGTTAGAGAACTGTTCTGCTCTGATCCACACAATTATTATAAACAATCCTAATTATTGACAGCAGAAATACTCAAAGCCAGGTCTTAATGTCCAGCAGCAGAACTCCCAACTTACTCTGGTGGACATGGGCTCATGGTCAAGGTCTCCCAAAATCCACTACACCAGCCCGGTAACTGTTGAGGGAAGTGAAAACTGTTCTCTGTTTGCAAAACACAAAATATTCTTCATAGTAGGATAGAAAGGACAAATGGTCCTCCTCTGCTGTCTAATCTTCCTAGCAGATACTTACTATGGGAAACAGAATTCTTTACTTCATGTTTGAGGATGATAGTTTCAGAGGGTAGAACACACCATGGACTGGCTGCACAGAGACTCAGCTACTCATTCATTTCCAGAATCATGCTCTGGAGTTTGTGCAACCACTAATTTGTCATTAGTATAGAGGATCTTTGGACATACTCTTGTATTAGCGAAGATTCATGCTAAGATTGTTAGCTTATCACATCACTGTATTCTGCAATGCTCTTCTGTATTAGCTATTTCCAGTAATGAGAACTTGCATGCAAATATGAATAGTTGGGGCAAAATAAAAATATTGCAAGCCCTAATAGATAGAATGAAATATTGCAGGTATTTTTATGACACTGCAGAATGTATGAATAGCGATCAAATGTTTAGGGAATAAATGTAAGGAAACTAAATATGGAATACTCTGCTTATATTAAAGGCCTGTTGTGTAAACTGTATTTAATACCATCTTTAAACAGATGAGTTTGAGTATTCCTAAGGGATTTTCTTTTATTTGCACCATCTACCTTGATTTGGTCTGAAGTAAATACTGGGTATTTGAAATGCATTCTTAGGTTTCAGCTGTACTGCCTCAAACATACCACCACCAATCAATCAGTGGAATAGCCTGTGGACATCAGTATGAGCTGGATTATGAGCTCTGGGGATGCATGTGAATGTAATTTTTCATAGGACATAGGAGCTGATAATGTATACTGACATTTTATAGTGAGAACATATCTTTTTTTTTTAGGAAGTCTTCAATCCAGAGTTATTCTTAATATCTGTACTTTTTGCTACAGCAAAATGTATTTGACAGTTGTAATTCTTTAACTCAAAATATCCCTCAGAAATTTGGAGTGATGCAGAGAATGTCTTTCTGTTTGTCCATTGACATTTTTGATATTTACATTTCCAATCAGGGCATAAACGCAACAGTTTCGCCTGACTAAAATGCACCATTAAAATTTAAATTCATGTTTATTTTGCTAATACATAATTCACTGAATTAAGATAACACTAAACATCCACTATGAGCTAAAAACTTGGCTTGCAATTTAGAAAGGGGCCTGTGTTCTGCAGATAAGTACACTGTCAGTGTTATTCTGTGTTTAAAATGTTTCAGCTACAGGGGTTAGAATTGAAGAATTGCTTCTTTTCTGCAAAGCAAGAACAGGCCAATCTGTGCATCACAAGATCCAGGTTTAGGACTGAGTTCCTGAGAGCTGTTTGCAACCATGGCATGTTAAATGTGATCCAGATTTCCTCCAATGATGATGCTTTTAAATCTAATCAGAAAATTGTATCCTCGGAAAGTTCAAGAAATTCAATCATAAAGTTAACTGAAGTGTTACTTTTAAAAAATGTTATTTTTTAAAATAATGCAATATAATAAAAGTTTTTTGCTACTGTCCTATATACTGAATTATAATTTGTATTTTTTGTCATTCATGCACATTTACACTACTTTCACTGTTGTAAGGAACCAAAAGTATTTTAAATTATGGCCTATTTGAACATAAAAGTAGCTCTACTGGATTGGAACAAAAGTCCATCTATCTGGTATCCTACCCATATTTAAGATATCTGTATGAGAGTTTTAAAGCAGGGCTGACATTCCCAATGCTTTTGGCAGCTTGCAGCCATATGCTGCCAGGCAATTCCTGAGCCAGATGTTCTTTCTATATATTTAGTAATAGTAAATGGGTTTCTTCTTCATGAACATGTCCAGTCTTGCTGAGAATCTGTGTAAGCTTTCGGCTTCCCCAGCATCCTATGGCAAGCCATTCCACTGCATAATGACACATAATGATGTGAAATGCAACCACTTTCTGTTTATTTTGAATCAGTTTTTCATTGTAGTTCTGGTACTGGAAGAGACAGCAGTATAACTTTTTTTTCACCTTCGAGGTTTGTATCTTAGTAATCTAGGTCCTAGTCTTCACCCGCAGACCACCTTCTCTCCCCTCTTTGTTTTTTTTTTTTTTGTGATTACTTTTTCAATTGATCCTATAATTATAGCAGCTGGCAGTAAAATCGCTAGGGTTACTTGTATGAACAAGGTATACCCAGCTAAGCCCTGAATTAGAAATGGTACTTAAGATAGTTTAAATCTGATTATTATTTAATCATAAACACATCTTCCATTGTATTTTGTTTGGATGCTGGTGGCCATCATCCTCTTAACAGAAAACCTGATCTGACTGTACAATTTAGGCCAATACTTATCTTGTTATTGATGTGCATTGTTTACTGCAGTAGGAGGATGTTATGCCAGAAGAGCTTGCCGTGTACTTTTATGGCTTAAAAGGCTTTCTGACATACACCAAGTATAATACAGAAAATACTATTGGTAGGTTTGTAAGTATATTCCCAGTGTTCCTCTGTATTTTGCTATATGCCTATAATTTAGGAAAGGTACATAATCATCTATTCCAACACTTCTGTGCTTTCTGTCCCTACATGTGAATAATACAAAATGCAATACACATACTGGGTCCTTAAGCTTTGAAATTTGGGTCCTTGCAAAGCAACTGTGTTGAAGCTTTATTTTAAAATATTAGCCTTGCTTTTAATTAAAATACTTATCTGCAGTCAAAAGAATGAGAAATTACTAATTGACTAAAATAGTTATAATATTCTACTTAAACCTATGGAATCGTGACTAAAGCAGGATACTTGAAGCCCTTGGAGACTGGCATTCATGGTGGTGGTATATGGCAACATTCTTAAAGTTATTACTATTTCACAGCTTGTTGGCAGCTAAAAAATGATGTACTTGCTTCATGGGGAAAAACAACATTCCAGTTTTCTCCATGTAACAAGTACTTTAGGCAGCACTTAAGACATTTAAAACTATTTTGGTTACATATTGTAATATATATTTCTGCGTAACATTACAGCACACATTATACATTGTGCTGATTCCTTGTGAAAATATCTTCCTGTGATTACTGTAATGAAAAGCACTTTGCATAGATAATGTTGTAGAACCTGATGCTTCCAATAATAGATAACTCTCAAACTGAGGCTAGGAAAAAGAAAAATGTTCATCCTGAAATCTGCTCCTTTGAGCATCTGCCCTTATTGTAACAATAATATTTTATAGCAATTTTATCTTACTTTCTAGTGATGCCCCGAAGTGACTTAAGGGAAGAAACTAACAGGCTAAGAAGAGAAGAAAGAATTATTTTGGGAGGCATGCAGCTTTTCCCCCTTAACTGTTTATTCATGGCCAGGAGTCCCAGAAACAGCATACAGACACATGGTCTCTTTGCTGCTGCTTTGATAAAATAAAACTAATAGATATCTGAAGGTTCAATGGCTGAAGATTACCTAGTTTTTGTGAGTGGTTGGTGGGCTTCTGTACTCTTGAAAACCAGCCTATGTCAGTGAGTTTTTTTAAAAACAACAGCTGTACTAGTAAAAGCCTTACTGCAGCTGCAGTAGAAAAGCACTTCATACTGCTATAGCCACTTAAATACCTGAACAGGTATTAAATGTTATAAGTACTCTTGTATTGTTAACATTTGTCACTAGGACACTAGGATCTTTTTTCTTTACCCGTTCTGGAAGAGAACAGCTGACAAAGTGTAAAAGGCCCTAGTGAGAAAGCCCCCTTTTGATAATTCTTCTAATTCTTTTGGGAAGTGCTCCAGAATTGGGTACTGTTGACAAGTGCCCAGCCTGAACTGGGCTTAGTCTTACTTAAGAATGTTTTACTGAACGAGAAGGGGAGAGGGAGCTGACACCAAGTAAGCCCATCATTTCAGTGGAAGCACTGAGGGGAAGAATAGTACGTGAGTCCTTGTGGAGTTTCACATTGCTGTTCCCTTCTCCTGTCTATTTTGTTTTTACCCTATTGCTATTTCATAAAAGACCTGTGTAGTACAAAGTGATGTTGAAATAAATGAAATGGTGATATAAGCAAAAATCGCAAACAGAAAGCATAATAAGAAAATATTTGGTTGTCCTATAATTATCCCTAATGAAAAAAACCCACCACCCCACAAGATAAAACAATTTAAATATTACAGGTATTTTATGAATCCAAAACCCAGGGAGCAAACAATTCACGCATTTATTTATTTATTTATTCATCAGAAGATAATTTAGAAGCCCAAACAGGCTGGTGGACTGTGCAGCTCCAGCTGCACCAGGACAGCAGCAGAGCAAGAGGACTGAAGTGCTGGTGGGAGCCATGCTGGTGCCCGCCTCTCCCGCATTCCCTCAAGAGATGAGTGTAACAGAGCCCAAATGTGGCAGCTGATGCTGAGTTCACAGGACAGGAACTTGGCACTGAAACTGTAGTTCCAGGAAAATCAGCAGAGGCTTAGTCTCTGACTCCAGTGGGGTCAACATTTTACTTCATGTGCTCTGGCTGTAAAAAAGCTGCTGTGTTCTGTCCTGTCATTTATAACCCCATTTCCCAAAACTTTTTCATCCTTTGATGAAGTAAGGCTGCCTTCTTCACAAGCACTGATGATCCCAGCTATTGGAATCTGATAATTTCTTTCTTCTCCAATGTGGGCATTTACCATATCATTTAGCCTTTTATCTACTTACCAATATTTATCATCTCTGTCTCCATAAGAACAGAATTTAACACAATCTATGGTAATGTTAAATAGACAATTAAAAAATTTGGAGAAAAATGCTGGTCATTATATGTCTGCATGTGCAGGCAATGAGGGAGAAAAAAACATTTGGATAATATTCGAGGCTTGTGTGTTTGTTTGTGGCCTGTGTGCTGGTTTTGCCATGCATCCGATTTGTCCTTCAGATTGTAGTTTGTCCTCTTAAATCCAGATTACATGTGATAGCACAGAGAGAAGCAAAACACAAACAATATGATTTTCATATGACTACTACTTGATCGCCCCTAACCAGTGAAGCAAACAGAAATGTAATGTTATGTTATTTGTTAATATCATTGTTACAATTTTGGGAAAAACTGTAGGCTCTCCCAGAGCAGAGGTACTTGTGTTTAGCTGAAGATTTTGTACATCAGCCAGCAGGTGATGAAAGCTCCTACAGATGATTATCCCCACATGTACTTCTGTAACACTTTCCAAAACAAAGTTAAATTAAATAGGTGCTAAATTCCCTCAAGAGCAGCAGAGCTCATGGAATCAGAAGTATCTACTTTGTAATATTTTCTGCCAAATTTGTCATGCACTCTCACATACAAGATGAGTCTCTTTTCAGTGAGAAATTGTGAAATACTCAAATTACTGAAAGTGCTTACTTCTTATATTTCAGTTTTAAAGATGAGTTTGGAAAAAGAGGTAAAAACAGAAGTTTATCCAGCCTATTTACTACAGAGGGATTGTTAAAATGCATGATTACTGATAAAGAGATGATACTCTGGGTAGAAACGATGTGCCCCTTCAAAAATGTTACCTTTCATTAGTGCAAAATGTGGTCCTCATCTCTGTGCCTCTGTATCTCTCTTACATGAAAGTTCACAGTATGTAAAGTAATATAACGCTTTCTTTTGCGGTCAAGGAAGAGTAGAAAAGAGAAGCTGCTGATTCCTTCATATTTTAGATAATTTGTCACATGATAAGAAACGGTGGACTCACATAAATTCTGAGATGGAAACATTAGTGCCCAGATTGTAGTGCCTTCTGGCAATTTGATTTTGTATTTAGTAAAAATACATGAAAATATAGAAGGGGTGGTGTTCCCCAATCCTGGGAATTTCTTTCTGTCCCTGAGGAAAAGGCATGCTTCCACTGATGCAAGTTAGTAACACCATTTCCACTGACGAAATTTCAAGTGCCAAGATGTAACCCCTCTGGTTTGAGAGCACTAGCCAAGTGCTGCATATGACTCCTCATCAAAGACCAGACCCTGACACAACTGCACGGCATGACTGGTTGCTTGGAGCCCTGCTTTCCTGTGGCAGCCGTATGGCTTGGAGCCATTCTCTGAGTGCTCTTCCCTCTTGCTGGGTACATGTGTGCATCCTCCTCTGCAAACCACCACACTTCCCTCCTTGTTTTGTGCCATGCACTCTTGTTCTGATTTTGTTCATCATCATATTAATTTCTCCCAGTGAAGCTACAATTGCATTTCATAGATTGAAATTTCAGAAGACTTGATCATAGATACCCTCATAATATTTGTTATGTATATGTTTATATTTACATACATTTACATTGCTTTTCCCCGTATTATTTAAAAGATACTTCAGCTTTTCTTTTTTTTTTTTCCTCTGGACATACAGTGAACAATACTGTACATATCGTGAGTTATTAAATAGTAAGATACTATATTAAATCAAAGTAAATCTAACCACTATAACATAAATACCATTTTTTTTGGTGAACATTTTCCAAGCAAGCTGCAAAAGTTACGTTTTTCCTGCAGAAACAACACAGGTGATAGCCTGGTGTAGGCAAGTTTCAAGTTTAGCCTTCTGGAACACCAGCAATTGCTTCCAAAATACACAGCAGTGGTAGTATATTCTTGCCTTGTATTTCTGCAGCTCTGCCAGAACTTTGCTCTACAAACCTGTCTATCACAGTTTCTCTGCAGTCAGAGATGAGCAAATTAGCTGCAACAAGTGATTTGTAAATCTAGTCATTTGTGACTGTCAGAAATGTACCGTTCGAGGACTGAGGCCTTAGAGGCTACAGATTTGATGGTTTCTTTGAAATTATTTGGTGTGTGAAGCTATTAGTGTGTGTGGCTATGCATCAGTCCAGAAATACTTGTGAACTTTGTATTTATTGCTAGGTAGATGGTACTATAGTACAGCTATAATAGTGCTTTGAGTTTTTATTATTTGTGCTGTATGACTGGTATTTTGTATGACTGGTATTTTTTCATCTTTCTCACTGTTGCTTTCAATCACAAACAAAGAAAAGCTCAAATATTTATTTCTTGTACAGGTACTCATGTTAATTTTCCATGTAGCTGTGGCTCGCGAGAGTTACTTTTGAATAGCTATGAAAAGCAAATAAAAAGCATCAGAAGTACTACCAGAAACAAACATTTTGTTTTCCTGCAGTATGTGTTTGTGAATTTCTTTGTTCAAAATTTGGCCAATCCTTGTTGCCATAATGCTATTGGAAATTAGCTTCCAGTTCTAAATATCATACCACTTACATTCAAATTTAATTCAAAGTTAGAAGTGCTAAGTGTTGCTGTCAAAGCTAATTTATGCAAAAGATGTAGAAAAAAAATTGGTTGTGTTAATTGATGATTTTTTACAGAATGCAAGCTTAACAGAAACAAGCCTGATAAGCAGTTGAAAAAGGCAAGACAAGCAAGAATGTGGCGACTTCTATTCCTCCTTTATGATTTTTCTCTGATACTTATAGACACAGTTTTAAGCAATATCATCCCATTAATATATTTCTCAAACTGTAGTCAGGATTTCACATGTGATTAAAGTATGGTGTCCTTCTGGATTTTAGTTAAATTTCTGGGAAATGCAGTTCTGAGTTGATACGAACCATTTTTTTAGTTCATGTTGAATTCACAAGATTGTTTCAATTCAAAATAGAAAAAATATTGACAGCTTGAGATATTTCATATTAAGGGTGGCTGAATTTGAATGCATTGTGTAAGATGTGAGAGAAGGAAACATTTTTCTAAGATTTGTTTGGGATGAAAAAGAATGATGCAAAATGAATATTTTTGTCAATAAGAAAGAACTGAGGGTATTTTGCTTTGTGTTAACTTGAAGTTTTACTGGGTAATCTTCAGTTTCAAAGCACTTACAGAGAAGTGGTTTTCTTTCTTGCAGCCCATGACTCATGCAATTGTTCCTTTCTTTGTTCTGAAACATTTCTTCTCAGCTCATAGAGACATTTCTGGATAGCTCTGGCTTGCTCAGTTTAGGATTGTGTCACAATTTTCATGAGCTTTTCTGAGTTACTGAACTCAGAAGGAACTCTTCTCCTTTGTGGCTGCTGTATGTTTTACTTCACCAGATGTTTCTGTGCTGCAGATTCAGCTGTGATCAAATCTGCAGGCAACAACAAACTCAGAAAGATAATGAAGCTCCCAGTCAATGTGCAGACAGACTTAGTGAACATGTGTGAGAGAGGGCATGGTTTCAACTTCCTAGCCAGATGTAGACTGAAAAAACTATCCCAGCCCTGACTCAAACCTGATCTAAAGTCAGAGGTGGGGGTGGGGGGAAGTTGCTGACACAGACCATGAACCTGAGTTATGGATACAGCCTGTCTTTTAAAGCAGCAAATCATACATTTATTTTCAAGTATGTTCTCCACACTTGCTAGCACCATCTCCATCTCTGGTCAGTTCGTCCATGCAGTTACAGTGCAAATGCTGGATATAGCAAAGGATGACTCAAAGGAGAAGAGAGGTGGAGTTGTGAGTTACAGGAATCTTCTCCACTCCTTCCTCACCAGTGGGTTTGATGTTGGTTGCAATGTCCAAGAGAAGAGACAAACCAAGGATTTCTGGCATTCAACTGATAGCACCTTCACAACAACAAAGGGAATGCCCCCTACAACTCTGTCCTTATACCTCATAAGAAATTTCAGAATGAGCTATAACTGCATTATTTGCTGAATTTGCATAATTATTATGTTAACATGCAAACTTTATGCAGAAAATGTTAGCCTGCTTACTAGTAGCATGTCCTAAGAGACACATCACAGAACATCACAGCTGCCTTGTGCAAATGTAAACCAAGATTGAACAGGACCATGAAATATCATGTTCCAGAGTTTTACATTTTTCTTTATTTCATTTTCATACGCTAGTATGCATCTACCTACGCAGTGAATGCATTCAGTGTGCACCACATCTAGGTGACACCTTGGGAAAATTAAGAAGCACCAAGGCCATTATATTCTGCAAATACACCGTCTTTTCATAATTCATGGTGTATGCGAAGTCATGGTTTATAAAACCAAAATTGTATCAAAACTAGCTCAAGAGAAAGGGAGCATCCAGAGTCACCAGTGAAAATCCCTTAATCCCCAACATTCATGCTGATTTTCCACTTTCCAAAAGTGGCATAAAACATCAGTTGTGGTATTAAGTTTTCCCCAGAAGTTCTGTGCCTCATGGGGAGATATTGCAAAGTGTACTAGATTTATCACCTGTTGTGGATACCTGTCTTGTGCATACAGAAATCCATGCCATTTTATCCCTATTAAATCATGCACCAAAAGAAAGTAAACATAGTGATGTAACGGGAAGTAATAATGTGCTGCATTTTTTGGTACCTTTCAATATAATGGAACATATGGTGAATAATCCTCATAAATAGCTAGATATTATTGGCCCTGTTATATGGATAGGGAAAGTGAAACAGGAATTGATATGAGGGTTTGTGCAAGGTCACACCACAAATAAACATGGATAAATTGCTGCTACTGAAACTGATATACCTCTGGGTAAAATCCAGCAGCTGTCTGACCCTGAGCAAAACCATAAAGCAGATGAGATGAGAACCTCAACTACCCAACCCCCACTATGATTTATGTAAAGTAAGCAGATGGGCTGCAATGGGTGAGATCTGAATTTCTCCAGGGGGTGCATTCAAGAAAAATCAAACTGAATAAACTAGAATAAATCCATGTGCTCATTAGTCTTCGTATGGATAATCTCAAAACCAGCATCAGTAGTTATTGTTTCACCTTTTGCAAAGTCATCAAATTAAGAATTACCGAAGCAACCACCAGAGTGCACCAGATACATTGCAGAGCAACTCGCAAGAAAAGAGAGGAACGTAAGAAGTGTCCCTCCCTTTTCTTCTTCTTTTCTTTTTGGTGTGGGAAGCAAATCAGCTGCTTAAACATGTATATGGAGGGCAGTGAGGGAGAAGGAGAAGGGAAAGCCGCGAGGGTGTCAGTTCTCTTACCTGTGGCTATGTCCTTGCCGCTGCTTCTGTGCTAATGTGTCTTGCTTGCTAAATTACCCCGTGTATTGAGCTGCCTCCTTGTAGTATTGGACATTTTTTCCCCTAAAAAAATACAATGAAAATTTGAATACAGGATACACATTAGCTTGCAGGACCAGACCGTAAGAAATGTTCACCATGTGCTGGCTAGTTAACATGATACCAACTTTCTGCGTACAAGTCTGCTTTCTGTGTACACGTGTGTGACCGCATCCCCATCCTTGATATTCAGGGATATGTAAACTGATCTGAAACACCTCCTACATACTAGTACTGTACATTTCAGAGTACTGAGTACTCCACATTGTGCATGCCATATGGTGCACATTGTAACTGAATGTTGCATCTTCCATATTTATCTGACAGATGTGGACATCTGCATGTGACCTACTCATGTAGTCAGCCTTTCTAGTCGGTTGAAACAAATAGACAGTTCTAGAGCATGTTTCATCTTTGTGTCCTAAAGTGGATGTCTAACACAGGGCAGGGGATTTTACCCTCTAAAACTGCATTTCTTTCATGGACTTTCAGTGGAGCATAAAATCACTTGCATGGGTTTAGACATCAAGAGTTAAGTAACAGAAATCATACCCTGAGTATGTAACCTGTAATATTTTTTTTTTAGATTATTCCTAGTATTGGTTGTTAAGAGCTGCAGAACACTATTCACGTATGTAGTTCACTATATAGTAAAGTGCAGCAATATATGAAGTGTGAAACTTAATAAGGGTTAGATTTCATCTTACAATACACAAACAACTTTCCATTTCGTGCCTTTTCTGGCTCCTAGCTGGAACCCTGGAAACACAATTTGGACAGTGGAAATGCTGCCATTTTATTTGAATGTGAATTAGGTGAGTGATCTGATGAGACATTTTCTGCTCAGTTTAAAACCCATCTGAACAAAATTTATGGTAGATAATGCTAGGGAAAGGGTGAACCTCTCCTGCATTAAAAATATACTTTTAAAGTGCTGAAGTGCAATTGTACTTTCACTGCAGCACCGCACTAGTTGTCTAAACATTCCAGCATTGGTTTCAGAGGCATCTCTGGACCTCAGCAGTAATGAAATCTATCTGCTGCCACTGAAGTCAGCCTGTGAATTTGAATTTGTAAGCTTACCTGTTACTCTTTCCTCAAACCAGTGCTTCTTGGTGGATTGCATTTTTACTTGCCAATAATCGATACATCATGAGGAACACGGAATAGGAAAAATCAACCGTCACCTATATAAAATATATAACCATATATTTATACAAAATAAGAAAATTGGTGTGATTTATTTTATTTGGAAAAACTTTAAAAAGGAAAAAAAAATCACTCTGCAGTGAAGAGTCAAAAGCATATGTTGAACACATGCATACTCAAACCCTGTAAAGCAGTGCTGAAGGATGGTACTGCTGAGAAGTTCTCTTTTTATTATAGCAACTGCTTTGTAAAGAGAGCACTAAGCACGACAATGCTGCGTGATCTGCTTGGCTGTGGTGACTGATTATATTAAGTGTAAAGGCACTGTATGACATCTTAATCTGAATATTTAAACTCTTTGAAGGAGTTTTGGATTCTGTTAGCAAGACAGACCGATTTATAATCTCCTTTCTCAATGATATCTCCTTTTATCACATAAACCTATATGCCTCAAATGGTTCATTCTTATCTAGTTGATTATGAACAACCTGACTTTCCAAATAAGCGTGCCAGTACCTTGTTAAGAACATGAATATCAACTGCAAACTCAGCAGTTACTGACTTAAGTTGGTTTAGGCAGAAGATACACCAGTGAAAGAGAGTGGTGGTATTCATGTCAGTTTACAGCAATAATACATCTGTAGGTCAAAACTCTCTAGTTGGCTCCACTGTAAACCTGGAATAATTTAATCAAAGAAAACTATGCTGGTGTTGTGCTGTTGTAACAGGACAGTTTGATTCTATCAAGTTGTCAAACAGTAAAGAAAAAAGTGTGCCAAGAGTTAAGCTCCTAAATCCACTTCCATGTTTGAAGTGCGTGGTATTAAAGATGGCTTTAAGGAGGGAAACACTGCCTCTGGTGGTTTTATCAGTAATTTAATCCTTAATCTCATTTATTAATAGAACTGATTTCTTCCTATCTCCTTTTCTCACCCTCCATGTGATGTACTTACAGAAGCTTTTTCACTCTCCAGTTGACTGGTACAAACTCATTCCGGGTTTTGCCATTCTTAATCTGCCCCCCCCCCCCCCCCAAGAACAAGGCAGGTTCTTGCCCTTCTCCATTTGCGGTAAAATTTTCCTTGAACAGTCCTTGGTGATGCCACATTGACCGCATCTTGTTTCTGAATTCTTTTTACAGTGGCAGTGCAGCATGTTATGGTGTGCCTGAATTATAATGTGTTTTAAGATGCTTATCAAAGAAAAAGCAGTTTATATTTTTGTTCTTATAGCACCTGATACATGTTTAGTTTGGGCAAAGGGCTTTGCACAACACTCGTTAAGCATGGAGTGCTTTACATGTTTTTCTTTTTCTTTCTGTTACTTTTTAGCTATTCTTTAAAGGAAGTTTTATAATTAAGTGGGGTATTTTGCGTGCAACCAGTTAGCTGAAGTTTTAGAAATAGCCAGGTCCTAAGACCCCTGGTATTTCCATGTTTATTTTTTCTTGATTTAGTTTAAAAGGAAAAGATTGAGTCCTTCAAAATAATTTTGCATTCTGCATAGGCTGTTTGACAGTTAACCGCATGTGCATTTAAAGGAGGAGCCAAAGGCACCAGTGGATAGGTGTACTGATATACATTGACATTTCTCACCTCACACACTTTTGAAAACAGATGAGTCTTGTCTGTGTATTTATGTGAGACATTAGGCCAATTTTTGCCTTTTGGACACAGCCTGAAATGTGGAGAGAGTGCTGTACCTTTGCAGTGGGAGTACAAGGAAATCTTTTCACAGCCCTAAGTTTTGCAGTGGTTTCATGTCCTTGTTTCTGTGTGTATGCCTGTGAGTAGGTACACACAGATAATTTGTCCCAGTGTACTGCTCTTGGTGCATACTGCTAGTTAAGATGTTGTAGCAGTGCTACTAAGCTGCTGCTTAAGCAGAACTGCAGCTGTGCCTTCCCTGTTACCTATTCCCTTTGGAGACAGAGAACATCTGGAGAGGTGGGGCAGCACCAGCCTCTTTTCTGTGCACTGTAAATCTTAAAAAGTTAAAAAGTCCGCATAGTTCAAAATAAACCTGTTCTTTTTTTCTAATTTATATGCAAAGCTTAGCTGTTCGTACTTATGTCTAGTTTTTAATAATTTATATTTTAAAAAATTTAATATGGAAGTTTTGATTAAAAATTAACAAGACAAAAAATATTTTAGCCAAAATACCTTGGACAGCTGTCTACAGATAAAATATCTTACAGAAGCCATGGAAGAGGCAGACTTGCTTTATTAAAACCCGTCCCTACCCTCAATTTTTTATATGAACAAGTTCAATAGATTAACCATTACAGAGGTGTCTTTTCCCTTCTTACACCACAGAAAGTCAACTGCTGCCTTAAGGAAGTTCTTCAGACAAATCACATGTTTATGTGAATGAAGACACAAATTACAAACCTAAATAGTGTATGTTACTGTTGCCATGGGAAAAAAAAAAAAAAAAAAAAATCAACCACAACAAAACAGGTTTGAGTGTTGTGTTACAGATCCCACCTACCAACTCAAAACTAACACCAAGGCAGTGAGCCCATCTCCTCTGAGTTTGTGCGGCGGCACAGAGGAGGCTGCCTCTACCGAAAAGGCCACCCCATCGCTGCCCTGCTCCGGCTGTCACTGGTTGGCAGAGTGTGACCTTGGAGCTAATGGCAGCTGGTTTAAGGCCCAGCAGCTCTGAGGCAGCTTGGTCACCTTGTGTCCTCGCCTGGCGCTATCACCTGCTGTGATCTTTATAATGATAGCTTGTAATTTAAAAATAAACCATTATTGTGTGTGAAAAGTTAAACCAAGCACAGAATAACGTGGTGAAACGGGCGATGTGCAAAGCAAACACTGAACACGTTCCTTCTTTCCCGCATCGCCGTGCCGCATGTGTGATGCCACGGCCTCGCGAGCCACCTCTACGGGAGCAGCGATGCGCGTGTGGCACCGCTGACCCGCAGCTCTTCCATAACTGACCGATTCCTTCGCAGTGCCTTAAACCAAACCCCAGCCTGGCCCAAGAACGCTGTTCTTTAACGCGACGTACGTGGCGCACGGAAGCGCGCCGAAGGCTGGCGCGGGTGGGGTGGCTGCCGGTGCCCGGGGTGAGCTTCTTGTGCCCGGTGCTGGTGCCCGGGGCGAGCCGCCGACGCCTGGGCCGGTGACCGGGGCGAGACACGGGTGCCCGGGGCCGGTGCAAGGGGTGAGCCGCCCGTGCTTGGGGCCGGTGCCTGGGCCTGTCCCGGGGCGAGACACGGGTGCCCGGCGCGAGTGCCCAGGGCGAACCGCCGGTGCCCGGTGCCGGTCCCGGGCCGTCAGGCGCACGCCGCGGGTACCCGCGCCCGGAGAGCGCTCGGTGCCGTCGCGCCGCCGCCGGGTGCCCGAGCCGGGAGGAGGGAGGCGAGGGGAGGGGAGGGGCACGGCCCGGCGGAGGGCGGCGGCGGCCCCGTCGGGCCGCAGGAAGCGCTGCAGTCACCCGGCCCTCCGGGGGAGGCTGGGCCGCGCCGGGCCGGGGCCGGGCCCGGGCCGCCCCGCTCCGCCTCGGCGTCCCCAGAAGGGATGCGGCGGCGCACGCCATGAGCTGGCGGTCCGGCTCCCGCGGCGTGGTCCTCACCGCCTACCACCCCAGCGGCGGCGGCGGCGACGCCCCCGGAGGGTGAGTGGCGACGGGGCCAGGCCGGCGCGGCGCGGTGCGGGCGGCAGGTGTGCCCGGGGGCCGCGGGCCGAGCGGCGGCGGCGGCGGAGGAGCGGGGCCGGCTCAGCGGGAAGCCGTTGCGCGGGGCGAAGGTGCTTCCTCCGGCCCCCGGGGGCTGGCAGGCTTTCCCCATCTCTGCGCTTTGTCCCGCATCCTCCCGAACGGGTTTTCCTTTGTTGTTCTTCTTGGGTTTTTTGTTTGGTTTTGTTTTGGCTTTTTTTTTTTTTTTTCTCACACCTTTCTCTAATAACTCCTGCACGCCGTGGGAACCTCGGGCGTTTTGCTGGGCTGCTGAGAGCCGGGTGCCAAGAGCAGACGCCGGCTGTTGTCAAGGTGTTTGTAGCTGAAAACAGCCCCGTGGCCGCCCGGGTGCGTTGTCGGTGTTGAGAGCATGTCGTTTGTGGTCGGTGCGGTTTTAGGCCGGGCTCGTGGAGGGTTTGTAGGGTGCAGTGGTGGGTGCTGCCCCCCGGCTGCGGGCGGAGCTGGACCCCAGGGTCTTTGGTGTCAGCCTGTTTGTGGGATGAAACGCGTAGATTTTCATACAACCTCTTTGCTGCTTTGTATTTTCCATTATTATTATTATTATTTATTTTTTACTGTGGTAAACGTAAGGAAGGTGCAGGGTAAGGACGAGACAAACTTTTTAAAGCATTTGTCATTTTGCTTAAAAGGTGCAACTGATAACGAGCAAAGAAGCCAGCTGGGCTCCTATGAAGGCTGAGGACTTCCTAGTGCCTCACGGCATGTGTTTGATGCAGGCAGAAGCACTGCTGGCTTTTCCATGGCAATGACCAGAGAGACTGCTGTGCGGAAAGGAGAGTTTTGTCTTTATGGCCCGTTCAGTCTTGCCTTTTCCTTGCTGAAACTGTCAACAAAGATCCCATTGATAAAGATGGGACTTTCATTAATGCTGAGAAACCAGCTGCAACTGGGAAGGTATTGAAAATGTCACACTGTTTCCATACGTCCCTAGGAAGAGCACGTCTGATTAAAACAAGATAAAAGGACGTACAGTGTGTCACCCTGGACAAAAACAAAATAACTGATGCACCACGAGTCCATGGCAAAGGCAAGAACTGAGCTAGGAAATACAGACTATCCTGTGTTTGAACTGTAAAGCCATGCTTCTTTTTTTATTGAGGTACTTCCTTCTCCAGAAGTCATGTTAGTTATCAACCTCGCTATAAGACCTTAGCTACATATATAAGGGCACTGCAGATCTAGTTGATCACCATGGAGTGAAAAGTATGTGTGTTCCTGCAAGAAAATCACAAAATCTGCCACCTTCTGTACTTTTGCTTGTAGTGTTTTTACCCCTTCTCAAACTTCTCATGCAGGAGGGACAAGGAAAAAAAAAAAAAGTTTCCCTGCTCCTTGGGATAACTTCTGAATAAGGATCTGTATATCTGCAAACTGTCAAGATCGGTCCCCCCTTTTTAAATGTGGGGCTGCCTGGATACATGCCTCTAAGCTACAGTTACTCTTAGTCCCCAGAGGCACTGGACGCATAAGCACAGTCCTGGGGGGACCCTTCTGTATCCTAGACACTTGTCTCCTGTGCTGAAGCCACACTGTTAGGAGCAGCGATCTCATCAGATTCCCAATCCTCTGCAGCTGCTTCTGGGCACAGCCTCCAGTGTAAACTGAGACATTGCCATGCAAGTAATGGTGATCCTTCACAAACTGTTCTGATGTGGGATTAAGGGAGTGCAGGGGTGAATAAATGTGAAAAGCAGTCTCATTTCCTTAATTATAGCATATAAATGTGTGTGCTAAAGCTATGCAGAACAGGGGATTCCCACAGTTAGTTTGCTTGAGTTCCTCCCCTGATAGTGTTATGGCTTTCCAGGCCATGCTTGGATGCCATTTAACTCATTAAACTGAGATCCTAAAGAATACCTCTCTGCCTTTTCTGCTGTGCCACTCCCGTTTTCATTAACCAGGATTTCAACTCCATGGTCCCGATTCCTCTGCTCCCTCCTGCCCTGGATCCCCAGTGTCCTCCTACTTCTGAAGTGAGAGGTTGCGAATATTATTTTCATGGGGGCAGGGAGGGAGGGGAATGACCACTTGTTACTTTTTGGTCTTTTTAAAAACAAACAAAACTTCTCTGAAACATTGTGACATTTCTGAGGGATTTGTTTCCATTTCTCTACCTACTTTCCTTCTTCATCAATATTCCCAAGATGTGAAGAGCTGCATGATAATAATGCCCAAACCGGTACCATTCTGAAATATTTTGTTCCATTATGCTCTGCACAGTGTGTAAGTGCACCAGTTCTGCAGTCCAGAGTCTGCGTTTTATTACTGGTGTGAAGTTGAGCTTATTTTGCCTTTTAAAAAAACCCCCAAAATTACAACATTCAGTATCTAGGTTAGCTTCTTGCTGCTAATTGGAAAACTCTGTAATTTTTAACAGGGATCAGAATATTAGGAAACCAAAATAATACAGTGCCAGCTGTAATGAAGCAGCCCTTTTGGAGAGATGAATAAACTGTGTTGAATTGGTTTTTTCATAGTCATTCAAAATAGTGCCTGTTAGAGGTTGCTTTGTCTTTGGAGGGTTGGGGAAGCATGGCACTGGTACATACTGGAAAAAAATGATACACTGGCTGTGCTCCAAACAAAGGGGTGTCCTAGGAAAGGGCTATACTTCCTCACCATTTATTTTTTCCTTCAGGCATACAAGAAGTCTTGCTTCATAAACTTAAGAATTTTACTGATCTACTAGGTTATTGAACTACTTTTCTGTTTTTTTGGTTTTTTTGTTTTTTTTTTTTTGCCCTTTGAAGACACAATGAACCTGTGAAATATTCCTTTAGGAAAGGCTTACCTAACCATTGGTTCACTAGACTAAAGTCTAGAACAGTTTCGGTGTGATTACTTCCAAGTTTGACAATTTAGGAATATTGCCTTGACAGTGGTGATGCACAGAATAGCATCAGAGCTGTCATCTGTGCCATAGAGAAGTTTATTTTACATTTTACTTTAAAGTAACTGTTAAAAGAATATCTCCTTATAGTGTAGATATTGATTGTGGGTGACTTCTGTGGTATACCTAAGTATTTGTTTTAAGAACTTCCTTAGAGAAATCACAAAGGCAGATTACCAGTATCAAATTTGGTTTTAATAGCACTTTTTTTTTCCCAAATTGCTCCAGTTTTCTCACTTCCCAGTTTTAACCCTTTTAACCCATAGCTTTACTGGTTGTCATGCTACTTGCATTTTGGTGTCATCTCCTTTTCTTTATGATGTCTGCGCACAAGCTTTTAAATAATATCTTCTTTTTTTTTGCCATGAAACCATTTGTTGTTACACGGACTGTGGAAAGTAAGAGTGAATCAAATAGGTTCCAGTCCAAGACCCTGTTTCAATGACTGCTTGTAGGCATGTCGCCCTCATGCACATGAAATCTACACCCTTAAGCATAGACTTCCAGTGCCATTTAGGTTCCTTGCTGGGGATTTTTAACCCATCTGCTGTGGCAGAAAGGACGGCAGGTCCTGTGTCTTATTTGCCAGCCACATGTAGGTGTTTCAGATAACAAGAGTCTTCTCATGTGGCTGTGTGGGTTTACCCTCAGGCAATCAAATGCCATCCAGAGTCCTCTGCGGGCTGTTTCTGTCCTGTAGAGTGAGTGAATGTGTGTGTGTGTATGCATATATATGTGTATGTATGTATGTTAAATTGTTTTTTAAATGTGATTATAAGGCTAAGACCAAGTCTGTGGTATTCGATGGATGGGGAACAGGATACAGTAAAACTACAAGTGAATTCATGCAGAGTGCATGCAGAACTAAATGCGTACGTACCAGTGCATGGGGCAAATAAATTTCTGCTGCAGAGTGTTTTCAAGAGCCAAGTCTAAAATGCAACTGAGTGATAGATAAATAATTTTAACTGTGGTGGCTGCTGGAGGTTGGCTTTACCTGTGTCCTCTCTGGAAGGCTGCTGTTCTGTGGTGTCTCCCATGCTGCACCGGATTGTCACTCAAGTCTCAGCCTCCCTGTACCTGTTTCCAGGGAGTTGCTGCACTTGCTCACCAGCAGCCAGCACATGCACTTTTGCTGCCACTTCACATGCACTTCTTTAACTTACATCGAAAGACCCACTGGAGTTTTGAAGCTTGGCAAGCCATTGCCTGTTTAACATCATATGCTCCTGAAGGACTTATGAATCTTCATATTGCTAATGACTTGTTAAGGACTCCCAACATTTCATAGAGCCTAGAACACAGCTTCTCCCTGCTCAGAGGCCATGGAGTCACATGCACCCTCCCTTATTTGCCCTATTTAAATCTTGCAGTTGGTTTGCCAGCACTTACCTGCAAAATGAGAGTGATGTGTTGTTTCCCTGAGATGGAACTAAACTGCAGACCAGTTCTGGAAAGAGTGCTGTAACTCTCTCCGACTGTAAGAAGATTGCCGCCACCTCAGGTCTCCTCTTTTGAGTGACACCTGCTAGAGAGGGCCTGTGGTCTCCTCGATTCACTGTCCGGCTTCATTATTGAATCTGCGTGACTTTGGGAGATGCCAGCTGAAGCTTGGATCTGTGCGGCAGTGCAGCCAGGGGGTCTCCGTTGGATTTTGTTGTAGAGAAGTGCCATTTTTGTGGTTTACTGTATAAGTCTGAATAAAACAAAATATTTATTTTTATATGGTTTTGTAAATATGGGCTTTACTAACTTAGTAGTGGTAGCATCTGTGTTCACTGTGGTGATGGGTGACAAGTGAGGGGTATAAAATACTTGGTGTTTTCTACAGACAGCTGTGGTCTAAATTACTCACTGTTTGATCTCCCTGAGAAAGAAACCAGATGACAGATGTCCTGTGAGCTTGGAAAAATGGCAAAGACTTCTATGAATTTCCCACAATATATGATGTTTTCAAATGTTGACCATAATAGATATTAAAAATCACACGTACAAGAGGAGTTTATTCTTTCCTTACCAGAATAATCTGCCTCATTCATTGTTCAAATATTTGCTCAGTTTAATCTGAAGTCTTAATAGTTTGGATATTAAGCCAAGAAGAAATCTAGTAGTAAGCATGAATTCATGCTTTTTTTCAAGGGCAGTTTCCATCTCTATTCTTTCAGAGAGAAAAGCTCTCATTCCTTTCCCTCACTTTTCCCACCAGTGACTCACTCTTGGAATTGTAATCCAGTGAAATCCAGTATGAAGGACTGAAGTGCTGTGAGGAACGCATATAATGCTCAGTGTACAAGCAACAAACTCACAAGCTGATTACTCACTACTGATTTAAGTTAGTGGAGCCTTTTACAATTTCATTTACAATAGGCTAGTACAGCACAGATTTCAGATTCTCCATGTCATCACAGCATTTGTTGTTCCTAACCCCTGTAACCTGTCTTTCATGATGCCAGTATGGATGGCTCAGCACAGTATCTTTATTCTGCAAAGCAAAGATCTATCACACTACAGCTGACCTTCTGAAATCATACCAGTCTTTTTATCTGTTAACAGGCTCTACATGAGCACAGTCTTAATCTAAATGCATTAGAAACATCTTTCCTGCCTGGATTTGGATTTGCCTGCTCATTTGAACCGTGTTTATTGTCTGATGCTTACCAACATCTTCAGATAGATCCAACAGGCAACAGTACATTAACTTGCTTTATTTAGAATTGCTTTTGTGTCTTTGTACTCCACACATGTATAAATATGTACTGCAGACCCTTAATGTGTTGCTTAGTTACTGGTGTATTAATCTCAGTAACTTGATCTACTGACAACAAGACATGGTATCTCAACATTTCCTGCTTCCTTGATTCTGGATTCCTGCTTCATGGGGTTCCCCCTCCCCCTAGTTTCCCCCTTATTTCTTCTTTGAATTTATCTTGCTCCTGCCTTTGGTTGTTTCAATGTCTTTCCAATTGATTAAAAAGCCCTCCTAGTGCCTGTTACCTGTTATCAGGTTGCCCCTCTATTTTATCTTGGTAGATGGAGCAAATAATTCTCTTTGAGTCTCTTTATTTCTTCAGTCTGAAAATCCTTTTTGTGACACTTCTTCAGCATTTTCAGTATCCTTTTTTATGCTTGCCCTTCTACTTTGCTCCTCCTTCACCCCCTAGCCTGAATTACCTGCAGTACTTCAGTGTCAGTCTCATGAATGTCACCTACACAGGTAGAATCGCTTCCTCGCTGCTAATTACCACCTCAGCCAATTGTATATGATGCAGTCACACCATCTTATTTTTCTAAGCATCCTGGTTGAACTCACTTTGAGTTGCATGTCCTTTCTGAGCCATAGATGTGCTCAAACTCTTCTTTTTCAGTGCAGTCCTCATTGTGTAGACATTGTCAGTGTTTCTCATCCTTCCACTTAGCATCTGTCAGTATGATAAAACAACATTATTTCAATAAGTCCAGTTCACTAGGTGACCGAAATTATTCTGTGTCGTGGATGTAGGTTTGATTTAATGCCCTTCACTATCAGTGCAAACAGACTATTTGGTTCTACTCTGGGTCAAGCCCTTAAATAGACGTAAAATGAGAGTAACTGCTGAATCAGTGGAGCTACATAGCAGAAAAGAGGAAAATCAGGGCCTTCTGTACATAGGCTTTTTTATTTTAATGATATGAAGAGAATGAGATGTCATGCTTGTCTAGCTATAAGGAATGTGAAGCATAATGGCCTTTTGAACATTTTAATTACAGGCTTTCACTTTTTTGCTCGATTGTGTACAAATCTAGATGATACAGAGCATAATACAATGTATTACTAAATGTGCTGTTGTAAGCGTGTAGACTTTATGCAAAACTGGAATCGAACCTCTGATGAACGAAGTGCCAAAGGAGCTGTGTAAATCTCAACTCCAATGTTCGCTCTCTTGTTGTGGTATCAAATGAATGTTTTAAAATTGTTTCTCTAAGTTCTTTTTCTTTGAAGAACAGAATTGTTGAACATGTTTTTGAGTAAGACTAATGGCATTTTCAGTCTGCTGGTACTGACACTGAATTGAAAAGTTTTAATCTATCGTTATTGCAAATATTTTACTGTTGTTTCGTAACTGTTACTAGTAAGGCTGGAGCTGAAAGCTGCAAGGTCTTAAAAGGCTACTCGTACATGTTTTGGTAAAGTTTGCAATGCCAGCACCCTTCTCTATTTTTAGTACTTTTTTACTGGAGTTATTGAGTGCGCACCTTCATTTTTTTCCCCCTATGAATCAAAATACTATGGCTGAATGGAGGCCATAATTACAGTAAGTGATACAGTGAGGATCCTGCTGTGAGTGACATTGCAAATTTATGTTACACATGAGTTGCTGACTGTCACTCCAGACTCCTCAGTAAATCTGCTTGGCCAGGGGAAGAAAAATTCGCCACTTATAAGTTTTGAGTACTTACAATGTGACAGTGGGCTGTTAGTTTTGCATTGAACCTGCCTGTTGAACCTGCCTGTTGATCTCAAAATAATCATGTTCAGGCAGGGAATTTAAATATTTATAACCAAATAAATAGGGGAAAAAATAGGGGGTTTAGTTTTTAGTATTTGGATGTGTAAAAAGTAAATTGGCTTGATTTATTTCATAAGTACAGTTTTAGCCATCATTTTCTGAGGTATATTTTTGGTGATACCCCAAGCACCTTATGGGATGAGCCCCTAAGCAATTTACCCCTCTGCACTCCTGAAAAAGCTGAGGTTATGAACTTATTCTTTGATCACTGTTTTGTGCCAACTCTCTTGTATTACAGCAGAATAAAATTGTGCACAGAAACAGTTACTTACCTGGTCATACCTTCCCATGAGGATAAGCTGCTCGATATTCCCCCTTGTTCTGTGACTCTCTGTTCCCTGCCCTTCTTGCTACAGCATCCCAATCCTGTTAGCCCAGAAATGTTTTCATGAGAATTTCAGAGATTTTATCTGTCATGTTTCTACAACATTCTTCTTTCCTAGTGAGGCTTCTTAGGTCAAAAGGTGACAATAAAAATGTGTTAGAATGTTTCCTTTGCAAGGCCCCCAGTAATGTTGGAGAACTCAAAATGGTTTGGGGTGAAGTATGTGATTAGGAGCAAATGTGAATGTTTTTAGCATGATTGGAAATGTAGTTGAAGGTACACCACACATGAGAAAGCAACAAAGTAAGAATAATGTTGTCTTCAGCAAATAGATATCTTGCATACTTAGTGCCAAACTGCAGCAGAACAGTTGGCATGTTTTGCTTGATTTAGCATCAGTACAAATCTTCAATTTACCGCTCCTCAGACTACCTCTTCTTCCTGTCCAGCAGTCCCTAAACCACCCAGACAGCTTTCACTCTGGCTTTGGGAATTCAGATATTTTGTTTTCACTTCCCTATTTGAAAACCAGGAAAACACATAAGAGGATGTGTGAGAATTGTTTGGTCAATGTTTAGTGATAATGTGCTCAGTAAAGTACATAGTTTATTTTTTATTATTTTTAATCAGTTGATTGTTTTTAGCTGATTTCTGTGTAACTGTCAGAACAACAGTTGGCAGGACTCAAGGTCACTGATGAAATATTGTCTCCATCAGAAATTCTCTGCCTTTAATAAAATAAAACAGTAAGATCCAGGACCATACTATACCCAGAGATAAAGGAGAGCTTTGCCCCTGGTCTAAGAGAATGCGAGGTTAGATTTTTTTAACTGTACAAATAAAGCAGAAAGTGCTTGTAGGCTTGTAGTGGCCCAAGGAGTCATATTAGTAATCGTGGTTGTAGCTGTGGTTATGAGTGTGATCCCAGATACAAAGCAAGGGGCTTGGAGCAGTAACCAGAAGCCTCAGCTACGGAACAGTGAGGAAGCCCTGGTAAATGCTGTCACACACAGAGCCGTGACTCGCTGGCCCGGCGCAGCAGGAGACCAGAGCTGTGGTTACCATGGGCTGGCGGAAGGTGCTTTCTCTGGGCAGTTGCTCAGAGAATGATAGATCTAACAGCTTCATAGGGTAGCTGCTAGAGCCTCACAACATGGTTCCCTTTGCCACAACCGGATAAGGGAACACTGGTAACAGTGTTATCACTGTGAGAATAGTCCCCTCCATCATTACAACCCATTGAGAGGGCTTTTGTGTCCTGCTAAGCTTGTTCTGATGGCTTGCCTGTGTCATCTTCTCCCGAGAAGCCTGTATTTCAGGTAGACTTGAGAAATATCTTCTTGTTCTATTGAGAGTATTATCTTGGGTGAAACATGCTGCACTATTTCCTGAAACTTTTTCTATCTTGGAGTGCCTCCTGAGTCTTGTCCTGAACCAGTAGAAGTTTTGATGTGCAGTGACAGTAGCTGCAGGTCATGGCCATATTAAGCTGAGGTAAGTAGAGGCTGAAGAGAGTGGGGACATCACTGAAACTGGAGTTTCCTTACACATTTCACCTATTCCTTCCTCACGTTTTTCTTCCTCTGGCATTGGCATTTCTAAGCTGACTGAAGTAGGTTGAGATAGATTAAAAAACAAATCCAACTGAAAGCAATATTTTTTGCAAGTTTTGTATTCAGACAGATTGTTTTCTTAACCTGGCTCAACAAGTGACTGCATCAGTAACAGTGCTGGCACAAGGGCAGTGATGGAAACCCTCAAGGAAAGAGGAATTTGACAGAATGCTCCGGCAGCAGCCTACATCTGTGCCAGCTTAGTGTGACCATTATGGAGCTGTGATTTGACAAGATAAGTAATTTTTATGAGTCCTAGTACTGGCTATGTCCACATCCTGTAAGAAGCTCATCTGATAAACTTTAACTCCATTGGTTCAGGTTTGTTAAAAAGATAATTTATACCTTAACTTTGTACTGACAGTTTTTTAGGTAATTCAGGTACAGCTTGTCCTTTAGCAGCCACTTTAAAGCTAGCATAAGCTTCATCTCCGGCTCATTTAGTCCTGACTCACACCGTCCAGTGATTCAGTCATGTGCATGTCCACCTGCAAAAGGCAGGCTGTGATGTGAGAAGAGATCCTTAGGATCCAGGTGTGTTGAGCAGTGGGGAAAACTGCGCTGCTTTTACAGAGCTGCTGACAATCTGCCTTCCCCTCGTCACCTGCACATGGCATCATGCAGCCTGCCTCACAGAAAAAAACGAAAGTCCAGCTTGGATTCCCACACTGTAATGAGGTAAATTAAAGTGCAGTTTCTAAATTATGGTTGGTTGTTAGCTGATAAGCTCTTGAAAGCTTGCTGATTTGTGCCTTGTTTAAACACACCTTTCTTTGCTCTGAACTTTGAACCAGAGATTGCTTTGGTTTCATAGTGCCCAAGGCAGTACCTCAAAGCAGTATCAGGAATGAGAAGTATAAACAGAATGGCTCATATGATTTTTCTATAGGAAACACAGTGCAACTTTTCCCTACAGTATTTCTGTTTTAAGGGTAAAGAAAACTAACATTAAATATCTAAGACATACAAATATAAATAATTGAAAATATTATGTACTAATTAAAATGTCCCAAGCATCTGTCTAGTACCCAAATTCTGCCTGCCTTCTCCTTTCAGAGAAGGATATTTACACTGTGGTACTTGTTCTTCTTTGAGGTGAAAGCTAAGAAAAAGACTATTTGCTTTAACTTGTTACTGTGGATGGTCATACAAGACCAAACTAAAATGTGATTTTTTTTTTTTTTCTCCTAGTTAGTAGGAGCTGCTTATGAAATTTTATGGGAAACTTTGAGCTTCGTGCTGCGAAAGCTGGTATTTGGTACTTTGTACTTTGAATCAAAAAACAGCTTATGAAGATGTATGGTATTAAAATCTGTGTGATGTGGCACAGTGTTTTGGTTTTGGGGCCTTGCTTCAGCTTTTTAAGTGATTGTTTAAGAAAGTTTTGTTATCCTTTAATAGGGAGTATAAGGGAGACATTTGCTTATGTGTTTTTGCTCGCTGTCCATTTGCTGAATTATTTGATAGAGATTTCACTAAGTAGAGACGTCAGTATAGGTTGTTAAAATTTTTCTTAATTTAAAATATATATATATTTAATCTCTGATATTCGGATTAGATGTAAATTCAGTTTTTATTGTATACTTTTGAAGAGGTTGCTGAGTGAGATCCAGTTAGTTAGCACATGAGAATTAGCAGTTAGCTGAGGTGAAAAATGCATCTGTAGCCTGACTGGTGGTCAGTATGTCTGCAGAGGGCCATGCCAGCGAGAAGCGGGGCAGGAAATGGGATGGGACAGAATGTCAGAGCACTCAGCATAAGCAACCTTGTATGATAGACTTCAAACCTTTCAAATTGTTTATTATAATATAAGCTTGTATGTAAAATTTTGTAGGGGCCTGGATCCAGGCTCTTGGCTATCTTTTAGCAAT
The DNA here is from genome assembly GCF_965140245.1 of Athene noctua. Lineage (NCBI taxonomy): Eukaryota > Metazoa > Chordata > Aves > Strigiformes > Strigidae > Athene > Athene noctua. Next base: position 62,700,041 of record NC_134037.1, on the reverse strand, counting down.
GATGTTTCCTCTCCTATGGATGCTGGGATTCATTCCTCCTGGAAAAGATTACTGGGCTGTGCTGAATGGTAGCTTCCTTGGGGCACATCTCCACTGCAGTGTGCTCAGACCTTAGCCCAGCACTGACATGGCCCTGTTGGATATCTGTGTAGCCATATTCATGTGGGTTTAAGGCGAGGCTGTGAAACCTTTCCTTCAGTCTGGCTTGGTCTTTTGTTTATTGTTTCTTTTTTTCCCCGTGTGTGGTGTGGTGTTGATACAGGTGCACAACCTCTGATTCTGGACCAGTTTTGGTGCCTTTTGTACAATGCTCTGTTATGTTAGTCTCCTAGAGGTTTCTGAATCTCTATTTCCTTCTCACTGTCTAAGTCTTCTCACATGGGTATTTTTATATAAAAATGTAATTCAACTTTGATCCAAAGGAGCTTCAATTGGATAAAGAATATTCTACTATGACAGTAGGTTATCTTGCACAAATCACTAGCAGGAGATACTGTTCTTATTAAATAGAAGAATCAAGGTCACATCTGCCTATGCTGTTTCTTTTTTTTTTTTTTTTTTTTTTTCTCACTTGATTTGCAACCTTCTTATCTACAGAAAATCTTTGTACATGCAAACATTTTTTCTACGTGGGTGTATTGGTAAATGCCTTTATTTGTTCCTATGATGTATACTGACTTGTGTAATTTTGTGTGCAGCTATAGCTATAATTCAGTTTGCTGGCTAGGAACACTCTAAGTTTTTGGCTAGCAGTGTTGCTGTAGGCAACAATTTTTGCTATAAAATCCCTTTTATTCTGCTACTATAAATTACTTTCTACAGTTTTGATTTCCTTTAATTAAGACTAGAAGTTCTTCTCTGTCTGGATGGATTTATTTTCTTCCATTCTATAATACATGTAGTACATAAGTATATATGGTTGTATATGAATAGATGATCTGGAATTCTATGGATGGGTTTTCTGATTTCTGTGGAGTGATGGTTTAATTTCATCTGAGCACACAGGTCATTTTCTAGATATGCATATTAACTTCTTAAGATTTGTTTAATTTTCATTTAATTTTGTTTTATTCAACTTGCAAATCAGGATTGGGAGGTAAAAGCATTTTGTTACAATATGCAACATCATCTATTAGTGAATATCTCTGAAATAATAGGGGACTCTTACACTCAGTGTAAAACTGCTTAAAACCTATTAAAATTGATAAAGTTCTCCCACAATATTGTGTGATCTCTGCAAAAAAACCCGCCACCTGTTCTTAAGACTATTTGTGAAGTTGAAAGTCTAGAAGTGAAAAGTAACTGGATGATTTCTCATTTTATACATCATTGTTCCAATAATTATAAAAGCTGTTCACCTCTCACTTTGATGCAAAACTTCAAAGGTGACTTATTCAAGTAAGTTGTTCCATTATACCACTACACTGTTAACATGAGAAACTAATCTCTGTTTCTATTTAAGTTGACATTATTTTACATGAGTTGCTGAATGTTTTGTACTTATTCTTAATTTTTTTTTTTTAGATGCATTCTCCTTTTTTTAATTGAAAGATACATTTATGCCAATATGTTCTTTATATCATTACTGAATTATTTTTTGTCTGGTTTTAGGAACTTTTAGTCACCTGTAGTAAGTTATAGCAAGATTCTTCTGAAGACTGATGAAATTTATCTGAGTTGGAATATTAGCATGCAGTTAGATTTTTTGACTTAAAGTGGAAAATTAAAACTGTTCAGGGAAACATACCCTGAAAGGGTACCCAAGATGCTTTTGCTAGTAGGAGCAACACTTTAGCAACTTATAGTAACCAGTGAGGGAACTGTAGTATTTTAAGTCTTTGATTTTTCTTGGTAACCATTACTTTGTTTTTGTGGCTTGTTCTGAGCTAGCCAGAGATGATCTCTTGTCCCAGTTCAAGCTGTTGCTGTCACGAGAAGCCATTGATAGTACTTTAAACAAGGAAATTATTTGCAGTAACTCCCAAATTCATCTTCAAAAGAAGAACACAACAGTATGTAAGCTGCCTTGTGGCTGGCCTCAATAGTGCTAACGGTACAGAGCACATGTTTCCCAGGCCTTTGTCCTGAACCCAGAGTAATGTATTCTTCACTGATAGTTGTCCACCAGTGTGATCTGTCAAACCCTAGCTTGGCAATGTTATCTCAGGAAGTCCACCGTCACCTTTTCAATATCTGTGAGTCCAAGTGGTAGCCAGTCTTCTTGCAACTGGTTGCCATCTGGGAAGGGTGGGAGAGTACTGCTGCAGTGAGGGGTCATGGGACAATCAGCTGTGTGAGGCTACTAAAAGGACATCCATATTGATTTAGTTTCTTAAGGAGGAGGCTTGTGACCCTTACAAGCAGAAGAGGGTATTGCTTTGTCTTTTTCCATTACGAAGGATCCCTCATGTCACAAGTTTTGCTTTCTCAGAAGCACCTGCTTCGCATGGTTGTCACCAGGTTGCTGCTGCTTGGCACATGGCAGTTCACCTGCTCATTGTCTGCCTCAGTGAGCTCTCCATAATATGAGGAAATTGTTAAAGTTAAGGGTATATGAGCAAAACATCTTGCATGTTGCTTTTGCTAGATACCCCAAGGTTTGCTTGCCTCTGCTTGTCTGTCTTGACAGTTTGGAAGAAAGGCAAGGTGGCTGGCATATCCAGCTGTGGCAGTTTCGTGTGTAGATAATTACCAGACCGATGCAACTCTGTACACTCTGGTTCCCTTAAAGGATGCCTTGCAGCTGCTTTTATAATGACCTATAGGATTAAATGGGATTAAGGGAAAACTAATGACAAGGGCCATTCCAAGTCCTTTGTACAGTTCTGGGAATCCAGGTCTTCTGTGCCAAGTTGAATGAGCAATACAAAGGAAGAAGCAGTGGCACTGTTTTTGTTTTTTTTTTTTTTTTGTGGGAAGTGGCTGAACTGCTTAAAGGATGACTGTGTTACTTTGGATGCCTGCTGGTGACCTCCAGTGGAAGAAAGCCTAGTGGTTGGCTGGAGGCTCAGGGCTGAGGTGATGCTGATGGCCTTTCCATGGATGTTGACCCATCACTATTTCTGAATAAAGAATTACTCTCTGCTGTGGCCGCAGAGAGTGGTGATTCACACTGGGCTCATGGCATGCTTCAGCTGTGTATCTAGTTGGCTCTGATCAGTGTTATGGTGCAGTCCTCTGGCAGTCCTGGCAGCTGGAATTTTCCCATGTAGTGTCTGCTGGTAAACAGAGGTACCTTTCCCTTTCCTCCAAATTGGAATGCGTGTACGATGGGCTGGCTGCCTTACTGCTTGCGCTGTCTTTGGAGGGGTCTGCTTGTAAGGGTGGGGAGATGCCAACATGTGGCACATGGTTGTTTTGAGGTGTGAATTTAGGCTGCTCCCAGAAAGGTGCTCAAAGGGAGCTGTCTGCATCTGGTGAGTTACTGTAGAGGGTGAGGTGGCCTTGAGGTGTTGCCCTTGCGGACATCCCCCTGGGGTGTGCCCAGGTTGCACTGGTGTGAAGCCTGTGTGAACAGAGAAGGAATTGGAGCCAAAGAGCATTACTTTGTCACTTTTGGGGAAGAGGCAACTTCGGTGTATTACTTCATTGTTTAAAACAATAGGGTCTGTACTTGGTAATAAAAAGTCATATTTATTCTGAGAGGGCATTCTACAAGTCATTCTAGCTGATTTACTTCCAAGTGAGCTGTCATGAAATGGTGAAAAGGGAAAATGAGGTCAGTTGCCTAGAGGACAGAGTCAATGAAAATATCCCTAAATTCCTCACTGCACCTTCCTGACTTTCAAAGAGAAAGGAGATCTGAGCACCTGAAGGATAAAAACACCCAACAAGGGTAGCAGAAGTGGTAAAGTACACACACCGGTTTTGCATTTAGAGAATTGAGAAAATAGTATAATTTTGGTATATGGGCATTTGTCTGTCTTTGAAAGTCTCCTTTTTATCTTTATGTTAGAAATTCCAACAGCAAATTTACAGCACATTTTACTTCCCTTGCCATTGCTCTGATGACTTACATTGTAGGTTTTAAACCCTTTTGATGCTGACAAGTGTATGATCACATTTGTGTCAATCTGTCAGTGCTTGTATAGTCTTTATAAATGTAAGGCTTTGTCCAGGTGCCTTGTTTTGGTGAGGGAATTATTCTTTATCCTCTGAGATAGAATTGGCTACTTATACAATCAAGTATTTTTTGTATCCTAAGATTTCAAGTGTGTGCATTCACTGCAGAAAATAGTAAGAAGGCATTTACTTTAATACCTCTGGTAGGAAGGGGCTCAACTGTGTCACCCTGCCTGAGCCTGAAGGATGTATTTCTCACCCAGCTCATGCCCAGAGATGTTTGGTCCCTTCATCATCTCTCCACCACTGTTGGTATGTCACCCTAAGTTTTAGTATGTGTCAGGGAGCGCTTCAGAGCTGGAAAGCCAGCAGTGTCCTGCCCGTCATGGTGAGGTGACATGAGAGCTGGGGATGGGACTGAGTGGTCAGGCAGTGCAGTTTGGGAGCTGGAAGTGAAGGACTCGTGGGGCACCCTACAGATTCTGCTCTGGTTTGTCTCACACCTTGTTCCCTCTGAGGTCTGGAAGTGTCTCTGCTCTGTGCACCCACCCAGGTCAGGCCTGATCATGCTGCCTTTCCTTCCCCCTCTCCCTCCCTTTCCCCCCAACCCTCCCCACAAGTTGCAGGCTTAGGTAACCATCATAATATGATGATTTCAAATTAATTAAAATGGAGTTTTGATATGTGACTTAATATTGCATGCAGCAAATGTTGGGGTTTTTTTTCCTGTGTACATATGATACTGTATAAAAACATACGGTATCCATTTTTAGAAGATGTGTCTCATAATGGGAAGTACAGATGTCTCTCACGAGGAGCTTGGTCCTGTAACTAAAAATCACAGATAGTAATACTCAAGAGTACATGACATTGCTCTTGCTCTTCTGTACACAGTGTGTGTGCTTTCAGCAAAAGAAAATACGAATTTTTTATTTATAGAAGCATCTGCATATGGATTGTGCCTTATTTCAGGTTTAATGTGTTATATGCAAAACACTGTATTTCATTTTGCTTGATTATTACTGGGGTCTGTAATCACAGCTACTTAGTGTTAAAAGTAAGTGCTATTTTTACCCTGTTGACACAAAGGAGTATGTCTGTAGTTGAAGTCAGGGATTTAACCTCTAGATACGTAGGGAAAGTTAAAAGAGTACAATGTCAATTTTGCTTGCATTTTTTGCTGGCAATTAAGCCTCCACTGAAGTGTTTTGTTTGAGAATGTAGGGTAAAAGTTATGGCTAATATTAGTGATGCAGTAATTTAAAAAAGACAGATTGATGTTGCTTTATATAACTGATTTACATCTTCCAAAATAGGCTCATACCTTTTTAGAACAATAATCATGAAGAACCTTACCAGCTGAAAAACCATAGGTGGCACCTGTATGTTGATTTAGAAACTGGTATCTCTCATGTTTGTAAGTTTCCTGGTAAAGAAAGAGGAAGCAAATCAAATAACTTCCCTAAATAACTGCTATTAAGAATTGTCATCTAAATAATTTATAAATCTAAAAAATGACAGGTTTGGGGTTTTTTAGCTTATTACCAGTACTTAAATCCCAGAATTCTAACAGTCCCTGCCTGCATCCTCTTTTTGATGAGTGTAATTTAAACTAAATTTGGTAAGAGTTCTTTTGGTTTTCTAGTTCCATAACTTTGGAAACAATTTTTTCTTATTTTCCTAGGAGCACATTTTTTTTTTTTCAGCTGCAGAGCAAGCACTGACTGTCAGCCTTCCCCTTCTGACCAGTCATGAATATTTCCTCTTGCTGCCTTAAAATATTACGACAGGCTTCCATGACCTTGTTATGTTTTAATGAACTTGTTGCCCATGTACCCATACGGAAAGGAGACTGCTTTTGCCAAGAAAGAATCAGATCTAAGAGTAAAGAACAAAAAATGTTATGCTGTTAGTGGAAATGAGAAACGAGGATTACATGTGTGAAATCTTTATCAACTACTAATAAAATACATATGGGATTTTGTTTTAGGGTTTTTCATTTTGAACAGTTGATCCTATTAAATGATTGGTATTTAATTAGCATGTTTTGTTTAATTTTTCTTAATTTCCAGTGTTTGTTTCTTTTCTGTTTTTTGCCCTCTTGTTTGGGTTGTATTATGTTCTCTTTGTTTTTTTCCTTTCCTGGAACTAAACAAAACCTTTTAGATCCTTACTGTTGAAGTTTTGTTTTTGTATTCATCTTGATGCTTGGACGTTGTGGACAGGTAGCATGGTAGTGAATTCTGTGGTAGGCGTGTTTCCAAACTCGCAAATGGATGCAGCTGTCTATTCAGATTGATAGTTGTATATCTGTATACTTAATCTGTAAGTAAAGGGACATACCTACACATACAAGTACCAGTAAAGCTTTGCAGGGAGTTTGGTTGAAAAAGTACAAGTTTTTATGTCTTTTCTGCCAATGTTCAGAAAGCAGAGGCGGTAGCAAAGAGGGAGAGGGAAGGAGAGAATCTGTGGTCCCAAGTTGCTTGCAGCTTGCTTAGTTGTCTACTGACATTTAAAAACTACCAGAAATGTGAGAAGCGAGGGTATATATTAATGTAATTTTATTTAGTGGGGTTCCTGCTGAGTCATAGGACACCAAGCCTTTGGAAGTGCTTGTTAGTGCAGAGAGGGTGAAGAGAAGTTGTTACAGCCCAGGAACAGGTATTTCCCAGGAATATTTGCTCAGATGGATGAATTTGGTAGGAAATAAGATGTTGCAAAGGCTCATGGCTTTAGTAGTTGCCCTTGAAGATAAAAAATAAGAATTGTGACTGACTGGGTGCCCTGTTCAATCTCTTTGCTTTTGCTGAGGTGACAGTGGATCTTGCAGCTGCCCTCTTTGTGCAGTGGCTCTGTGGGGAAGGGGTGTGAAGGAAACAACTGGATGATGGCAGACCTGCATTGCCCTCCACCTCTGCCATGGCATGTTCTGCCTGGCTCCTACTAGAGGGGTTCCTCAAAGCAGGTTTGCCCCATGCGTAGGGATATCTGCAGCATTATTGTTAGCTCCTCTGAGAGCAGGTGAAATCCCAGCGACCACTTTTGAAGCTGGTTGCAAACACCTCCTTCCTCATCCTAAGCTTGAACCTAAATCCAAATGGTCCATCCCTTGCAGCCTTGAGGCCTTCCTCTCTCCTCTCCCCTTGCTTTTAAGGATGCTTCTTAACATTGCCCTCTCTGACAGTTTTGCTTGTGAACTGTATCCCTCAGGATATTGGAGTTCCGGCTCACCTTGTGCATGCTGCTCTTCTCAGCCCTTTCTGCTTCCTTCTCTCCCTCTCTCATCCAGCTTCTTTGAGAGCACCTTTATCTATTTGTCTTACTGAGTCTTTCTTGGTGGTTTATTTGGACAATGAAAACAGTTTCTTTACAAAACGTCTTTAGACTCCTGCATAGATTTCCTTGCCTGCTGTTTGGGAATGCTCACACAAATTCATTTACAATTTCTTCTGAATGTAAGGATTATATTGTAATAAATTGATTGCGAAAGCGTGACAATTTCCTCCAAGCATAAACAAAACTACTGAATTGTGCTGTAGGCCTTATATTTGCAAGTAACAGGGTTATAGGTCTAAGTAATAGGTCCTTTAACATGGTAAGAAAGCTAATTGCTTTTAGAGGCAAAAAAGTGACTCCAGTATAATTTCATGGCTGTAACTGTACTTTACAAGGTGGTCCTGGTATTTGCCAGGATAGCTTCAATCAGGTTTTGTTGCCATGCTTTTTTTTTTTTTTCCACTGTGAAAAGAAAAATAAATTATTTAAATCTTTCCTCTCTGTGGCTCTCAATAATGGAATTACAAATACTGTATCTATTTCACTTCCCGGTTATTCTCTTTGATATTTGTGGAGCTTGAAATAATCTCACACATGCTTTATTCTCTTCTTTGGGAGAAGATTAGTTCCAGTGGTTCTCTTAGAAGATTACAGAGAAAGTACTTTCAAAATGTGTATGATGTGTTCAAATATTTTCCTAATAAGCAGCATGAGAGTTGTTACAGAGAACATATTTGCATACATATTTGTAGTTGATATGAATTGGAGAATGAAAAGTATCAAAACTGCAAAGTTTTGCCTCCATATGAAGCCAAGTGATGTAGAAGGCATTTGGAAGGAATGAGAAACTGACCAAGGAATGGAGCCAAAAATGTGACAAAGGAGGTTGGAGTGAGGCCATTCGTTTCCTTATTTTCCACTTGTGTGATTGTACCTATACAGGTCACCCAGGTTCCCTTGTCCCCTTGTTTTTCCCTCTGATGGATTTTGCACTCACAGGAATATCTGTTTCTCTTTCTAAAATGTGTGGGTTTGACCCAGAAATTTCTATGGAATGACAAAAAATAGGAATATGTTTTCAAAGCCTTTGAGAGTTTATTCAAGTGGCATAAGAATTAAAAGGATCAGAACGGCGGGACCCGAGACAATATGGTCTACTTCATTTTGTCAATACAGAAGTAAAACCAAAACTGATTTCTTCTGATACTACTTCTCAGTTCAGTAATTGTGATAATTTTATTGCAAGTCTGATAATACATGGTGTTCTATTTAAAGCTCCAAATCTGAGTTCGTGAGACTTGCCTTTCACTAAAAGAAATAAGCAGGATTCTGTATTTTATGGTTGGAGAATAAAGCTAAAAGCATGCACTGAGGTGAACAGCTCAGTGGAATGCAGCAGTCCCCCCAAAAATGAGGAAACACAACTGGTACAGTCATTTTGTGGGGGATAGGCTTCATGGCTGCTGTTGCCAATCCTGAATTGTTTCTCACTTTATGTGTAGTGGAACAAGACCACATTTATTCTGAAACAATCTGGGATGGCATATTAAATAACTCTTTTTGCAAATATATGTTCTAGTTTTAACACTTTTTTGAATAGTAAATCATTTCACATCATCAATCATACACAGGGGCCATTAATCTGTACCATCATTTTAGATACGGTGTGTATGTGTATCGGTTTACAGTAATTATAATTTATCTAATTTGAAGTGGAAAACAGGTAGAGTCTAAATGGCTGTGTAGAAACATGAAGTCCTATTAAAGGAAAAGTCATGAAATATTTTAATCTTCTTGGAAGTGCTGCGTATAGTTCAGGCAGATTAAGTTTTGGCATCTGGAATCTACCCTTTCTGGTGCAGTGGATTAGAATATTAAGTGTAATAGTCTGTGTCATTGCCAGAATTTCCTTCCTGTTTCTACAGTGACAGGTTGGGGTTGGGAAAGGAGGAAGGTCATGTTCACCAAGGTAAAAAAAAATTACATAAATAATAATGAGGATGTTGCTGGAAGCAGTACAGTGTATACTTTTTAGACTTACACTCTGGCAGCCCTAACTTTGGCCCATTTTGCATTTATTAGTCATGGAAGGGTTTAAAATGCCAATTTGTGGGGTTTTCTGGGTTTGGGGGTTTGGTTAGGGTTTTTTGTTTGTGTTTTGTTGGGTTTTTTTGTTAATCTCCAGAGCAGATTTGAGCAGGTATTAACAGCAGCTGATGGTATTACAAAAAAATCCTGAGACCTTATTCTCTTTTCTCAGCCTTTTTTATGCTCATTTAGAAAGTGAGTACTGTTAAATACCCTCTCTGCAATCACTCTGTGCTCTGTCTTTGGAAGGAGAACAGAGCTTTGCCTCAGTTCCTACTACTGTGGCTTTTCTTTGGAGCTTAGGGGGAATTTGGGCAAGTTTTATTGCAATTGACATTCCAAATGTCCCATAAGGTCACAGAACAGCCAAAATAAAATTCTTTAAGTTGGGAGAGAAGGAGCGCTAAGTGTCAGTCAGTTCACCGAGAACACTGGAAATTATGGTGATTTGTTACTGTTGTCTTTGTGTGTTCCATATGACTCTCTTGAAAGGATGGAGTAGGATGGAGTTGCAGGAGAGTTTTCAGTCAGTCACAAAAAGAGTAAATGATAGAAAAGGTAGAAAGGAGAGAATGCAGTTGTTGCAACAAGTGACAGGATTTAGGAGCTAGAAGGAAAAGCACAAGTACAAGCCCAGACTAAAGTTTCTCTAATGCCTTCCAAAAGTTATGAAGCACTTTAAATGGGGTGAGAAATATTTTTGCACTCTTCTGGGCACCAAATGTCCAGACCTGGGTCTTGGTAAGTATTGCTCAAAGTTTATCTGCTGCTTGTGAAAGATAGTAATACTGGCTTTTGTTTGACAGGAGGTTTTAGCCATCAGTGAAATAGAATCTTTTTAATATGTTAAACCATATAAAAAGATGAAGACATTTACATTTAAAAAAAATAATTTAATTTCAGTTAGGTAGAGTCATTACTCTGTGGCTTTATGCAAAATCCAGTTACTTTAGGAGAACCTGCTTTGATGGGCACATCAATTACAATTTCATCTTTTTTTTTAACAGGAGACTGAAAGATTCTCAATGCTGCACTGCAAAATACTGGATACTGTGCAAAGGGGTGGTGTGACAGAAATTTCTTAAAGTTGAAACCATTAGAATAAATGATTTGATAATAAAAATTCTTGATTTAACACATCCTTGGAATCAAGGCCTTGCATTATCTTCATGTCTGATCTTTGGGATGCCACTTTGTCTAGAAACTGTGAAAGACCGGTATGCCCTTCTGGTAGGCACTGTGGCTATAGAAGGGTCTGGCAATCACCTCCCAGACCAGTGTCCCAGGGAGCTCAAGCCAGGCAACTGCTGTAGCCGTTAGATTAGAGCTTTCTTGGTTAATTCAGTTAAGAAGTCTTTGCACCTTGTGGTGCTATGTGCCTTTTTGAAAGGAGGGGAGGGATGGGGGGAGTTTCGGGCTTAGGAGCTTTACTTATTCCCACACTTCTGTAGCTCAGCCTTCAGGATGAGAAGCTGAACAGGAGACCACTTTATTTTCCTCTTGTTATCTTCTTAGTTGTTTAGATTTGAACGGACTTGGGAAGTCCTGTATTTATATTTAAGAGCACAATATCTCATGGATGTGATTGCTCAGTAAATAGTTTTCAAAATGGGCCACAGTACCCATCGGCATTTTTTTGTTGTTTAAATCTAGTTAGCCTTTGTACAAACTTAAGACTACTTACGCGAATTACTGCTTAACTTTGTAACTCCTGTGTCAACAAGATAATTCTGTTTTGAGAGTGCTACTCTATTTATAGCCACAGGGCTGGAGTCTATCACAAACTCACAACAGCAGAGCTTCCTTTTTTCTGCCTTGCAGTTCACTGTGGGTCAGATCTTGATCTTTAATGCTCAGTGGTCCCGTGGTGAAAGACTCCAGAGATCTGAGAATTATTCTTGTTTCTGTCACTGATGTGCATGATGAATTTGAACAGCATGCTTCACCTCTCTGGGCCAAACAGCCACACTTTTATTTTCCCCTCTCACAGCCTTTGTGTATCTTGTGTCATCTAACCACATGTTGGTATGATGCTTAGAATCAGTGAGCCCCAGTATTAGCTGAGATATGGCTGCAATAATACTACTAATAGCTTTTACGTAAAGGGCCAAACGTCCACTGGCATTGGGAGTGATGACTCCTTTTGCACGGGCTGTAATGTAGCTGTAGTCAGATAAGTTTTTGTTGTTTTACGTAACTTTAGAAGTAAAGTCCTGGTTTATTGGGGTGCCAGAGAGTATATCTGAAGGGGCTGCAGTTCTCAAGACATTGTCTGTACAAGAACCCCAGCAACAATGGTTAATGGCCAGGATTACTTAAAGAAGCTTTTAAGGCCTAACATACAAGGATTGTATTTTCAGTGTAGAGCTTAAGAAGGTGTAATTACTTGTCCAGTTTGACAAGTAATTATGTCACTTGATAATACGGTCCTTTTTTTGCACTGTTCTCAATGTTGGAAACTGGCTGATACAAACAAATATTTGTGAAACTTTTAAGTCTTGTAGAACATTAATTTGGTCTTCAATTCGGAACCTGTTTAAAAACAGTGTTTGAGACTCCCATAGGCTTTGCTAGGCAGGTGTGGAAAAGGGCCATCTTTGTTTAACCCCAAGGAGTCGAATCCCAGTTGAGGTTAAACCCAGTAATTAATCAGATGGCCTCTTCCCTTTTTTCACTTGTGACGCTTTATAGTTGTGACAGTTTTTATTCAGGAAAGATTCGGGCCTGAATTTTGAATTCCAAAATTTGGGAAAAGCAGGTGGAAGAAAGGACCCTGAAAAGAGATTGCTAATTTGTAGGCAGAAAAGGTGTTTCATCCGTTGCATTGTTGCAGTTTTTTTCAGGAAGAAAGTAACAGATTATAGAGACTGGTATCTTTTTGTTTTATGTTCATACTGTACTTAGTAACTGGACTTTATCCTTTTGTGGAGTTGGTGAACAGTCCTGCAATAATTCTGTTAGAGGAACTCCACTTCTCTTTCTGATGTGTTAATCTATTATGTTTGGTTCAACAGTGTATTTATATTTCAATTTTTTATGACCATAAATATCCTTGTATTAATTACACATCTAATACATGCGTACCCATATATATAGTATATAAGGATACCGTATGATTATGATGTTTGCATAGTGATGTAGAAAGATCATATTCAGATCCAAAATTAGTGGCTATCACTATAGAAATGACCAAAATTATCTTTTTCTCATCACTTGATGTTTTAAAACATAACAAGTCCTAAATTCTTGAGAGATAAAAGTGGAAGTAATGGCAGAATTACTTTTTGTGAACTGAAATTATCTGAAATGCTAGTGAAAGTGCACTTTACTAATTGTTTAATCTCTAGCTGCTGTAGTTTACATGACAGGTGTCAGTTGTGAACTGCAAAAAAGGCGCTGGAACAGACAGATTTAGATTTCACAGGAAAGAAAATAAGGAGTAAAGACAACTGCACTAGTATAAAGTGACTGTTGATGAAACCAAAATCAGGCTGACAGAACCTGAAGAAAACCACATTTATATTATGGTGTAAAACAGTGATTTATGTGACAAGTCATATTTTCTTACAGGCTGAGAAAGGACATGGTCACAAAAGGGAAGGCTGAAAGCAAATGCTTGCACACAGTTCTCCCTTAAGTACTTGCCACAACTTGAAACTCATCAGTGCAGAGTGAAATAACCCAAATCTGGTTTCTTTCCTTGTAAATGTAAAGAATGGTGTTCATTACAAGAATTATTTTTAATGGCTCCTGTCTGGAGAGCTGGAGTGCTTCGTCTCACATCCTTGGTGTTTCTAATAAATAAATGCATCTCCGGTGAGTGGGACAAGAAGATTAACTGCAGTAAGAGACTGCAGTAACTGAGATAAATAGGCAAAAATCTCATCGGCTTCAAAGGGCACGTGTCTGAGTATCAGAGGTCAGAACTGACTGTGTAATTTGGAAGTGAGAGTATTGCACTGCTCCCTGTAAAGCTATTTGAAGAGTAAACTATTTACTAATTATTGGAAATAGCTGTTAATAAGATTATAATAGAGTTTGAGAATTATGTTAGTGAAGACTTTAATGGAAATACGAGGGTTTTTTTGGGAAAAAACCTGCTGGAGAGTAAATTTACCATTAAGTAATTGGAAATGCTAAATGAGTAGAGTTTGAAAATTACATTAAGTGTCTGTGTTTGTTAGCAGTAGCTTACATTTTCAGGGGGAAGAAAAAAGATCTCCTTGAAGATGCTTGTGAAAAGCAGTTGCCTTTTTTCAAATTTTAAATACAAAAACTGAACATCTAAAAACTTAATAATGTGCTGGAGAAGTAACCTATTTTCTGCAACCACAGTAATAGCTTTTTTTGTAATGAACTGTGCTTATTTCCTACTGATAGTTTTTTTTGGAAAGCAGTCTTCCACAAAATTTTCTTTGCAGCATGGGGTATTTGAAATACTTTTAATTTTTTTTTTTAATGAGTCTTTCTGTCAACGTGGAATTAAACATTTTTAAAAACGTTTCTCTTCCAGATTCCTTGTAATATTAATACTAAGAATTACTTGTCCTCTTCTCTATTTTTTTTCTTGGCCTTAACTTGTTCCCACCTGTGTGCTTTTATTGTGTGATATGCAAATGGTGCTTACTAAGCATATGTTTGGAGAAGGATTGAATTTAGTGAAAGGTCACAGCAGGAATCCCATGTTCTTGGTCTTGTCAACAGATACCTCAAAATAAAAATCTTAATTGGCAACCTGTTTTTCCCAATGCTGTGAATTTTAAAAATTATTTTTCTTATCTACACCAACTCTATGGTATCAAGACTGGTCCTTATTATCCTCAAAGAGTCTTTTTTTTTTCTTTTCTTTTGTGCCTCTTTGTGCACAGGGGTTCATAGAAGGGACAGAGATGAGAATGCCTGGAGCTGCTGCTGTGCAGATTATGCACCGAATACTGCTTCACTGGTGTCTTTCTCTGGTGGGGTATGCAAAGCAAGAAACATTGAACCCCAAGTGAAGTAAAAACAAGATCTGACCTGCCCTGTCAGCTAACGTTCTAGCAGTTGTTGTGTCCCAGCCTGAGCCTCTCTCTGTCCTAGCCCATAGAAACGTTGATTGTGGATGTGGACAAATGCAGATGGCTTTGAAAGGGTTTGCAGTCCAAACAGAAACTGGTGATAAGAGTGTTGATCGAGTCCAACAAGGGAAGTCAATTAATTGGTGAGTGGAGCGGGAGCGGTGTGGCCGCAGCCTGTGCCCTCAGCTCCTGAAGAGCCTGCGTGGTGCTGGGGCTGCCCCCTGTGATATGGATTTTGAAGGAGAGATCTGCAGCACAGCAGTGAGGTCTCTGTGTGAATAGTTCTTGGCAGGTTCCTCTGGTTGTTCATGTCCTTCTCTAAGGGCTTTCATGAGAAGTGATGTTACTACCTGCTCAGAGTTGGGAGCTGCTATATTATACATTAATGAGAGATGGAAAGGTCAGGCCAGGAAGAGCCTTACAAGAAAAGCAGCTTACGTTTGGTCGAGTAGAGCAGGCCTGTGAGTGGTGATTGAAGGGTAGGGCACAGCCTCTGAGAGTTAATGGAATGTTTTTAATGTACAGCAAATGCTCGTAGGACCCTGAAAACAGCCTTGGGTGCTTTGTGCTGAGTATCAGCTGTGCATTTCGGGACACAGACTTCTCTGAGACGGGACTTAGTCTGGGGAAGGTAACGAGCTGGCTTTTTTGGAAGGACAGGAGGAGCATTGCCCTGGAAGCGTGGCACAGAGCCACAGCCTGCTGCTGCATATCCTGCCTCAGCCTGCCAGAGCCCCCGTATTAGACTTTGTATTATCTTTTGCATGGTGTGCCATGGTGGTTTAATTTCAGCTGAGGTGGGTCAGCGAGAGCAGGTTGTTCCAAAGGTGAAAGGCCACCAAAGAGCTGCCAAGTAGCTCTACAGTGTTAAAGCCAGGGATGATAAGCTGAAATCTGACCTCACTCAGGCTGCAGTTCAAGTGTACAGTCTGTCTGTGAGGTGTACGCAGTCTGGTCCAAGCACCTTCAGCCTCAGGAGGAGGGGAGCCTGGGCAAGGGAAGCCTGACCTGCTTTGGCCACACTTGGCTCCTACGTTGGCTGCTGGGGACACCTCTGATGTGACTCCAAGAATGTCCTTCTGCAGTAATTAGTGTAGGTTTCACAAGCAGCTCAGGTCACACACAGGACATGCCTGTCAGGAGAAGTTTAAGAACTGAGGTAGCTATGTGGAGAAACTGTATTTATTGTGTAACATGCACTACCAGAAAGATGTTATTGCCATTGATGCAGAAGATCTATACTCCTTTATATATATATATATATATATATATATATATATATTTTTTTTTTTTTTTTCCCTGGGCTTTCAAATAAGGACAGGTTAAGAAATGGTGTTGGGGTACATATTAGCTCAGTAATTCATTGTAATTTATTAACTTGTACCTGGAGCAGAAAGGCAGGGTGGGTGGAAACTCATATTCCTTCCATAAGGCTCTTTACCTTTAAAGGCAAAGTCCATATAGTTAGTATTTCTTATCAGAGAATCAAGCACGTATGGTGTGAAAGGATTTGTGACTTGGACACACAAGGGACTTATCTTCAGAGAGAAAGGTATAGCTTTTTTACTTAAGGGCAGCTAATAAGCGTCAGTTGTCCCAAGATAAAATGTAAGGACGGGGTGCTTTTCTTTTAATTCTATTTAGATAAACTTGCAAAGTCAGCCAAATGGGAAGGTAGAACTTAATTTACTGCGTTTACATTGTGATAAATCCACAATGCTTGATCTTTGATATGTTTTTCTCTTGGAATAAGTGATATTTATTACTTAACCCCAAATCATGCCTTCCTTTTTAGAATATGGATTCAAGTTTAGACATAAGACATCTGAAGCTCTTTCTGAAATGTTAAGAACTTAGTATTTTTTAATACAAGGAAAAAATTTTATATACTGTTATAATAGTAGAGTAACTCAGTTTAGAAAGGATGACTGGAGATCATCTTGACCAATCTGCCCCCCACTCACAACAGAACCAACTCTGAAGTTAGACCAGGTTGCTACTCATGTAATCCACTGATACTCTGAATCAGTTTGTGGCTTTTGATTTGGTGTATTCGACTGCAAGGATGACCTGTAACTTCCATGACATCATTATAAACTTTGCACTTTTTAAGAGGAATTTTTTGCTAGGTCTGTGGTAATTTTTGCCAATGACTTGAGGTCAAGATGAGACCTAGATGTTTCAGCTTGTTGGTTTCTTTTTTCTAGTTGCAGTTATACTTTAAGATGAAAGATCCCTTTTGAAAGCTTTAGCAACATACATTTGGCAGGGTGAACCAAAAGCTAATAACATCAAACTATAAAAATGGTAAGCTTTCAGTCAAAAAAAAGAAGCAAGATAGAAACAAATACTGGCCTTTGTTAAATGTTTGGATTCACAAGTTTACTTCACAATCTGTAACTTCAGTAATTCTACTTTGTCCTCTCCCAGCTGTAATTAAGATCATAGATACCAGACTAAACATTAATAAAAAATAAAAGCAGAATGGCAAATGAAAAAAGTCAGGGTACTGTCAAGCTAAAAGAATTTACTCAGGCAGAAAGGCACTTCTGAAAAATTCTTTATGAATGGTGATGCTAGGAAAATATGTACCATGAATTTTGTAGAACTGACTGTTGTGAGTTGAATTAGAGCTTTGGTATAACTAGGTTTACTAGAATTTGGATTCATTATTTCCATTCCAGATTGGGAGATATGTATAGCAGAAATGTTGAATTAAAAATATATTTTTTTGTTTGCTTGTTGATACTAGTTTGCTTTGATACTAGACACAATTCTTCACTAACTGCCTTCACGGAACATTAATATATCCTGTATCTTAAAATGCTAACCAAGAATTGCTTTTTGATTTATGTTTATAGCCGTCGGTCTGGCCAGTATACAATGAACCATGACCATTCTAAGAAGACATCTGATGGAGCATCATTTGACCGTTCAGGATCCCAGGACTCCTTGGATGAACTGTTTTTGGATGACTACTGGAAAGAACTCGAAAACATCCATGAAACCAGAGGAAATAATCATGAGGAACGAGTAGCACTTGTAGTGAAAGAGCCAGATGGTAATGAAATCTGTTCTTGTGAATGATCATCAGTTTGCTGATTTAGGGATTTTTCTTTAAGTCTTATTTCAAGAGATGGCACCCACCAAACACAAATCAAAAAAGAGGTCACTCTGCTGAACATTCACTTTGAAAATTCTGTGGCCTCTGATGCATATCACCAGAAACCGGCAGTGCCTTGAAAGAGAACTGTATCAGAGATAAGTAAAAGGCTGGTTTTCCTTTAAATGGTATTTGCAGAACATCAGAAAGGTGCCTGTACTTGCAAATCACAACAATTGAAGCTTTATTTGCAGTTTACTGTTAAACTAACCCTTTCACTCTTTGTGTGTATTGTTCCTTATTGTAGCTATTGTGGATAGAAACCTCACACTTTAGAAGACAAGCCAATGATTAACTGGTTGAAGTTTAGTGAGTAACTTTCTAATCTTGTAACTGTTGTGACTGTTAAGTTGCAATATTTTTGTTTCTCAGAGGCATTAATTATGGGCCATGCATGAGGGCATGATCTTAGAAGAAGTTGAGCAATTTTTTCTTCTCCTATCAGACAAAAGAGGACTAACATCCTTAATTTCACTCTTCTCTCAAATATTATTTTTTAACAGTGCAGTATCTGCCTCTCTCCCATTCTTGCAAGAGGTGCACAGTGTCAGTAAATTAAAGTGAGGAGTTTTGCATTTTGGTATGGCCTCTACATGAGTGAGAAGAATGTGTTCCATTAGCTTTCAAAGGGTTTTGCACTTCTGCCTCCCTAGGCATTTTAAAACATCACTGCTATTAACAAGTGCTCTGAAGAGGGTAGCAGCTTGGCCTCTGGAGAAAGCATCAAGGCTCCGAGCCTGTGTGCCTGGGGAGCAGGGCATCTGACAGAGCTGCAAGGCTTTCTCCAGAGCAGCAGAGCCCACCGTTCTGCAGTGCATGAGCCTCTTCTCTTACCCCAGCTCACTGATGCTGCTATGCCTTCAGGCTCTGCATGCCAAAACTCACTATTTCCTTTTTTATTTATATATAGCCTTCTTCCCCCTAGTTACCGCTCCACCTCGAGCCTCTGACTCTGGCATGAAGGCCAAGTGAGTCAGCACAGTTGAGTTGATCAGCTTGAACAGATGGAGCTCTGCCCCACACTTTGCCTAATGTGCAGCACCTCGCTTGGGTACAAATACTCCTGATCGTGTGGGACACTGTTCCTGGATGATGGGCCTGCCTGGGCTGGGGCTTGCTTGAGACACAGCTATGCAAAGGCAAGGCAGGGAGAGATGAGATATGTTCACATCTGCTCTGGAGAATTGGTGCAGCCCATCTTTCCAGCCCTAATAACAAAATCTGAGAGAGTTTTGTCAGAGGCTCAGGGTTTCGCTGCACAGCCATAGCAAAATTCATACTTTTCATTTTGTGTTTGTTTTCTGAACTCTCTTAATATTCGGGTGCCCTTGGATGTGCACTGGGCACTGTGGGAAACTGCAGTCAACAGTGAAGTTGATGTGCCATCTTTGGAGTACTTCTGATAAATGGAAGTGTTGCTTGAATGTTTGAGAGGGTTGTTGGCATTCAACACAATCTCAGCTTCTACAGACAGAAATTAATGTTTTAAAGAAAGTATCTTTAGAGACATACTGATTTCAGAAGCAGAAGTTTTGCCATTGGTGACAGTATTTAATAGCTTTCTCCTGTCTTATGTGCAGTGATCTGTCAATAAAGGATACCTTATCAGCTATAAGACTAAATCAACAATTGTTTTGTGGGCTGTCAGCAGGCTGGAGACTGTGTCATAAGAACTGATTAAAAAATAGTATTAAGGTGACACCTGTATCCTGGTTTGTCCTTCATTAAATTGAGCTAGTGGAGGGCTGTAATGTATCAAGAAAAGTGGGCTGAACCATGTCAATAAGGGAGCTAAAAAGATTGAAGATTGAACTCACTGCAGTGAGGCAGCAATGATCAGAGGCTTTCAGACTTCCCCATACATGTTCATATCTAGGTATGTTTATAAAATGGTATATGATTTAATGGAAGTTCTGTAGATTATTATAAAGATTGCACCACAGCAATCTGTATTGGATTAACTATTTTAAAGGGTTTGATGATTTATGTTAACCCTTTTGAAGCTCTTTAGAAACAATAGCTTTTTTCCAAGTCATGATAGTGTAATTGTTCTTAATTTGGATTCCCTTAGTACTTTCCCTGTGAACTGCATTAACCATATCATGTCATTAACATCCAGTGTGCTTAACAGTACTTGAAAGCTAACGTTTATGCTTTTTTCGTCTTTGCCTTGCTCAGAGGGTGAACTGGAAGAAGAATGGCTGAAGGAGGCAGGTCTGTCAGATCTGTTTGGTGAGAGCTCTGGCAACTCCCAGGAAAGTGTGGTGTTTCTGTCCACACTGACCCGAACCCAGAAGGCGGCAGTAGAAAAGCGAGTAGAAACTGTCACACAGACCATGAGGAAAAAGAACAAACAGCACCAGATTCCTGATGTCAGAGATATCTTCAGGCTGCAGTATGACTCAAAGGGAAAAGTAAGTTCCTGTCTGTCGTTTTGTTTGATTCTGGCAGAGAGAAGAGAGGAACATGTAGGGGTGGGGGGAGGGGAGAGAGATGCACAGCCACAAAAGGGATCTTTCCAGAAGATTTGTGTCTAACTTTTCACTGATTTCCAAGGGAATTTTTTACTGAATTTATGGGAATAGCTTTGGTCTAGACTTGACATTGCATTAGGCAATTTTAGTATGTAGAAAGATGTATAATGGCCTTGTATTACCTAAAAATGATGAATAAAACGACCACTCCATGGCAAAGATGTTAATCTGAATTATTTTTAATGTAGATGCAAAACTCATGACAACAATCACCAAAAGAGCTACCAAAACCCTACTTATATATTTGTGCGGTAGTGCCCTGCAGCCATCTGGTAGGGTCTGCCAGACCCTCGTATCTCTTGGTGCGCTTTGCTTTTCTGTTTGTGGGGTTGGGGTTTTTTTTTGTTTGTTTGTTTTAAAAAAAGAGGAAAAAAAGGAACATCAACCTAACCTGCTTTATTTTGCTTAGGTCTTTATGCCTGCCAGCTGGGGGCTTAGACCCTGTACTAACTCCCAGGGCTTGTGTGTGTCATTAAACTGTGTGCAGGATGTTGCTCTGACAGATTCTGAAGGGTCCCAGTTTCCTTTCATGGGGTATTGACCAGGAGAGTTCCTCTTCCATACACAGGAAAGGAGAAGGAGGGAAATGGAGACTATGATTAGAATTCCTTTTCTGTGGAGAAGCGTATGTGCCCTGTCTGCTCTCCCAAAAGCAACAAGCTCTTCAGCCTTAAGAAGACTCTGACCTGATGGAAGTGCACAGCTAGCTGACCTGAATTTAGCCCCATCCCTCGTTCTCGCTGCTGCCGCTGCCATTCGGCTCAGTGGTAGTGGTGGTGGAAAGCATGGTGAATCTTGAGGGGGCGTAACTTCCTCCTTCCCCCAACAGCTTCCTCTCCTTCAGCAATTCCTTTCAAATTCAGTAGAGGTGAAATGTAGTGGGGGGAGTTTGTTAGTTCAAATGTATGTCTCGAGGCACAACTTCCCTTTCACGGTTCTGCTTTGCATGTGGTTGCAGAAGGGATATTAGCTCCAAAAAAGCTTTACAGGATCTGACTTGGAATTGACTATACCTAAAAATTACAAGATCTCATAGCAGAGCAATTTAGGTAAAATATCATGTAGTTTAAAGCAGTATAATTTCCCTTTCAAGTGTGTTATTTCAGTAAAGCACAAGAAATACTCATGTTCCTGTATTTAAGCTACACATTGTAATGTTTGACAATGATATGTCACAGTGGTCAGTAGACTTCCGTGTCTCTTAAACTACATGTTTTGATATTTCTGATGTCAGTGAGAAGCAATGCAAACAGACAAATGATTGTACTCATTTAAGATGTATAAAACAGAAGGTTAGAATATTTATTAAATATAGAAATAACTGAAAAAAAAAAGAGAATCCTTCTGAACCTGTCTCCTCGACTGAAATAAAATAATGCAAGTGCAGGCCCTCAAACCTATACTGCATTCCTTTCTCCAAATCAAGATAATTATTCAGAAATCATTGCTTGTGGTTATTCATCTAATCTGTCACAGAAAGCCTGTGGTGAAGTAGCTTCTACAACCTCCCTAGGTAACTTTCTTAGTGCTTTGTTATTCTCCCGTCATTAGAAAGCTTTTTATGTAACAAAAGAGGACTGAAGCCATCTGCAGCTGTATGAAGCCATTCCAGTTTAATAATAGTCTCCAAAAATCCTGTAATCTCCCTTCACCTGGAGGAAAGCAGGAGGAAAGGTAAAACAATAGTGTTGATGTTTCGCATCAACGCAACAATTGTGTTGATGTTTCTACTAAATTTCCTGCCATATTTCCAAAGAGAAACTGTATTTTTGGTACCTTGACAGCTTCCCAGTCTCCTTCTACTGCTCTGTGAAAAAGTAATAATCTTCTGGGCAGTCATGCTATCTTCTTCCACCTTTCAAGATCCCTGATTTTAAAAGAAGGTAAATATACAGATTTGTGTGGTAGGAGAAATCTTTAAAACTTGATTTTTTTTCCTTAGTAAGTATGGAGTTATACAGTGCTTGAGTAAAATACAATTAAAAATCCAGACTGCTAAACATTCATTATTGATTTGAGTTGTCAAAAAGATAATAATATGTGTATAAAAACGTATATAGGTATATATATAATTATATATATGGGTGTAGATTTTCTACATGTTCTGAAATATTTTGTTCTGTAGTAGGAGTCAGCCAGCTCATAGAATGTGACGAATCTTGAGATTGGGTAGTGCAGCACTGTAGAAAGGAGAAGATGGTTCAAATCCTTTCCTGTTTTGTGGTCCCTTTGAAGTATCCTAATTTTGCTGTTGGAAATCTAAGATGTAAGCACAGATATTAATGTCAGGCCACCCTGCAAAAGGGAAGGGATTGTTCTGTAGGGGGGGCAACCATTTAAGATTTTGCAAGAGGAAGGAATTTGGACTGAGTCAGTCAAAATGTCTCCTCCAGATTCCCTTTCTATATCTTCCCATGCAAAATATGGCTTCAGATCAAAAACTACATTTTCTTATTCTTTGCAACTCTGGAAAATGAAGTCTTATACCCACTTAGTCTTTTAGGAAGAAGGGAATGGACTTCTTTTTTAATTACATAGATTTCAGATCCCCTTATCCTTTGGCAAAGGGTTTTCTACTGAAACACAGGTGTGCTTCTGCATACCCCTGAATTGCAGGAGTATCTGTTGTAATCCTCCACAGAGCAGATGGATTTTCTACTACCATGCATTTGGTTTTTATAGGCATACGTATTTATTGTTCCTTTCTTAGGTCTGTGATGGAAGTGAACCCTCAACTGTGAGAACAAATGAAAACAAAAATGAAACACAAGATGGAACAAAAGGTAAGGCCAAACAACTCCCTTTTTTTGTTTGTTTGTTTTCCTTTTGGTTTGTAGGCTTTCAACTACACAAGCTACTACATAGGTGCATATCTCAAGTAACTTTTCAGCAAAAGAAAATGAAATTCTTATGAGAAACCTGTTATGGCCTGCGTTGTTGTGGTGTGAAATTTTTAAGTGTGGCTGTAGATTGTGTCCTTTGAGCCACCTGGGAAACCTTGTTTGTTACCAGTGATCATCTTATAATCAAGTCATCTGGGAGAAGTCTCCTCTCATTGCTTATGCTTAGGTCTTTCCTGATCCTTAATTCGTCCCTTCTGGTTTATCTCTGCTGTACAGTACAGGAAATGAAGCACTATACATAAGCTCATCAATGCGTATGAGAGAACAAAAACAAATGGACTGTAAACATCCAAACCCAGTGAGAACTGGCTATATACCTGCAGCTCAAAATGAAAGAAAAACAGGGATGGAAGAAAAAAGTTGTTTACCTTTTAAAGGAAAATGGAAAGAGATAGAATTCTGTGTGCGTAGGTCTGGGTTGTGTTCAACAGCGTGTGACTACACAAGATTACAGTACCCGTGGAAGACCCTTTTCTCTCACTGCCATGTGGGACAGAGCATCACAGAAGTTCTTGGCTGAATGCATAGTTTCTGTTTAGAGAGTATGAATGTTGATGAAGGACTTTGACAAAGCTTTCTGCTCTTCTTCAGGTCCAGTAATAAAAGAGTGGTTGCCCACATCATCTTAGATTTCTTCAAAGCAGGGGTTGCACCATGTCTGTTATACCACCATAGCCATCACCGTAGAGATCAGAATATTAACTGTCCAGTTAACAGCCATTTAAACTTTAATATATTACACTGCTATTCTGCATTGTTTGTATGTTGGAATTTTTTTCTTTTTCCAGGGGACTGGATAGCACATAGGTGTTACACTGGACCCTATAGACACTTAAATAGTCAAGCAGGTAGATCAAGTTCCCTACTGCAAGTTAATTACCTGTAATTAAGCCACCAAAGAAAATTCTGCTCCAGTTCTAGAATACAATTTTTCCAGTCTGCTACTGGTCAGTTACTTTAGGATTAGACTTAGAAAATGGCAACAGACAATACAGGATGTACATGGAAGTGAGAGAGATGAATATAAACCAGCCCTGAATATCACCAAATCTGTGTTTCCAGAAGTGCTGTTAATCCTTCCCTCCCTCCCTCTCAGCAGATCTCACTCCAATAAGAACAGTAAAAAATTGGGAGGGCTGCCAGACTGCTGGTTCAGCACAAGGGAAGGAAGGGATGCCTGGTGCTTGTGTCAATAAACTGCACTGTAGGATTCAGAGTTGGAAAATTACCAAGCAATTATTACAGAGTTTTTATCACATCTGGTTCTTTTTTTCCAGTGGCCCTGATGAACCCTTCAGAAATGGGAAGTTCTGAAAGGCAAATCCCATATGCTAGCTCTCCTCAGCACAGATTGTGATGTGGATGGCAAATGCAGCCTGCTTACATCCCGATACACTTCTGTTCTTGTCAACATTCTAAAGTGGGCTCTGCTCCCAAGATTGGACCAGGAAATAAAAATCATTTCAGTTTACAGTCAAACCGTGCAAGTTCAGTGGTGTTTTAAAAGCACTGCACCTGCTTCAATGTTGTGCTGTGATCTTTCCTCCAGAATGATGAACAAATTAGTGTTATACAAACAGTGAATAAATTTAAGGCAAAAAAGTAAACAATGCCTGATATTTGAGAGATACTTAACATTTATGAAATCCAAATCCAAAGACTTTTTTTTAAAATGGAAGACCCCTTTGACAGAGAAGTAGTACCAGTTTTACCTGAAAAAATATGAATATAATCTCGACAATCTAAAAAAAAAATTCCAAAGCTTAAATTGAGATGTCTTAAAACTGTTAGAGTGAATGACTCTGGCCCTTCTCCAAAGTTTATGTCTCTGTACCTAATAGGGTATTTGAATTCTGCATTCCTGAATGCTTCTGCCAGACTGAAGATGATAATGGTTTGCCATTGCATGTAGAGCATACATGCGTTGTGTGAACCTGTGCTCACTCCTCCTTTCTTGCCAGTCTGACACACCTTGTTTCTTGCCTAAACAATGTAAGCAAACTCAGGGAACAATATGAAACCATTATGTATTTAGTATTTTCTGCCTGATCCTGGTCAAACAGAACAGTTTAATGAGTTCTTAATCTTTTTACTGGTAGATGCATATTTGAGGTTTTTTGGAAGGACCCTCACTGGCTTTAAGTGCCTCTTTGTTACACAACTGAAAAGAAAATTGAGAATTATGTCTTAAGCTGTCAAAAGACATTATCATTTTAGTGATCCATAACACTCACTAAAGACCTGCAAAGCTAGCAGTATTCAACTGTTCAACAGTTAGGAAAGAAAAAAAAGTAATTATCTTTGGATGTATGTGAAAAGGAGTAAATAACCATGTTGGCTGAGACATCTCAAGAAATAAAAAGGAAAAATAAAGCAGATGAAAAGCTAAATACTCATTAGCTTAAATAGGGGAGCAGCAAAAGTCAGTTTATTGTGGGACTGCAGTTATCCTGAGCACACTGGATTAGCTACAAGGGAAGAATGTTAAATAAAACCTCTGTATAAGGGTAACCTCAAAGCATAATGATCTGACAAATGAATGAAAAAATTTCATCTGTTATATGTAAGATGAGGGAAAGAGCTGTAATGCTTGCTTCTTGATAGGGAAAAAGACTGAAATGTGGTTGTATTTTTTAATTAAAGAGTTTGTTTCTGCTTTTCATTTTACATGATGAGGAATCTATGGCTGGAGTGATAGTGTTAGTGAAACGATTAAAAGTTTTTTGTTTTCTATTTTAAATTGTCTATGGATTAGCCCTTTAGAGAAATGCTTTGTCAGTCAAAAAAAAAAAAAAAAATCAGCCATTCTACCTTTCCAGTTATAAATTGAGATCTATCAGCCTAGCTCCATTGGGGTATTGTCTAAATTCTCTAGCAAAACTAGAAAATGGTAAGGTTGTCACTCCCGATATTTCCATGTCGTATTAAAAAGAAATCCAAAATGTAACCCCACCCCCCTCCTGAGGAATTTGCATCATTTTATGTGATCTTTAAATAGCACTGTGAACCAAGGAAAGGGTACAGGACTGATGTGAAATCCGGTTTCCACTTCCTTATAGACAATATTTACATTTTTCTGTATCGCACTTGCATTTCTCTCATGAAATACTGCATGCAGTTGGCACAACACCAAAGCTGCTTCCTGGTGCAGCTGCTTCCTAGTTAATGAATGCACGACAATAGGAGCAAGTCTCTACGACCAAGAAGAAAATCCCCACAACAGCAACGTTTCCAGACCTTTAAAATGTGCACGGCGTTACCAAGACATCTGCT
Source organism: Athene noctua (assembly GCF_965140245.1). Taxonomy (NCBI): domain Eukaryota; kingdom Metazoa; phylum Chordata; class Aves; order Strigiformes; family Strigidae; genus Athene; species Athene noctua. The sequence continues at coordinate 62,673,682 of NC_134037.1, read as the reverse complement.
TTACACAGCACCTTCCTATAACCAGAGGACTGAAATAAGAGCTACTGCTTTATTGTTTGTTAACATCGATCCCTCCCAGGCTGGTAGGAAGTATGTAGGTCACGTATAGGCCACATTAGCATGACAAAAGTCTAGGGGGAACAGGGGACTGTTTTCCTTTAGTTCAGATGCATTGAGCAGTTTACATGATATATACAGATATACAGACAAGGAGGCCAAAGATCGAGGCCAGGGACGAATTTGACCTTGGATATGTTTGGTTACTGAGGTCTCGTATATCTCTTAAACGAAAGGATCAGCTCCAGTTTCAGGATCAGCTTAATCTTTAGCGTACGCCCCAGGCGTCTTTTGGGGTCTGTGGAAAGTTAGCAGAAGATACTCTGGAAAGAGCAAGTGGCAAGTAACATACACGACAGGCAAAATTTGGAAATGTTTTATTCTGTTTCTTACAGCGTTGCTTGGTTGTAAGTAGAGTCAAAGCGTTAACTCGAATCCACCTTCTCTCTCTGGAAGAGGCTCAGCTCTAGATGAATTACGTTGACATGGGAGTGGTTGTGTGAAGCACCGTGTCCTACCAGAGAGTGGCTGCGGCGGCTCGCCTGGCTGTCAGGGCCCCTGAGTTTGGCCCTGGCAGGCTGAGGTCGTTTTCAGGACTCCTTCTAAAGAATATCAGAGACTAGTCTTGGGTTTGTGTCTTTCAATTAAACACAGGTGCAATTCAGAAAAATTTTTGAGTTGGTGTAATTTTTGTTTTTAAACTTGATGCTTCATATGTTGTTTATGTTGCATGCTTGCAGCTCAGCTCTTTTGCAGACCATTGAAAGTATCAGTGTAGAGCAGCACTTCCTTGAGGACTTCGCTCTTAATCTGCCTATCTACAGCCTTCCCCTGCTTCAAGGTCAAATGTTTCTGTACCTGTGACTCTTTTCTGGGAAACTTTTGCTGGCTTAGTTTAGGGTAGTTATTCCAGGCCATGCAAAAATTTCCCACAGCGGTGTAAAGCAATTAATCTATAATGTTACACGATATTATTATACCAATGCATATATACTGCTCATGGTTCTTCTTCTCAACTCATGTCCGTTTCCATCCCATTTTTCCTGCTCTTGTGGTATGTTAGCTTTGAACAGGCTCTAGTGTCCTGTGAGTAGGAGCCAGTGGCAGAATCACGGTCTGGCTGAAAGGAGCAGCATTGATTTGTTTATGTTTGACCTGGTTTTAAATCTAAATTTCAGACTTTGCAAGTATTTGTAATGTCTTGTACAAGGAACCTAATCCTGGATGTACTTTAAGAAGTATCACATCACAAGAGAGATGGTGGAGAGATCAGAATCTTTCTTTGATTAAATTGTCTTTGATGCTTTATATTAGTGTTATTTGCAATATAATTTTCATCTTTCTTCTTTCATGATATATTTTAACTTCAGACTGAAAAACAACGGTTGATTTACTGTGAAATTAGACTTCTTTTTCTAAAAGCAGAAGTGCCTCCCTTTTTTTTCCTTTTTTTAAAAAAAAAAACCAAAAAATGTTCTACATTTGTCTAGTATTTGATTCATTCAAAGGAACAAAGAAAGAGAAGTAAGGCCATTGTTTTGTATTTTGCCCTTCCCTGTGTCATGGAAACATGTGCAAACAGTTTTGAGCAATCTAGACTCTTCAGACTGAGGTGAGGACAAGAATGTTGGGACAAAGACATGATCTGTGTACTCCCTGTTATCCCCAGATGTTAATGCTTTGGATCATGCAGGAAGCATTCCCTTTTGCTTTTGTAATTTTTTCAGCAGAAAGAATTGCTGATTTGGTTGCAGTATGTTACAGTCTTTGAGGCTGTTAAGTGTTTGATGGGGAGTAACTTCTGATGCCAAAGCTGTTAGGCTCTGGAAGATTATGTGAGTCTGCTGTTTGATGGAGGTGAATTGCTTTATCTTTTCATAATAGATAAAGAGGAGAAAACCCTATGCCTTGGCCGAATTATTCAAGAAAAAATACAAAAGATGGACCCTTGTAAGAAGCTAAATTTTCAATTGACATAAAAAAATGCAGAAATCAGTGAATCTGCAACCTTAAAGTCCATCCCTTGCACAGAATTAATTTCTACTTGGTTTTAAACTTACTCTTATGCACTGAGCGGTGCTCAGTTGTGCTGCTGTTGATTATTAGGTTTTTTTACTCTGTTTTCAGATCCAAAGTTCAGACTTGGAACGGATGAAGACAAGCCGTTTCTGGACACTGACATCAATTTGGAGATATCATTTGCAGAACAGGCAGCTAATCTCAAAGACAGTTCAGTAGGCAAAATGTGGAAGGGTGGAGGGGGTGACACTCTTCTCCCGGTAGGTGTTTTCTATTTATTGCGCACATTCTTTGTTTTTACTAGTGGTACTGTTTGGATGATATTTATATGATAGTGGGTAAATTAGATTTGGAAGAAGGTTGTTGCTGGATCCAGCTTTATGAAGATAGACATTCTCATTTTTGGTAACAGTATTCTCAATAACATGGAAATAACTACTTCTGTGCCTAATTATGTCATTGTCTGTCTGGCAAAAATGTACTTTATGTGTAAACAATAATGAATGGGTAATATTAAGCTGGAATAGTGGCTTAGTGGGAGTTGTATGCAAACTGTGTCCTTCCTTCATCTGTTGACAGCCCCTTTTCCTGTTTTCTAAGGTGAGATGCTTTACCTCTGTAATAAAAGCCCTGTTGTCATTTAAAAAGGCTTGGTGGATGCCTGTAGAAACCTTGTGCAGTTATTCGATGCAGATAGGTGAGGAATGAGAATGAGAACAGAATGACCTACAGAAGTCTAAAGTCAAATGGCAGGAAATTAAGGATTAGTTTGGGCTTAGTTTTTCTTTCCAACTCTAAGGCTAGTTCTGAATGTACCAAATAAGTACACAATAGTACCAAATAAGTACAAAAGAAGACCCTCTGAGGAATTTTATTATTGATCCTCAGGCGTCTCTTTGAGGATGTCTCTCTACCTAACAGTTCATGAACATGCAGTTATGTATGACCTGTAAACTAATGACTTGTGTGAAAAATGTCTTCTTTTTTTCTAATGGTGTATGCAAACATATCTGAGTAAACGTAGTGTCTGAAGTAATAATGTTTCACAATTCTTCAAACACTTAATTTAGATAAGGACATGTGCAGTTCTTCAAATAGTAATTACCCCATGTATCCTAGTTTAAACATTATAAACCAGACACTAATGGATATTTAAAAATGGATTCTAAAGTGTTTGAATCGTGTTTCTCTAATGCAGCCTATAACAAGGAAAGAATAGCTATACTCTAACTTTTTTATATATGCATATATATATATATATGCATGATACGTACATTATCTATACTTTTAGATAGACTTATGAAGGATTCGTCAAAGAAGGCTATGGGATTTCTCCTTCAGTGATGAATGGAGTGGCAAAAAGATAGGAAAAGGGAGTTACCTATTTAAATCTACAATTTGTTACACCTTCGTCATTGGCAGCTATATTTAAACATACATGTTTTTGCAAGTCAATGAAACTTCAAGGCAGGAAACTTACTATATATCTATGATTTGTAAATTATGTTTGTGTTTTGGTATGTGCCCTTGTAGTCATGTACCATACCCACCAATTCATCTGTGCTATCACTTTGTACAGGATGAGAAAAAAATGCTGGAATATAATACATGTTTCCAAATGGAAGAAAGTCATGTCAACCTTCCTGCTTTGAGTCACGCACACTGCTAACGTCAGGCACAGGCAGGAGTCTTACTTAGAAGCCTGCTGGTGAGAGATGGAGTTGTAAACCTCTATGAGCTGGGATGGCCCTTGCCTACTCGGCTCAGTTCCTTATATTAGTCTCTGACTGTGGCTTCTGAGCATTTAGTGCAGTAGAAAAGAGCCATAATTAAGGATCCCCCTTCCTCAAGAAGGGAACCCCTTTATTATTATTTATATAGCAACCAAATATGATATTTTGTGTGCATAAATGCAGAGGGATTTCTATCCCAATTGTACATGGACAGACGTTTCCACCACTATAAATTGCAAAAGAATACAGAAGGTGGTGGTGTGTGGGGATGAGAGATGGTTACAAGCAGGACCAAGCCAAACTCTTCTTGGAGGTGCACAGCGAAAGGACAAGAGGTAACGGACACAAGTGACTACAGGGGAAATTCTGTTTTGCAAAGTAAAAAAACTCTCCTTGAGAGCATTAAGCACTGGAACAGGTACCCAAAAAGGTTACTGGGAGTTCTCAAAATTCAGTTGGACAATGCAACAAACAACCCAATCAGACTGAATTTAGCCTTGCTTTGAGCAGGCAGTTGAATTAGGTGACCTCCAGAAGTTACTATGAACCTAAATCTTCCTATGATTTTAAGATCATCTGCTTTTCAACCTATCTGGAGGAGTCTTCTGTGGTTTAGTCAGTAACAGCAGGCTTCATGATGAAATGTTGTGCCCAGAAGGAAGCACAGCCTTTGAACTAAGTAATTTGTTATGACGTGGATTATTCACTGCTGCAAATCTCTGCTTTTAGAATTTCAGGCTGCCAAAGGACAAAACAGGAACCACAAAGATTGGTGACCTGGCCCCTCAGGACATGAAGAAAGTCTATTCTTTAGCACTGATTGAATTAACTGCTCTCTATGACATACTTGGGACAGAATTCAAACAGCAAAAAGCTGTAAAAATCAAAACCAAAGGTGAGTTGGTGTTTCATGTTCTGAACCAAATGTGGCTACTTTAACCCAATAAAACAAAGGTGTTTGGTTCTTTATGATTTTTCCAGCAGAAAATTTATATTAATAGTAACATGGATCCTGAGAAGCATTTAATTATATGCCTTAACTCAAGGCACACTTTAAGCAAGTTCATGCACACAGTCACTCCAGCTATGGGACCATGCTTTTTGTCTAAAGTTAAAACTCAGGTCAGTCACTGAGCAGATAAACCAAAGAGTGAAGCAAGGGTACTATCTTAGTAATGTGCTGTGCAAGAATTGCTTCACAGAAGTGTGTATGTGCTGATAGATTCCCTGAGAGTGTACGTATATAAGCTCTTTGTGGGTATCCTTTTTCTGCTTTCCTGAAGGTGGGTACTATGCTACTTTTACGGTTGGACTCAATGTTCTTAAAGGTTTTTTCCAACCTAAATAATTTTATGATTCTGTGATTCTACCTGACTTTTTTGATTTCGTTGCCCTTGGCTGGAGATGCTGGGATTCTTTGTCACCTGCTTTCCTTTGTCTGTCTGGTACAAACTTTCCTGTGTCACATAGGCCTTGCCCATCCAGTATTTCCTCAGGCCATAGTGCGGTTTTTATGCTGAATGGTGTAATATTAAGTGGAAGATTTAGGGTTGTTGCAGAGGATGTTGAGACAGCCACAATGCATTGTTTTGCTCTGTAATCTGTTGGAGCATATGTATAATCACAGTTCTGTTCTTGGGAGCATAGGACACATGGAAACCAATTTCAAGATGCTAGAGGTGTTCAGTGCTTTGTTTGTTTTCTGTATTTCTGGCTTCTGGTAAATGCTTTACAAGAGCTTGAAATGTGTTACCAGTTAATCACAAGCCTGCCTTGGCCAAAACACTGTTGTCAAGGTTCAGTGAATGTGACAGTGCAATAGCTCACTTTAAATAATTGAAAGCAATGGAGAGGGTTGAGAGATACACAGCAAGGTACAATAGATTCTTCAGAATATGCTCTTCACTTTACAGTAGTAGAAAATAACTTTTTAAATGCAAAAGGTGTAGACAGAAACGTCTATGAAACCTTCATCCCTTAAATGCATTTTCTTCTTGCAGAAGCGCTTCTGCCAAGAAAGGTTGGACCTTGAGGTCCCTTTCAACCTGTTATTCTATGATTCTATGAAGTGCTTCTGCTTTCACTAATGAACAGAGACAAACCACTTTTTTCTGTTGTATTTTGGGTCTTAATTTGTCTTACCAAATTTATTGTTAATTGAATTTCATTCATAGCATTATTAGCTGAATGACAGGCAGTCATGAAAAGCATCGAATTGATTAAAAGCTATTTTTAAAGTTAAAAAAATGGGCTAGATTCATGGAAATGTGTAGAAAATAGACAATGACATATCACCCTTTCTGCCAAACAAATCTGCTTTTGCAACGTAATGCCTTCAGTGCCTTGTTGCTCTACCTGACCCTAACCTCTTTATTCCTGAAGTATTGTTTGGCCGATTGATTCACACAATGGTGAATCTATTGGCTGTTCCCCTTTGTGCCTGAGTATGTAAAGATGATGAAAACTTACTCCTTCTGGAGAATGCTGTGCTGTGCCCAGCCCTGCCTTTCTATTGACCTCCTTCAGTTTGTTTCTCCAACTTCATCTCAGTAGAAACTTATATTATTGACAAGATCTTCAAGATGATAAAACTATGGGGTATGGATATTGACTGCATGTATGAGTCCCTGCATATTTTATAGGTAGACTTTTTATGCTGATAGAGATACAAAAACTCCCTGTTTTGGCATTGAAACTGATGTTTCTTTGACATATATCACATTCCCTCAAGGGCTGACATCTTTTCAGTAATTACAACTGTTCTGTGCTCAATATTGGCATGGCATCATACCAAGCAGGAGTTTTTAGCTACGTATAGTGTTATATGCTGTTTCAGAAAAATTGCACATACAGCAATTATCAGTACTTCTGACAGAGAAGTTCTATGTCAGCAAACTTTGGGTTAGTTGTTACTAGTACAGCTCTCTTTTAATGGTCATTCACTTCTATTCAGCTGGGCCATAAACAACTGGCAGTCCATTTACTGGAAAACTAAGGCTAGTTTTGCATCAGGGCTAGATTAACGAGACTATATTCCATTTTTTTTCATTTACGTTGCATTAGTACTATTGTAAAGGCTATTTTCTAACAAAGACTTGACCGTACTTCTGCTTTTATTAAAAATAAAAACCCCCCACCTTTGGCGAGATGGTGATCTTGCTATCCTGATGGTGTATAATGTAAAAGCACAGGGGTTGAAAAGTTCTTCTTTCAAAACCCTCATAGAGAGAAGTGTTCAGAGTAACTGGGTGATAATTACATCTGTCTCATTTTAGTAGCCAAATTTCTGGATATTTTACTCATGCCATTTGCATCTTAACTATAATAGCTTGCATTGAGTGATGAAGATCTGCATTGCAGGGTCATCATCACACCCACTCTGCAAACCAGAACCACGCAGATGGTTCATTTATGCAGTTTGCTTCACTGTACTGCAGAATATGTGGATGGCAATTTGAAGTGAAAACAGAAGACTCCTGATTTATGGTTGAAGGAAGAGATGAATGAATCCTTTTAGCTGGAATGCTTTGTGTAATAACTTGATTGACGAAGACATTCAAACACTTTGAACAAAAGGTCAATAGCTCTGAATGTATTGAATAGGCTTATCACTTCAAAAATGTGGTTTTATGCCATTATCACATGACAGATGTGGATAATATCTCAGTTTCTTTTGCTTTATTCTTCAGACTCTGGCCTGTTTGGTGTCCCGCTGTCAATTTTACTGGAACAGGATCAGAAGAAGGTGCCAGGAACCAAGATCCCACTGATTTTTCAAAAGGTAAATAGGCATGAACAAGTCAGCTTGTTACATACTTGCAAATGACAAACAAATAACATTTTGTCTTAGATTTATTTGCTCCCTGTAGCACAGTTTTCAGTCTATTACTCTAATCAATCAAAGTTATTGTAAATTTTATTTGCAGCTTTATTTATTAATTCAGTAAATGTGATACTTTGCTTTGTATCAGACATATTTTGAGTTAAAGGAATAAAGTTCATTTTTTGTCAGAACTGGTCTCCGTGATTTAGGCAAGTTTACTAACAAGCCTGTGAAAACTGACAATCAGCATAAGAACCCACTGCAGCCAAATTCCATTTCATAACAGGGGTGTAACTTCCATCATCAGTAGGGCTGCCCTTTATTTTTTTCAGGGCAAATACTTGAAGTTCCATAGAAATTCTCAATCCCTGGCCCACAGGTAGAACTGACCTTTCTAGGAAGTGGTTTTCTCCTTTCAGAAGTGATTTGGGCCAGAAGGGAGGTGGCTAGGGGGTGGCAATCTGGCTAGATAACTGCCTCTGATGGTGACAACACCCCTTTTCCAGAAGATGCATTGCTTTAGTACATGGGAGGATGCTTTGGTCCGTATCATGTCATGGTAATAGGGAGGATAATGGGAAGGATGACAGAGACCCTGGATTTACTGCCCATGCATAGCAGGTCTCATTGCTTGAGAAGGGAGAGACCGCAGTGTGTGGACCTGTCCTAACACTGACAAAAACTCAGCACTGTGTCATCACCGTTTCAGTAGACTTGAGGACCTGCTTGTTATTTTTCAAGAAATAGAAATCTCAAAGTAGTTCTGCATCACTCTCTCAAAACTACTTCTGTGTCATTCATGCCAGAAATTGCTTCCTCAGGATCATAAAAATACAGCTCTGGGAAAGATGATATCTAGAAAAAAAGAAATCAAATGACAAAAAGGGATTGATCGCTGTGCTATCCTAGCAACATAGTAAGCATAGTTCTTCATGGAGAAAATTCTACTTAAACATTTCTAACATATAGATGTGATTTGTTTTGCAAGGTGGAGACATCATTTGGAATACAGTTTTTCTTTAAATGAGAATATGAAAATAAAAAGTTTCCCATTTCTTCTGCCTGTTCTCTACAACATATGCTTTCCAGGAATAGGGGATATATATATATAAAGTGCAAGAAAGAATATTTTTGTGCATACTGCTTTAAAAATGTACCTTGGCTATCACTGAAATGAAACAAACCAAGCTAATAGGAAGGCTGCTTAATTAAAAAAAAATAATCCTGTAATAAAAACTACACCTAGCTTTTATTTTATTGAGGAATTAGGGTTAAAAAGGTTGACTAATTTAGCCTAGGGGTTTTCTGACTGGAAAACCTGAGGGTAATACCAATCCATGTAACTCCACCAGAAGTTTCTGTTGATAGTGATTTAGGTCTCTGGCCTGCTAATGAAGCCATGCCAAACAGCCCTGATGGACATGAAGTGGGGGTTTCCCATAGGCAGGAGGCTGGTGCTGGCCAGTGGCCACCTCTTGCTGCCTGCCAAGGGGGCACTTGTGAGTGAGTGTGTGTGAAGCAGTCATGGCTACCGGCAGTGCCATCAGATCTTGCCTCCCCCTAGACGTGGTGAATCACACAAAATGCCCACAGCGTCTTTGTGTCCGACAGATGAGAGTGGCAGCCACTGCTCTGGTGTTAAGCTAGGTACAGTGAGAGTTGGATGCGGCCAGTTAGCACTTTTTTTTTTAACCAAGGAAAATATACCAGCACCTTTAGTGCTGTTTTCTAACTTTGTGGCTTTTTCTCCCTCATCTTTTTTATGTATTTATCAGTTACATAAATACAGTGGTAGGTAAACCCCCTTTAATTTCTGTAGCTGGAGAAAGCACAACTGTGTTGCGTAATTTTTTTTACTCAAGAGATGGCACAGCTCTTGCATGTATGTAACAAAGGCACTGCCCTAGTTAAACGTTGTGAGAAGCATTTGTGCTAAAATGATGTCATTAGCTTTTGATGTTTACAAATTTCTTTTGAATACTCTTAGATCCATCCTTCAGTGAATGGATCTAGACATAACTTTTAGAGAAATAACATTTATGATACACGTTTTAAGTACTTTTACAGAACTTCTAATTTATCTAAGCCATGTGTAGGATTGCAAACTGTTGAGTTTGTTAGGAGAATGCCGGTATGTGTAAAACTGAGCCTTCTTTAAAGCCTAAACGTACTTAGTTCTTCTCTGGTAAAGTCATAAAAAGGAGTATTTGTGAAAAAGTTAGTGCTGTATCTCTAACATTACCTTTATTGTTTTAATTCGGAGACATTTTAACAAGGGAATTTTTGAAGCCAGAGTAATTTTGAAAAAAAACCTGCTTCAGTCTTTGTAGGATACTTGAAGGAGGTCTAAAGAATCGTTTTCTTTTTTAATAAAATAGACAAACTGTTCTTTAATAGCATTCATAAAACTGTGATCCATTTGTAAACTGTCTGTGTGTCTACTTGTAACATACGTGTGTGCACAAATTCATTCGTACACATACACACAGAGATACATACATAAAAGTTCCACTAAATTAGAACTATCTACCAGTAATTTTTAATTGGCATCTTTGTTCATGCAATTTGTTTTGTGTTTGACAGCTGATTGCCCAGATAGAGGAGGCAACTCTGGGAACAGAAGGACTTCTTAGAATACCAGGAGTTGCAACAAGAGTAAAGGTAAAACATTGCACAGATTCTCAACATCCCTCAAAACTTATCTGTGTTTGCTGATTTTATTTTGTCATACAAATATATTTTAACACCAGGTTGTTATGAAAGTCTTCAAACACAGAAAGCAAAATCTCTTTACAAAGAAAACTGAGTTATATTAGCCAGAAAGCCGATGGTTTCATCCAGTGTAGTGTTGCGGAGCAGACTGGAGTTCAAGTTTGAAGGAGAATCAAGGCTATGTTTCAAGTTCAGTTGTGCCAAAATCTCATTAATTCTTGGCATGAGCTTTCCAGTCTTTTGCTTTTTCCCTGAACCAGCTTAATCATCTGAACAGTTCATACACAGTCTTTCTACCCCAGGAGGAAGCTTTTCTCTGGCATTGTGAGCCTATTTTAATAGCTAGACTTAACCTGTGTTACAGGGCAAGGCAGCCAGCATGCACTGAAGAACCTCTCACATTTATTTTTATGAACAGCGATATAACTACTCAGCTCACTAAGCACAATCTTGTTAGGCACGTCTATGCACACTGACACTTTGCAGAATGAGTGCCAATTACATGCTGACTCTTCCCCAGTATTTGCCTTAATGCAGGAAACTAAATACACAGTATGATTCACGCCAAGAGTCAATGTGTTAAAAAGACGATCTGAACTGGCCTTAAATTCTAAACAGAAAGGACCATTTAAGTGGATTCAGCTGTCCGAAGACATCTGCCAGCCTCTGTCATGTAGATCTTGGTCCAGCAGATGGTTCATTAGAAACAACTGAAAGAAGAGAATATTATGGAAATTGGCTTTGTTTATTTACCAGTAACTAAGATACTATTATTTTTATAATTTTGCTCCATTCTTTATTTTCCACTTTTCATCAGTTCTGAAAACTGGAATGATTTTAGAGTGATTTTGTTTATTCTTTGATTTTATAAGTTTAATGCAATTTCCCAGGCAGGGGATCATTCACTATTTGACTTTCATTAATTCTTTATCTATTTATTTGCAGGAGCTGCTTCCTTGAATTAAGCAATTGTTTTGTTAGCAAAGATGCTAAGTTCCTTTACTTATTCAAATAGAAAAAATTTATAGAAAACCAAAGAATTCAGCATACTAAAGGACTGATGCCTTCTCTTAATTTTCTTAAACTTTTTTTCTCCTATAGAAAAAGACAATATAGGCACAGATAATCTCGAGAAAAAATATTTTGCGATCTTATTCTATACAATTTAGAGTTATTATTAAAAAAAATGCATTGCATATACCCTATAGTTAAATACATTTACTTTAAAATCTAAGCGTTGGTGCATTAGGATGCATAGTTGACATTTCTGCCCTTGCCTCTCAGCTAAAATAATTCATTTTATCTAGATGTTTAATACTGCATTTGCCACAGTGACTTGGTCTGAATGTGGATGGAGGAGCTGATGAGACTCAGAGGGAGAATCTTCATCTTTATTTCTAAAGATTGCTTTTGTTGATGAGCAGGAAATCATACCCACTTGACTTCAGACATCTGAGTTAGGATCTTTGCACCTTTGAACTCACTATGTAATCAGTAGAGACAGAAGATCTCTCTGGAGCACAATTTGGAACATCCAACTTTTATATAAACCTAAGTGTGTTTTCTCTGGAAATAGATCCATTTTCCATTTGGACAAAGTTAAATTTAATGAGAACATTATCTTAAAAATGTATCTGGTATCTTCTATCCAATGTGCCCTTCTTGTCCAGATAAATAATTAAGGCCATATTTTTCCATAGCCCTTTCCCTCACTCCATCTCACATACTTTGCAAAACAAGCCATCGTCTCTGTCCTCCTTTTCTGTCTGGAAGAACTGAGACAAGAAAAAGGGAGGGACTTGTGAGAGGTGCCTCAGGGCAACTGGCCCTATACTGAGGCCACTTCCCTCTCTGCTAGACTGGCAAAGAAATGAAGTGGATGCAAGGCTGGGACTGATGCTTAATGAGAGATTAAGAGGGACTCAGTCTTTGCAGCATGTTCCCATTCGTACACCTCTGGAAGCCCAGTAATAGCACTTGCATGGCAGCAAGGCAGGTATGTGGTAATGTCCACTGCCAACAGTACCCTGCCGTTCCCCAACCCTGGAGTTACGAGTTGTCACTGCCACTTGCAGTGCTGTTCATTCTGCTGCATAACCTCATGTTTTGCAGTATGGTCCCCTTTCATGGAGGGCATATTTGACATCCAGTGATGTCTGGATGGCAAGACATCCAGCTATCCAGTCTCAAAAATTTTTTCCTGTGTTTTAAAGAAAACCAGTCTCACCTTAGTGTAGGATTTGATAGGAAACTGTGTGTCAATACGTGTAATTGCTGTATTTGTTTATGAAAATGGCAATGCATGCATTACAGGAACACCCTTTGGTAGCAGTTTCAGAACTGTCTTGATACGTTGGGTGAGGGGAAGTCAATAACCCTTATGTGAATGAGTATGATACCTGGTTCTTATAGTATATTCCATATGGTCCTGAGGCAGGCCCATGGGATGTCTTCCTATATGATTTGTCTGTCTGCTGCCTATTACTGTGTGTTTGCTTGCAGTGTGTCTGATCACCAATTTATCTTTTTGTAGCAAAAGATCAGTGGCAGTTGGAGTTAAGTGATATTTCAGCTGTCCTTTTTTTCCCCCCTTTCAAAGTATGGAAAGTATTGCTGTGTGTCTAATGCGTGACTTCCAGCAGCCAAGTGTTACTGGTTCTCTGTATCTACTGCCTTTCAGAGTCTTTGCCAAGAACTGGAAGCAAAATTTTATGAAGGGACTTTCAACTGGGAAAATGTAAAGCAACATGATGCAGCAAGTCTTTTAAAACTCTTCATCCGTGAACTGCCTCAGCCACTCCTCACAGTAGAATATCTCAAAGCTTTCCAAAATGTACAGAGTGAGTAGTGTCCTTTCTTTCTCAGCTGCAAAGAACTGATACCAGTGCAGAGAAGTCCCTCTTTGCGGTAGCAGTATTTTCATTATTAATATGTGAAACTGAGAAACAAATTGAATAACAACAGTATGACTTCTCCTGAATGGGCGTATTTTTACTAATGTACAAGTAACACTTTTCATGTAACATCTATTTTAATAGTTTACACATAAAATGAAAGCACACTTCCGCTTTCTGATGTTTCTGATAGTTGTTAGGAGGTATAGATAGGTTATAAGGAAAATATTTATAAACTGATACCATTATATACAATATTTGCTTAAAAAAAAAACCCAACAGCAACGGTATAGTAGTTCCGAAGAAAAGCTAACAAACAACAATTTATACTGTTTAGGATATTTTATCCATTCACAACAGGAAAAATTAGAGCAGAATAGTCATAACTGCCGATCATCCCTGGTCCCTTGAGATCAGCAGTTCCTGTGAAAATGTTCTCCTTGCCAGCTGGTCACCAAGACAGCAAACACACTAGCTGTAATTTAAAGAGACCAGCTTGGTGATATGAATCAGGAGTGAGAACCCACATACATGAACTCCCCAGCCAACATAGGAGGGCAAGTTTCAGAAAAACCTATTCCCCTTGTCTGCAGTCAGAGCAATGGCTCATTTCTAAGGGCCATTTTCAGAGAATTCCCATGGACAGGCAGACAGACAAACATTCTTAAAAACTGTGGGCTGTGTCAGTCTCCAGGTTGTGAGCTGCCTTTCAAGGCCCTTAAGTTGGTGGGAGTAGGAGGCTGGTGCTTAGGCCTGCTACATAGTGTTGTTGATTTTGCAGTACTGAGTGGCAAGTTAAAGCTGTCCAGAATGCTTTCAACTGATGCTGGCAGCAAACAGCTCCTCAAGGTTGTTCCACTTACCAGATACTGATTGGAGCCAAGAGGGTTTCTGCTTGGTCTGAAGGCTTATGTGGTTTTACTTACCCAGAAAATTCTCAGGTGCCAGGATCCAAAACACTTTCTACATTGAGGACAAAGATTTGATGCAAAACAGACAAAGCACTTCATAGCCTCCCATTGTTTAAATTGTCTGCCCATCTTGTTAATTACATGTAATAAGACTAGGTGGTAGAGAAAAAGGGCCATCTTTGTGACAGTAATCAGTGTTTTTCATGATACTGTGACTAAGTAGTGTGGTTAGAAATAAGTATTTAAACAACTTGATTTAAACAATTTGATTTTATAATTTAAGGAACAACTAAAATTCAGTTGTTATTTAGGTGAACAGACAGAAAACCTTGATTTAAGTAACAAATTTTAATTGTTTTGCAATTGTATTTTTGCTTGCTTTCCTAGGAAAAGATTGATTCTTGTTGGTTTTTAAACATTGTGACATGGGGTTTTGGAACTAAATTTAAGCCTTACTTTCTAGAACAGGTAGATACACTGTTAGCACTACTCACATGTTTTGGATAGCTGTATAATTTGTCATTTATTCAGGTACATAATTTTTATTATGGTAGAAAGTAGTCAGTAAGGATTTTTTTTTTTTTATCTATGAACTTTTTTTTTGGTGGTACCTCCCAAAGTGATGTGAATTAAATGTATTTGAGATAGCAATTCAGTTGGAATCCCAGCAGAATGCATGAGAAACGCCCAGTTGAATTTTGAAATAGTGTGATAAAACCATGTCAAGTGCAGGTACCTCCTTCTTCACTTGTTTTAGATATGGCTTGATTCATTGGGAATCTGCTGAGAATACTTGCCAGAGCATGTCCTCTAAAACATAACAGGAGGAAGTTTATCGCAAGTGACAAACATGAGAGAGCTGGGGCTTTCTGCTGCTCAACACTGCCAGAATGTAGGAGCTCTTCAGGGAGGTGGAGGAGTGTAGGGATGCGCTCATCCTGCACCTTGGGTGGATGAATCACCGCTGAGCAATTGGGTAAAAGGCAAAACCAACGTCACTTTTCTTTAATTATACTTTGCCACGTTTGGTATGGCACTCACTGCTGTGAGTATGTGCAAAGCTTCTCTGCTCTTGGCCTTATCCCTGCTGGTTTGCCATTGCAGCTGCTGCTGCTTATGTTGCTGGAGACCTGCCTTATTCAGCAACACGTGGTATCCATTCTGCGTGGGTGACTTGGGAGACCATGCAACTGTTAAGGCAATCAGAGAAACTGTGAAAGCAGTTTTGAATGTACCCTTTCATATGTTGGGGCACAGGCTCAAAAAGGGAGGAATCGTTAACCGACTATTTCTTCTTCTAACATTGCAAAATAAAGAATCACAAGGCATCTAGAAAATATTGCCAGAAGACTGCTGAGTCATACAGCAACTGAATCCTAAAAGAACATTTGGAAATGAGTATCAGAAAACAGAGATTTGCCAGTCCTTTGTCATACTATGACAATTAGCCATGTGTATGCATTCAGCATTTTGCAAGAGGTTTCCACTCTGAAATCCATGCTTTTTGAAGAGGACAAATGACAATTTTAAAATACTGAGGTTCATGTGCTTCACTGGCAGATCTTCCAACGAAGAAACAGCAACTACAAGCTTTGAATCTTTTGGTTCTCCTTCTACCTGAAGCAAACAGAGACACTCTGAAGGTTAGAATTGCTAATGCTTTTTTCCTGCACAAATATTTTGTCTGTTTCTGTGAATCCACTACAAAGAATGCTGTTGTCTTTTAACATTCTTTTTTTCAGTTCAAACTTAATGCTGAAACTAGTGATTCCTTCTTTTTTTCATATTTCACAGAACTTCAGAAAAAAACCAACCTTAGGACCCCAATTCCTCCCAAATGACTTTTAAGAATGTGACTTGAAACTTTTCCAGGAGATTGCAATAATAATCTCCCAGTGAACGACCTCTTCTCTTACAAGTTTTGTTCCTTTTTTGCAGCAGCAGCAGTCATTATTTCCAATGCAAAAAATAAACAGTCTTAGAATACTGTGGAAGAGAGTTTGCTTGTATGAAATGCATTTAGCTCTTCATTTTTATTCCCTACTTTGTTCTCTTTGTTTCTGCTCTCAATAAGCTAGAAATTTATACTTCCTATTGGTATTTTCAGCACGTTACATAGTCTTCCAATTTGGGCTTGTCCTTTTGTAGCAAAGCTATTCATCTTTTTCAGAATATGCTTACTATTAAAATTGCTACAATCAAAAATGAATTTGCAGGATTTGTGTAGGATGCAGAACATCTTCTATTACAGGCAAAAAATCCTCTTAGGTCTTATTGTTTAAACATGACTTTCTTTTTGAAAGCCTTACTTTGTAGAAAGCAGTTAGGAGGCTCCTGAGCTGAGTTACCAATATCTGGAACTGAATGAATTGAAGATTGTCCGTTTCTAACTGGCTACCTGTCATTCACAATGCAGTGGTTTACTCATGAATTGCTTACCTTACAGAACTAGCCACTCCATGTGTGCATAACCATGACAGCTGGCACTATTGTGTTCACTTTCAATTTAAGAAAAGGCAACAATAATGTTTTCACAGGCATATGTGGGATGCTACTTATGTACCTACATAACAAGAGTTTTGAAAAAAAAAAACCTTGCTGTGCGGGGCTTCAAAGTCACTTGAATGCTTTTGAAAATGTTATCCATGAAAATAACAAGAATTATTTACTTCATTGATTAAAGGAAACAAAACTTGCATTACAGTCCTGTGAACAAACGTATCCACGCTTCCTATTATTGATTGCTTTTAATGTGGTTTTATTAGGAATGAAGAGCTTTTTCCAAAAAATATGTAGCATCATGTTTCGCTGGTAATGTTTTCATGCGCAGAGTTGAGCTGTAAGTTTTGCTGTTATTTCAGGCACTTCTTGAATTCCTCCAAAGGGTAATTGATCATCGAGACAAAAATAAAATGACGTTAAACAATGTTGCGATGGTGATGGCCCCAAACCTTTTCACGTTTCATGGGTTTGGCTCAAAGGCTATTGAACAAAGCGAGTTTGTTATGGCAGCTGGAACAGCGAATGTCATGCGCTTTATGATTCGGTACCAAAAAATTCTCTGGACAGTAAGTGTATTCTTGACTGGGGGTGGGGGAAATCATAGATTTTGCAAACAAAACATCTGAACAAAGAAATAATATGAACTTATTTCTATGATTTAGAGAAAGATCAGCCCCATCCAGCTGGGTTCTTGCTCATAGGTAACTTATGGGAGTGAAACAGAGTCATTACATCCTATGCTAGAGTTAAGCTCCGATGGTCAGAGTTTTAATATTGTATGTACCATATGTGAACTCAAAAATAAGTCCTCGGGGGATCTTTGTATTTGCCTATCAGTATACATTGTTATGAGGAATTTATTAATTTCTGCTTAGAGATATTAGCAGGAAACACAGTGTTTTAGCCCATTTCCCTTTTGGGCCAAACTTCATGTTATATAAATCATGTTTTGATAAAACATGAAATTGTGCCATGGTCTCAAACAAAGCTCTAACTTAGACTAGAGAAGTACAGGCTTTGTTGTCCATCAACAACTTTAAACAGTTTTGACCTTTGCTGCATGTGAGGAAAAGTTGTTATCACTGTTGTGCAGACTAAGCGTTGAGTGAATCTTTTTGGCTGAGGAAAGTAAAAACACTGCATGATTCCACCTCTCTTCCCCCGAAAGCTTACTGAATAGAATATCACATCACAAAATGAGTAGTTTTTCAATTGTTTCACAGCGTTTATATTATTCGAGTCTTTAATTATTACTGAAAATAAAGACTTTTTTTGCATTCTACCTGACAATCTGTCAGTTTTCAAAGTTTTGATAAGTTAGCTGCTTAAGGAAAGTATATAGATATTCATACTTACTATCTATATTCATCTAGATTCCTAAGTTTATTGTTAACCAAGTGAGAAAACAAAACACTGAAAGCCAGAAGAAGGAAAAAAAGGACAAAGCTATGAAGAAACTTCTGAAAAAGATGGCGTATGACCGGGAAAAGCATGAGAAACAGGAGAAGACCCCCAATGATGTAAGGAATCATACATCTGAAATACTTTATTAATAAGACTCATCACTCTTAAAAAAGTCAATATAGTGGAGGGGATGTCTACATTTAATTTAACTAAGAATTTTGATAGATAGCAGGTTAATATTGTTTTCATAGTTTATGGGTTACCAGCATGACACATTTAGCGGGTTGAGCTGTTTCTTTTCCCAGATTTTTCAAGACATTTCTATTCTGAAAAATTATGTTCCACATGTTTCAGTTTGGACATCTGAAACAAAACTACATTAGGTCTGTATCTGTAGAGGGAGCAAGTGTTGTGACAAAAGTATTACTGTACCCATGTTTAGATGCATTGCTACCCAATGGAAGTCACAGCAGACCATGTGTTTACTTCAAAACAAAAAGATCTAGATTTCACTATTTGATATTTAATAGCGTTTGGAAACAAAGATAGCATTTAATCCTTCTTCCTCCTACAGGAGTTCCCAAGCCACTGAACTCTTTGCCTCGATAAATCTTTAACTATTCCTTGTAAAGCGGAGCATGCTAGAGCATGCACAGCGTGCTTACTCCAAGAAAACCCAAAGGATGAAACAAATGTAAAAAACCCGATAAACTGTTTCTTAGGCAGCTATTGTCCAAGCGTCTACTCCCAATTTACCCCCGTGTATATAATCTACAGTTCAGCATCTCTCCATTAGGTAATTGACTTCTGCCAGACCGATCAGCAATGTCAAGGCATGAGTTTCAGCATAACACTCTTCACACATTCTTCACAATGAAAAAAAAAACCTCCAAAACTGTGACATTATAGTGTTAATTTTTCCTGTCTTTAGAAATATTTTAATTGAACTGTTTTCACTGTCATCAAAACTTTTCAAAAATATATCTCATGTACCATAAATTGCTTATTATTTATGATATCAAGGAAGTTAGTAATTACAGTTTTTTGAAGCTCATTAGTCTATACAGTATGGTATGTTAATTATAATGCATTTGAAATAATGTTTCAAAAGTTATTTTAAATATGTTAACAGGTAACACCAAGTATGTGTATCCTGATAACATAATGAATACATACAGATTTAGGTAGCATGAAAATACCACCTTGTGGGTTGAAGTCATATTGAAGATTCTGGTGAATTAGAGACATCTTGTGGTAGCTTGTAAAAATGCACCGGTCTGAATGGTGTTTTTTCTTCTCAAGTATGTGTATGGCAAACTGTTACAGAAAAAGGTTGTCATATGCTAATAAAGGCATTTTTTTTAAACTACTAAGGTAAAAAATAGAATACAGCAAAAGAATGATTTATAATATCCCTCAAATCTGCCTGGTTTGATCTTGCAAGTATGCCTTTTTTTTTTTTTTTTTTTTTATGTGCATATATCTGAATCCTTTGGACAACTGCATCCAATATCTGCTGGAGACTAATATTTCAGTGTTCTTACCTCATTTTGTATGCGGTATTTGACACATCTCTTAATGTCCAAAATTAATTAATTCCCCAGGTATCACTTTGCCTTACTTTCATTTCTATCTATATGAAGGAATCTATTCACAGAATGAGGGCTTAAAATTTCAAAATAAAACTAATTAAACACTGACATTTGTTTTACACTGTCTAATAAGAAAATAATTCTTTGAATACAATTCAGTTATGATGAGATGATACTTAATGCTGCCATCCGCTGTTCAACATCGAAATAACAGCAAATACACTGAAATAGGCAAATTCTGTTGCAAATTCAGGTACTGGAATTCTTTTGTAATTCAGTGCTGTTGGTCTTTTAGAGTAAAATATGCCTTTTTAATCCACTGGAGGGTTAGAACTGAAGTCTCATGTAATACATTCTTACTCAAATGTAAATGTAAAGTTACTATTCAGTAATTTTCTTTAAGCCCTAGAATTCTGTGGTTTTTTGTTTTTGTTTTTGTTTTTTTTTTTTTTTTTAAATTAAATGGTACAGTTTTTCACAAATCCTTCATGCTTATTTGAAGCATTCAGTCATTTGTGTGCCTGAGAACACATTACTCTTAAAATCATATTCACAAATTGGTAAGGCTTCATTGTGAATGACAATTTTATGTATTTTTCCAAGTAAAAAATAGTCTCATTCTTTAAGGAAAATTTGTTGTGACCCCCTCCCCCCCCAAGTTTCAGTTTATACTGCCTTAATTTGAAATTGAGGTGACTTTCCCGTGCAGTTCCTGAACTGCATTTCACTATTCAGTGGCGAGTGAGGCACCCAGATTTGTGGTGAATCCCCAATCCAGTGAAAACCATTTGAAACTTTTGAGAGCTAATTATCTTGCATGCAGCTGAATACAAACTAAGTAAAAGTTGCTGTTTTCTACCACATGCACCCCATGTGATAGATGGACAGAGCTTGAGTCACTTCCATGCTCTCCAGAAATACTTCACTATCTGCATTCTTAATAGCAGTCAGCCCATTTGGATAAAATTTCATCTTATCTCTGATGAGGCCTCTCTATCAATCACATTTCCCCTTTTAAGACAGAGGTTAAATAGCATTTACTGCAAAATTTGGGCAAGATCTCTGTACAGGGCTGAGAGTGGTTAATATTAGAGGGCTCACGAGGGTTAATTGAAAGTGGTTAATGTTAAAGGGTTAGTGAGGGTTAATTGCTTTTTGAGATACCTCTGCATACCTATGGCCCCAAGTCAGTGTTAGGGATTAAGTCTTTATGTTGCTGTTGGGGCCATAGTGCTCTAGCCAGGCAAAGAAAGATGCCCTCAAGACTGGAAATTTACCTACTAGCATTAGCCAGATTTATACCATCTGTCATTGTATTCCTCTGTATGTTGCAATTGTTCCAAAAAAAAAGGATCAGTTGTGTTAGCAGCACAATGCAATGCTACTGGGCTTATCAGGTTAGAATAACCATTGTATCCCATAGCTGTGGTGTTTGCATAACCTGTTTGAATTTTCATAGTATAAGTTACTGACTCTTGCTGAACTTGTTATTCGCTGCAGTGCCAGATTTTTTACTAAAAAAATTTCTACCTGCTAAATCATTTCTCTATATATAGTTTTGCAGTTGTTTGTCCTAAACTAGGTGCATCACTTCACCGTTCAGAGAACAACTGGATCTCATTTCTCTCAGACTTTGTCTCCCATGTAGCAAGATCTTTTTGAATTCCAGTTTTGTTCTTCATAAGGCTCATGCCCTATTCCTGCTTGGTATCATTCACACATTTAATATTATGTTATATATAGTCTATAATATATTGTGTCATCTGAGTTGTTAGTGAAAATATTGCACAGTCACTTCATTCCTATCTTCAATTAGCCTGATGAATATTTAAGTGTGTTATGCAAAATGGAACAGGAGAATCTGGAAGAGACCCACCCCATATCCTGTAACCAAGCAGCTGTGGTTCTTTTGGGATATAAAGGTTCAAGTCCCTCTGAAAAGAAAGGATTTGAAAGAAGATAGGTACTTCACAGGTGACGTGCTGTGCTGTGCTGCTACAGACTAAATATTGTAGGCCAGTGTGTTTTCCATCAACTAAAGATGTATCTCTCTTCAGGTTTTTGAAGTGTGCAGGTACCTAACTCAGCCAGAGGTTTCAGTGTTGTGAACTTCATCCTGAGAGAGCCTGTGAGGCAGGAGAGGGGACTCGCAAACTAGTCAGCATAGGTGACCCACCTTTCAGCTTATTGTCAATCTCCTTATAGGTACTTGACTTATATGTTGTGATGTAGAGCTCTAACTGGATGTTTTGAACTGTGCTGTGTAGAGAACGTGTCCTTCTGTGACTCTGATCCTTGAGGTTTTACGGCCGCACTTTCTTTCCCACCAACTTGCACAGTAAATGGGCTAGGGGATGCTCAGTAGCTCTTCACTCTGTAGCTGGGCTCCATGAACATACTGTGCAGCTGAGCATGAGTTCTTCTGTAAGTGCAGGTGGTGAAAGTGGCAAAATATATTCATTAGCTGAGCTAATAATGATTCTGTCTGAATAAACAAAGTAATTATTCTGTTTAATCTGTGACCATAGCGTTACAGCTCTGTGGATATTTCTTGTTCTTTTTCTCATATACTCAAAGCAGGCAGGTTTTTAAATCATTTGTCATATGCCTGCTGTATAGAGAAAAAAAAACGTTATCCAGCCAAAGGTTGGAAAAACGCCATTAAAATCAACTGCGACAAAATTATACAGAATGGTATACAAAGATGAAAACCAATTTAAATTTACCATGCTGAATTTGATGAAAGACCAGTTAGGGACACCTGTAAATGAACATTTCATCCTTAAAAGCTTCCTTTCCTTTTCACTGAATCACTTTTGCCAGATTCCCAACAGTTGGGAAAGAGGCAAAAAATTTCTAAGCAGGAGTTAACTTCCTAGCAGATGGCTAAAGCCACTATTTCCAGAGGTGGAGGCCGTAAAGAACAGATTTCACAAATTTAGGGATAAATGCAGGGAGTTGCTCTTTGAGAACACATCAATCTTACAAATCTTTGATTCCATGATACTATGAAGCAAATTCTCCTTTTGGTGATTCTTAATGCTTTAGACATAAATAGTTATTACGTCTAGTATTTTTAAATCCATAAATAATAAGGCTGGATATAGATAGATTATTTGGTTAAAATTACTTGCCATAGCTCATCATCTGTATAGTAACGAGCCTTTAGCTTTCTCAGGAAGCTGTGCTTCTGATTCTGCTCACGTTCATACTTGTTCTATATTCGTTTAACTCCGATGGTTTCAGAGAAGCTATTCTAGATTCACAGGTGCCCAGATTTGTTCATTGATTATGGAAGAAGAAATGTTCAGCCTTACAATTGCAGTAAATAGGGGGGGAAAAAAGAGAATGAACTGTCATAATCAACCTTGACTACTGAGACTCTCACATTTCTTTTCCTATCAAAATGAGTACATTTGGGTAAATGGTAATGTAATACGAATAGAAAAATTACCTCAAGATTTCCAGGAACAGAAATTAGGACCTTATTCACAAATAAATTATGCCTTTTGTAACTTTGAATGTCATGTACTGCAAGATGAACAAAAAACCTGTCCTTTGGAGCCCTCCTTCTCTGTAACTAATATGATTGATATTCATCATCAAGGATTTTGGGGTTGAAATAAAATACAAATCCATTATTTAGTCAGACCTGCAGGTTGACTAGCTGAATATATTCTGGAGAATAAAAAATAGGGAGAAAAAACTACAGTAGTATCTGTTTTAAGAGGAAATAATACTTGAAAAGAGGAATCACTTAAAGTAGACTGACCTGTGAATACTTTGTGATTTCTTTTTTGGCACAAAATTCAGATTAAATGAAATTGGAAAGGTTTCTTCTGGAAATTTTAGCGAGGGGACAGTACAGGGGGGTTACCTGGCTTTCATGCCTGCAGCAAGTCCTTTCCATATCAATCTCATATGTTTCTTATCTTACCGAAGTGTGGCTTTAATATAGCAGTAATTATTATTGTTGTTCTTGACATCTTTGAGAAATAATTAAACACTACTGTTCGTTTGTTCTAAAGTTCTCCCTGCTGTTAAAAAGAGATTTGGTCTGAAATAATTTACTGAATTACCATTAATATGACAATGTAGTTATCATATTTCTGCAGCAAAGTGTAGTAGATAGTAGTTAAGTACAGAGCACTGTACTAAGTTACTTATTCCATACCGTATTTTGAGAAGCTCATCATAGCTAGCTGCTAGAAGCTTTGTTCCAACACCGTTATTGCTTTGCAGGCTGATGTTCCTCAGGGAGTGATACGGGTGCAAGCACTTCATCTTTCGAAAGTTTCCATGGCAATACAGCTGACAGAAGAACTGAAAGCTGGTGATATAGTAGCCAGGTTTCTCAGCCAGAAAAGGTACAAACGCATTTTTATTTTGTTATAATTTCGGGAGAAGTGGCTTTACATATATCAAGAAAAAAGTTTTCAAATACTTTAAGTCCAGTTCATGAACTTTTCAGATTAATTTAGCCATTAGAATACATGCTTGAGGAATTAACTTACCACTCCTAATGTCAATAAAGCTCACAAAGCCTTCAGGAATAAATGAGTGCCATTAGTAAAAAATTAATTGGTGTTTAATATGATGGCTCTGGAATAGTTTTGTAACTTTCTGGGAACAAGACAGAAGGAAACTCCAAGAAAATAAGTCTAGGAGATAAAGGAATGAGGAAAAGAGAAAGAAAATATTTTGTAAAAAAAATGTTTTTTGGGGAGATAAGTATGTGTAAATGTCATGCATGTGCAGTGATTTAAAAGGAAAGCTGCATTTGTGTCATCCAAATCCATTTATATTTATATATATCTCTATCTCAGACTTAGCAAAAAAAAAATTTAACACATGTGCATCATATATAACTATTCATGCTAAAGTAATAATATGATACACTAGTTGAGATTAAGAAGCTGCTTTTTTCTAAATGCTGTTTTTAGAGGTTTACACTTTCGACAGAAAGTTATTTTCTGGCTGTGCCTTATTACTACAATTAAGCAGAGAGAATAATGGAATCCCTTTATAATACAGGGACTTTATTCTTCCACTGTCTTTTTTTTACTTCTCTTAGTTGCAGCAAAATTAAAACCAGCAAGAATGTGGTTTCTCCCACCCAACCATAAGTCTTGTTCAGAACTATGAAGTGTTTGAGGGGAATACTTATTTTTACAGCAGCAGTGAAAGAATAACCGGAGGGTAAATATCAGGCTATTTGCTAATAACAGTGGAATTCTTTTCTAACCCCCACAGTTTCTTCATATCTATCTTATTTTACCTTTTCTATAGTGTATTGCTCGCTTGCAGGACTATTCATTTGCACTAGTATGCAGGGGTATTCTTGTTCACTTACTGTATCAGTAAATGAGCATAATCATGAAGGGTTTATGACAGCTACACTGCTGATCTTAATTAGCATACTTTCTCCCAGACACATCTAAGTGGCTGATGTACAAGCTTTTTTGCAATATAGTTATTTACTGTGTTTTGTTCCTGACAGTGGAAATCTCCAAACACTCAAGAGAGAAGAGGTCTTTCTTTACGAAATAGGAGGAAATATTGGTAAGAATGGCTTCTGAGCAACTTCTTTTGCTACAATAGGATTCTGTGGTACATTGTCCAAGGGCTTCACTGTGGTTGCATTTTTATTCATGTCCCTAGTTCTCCCTGACACTAAGGCAGACAGTTAACCTTGGGGAGAAGGAAGCAGAGATGTTGGTGTGATCGTTGTATTAGTAGTATTTTATTATCTTTCCCAGAGGAAGACGGCAACTGTAACAGATGTTTCTGATATGTATGTACAGTGAAGAAGCACAGAAAGGTTGGGTAGGAAGGTGCCTGAAGTTCATCTTATTCATCTCTTTGTATTGAGGCATAATAAGTGAACGTACAGTCCTTCACGCTCTGCATTTGAGCGTTGCTTGCAGGTTCCTTTGGGGAAAAAAAACACTCAACCAGAAAGATGACCTAATGATAAAATTTTCCAATGGTTAGTCTTTCATGCTCTGTGTCTTCCAGACCTTCTTGATTAAAGCAAATAGCAGATCAGCAAGGTTAACGCCAAAGGATAATTTTAAACACAGTTCTGAAATTTTTCTTGTTGAATGCAAAAGTATTTTTGGGAATCAGTTTCTAATCACAGTATTCTTATATATCAGAAGAAAAAAAAAAGAGAGAGAACTAGAAAACAGTATTGGATTGGACTTACATTTACTTTTTTCTTATTAACTGTGATCTGTTAAACTTTATTTAAAGTTATAAAATTCCATGCCCAGTATTTCTGTACTCTGCAAGTTTAAATCCTGTATGTAAACTGCTATTTCTAGATTTTTTTTCCTTTTTACCTAATCACTGTTTTAAATAATTTTTTGTGTGTATGTGTCTAAACCAAAAGACTTACACTAAATTAAAAATAACACTTTCCTATGTTCCTTACAACGGATATATTTTAGTGTTTTTACTAAGTTTGATGGCAAAAATTGAGTTACTAAAATAGCTGGATGCCAGGTTAACATATTATATGTTCTCTTGCATATCCAGTAAGTACACACATATGCTATGCCTGTTAAAACAGGTTGTGATTCCAGATGTAAAACATTTTTTTAAGGAGAGAAGTGTCTTGTTTATTGTACAGAGGTGTAATCATTGTAGAAAAAAGTTTTTGTAACGGAATTCCAGTGAAACTGGAACAACCTAGTATCACTTTAAACATGTGACAGAAATAGTATGTGTTTTAGAGAAAATACATGGCTAGTTGCTGATTTGGTTTGTTTTGTTATGAAATAGGATAGGAAGCTTAGATGTTTCCTCTGTCTGAATGGTTTACTTCCAGACAATTTCAACTTTAGTCAGCCCTTGTAAATACTAGTCTTTATTAATACTCTCAGTTGAGATAAGAGAAGCTCCCTGATTTTAATCTGCTGTACGGGTTTAAGTAAACCAGCTGTCCTGGTCTTTGCCATTTCTCTTTCTCTGCCCAATGTTACTGACTCAGGTTGAGGGAGCCCAAAAGTGAGAACACTTGACAGGCTCATGATATACTCATGTGCTTACACTTATGCGCATAATTGTTACATGTACAGTGCTGCAGTCCTGTCCCCTAGCAGATGGAGCTGCTGAAGTCTACGGACATTTTCTAAGTACTTGGTACTCTATAGGGCTCCAGGGCACTGAACGGGACTTCTGTCATTTCTTCATGACCAGGACTGGATAGGGACATGGCAAACCACTGTCTCTGTGCTCTCACTGCCTGACTATGCTGCCCTGTGTTGGGAAAAGGGCCAAGTTCAGCAGTGTGGGCAGTACAGGTTGTGTAGATTGGGACAAAAATCCTCTAGGGAAGACAGTCTGCCACCTGGCAAGGAGAGCAGATGGAGAGGGAGCAGATAGAGACCGATCCTGGTTGAGCCAGGAGTTTTGCTTTCTCGCCTGGTCTGCACCAGAAGTCCAAAGAGCTGGCAGACAAACCCAGCTGCAATGTTGCACCTCTGCTTGCCTCCCGCTTCAGGAGCACAGGTGCTGGAAACTTCTGGCTGGCACACGAGCCATCTACCCCAATCACTTGCAGAGATGGGTAGGAGAGGGGCTGTGATGTAGAGCTGCAAATGCATGAAATAGTGCTTTGCCTGGAGGGGAATGGGAGTAGGCAGATCTTGATGGATCAGCATATGCTATTTTCATCATAGCTACTAGATGTAAATTAATTTCTTGTAACGCACCAAGAACACTGCACTACTTTTCCCTCCTACGACAGTAACCATTACAAGTGCTTCAGCTGCATTGTCCTTTGTTAAATAACACACAAAGAGGGCTTGAAAACCTGAATGGAATAAAACAGTGACAGGAACTTTGAAAGTTGTTTCCTTTCTTTTTTGGTACCAATGTAACCACGTATCTCTTCTATTTCTAGGAGAACGCTGCCTTGATGATGATACCTATATGAAGGACCTATACCAGCTCAACCCAAATGCTGAGTGGGTTATAAAATCTAAGCAGAGCTAAGCTCACCACTAATGGCAAAAGAACCACCTGTGGACTTACTTTGTAAGGATGAATGTTTCAAAGGGACAGTGCATCCTTTCACCATTGAATTGAGTTATATGTATTAATAGACTCCTATCCAGTTTAAAAAAAAAAAAAAAAAAAGTGATGGAAACCCAACAGTGACTACCAGTAAATTTTCAGTTTTACTTGCAGCAAAATTTTCGAGTGCGCCGTTTTCCCACTCATATTTGAAATAAGAATAAGTACCTTAAATATTTTAATGGCACTAATCTACCTCCCATCTGGTAGGTCTTGTTTCAGAAGAATTTATTCTTCAAACAGATGTTTAACCTCTTCAATATTAGAGATCTACAATCTGTTTGTGTAGAATTGTGTGTTCATATAGGTCTTTACAGTGCTTATACACTGGAGAACCAAATACTGATCAGCACTCCTGAATGGTACAGTATTAAAAATACCTAAAACCAGTCATATGAATTTCCCAAGTAAGTGTGAAATTCACAGGAAAAAACTGCAATGCAATATACTTTGTCTTTGGAAGTCCTAGTTTTGTTCACTTTGTAGGTAAAGTTGGATGAAAACTGTTTAAAAACAACTGTGAAAATGCTTTCTATGCAGATTTTTTGCTAGATCTTTTAAATATTTTTTATTCTTATTCCAGTTGATTGTATTCTTTAGATTATTAAAAAAAAAAAAAAAAAAAGAAAAAGAAAAAAAGGAGCGTGTGACAAGGTGAGTAATTTCTAAAGCTCACCACTCTTGGCAGTGTCCTTTCTGGAATATTGTCATGCACTAGAAAGACCTTTAGGTTTTTCATCAATGATATGCAGCCATGTTTCATACACTTGTTTCAGTTTTTGTGGACATCTGATAGATTGCATTTTGTGAACTGCCAAAACCTGCCAATTACTAGCATGATAAAAACTTCCAGGAAGAAGAAAGTAACTGTGGAAAGAAACTGTGGTCTAAATTTCATTGGTAGCAAACCACCAAACCTTTCAATCAAAATAAGTGTAAAGATCTACTGTGGAGCTCATACAGCCTTTTTGGATATTCTCTGCCATCAGCTTTATGTCTGGTCTATCCTGCACGAGGCTAGAAATCAAATTCTGATTTCCCTTATGCTGATAGACGGTGTCTAAACCACTTCAAAAATTAATAGTCCAATGGTGAACTATGGCAAATCCTTCTCTTTGCAGGGTAGTACTGAAAGCTCCCTGTGGAATTCACTGATAATGAATTATAGACAGATGTGGCTTGTTGCAGCACAAAGAGCTGTGGACTGTAGCTCCAGAGCCCCAGTCCCACAGCAACACTTTGGGCTCACTATCTTGTGTACCACTTTACAGTTTATTTGTAAACTAGCCCAGCCATGCTTAAGTGCTCACACCTATGTGCTGACTATCTGAAGTAACTACTGTGAAATTATATTCTTGGAATGAAATATTTTCTTTCAATGCACACACAGAATTATATTGACCTCACAGGGAATATTCTACATACAATCAACGACTGAATTATATATTTTTTTTATGTGATCAAAGCTGATTAAAGGAATAAAGGGTCTTTCTGCTGAGCTTTAGATACAGGCCTTGGTGTTCTCAAAGTAACCACTGGAACTCTCCCTTTTATATATAAGCAGTGAAACAGAACTCTGAAAGGTCATAGAAAAATTAAACAGCTACTGATTAGTAATCCACAGCGTATGAACAATTTTGGGGACCTAAGTATTTATTCTTTTTTAACGTCAAATCTGTCTTCATATGGAGAGGAAGCACTGAAGGGTTCTCCGAAGCAGGATGAATAAAATAGGAAATTGTTCTAATGTTACTGTACTGTCCACGATACTCCATCTACTTGGGTACCCCTGCATGGTACAGCGCCGTGCCACTGTGGGCAAACCCTGTAAGACAAACCACTTTTGTCAGTAGAACAAACCACACTCCCTGTTCTTTAAATGTAAGGAGTAGAGTAGAAAACCAGTTCAATGCTTAGGTAAATATTTATTAATCTAATGTAATAAATATAAGGGGTTTTTTCATGTGATACAAAAATTATGTGTGTTTTCACAATACATTATAGTTCTGTGTAAGATTACTTGTTACTGGAACTCTAGATGTTATTTTAATCAGGAGTAAAGTGCAGATGATAGGAACAGCTGTACAGTTTCAGTATAAAATTACAACCACCCTGTGGCTATGATCTCTTAAATAACATTGTTTCTGGTTTAGTGCCATTATCTTTTTTAATTTAAAAGCTCTTTTATAATTAAATGTTGTTTTTTCTGACTTCTTTTCTCATTTGAATTCTTCCATTTGTATGCAAAGCATACACAATTGACATGAAGTGGTGATTATTTTCTAATTTCACACTTTATATCTTTGTAAGTAGGTTGTAGTTTTGTGTATGAAAACAGACATAAGATAGAGTCTTGCAACATGAATGACTGATGGAAAAGGGAATACTGGCTAGAAGTTAAAAATTTCACTGCAGTCACAGCCCACCTTAGCTAAATCCGTAATATAACACAGTGAGGGAACAGCAACCCTCTCAGCATTTATTGAAAATACTGGCTCTTAATTCTTCATAATTAAAGAATTAAATTAGGACACAAGGGGGAAGTCCAAAGGCTTTCAGGTAAGCTGATAAGAATCTTTTATAATTAAGAAGACAACGCTGCTTGGGTTGCTTATTCAGGGCAGTTTGGGAGCCAATCTTTGTTCGACTGAGGACTTGGGAAATGCATCCATAGTTTATTTTTTTTTCACCCAGCTGACAGATGAATTGATTTAACACTTAGTGTGCAACCCCATGCAGGCAGAGTGGCGGGGATGTGTCCAGCACAGCCTTTGACATCCCTGCTGCTTTGCCTGTGCTGCAGGCCTGGGAGGAGGGGACAGAAGGAGTGGGGAAGCAGACAGTGGCCCCTATACTGCTGCCTGGATGCTGTAGAGCATGTAGATGTAGTTTTGTGCTCAAAAATCATCCTCCAATGTACATTAGCAGGGGAGGGTGAGAGGGTCCACAGTGCTTGTGTGGCGTGTTAACACCTCTCTCACACTGCCTGTCCTCTTCAAAGACCAGAGTTTGCACTCATTTTCCATAGCCTCCTCTACTTCCCCACATTGCATGAAGCTCATGTGCCATCCCCAGATATCCACGGGTGCTAAGAAGAAAGCTGCCATCCCAACCACCTGCCCTCCACCTGAGCAGCAGTGAGGCAGGCAGCCGCATGGCAGGTTTTTCTCACATTGCAGGTCAACAAGCAGCATGTGTGTGTGTGCTGGTGATGTTTCAGGAAGGCGGTAGGGAGCAGGAAGATGGATGAGTTGGAAGCCTTGGCTGAGTTTCCGTCAGGCCTTTCAGTATGCGGTGGCATGACTGAAAGGAATTCAGGGGGAAAGGAGACTCATTTTTATCCATCGAGCACTGACAATGAAGGAAATATTTGAGAAAAGCCTGCTTGAAACTTCTTCCAGCCCATTATTTCTTTGTCATATATTCTAAAAGTAATGGAACTCTCCAATAAGTATTGAGTTAAATTGCAGCAGAAAGGTAACTTGGTGAAAGGTTTGCTAAATGAATGATTTCCTCTGTGTCACACTTAAGTATATCTGAGGATTAGACCTCTATTGTACTTCTATTTTTAAAAGGTTGCAGCCATTCAAAATAAAATGTGTATACACTAATCTTGCAGCAATATTTATAATAATTATTTTTTATTTAGACCAATGCTTTAAAGATCTTCAAACCACTGTTTGTGTTTGCACACAGACCACATCTGAGGCAGGTAAGTACTTATCATCCCCATTTAACAGATGGGAAAAGTGTTCATAAATGGCTGGCCTGCGGCTAGAATGGGTGAAATCAATCTGATTTGTAGAAACCAAACATAATCCTCCAAAAATTGTTTTAAAAATCTGTCATATTGCCAATAACAGAAGTACAGCAATCATGAATCTGACTTCAGGGGACTGTTCTAATAAATACAATACTGTGGTTTCTAGCCTGGTTTCCAAAGGAAAGGTGTCTGGGGTAATCTCACTGCCTGTGTGTGTCTTCCCCTAATTACTTTTGAATCTGCTGGCAGACTTCAGTCATTTTTGGCAAATGGAGTGGGGGGAGGGAATGTCTCAAAAATAATTAAGTTTCTATGAGCTTCATAAAACTAGGCAACTGAAAGGGAGACAGAGGCAGTACGAGCCCTTTGTTCAGAGGGAAGATGACAACATAAGCTCAACCTTTATTGAGGCACCAGAACAGATGCGGGAGAGAGGCCGTACACACACTCTGACTGCGGAGGGAGGCTGTGCTTATAGCTCAGAGCCAGCCATCAGGAATTGGCATCAGGCATTTAGATGCTTTGTGAAAGCACTTGCTTGTGTTGCCTTCTGAGTTCTGAATCTTTGCTGATGTGATGTGGGTGATTGTTTCTGAAGCTGCAATTGCTCTTCTGGGCTGGCTTTTGTGGTGCAGCTTCTCTGCAACTCCTGGTTAGTACGGCTTATCCCCACCTCTTCCCTATGTACTGAGCACCTTCCTGGCCTGAGCTGTCCCTGCAGTTCATGGTGTTCACACAGACAAGGAGGTGGGTGGTGGTACATCTGCTCTCTCTGCTTGTAGGGCCGTTGGAAATTACCTTTGTCCTGGACAACGATCAGATCTAAATTTCGTCAGTATCAAAGGACAGGGTTCACATGCAGGTTTTAAACTGTAGTGGGAATATAACTGGCCATTCAGATCCTCTGTTCTGAATTGTACAGAGGTGGTGGTAGGTCACAATCCCTGCAGATGTTGCCACTCCTTGATTAGTCCCATCTGGTATAAGTGAAAGGATCCTTCATTCTTCCTGTAGCCCTGTAAAACCAATAAGTAACACTAATGTACATGAAGAGCGTAAGAGTATTTTACCTGCCGAATGAGCTTTGCCCTCTGTGTTACCATTACGCCTCTGTAGTGCGTTACTCTTGAGAACACCTGGGTTTTGGTTTAATTGTCTCAGTTCCCATGAGCAGTCTGGTCACATGCTATGTCACTAGATCAGGTCTTGCGGGTCAGTCAATTCTGTGCTGCTTTCCCATGGGGTTTCTTGTGCCTTCAGAGCTGTGAAACTGCCACCTGGTTATGACATGAATGTGTGCTTGCTGTCTGGTGTAATTCATCTCCCACTGGGAAGAAGCAGAGGATCGGTCCTACAGCATGCACATCTTTATCTCCTTGTCTGAAAGTTGCCTTCTTTGTGTGAAATCCCAGTAAGCTGCCACGGACAGACAGACTCTAGTTTCCTGACTTGACCCTGACTTGCCACAGCACAGCAATGATTTCTCATATCTCTGTTTCTCATGCGGTGCCCATGGGGCAGCAGCAGGTGCCCATGCTCTCCAGTGCCATGCCACACTGCGCCATGCCGTGCTGGTATATATGCTAGTGGTCATTTGTGTGTTCCTGTCTGCTTTCATGCCATCCTGTCAGCTGCACAGAGATCTCTGACTTCCTGAAGTCATGTATTTAATGCATTTTTCTCACACCTGAGGTTAGTCACACAGTACATAACTCATTTACCTGAGATGGTGCATCAGGCAAGTACAACTTCAGCGACCAGTTGTCTGGACACAGTGAAACTGTGAGGATAGAAAGCTTTGCAGTGCAGAAAATTGCAAGCTTGAATGAGTTACTGGAATATCCCTTGTGGGTTATCAACATGCAGATGTATGACTTGCTCCAAATCACCCAGAATAAATGAGGGAACACGTAATTGCTTGGAAATGTCAGAGGTTCCAAACCCTGGGCTGCCTTGGATTAACAGCTGGAAACAGGTTTCTCACTTATTCACTTTTTCCCCTAATCTGAGGAGAGTTTGATTAAAATCTTGCCTTCTGATTTTGGATTAGTTTATAGTGTGTCTAGCCTAATTTAGTTGTCTTGATTATATTCTAGCATGTTTCCACACTGTGCTCTGTCAGTTTTAAAGCAAATGAACTCCCAAGCCCTTATTCTGGATGCTCCTCCTCTGCCATAGTCTGCCAGAAGATGTCTTTATTCATAAATCTCATTCAGCCTGCACGAAGGGAGTTTCAGCAGGAACAAGAGCCTGAGTAGGTGAAATGTCGCTGAGGCTCATTTTGGGGTTTTGCATATCTGTGAAAGACAGAGCTCAGAGGTGCCTGTCTCAGCATCCCAGCCTGCCTCCTGTTCTTCTGCGCTTCGGTCTCAGTACAGCATTTTGCTTCTGTGACTGTAAAATCTTGGGATGCAGCCAGGTGACATCCATCTGGGATGCTAGTTTTGTTTAAAACACTTGATCTTGAAATAAGCAGTATTTTGTGGGGTATGATAAGGGTGAAACTTTATCATGCAGTCTTGGAGTTCTGGCAAGAATATCTGATGGTGCTTTTAATGTGCCACTGTGAACCAAAAAAAAACCCCCAACTTTCTTCTCATTGGATTTAGCAATGAGAAAACAGACAATTCTGATATAGTTAGGAGTTCAGATATGTTTTTGCAAAAAGTAGATCAGAAAACACTATGCAAAAACCTATTTGCTTGTTCAACTTTTTCTACCAAGATGGTGAATTTTTATTTTTGTAGGTCTCTGCTGAGAGGTTATTCTGATTTTTGTTACATTTTTGCCTTGGCTAGATGTGAGAGAATTATTCTGGGTTTTGTTGTTGTTATTGTTGTTTGTTTTGTTTTGTTTTAAAATCTTACTGTTAAAAGTATTGTTAAGATAACAGTGATGGGCCAATGTATGAACATAAAATGGAGTACTTCGGAAGAGGATTCTTATTTATTCCAGTTCCTTCCAAGATGAGAAAATGGGACAGCCAAGTCTGTAGACCAAATGTTTCTGTCATGAACTGTTTCACCAGAGGTCTTCTAGGAGGAGTCAAAAGACAAGAATACCCACTTTCCCAGTCACTCTAGAATGAGAAGATGTTCTGCAGGTGGTGTTGCCAGCACTCAAAGGCAGTCATGACAATAGTGTGGGGTTGGAGTTTTAATTTTTTTTTTTTCTTTTGGAATTGGCTAATTTTCCTCTTTGAATGCATTGTTGTTCAGAATAATGAAAATTATTATGAAAGCATAATAGAAGGATTTTTTTCTGTAAAGCCACAATGTAGGTGTTTTGGGTGTATATATAGAATACACTGGATTACAATACTCTGCCCTTCATTTTTCCTGGAGAATTTCTTAGTTGCTGATATTAAATCTGCTTAAATCATTATATCTGCGCTAGTACAGAAGTACTTGCTAATCTAGAGATACACCATTGGTAAAGCTAGGAAAGAACTATTTTTTTCTGCCAAAAAACCTCTGGCTGTGGCACAGTAAATTCTGAAAACACTTATTTGGTTCTAGGAAAAAGTAATTAGCACATAAACAGTACAAGTAAACAGTATTATTAGATATGCTGATGGTGACAGGTATCCCAGATCCATCTATTAGGTGCCGTATCACAAGTCTTTACTGGTGAAATGTCCTTAAGGTTACAAAATAATTTCCTAAAGACTCCGTTAAGAAATGCTGAGTGTGGACAGTACTGATGAGAGTGGCTATCCTTCATCTGTCTCTACCTTTACTTTCAAGTTATTTTGGCCCTCCCACTCTTTTAAAAAGCCCTTTAGCAATATTCAAGCAGTTAATAAGACAGAGACATAAAGGTCTATCCTGTATGATGTTTGTGCTGGTGTGTTTCGTCTACGTTATGTACAGAGGAAAAGGCCAGAAATAATATTTTTCTAATGTAACCCCAGAAGGCTGTTGTTCCCAACAAATATATTTTAAAGAGGAGCTGGTGTTGCCAAGGGGTGCTCCAAAGGACATTCCTGAGCATGGGGAGTCTCTCGGTACAGATGTGTAGGAGTGGCTGCTGCTAGAAGTGTGTATATATGCTGTGTTGAAGGATGATCCACTGCTTCTCCAGCATTATTGAGTGAGTGTGAAGTGACCACATATTTTTGAAGTGAAATGACCTCATCCATGCCACTATCAGAATTGGCAGAGTAATTAGCACTGGCTGCTTCAGCACTATAGGAGTAAGTTTTATAGTGTAACTGTGTATTGTCCCTTTGGAAGGGACTTCTTTACTCAGTGAGCCTGTTTATCTTTGCCATGATGCTAATGGTTTCATAGACCTTTCTGGTTGTTATCTCCTCCGGTCAAAGAGTTGCAGCTCTTTTTGTTGTCCCGTGTGTGGAAGCCAGTCCAGAAGTTTGGTTGTCTATGTTGCATTTCTTGAACCTTTTCTTGTTATGGTCTGTCTTCTCAGATTAGGGGAAATCTGAAACGTACCTTGCATTCACATCTTATCAAGAGGTGAATGTTCACAAACTGTATGGTGGGGCGGTCATTTTTTTGTTCTCTGTACATCAATGACTTCTGATACTTGTTTGGGTCTTTTGGCTATTTTTAATCCCTGGGCTGACAATAGTTATTAATGCAATGATCTTTCAAGTCCAGCGGTAGACAGTTCAGATTCAATCACCGTGAATGCAGTATGGGATGACTTCTTATTTTCATTGCTTTATACTGAATTTCATCTGCCATTTTTTCACCAGTCATGAGGTCGCCAGTATCACAAAGTCCTTCTGGAGCTCTCTGCAGTTTGTTTCTTTAAAAACTTCAGTAATTCAGTATCAGCAACCAATCTTACCACTTTATTTATTTACCCCCACTTCAAGATCAGGTGTATGTTGAACAGCTTGGGCACAAGTGCCACACTGGTGGCCTGCCTGCAATGAGACTGTGGATTCCTATCTTTTCTTTCTCATCTTTTAAACTTGTTTATTCATGTGAGAACCCTCATCCCTACACACCACAGCCCCCAACAATTTAATTGCTTAATTGAGACTTTTGATGTCTCTTTTCAGTCTTGGGTCTTCCTTATTCACGTGGTTATCAACTTTCTCAAAAACTCCAAAAGGTTCATGAGTCCTGACTTTATAAAAGAACAGTATTATCGTCAGAAATGGGATAGTACAGTTAACAATTCAGCTGTGTCATATTTGCGTTCTGTTTAATTTGTGGGTGAAGACCATCTGGTGCTTGTAACTATTTTCTCAATTTGTGTTACAAATTTTTAACTAAATTCAATTTGAGATCTTTCTGCCAAAGTTGCTGCTGTAAATTCTTAAGAGATAATATAGATGAAAAAGATTAATTTAGTATTTTTATTGTGGTCTCTTCTTTGGTTACTCCATTTACACATTAATTATTGGTCCTATAAATTTCTGGCAGAATTCCTACTCCTGAGAAAATAATAGCTGGTTTAATACCCTTTTAACAAGTTGTTCCTCAAAACCCCTTTTTGTCCTGCTCGCTATAATCTTACATAACACATGACAGTGTGTGTGTGGTTTTGGTTTGTTTTTTAAAAAAAAAATTCCCTACATGGACATGGCTTTAAATTGTCAAATAATTCATTCCTTTGGTAGAATGATTAAATAACAAAAAGGTTAAACATTAATTCAGTGAGCTTCCACTATAGTGTTTTTGCCACTTGCAAACACTTCAACACACTTCAACTTGTTGGCTTGTATCTTTTTTTTTTTTTTTTTTTTAAATAGCTGCTTCTTTTTTTTTTTTTTTTTTTTTAAATTTAGTCACACTTAGAGAAAATGCAGTTGTATGAGATGGGGGAAGGTACTGTTGCTGCTCCTGCAGTTTAGTATATCTGGAGTGTGACTGAATGAATCTCTGCAGTGTTTGGAACCAGATCCTGCATGTTACTCAGAACCCAGTCAGGAGTTGTTTTGCCTCTTGTGCATTTTTTTATGTGTTTAAATGTGTAGCTTCATATCTTACACAGCACATACATATAGGGATAGTTGGCATCTTTCATTTTTCAGTTTGCAGCCTCTCCGACCTCTGAGCCTCTTTCAGCATATGAACCTCACTGTTGTGCTCATGTTTGGTCCCTGGAACCACATTCTTCTTCTCTCTGCCTAGAATTTGAGTCCATTGGGAATCTGTGTTTCTCATAGGGAATCTGTTATTTCTCTGCGCATGCATGTCTCACTCTCTTGTGTATGGACTTTGTATCTGTTATAGTTCTGCAGCCTATTAGTCCCTACGCCAAGGTGTTTGATATGCCCGTCACAGTAATATTCTTAATCAAATCTGTGTGTGTGTATATATATATATTAAGACTTCTTGTTGTCTTTATTTTAATTTTTTTTCCCCTCTCCTGTTAAATGGCACTCTTCTGCTTCACTCTTTCACTTACATTTATTTGGAGTTACAGAGCCTTTCTGAAGGTGACATGTATTTCTGAACAGTGTGCTCTTCTGTGTCTGCCTTTGATTTTAAATTCCCCTATAACTGTAGAAGCAACTTGGTTCTGCATTGACTTAGAGAAAGAATATCTTTCTTGTACAAATTTCCTCTCTTCTCTCTGTTCCAGAAGTTTTCTCACATGCCACTGGATCCACACCTGCTGTACGTCTTCTGTACCGTTGCAACAGTGGGAGCATTTCAGAGAACACTACTGCTGATATTGTGGCCTTTAAATTTCTACCTAGTCTTCTGCCCTCTTGTGTAGGTAGACCATAAAAACAGATCCACACCCCTCATATCTTTCTTCACAGCTTATGAGGTCAGCTATTTTTAACCCTTTAGGCCAGTCGGTACCTACGGATCCCTAACATCACAGATATGAGAGGTTTCAGTGATAGTTCACACTATGGCCTACCCCTCTCCTAACAACTAGGATCACTCTCCTGACCTCATTTAGGGAATCGCTCTTGTTTTCATTAACTTGGCGATCTCCCATGAGATTTCTTGCAACATCAACTCCAGTGTGGAGGAAGGAAAGCACAAGGGTTATTAACAGTGTCATCAGTGCATCTCTATCCCAGGGTGGTTCTCATCTTGGTCAAGGAGATGTTTTTTTTCTCTGTGTGCACTGATCACTTGGCCACAGGGCAGAGTCATATGTGTGACAGCCATGCAGATATTTGGGAAATCTCTTACCGCTGGATCAACTCTCATCAGCATTTTGGTTTATGTGATGTCCAGCTGATCTCTACCAGCAGATCAGTTTCTTCCTTTCCTCCACCATGCTGTGTCTGTGGCTTATTTGTGATTGGAGGGGCTGCAGTAGTTGTGATCATGTATTGCTGGTATTGTTCAGATGAAGGATAGTTTCTGAGCACCTCAGGTGGACTCTATTGGTTTCTAGCACCTGGATAGTCACAGAGCTATTGTGGCACACAAGCTGCTGATGATCTGAATTTTTGGGTCTTAGAGAAGATGAGCCAGAGAAATTGCTGGTGCTGACACTGTCGGATTGCCCTGGAGCCAGGCTTCATGTCTAGCCCAGCCCTGGTGGAGTCCTG
The DNA here is from genome assembly GCF_965140245.1 of Athene noctua. Lineage (NCBI taxonomy): Eukaryota > Metazoa > Chordata > Aves > Strigiformes > Strigidae > Athene > Athene noctua. The sequence goes on along the minus strand of NC_134037.1, from coordinate 62,634,695 downwards.
GGGACCTTGATGAATCACTGTTATTTCTCACCTCTAAGCTGTGCCTTACAGGGCATGTAAGGGTGTGTGTACAGGGTATGTGTTTGGGGGATTCTGCCATGACTAACATTTTGAATACTGTTTGTAGAGTCAGCAGTGTTGGCCTGGTCCTTTGCGGTATTACGGTATATAGCACATAGTTAAGGTAGTTAAAGGGTGTCCAAATCCCTGTAGAGTTTGCCTTGAATGCTCCACTACTAAATTTAAAAAAAAAAAAAAAAAAAAAGAAGTAAATTTTGCTTCAGCCACATCAGTGCAGCTTTTAGACCTTTCTATTCTCTTCTAATACCTTCCCTATACTGTGCTACTCAAAGGATATGATCGCCACCTGTAGTCAGCTCCCCTTTTCCTTGACTTTAAATATTTTCCTTTAAGCTTTGCAGCCAGTCTTTGTCAGACAAGTGCTGGAGTAGGTCCCCCTTCACAAAAGCACAGCAATTCCCTCATGGGATTCAGGTAAAGAAAAAGCATCTGGGGCTCTGACACCATAGCAACCTGACAGTTTATGTCAAGGTGTGCTTTGGTAAACCAAGACAGGAGGTACTATGCTCTCTAGATAGTGTTTTTTCAATTCCTGTGCTTAATGGTTAGCAGAATACTTTCTTTGTTCCTTCCCCCCCCCAGTTGTGCAAGCAGTTACAGTGCCTCTGAGATGAAGGTTTTTCTGTCCTTACAGGCTGTATTGGAAGAGCCAGTGCAAGTTTTGAACCACAGACTCCTTTCACTTCCAGGGCCCACCTCTCCTCTACCAGCTCACGTTCAGGGCTCCAGGTCACATCTGAAACCTCAGGAAACCTTGCTGCCATCCTTCCCCTTAACAAAAGCTTGCCCCAGGGGCTCCTGCTTAAGAACTAAATAAACAAGAGTGAAGTGACTGCTTGTTTTCTGGCTGTTTTTTAAGAAGAGGGAGTGTCTCTGGAGGGTCAGTACCGTGTCCATCTTGTCCCTGTGGGGTGTGCATGTTTTGATTTGGTACCTCAGGGTAACATTTCAGAAGCTGAGTCCATTGGACTGTTGGCTTTCTTGTCAAGGTTTTGCTATGACACCAGTCTTCTGCTTCATGATAATTTGATTATTAATTATTACTAAAAACCCCTCACCAACAATCTTGATGGAATACAACATTTTCCCTTCTTGGACTGTTTGAATCCTAATGCAGTCCCTCCTGTTCAGAAGCAGTTTATTTTCTTTTTCAATTGTTTCTGTTTCCTCTCTTTCTTCTCCTTCTGCCCTTTTTGTTGTCTTCCAGTCCATCCATGCTGTTCCAGACTCCCAGTGACCTGGAAGGCAGACACCTGTGTGGAAGCGAGGAAGGAAAGTTGTGCGCAGGTCTTCATTGTAGCTCCGTAGCTAAGCTTCTGCAGGCACTCAGTATTTTCAGGCTTACAGAGACTGCAAATTACTAGCAGTCCTGTGCCTTTAGTTTTGCTTCTTCATTCTCTTAAATGATCATCAAAAGACCTGCTTAGAAGTGTTCAACAACTGCTGTAATTACCCAGTCTTTCCTAAATCCTTTTTCCTCTGTGTCACACTTCTTGCAAATGTCATTCATTTTGGAATGAAACTGCATAGGTACAAATGGTCTTTTCTTGAGCTATTAATTTATTTCTCCTCTGACCTTTTGTATCACTTTTAAGTATTTATGGTGTCAGGAATGACTTGGCTCACTGCGTTTCAGTGTGGCTTTTATCTGCTTTTGGCTTAATTTAGTTTAATTGGTCCCCTATCAATGCACCTCCTGTCTATGCTCTGGCAAGGGAGTGTGAGAACAAGAAAATAGTAGTTTTCAGTGTTGAGTACAGATATTAATCTCACAAGTTATGGTAATGGCCAGGTCTTCAATACGGAGCCCTAATTTTACCCTTATGTTTAGTGTAGAAATCTGGTTTAGCTGGGAGATGTTCAGCAATTTCAGAAGACCAAGGTCAGTTTGATACAAAGTTCAGAGAAAACTATTAAATCTATTTCTAAAGTAGAGGTCTCTGCAAACTTGCCCTAATAGAGCAATTCCTTGTTTCCCTTCCCCCAGGAATAACTTATTGTTATTCCTCTTCAGACTGTCCTCAGAGTGTAGCTAGATGCCTTTGAAAAAAAAAAAAAAAACCACAACAAAAAACAAAACCAAAAAACGACCAAAACCCCAAACATAAAAAGTTAAATAGTCTTATATCAGAAGAAGAGAAACTGTGAAGTAAGCAGAACTATTCAACCTAATTGTCCCTGGTGTCTCATTGAAGTTTATTAAGGAACAGAAGGGCTAGTTCTAACGCTTATGGGCCAGATTTTTCTTAACTTAGTATATTATGTTCTGCCTTCCTTATACTGGATGTGTTACACGGGAAACTTGATTTGGGGTGTGTGTTTTGTCCCCATAATCCCCTATAACAGCATGATCCCATATGATGCCTAAACAGTGAGAGACTGGTTGGCAAGTAGTCAATTAATTATTCTTTATAGCAATGAACAAATAGCACTTTTTTTTCCTTCTTGCATTTAGCCAATTGTTTGGCATAATTTGCTAAAAATTTTCACAAAGTTTAAACTTTTTATTTATTTGATTTTATAGTTGGCACATGGAAAATACTTTTTTGTATCATACTGGAGTGTCTTTGGGAGCTGGAGGCAGCTAACTGGTCAAGCAATTTCCATAGACACCTGAGAACATCCTTAAATGGTTACTTTTTCTAAAAGGTCTGTGCCCTTATCTCTAAATTTACCAGTCTGATCTTTGGATTTTGCATTCTAACAAAATATATCAAAAGCAAACAAAAGCGAAATCACCCACCTGTATTGATCAAATATCAATACTACCCTGCAGTCCAGAAGCATGCACTTTGAATAGACTGCATGGCAGAGTGAGTTTCTAGTTTTCTTTGCTCAGCATTGTTGCAAATGAGATTAGGCCTCAGTTCTGTAGGGCAGCAAAAGATTCAGACAAAGATTTATGCTCTGAAATTTAGTCCAAAATAAAACATCCCCATTCCTCGTTTTAGAACACAGGGAAAAAGGAACATTCAGTGAAACTGAACAGTGTCAAATCAAGATCTGTTAACATCTGAAGTTGAATATTTATACAAATAACAAGACACTGATGATGTAGCTAATGAAGTGAAATTCAAACTGGCTTGGTAAATGGTTTAGATTGAATGTTACCTTGTTCAGCTGGAAGAGACAGCAGCCTGATGTTGGAGCTTGTTTGCTGCAAGCTGAACAAGGTCACCTCTTCAGAGAGACGTGTAGAAGCTGGAGGCTGGTGTAGTTTGTCTCTTGAGAGGGGGTCCTCCTTGCTCCCTCTGAGCCTCACAGCCATGTAGGGAGCATCAGGCTGGCAGAACCCAGAAAGAAGTGTTTTGGGACAAAAGATTTGAGAGTAATGAAAACAGCTGAGAAATGTGGGTAAAGGTTTTCTTCTGATTTCATAAACTCTCTTGGGTTATGTGTATGCCCCAATGGGAATAATTCTTTTTCTGGGAGACAGAGACCTTCTATACAAAACTTCCATAGCTTTGGAAAAAGTGGAGGTGAGGCTAGTCTGTGGGAGAGTCTGCTGTATGTGCTATGTGGAGCTTCAGAAGGGAGCTCCTTCTGCTTGTGCAGTTGGTATGAACTGTTCTGCAGCTGTCAGAGGCACAGCTGAGTTGAGTCATCCATGAAGGCCCACCAGTCCCTTGTAAGGCTTTTGCAGTGTCCTTAAACCTATCATGTTGCTGGTAAGTGTGTGACTGCTCTCTGAACACTGTTATAGTAGATGGAGCCTGACTGTTCTGCGTTCTAAAGGACTGCTGAAGACTCACAGCCCAACAAGTGAGGGCGTTGGTAGAAATGAACTATATGGGCAATGGTATCAGGGGAAATATGAGAGCCAAGCTGAGTTCATAGACCCTTTGGAGCAACATGACCTAGGTACAGTCACAGTCGTCGTAGAGCTCCTGAGCTGTGTGCCTCAGAGGAGTTGCAGAGGGCCAGTGGAGGCATTGAGAACTAGCAAACTCTCAAGGTTATGGTAGAGATTGGAACAGCATCTGTTACTCAGCACGTTGTAGGACTGACTTGCAGTTTAGGGCAAAACATTATTCTCCCCTCATCCCAGCATAGGAGCAGTTTTATATATCAGAATGTCTCAGACAATCATTCATGCTCTCCAATGATAAAAATATCTTGTAACAACATAATCAGTCTGTTCTTGCTTCTGCATTTATATGCATGCAAGGAGGGAGATTTATAAAATTCACACTGTATAGTGCTTTGTTGCATATTAGTAACACTTTCCAGATCTTTGTCATTAGACTGGATCAGGCAGTCGTAACACAGAGGATGCCATCAATAACCCTTTCCACCAGTAATGTGGTCTTGCTGCAATTGCACTTCAGGGTGGCTTGAGTTACAGCTTTTTGTTCATGAAAAAGAGCTGAGATGTAGGTTGAGGCCAAAAACTTCCTTCTGCAGATACCCAGACATCAGCTTGCTTAGAAACAAAAGAGTTACATTTATTCAGGCTTTTAAAATTTTCCCCATGAATACAGTATTTGCCAATGTCTGCCAACTCTGCACCTTTCATGGTCCTTTCAGCTTCTCAAGGAAAAGAATGTGGGGAGGTAAAAAAAAAATTCTGTTCAAGTATCTGGAACTCATTCACATAAGGATTCGCCATTTCTTTAAAGACATGAAGCCTGTGCTAGCCTTTAATTTTGCATCTGAGATGCCCTGACTTGCAGCAGGGAGTAGAGCAGATGTGTAGTTTCTTTTTTTTTTGTTGTTGTTGTTAATATGGAGGTTCTCACCTGGTGCCACTGAGCACCAGGCTGAAAATCAACCATAAAACATCTTAAAGAAGGAGTGTTAGTAAAGGAGGGTTTTGATATGATATTAAGTGGAATTCCTTAGATTTAAAAGTATACTGTAAACCAAAGCCATTGAGGAGATTTTACAGCATTCAGATTGCTTTTCTTTTCTTCTCGATGTAGTTGATGCTATCCTGCTAGTCTCTGTGGGTGTGGATCCATAGAGAACTTTGTGATAACTTCCACTTCCAGCTGACAGTCTGCTGTGTTTGTGCTACAACATTGAAGTATGGCAGATAACTATTTGCTGCTCTAGGTGTTAACTGTATTTTAGTGATGAAATATGTAATGTACAAATATATTAAGAGTTCCGGTAGTGTCTGACAGTTTCCAAAAAGTCAGTAGGGAGACAGCTGGACAAGAGTATAATCAAATTACTTATACATCTGAAGCATTTAATCTTTTTTGCTCCACAAGTGTTCCTGTCCTTCACCTGTCAAATAGCTATTTATAGAGCTAGAAATGTGAAGTATACTGAACTGAGTTTTATTTTGGTAATGTCCGACCCACTATGATTTTTCTTAGGTAGTGTTTGTCTTCCTGTTATGACATAGCAGTCACTTATGATGCAATTCTCTTTACAGTAAGTTTACACACTTTCAGTGTAAGATGAAGTTTTGTATACTGGCCACCATTCAAATGAAGTTTTCAATGTGTTAACAAGAAAATTATTTTCATTTGCTCAAAGTAATTTATGGAACAAAAAATATTAACATATTCAAGTGAAGCATTGAGAAGATATTGCTCACAGACTTATTTGCATGTTTGTTTTCTGCCATGGAAAGATGGATATTACTTTTTATTTGAAAATGCGTTTATATTTCTTCTAGTTGCAGCAGCAGCAGCATTAAAAAAGCCACTACTCATTACTACCTATTACAGCAGAACAACTTTCTTCCTCTTTAGAAAATAATTTAATTCTTTTTAAACTAAAATAACTGCATGTGAGGACTAATATATTGTTCCAAACTTTCACTTCTGCACACGTTTCATCCAGAAAATAACTTATTGTTTTCCATGATTATTTACTTTGTTCTAAGTAGCCCTTCCACTGGGCTCATGAGTATATTTTGGTAGTCTGTTTGCAGAAATATTATAGAAAGATAGCTAATATAATGATATTAATGCAAACTGACATACAGAGAAATTTATGTCAGAAAAATAAAGCAGGGAAGTTTACTGTAAGATTATGGCAAGCAAATCCATCTTTCACACTCTGGCTGAATTTGCAAAATGTGAGTGGTGATTACAGTTGACTGACTTGTTTCCCTGAACAGAGCATCTCAGAGAGACTTAGATTTTCAGGAGAGCAGGGCTCAAAAGAGTGTGCATGGCTCATTTGTTCATTTTTTGTTAATCAGCATTTGTTGCTGTGCCCCAAGCTGGGCATCTAGAGACAATCACAGTCATCAGTTGTTTATGAAAACCTTTACCTAGTCTTGGATCTGTAAATTAAACCCGTGTACCTAGGCTTCATTGTGTTTCTTGAGTGGCAGAGAAGATGGAAATAGCAGAAATGTCAATCATTTTGATTCTGAAAGCTGAATCTTCTCCATATTATGAGGAAATAAAGAGCATTAGTATACTCAGAACATCTCATTATCTCCCCACACTTCCCAACCAAGGAGAACTGCTTTCCAGGTGAGCGGCCCAGGAGACTTACCTGGGGTCCCAGGATGTGGGGAAGGACAGGAGTGTGCCAGTGGTGGCATCAATAGAGGCTCTCCAGAGGGCAGGTTAACGGAAGGACCCATTGCCCTTCTTCCCTTCTCACTGGTACCACCACCAAGTTATGAACTAGATTAAATAGCCCTGTTCTGAGCATCTGTGTAAGGGAGGGAAGGGAGGAAAGGAAGTTCCAGGTATGTCTTTTGTGTTATGGCCTCAGCACTTGTAGAAGTGCCAGCATTTTGCTTACTCCCTTGCTCCAGCCTCAAGAATGTTCAGGGAGACGGATTGATAATGCTTATATTCTGTATATCAGACACAAGATAGATTACTTCCTCATTCCAAAAGGGCTAAACAGCATTTGACTTTCCTTTTTAATCATTAAGAAGGGGAGAATGGCCTAGCAATGGCTGTCAGGGGAGGAAGAAACCAGGCAGCACTTCTTGCAGGTAGGCAAGATGCTCCCCAATGCAGTGCCCAGCTGCACAGTTCAGTTCTAATCTTGCTTCTGATGCTTCCTGAGAAAGAAGCACTGTGACAAGCTTAACCTGTGCTGTACGTACAATAATTATGCCTTTGTCAGCTGGCATTACTTTAAACAAGCTCTTAGAACAAAATAGAGGGATTGAATAGTGTCTGATGGCGAACTGCAAGAAGGCAATTTAGAAATGCAGAAATAAAATGGTTGCTACTGACTGGAGTCTTGTTCACAGTGAATTACCTCAAATATATTTGCCTCTTCTGCTTCTACAGGCTTTCCTCTAATTACATTGTTGCCTTGGAGGGACAGTAGTTCTTCATCAGCTTGTTCAAATTGGGTCTGGAGACAAGATGACAAGATGTTGTCTCCCTTGCAGTGAAAGAAGCCGACTAGAAAAAAACACTGGTTCCTTAATGCAGTTGCTCATTACCCATGAAGAGAATGATTTTAGCTATATTGTTGCAACAGTTGACTCTTCCATGCCCTCATCTCTCCAGTCACATTAAACGGGCTTCAAGGCAAGGGAGTGAGTGATGAATATTTATTCTGTTTTTTAGTTTGAAACAGCACTAACTATAAGCAGATCAGCAAGAGACAGACTGTCAATATGTGTATGTCCGACTGCTGTGAAAAATGAAGAACATGCACCTCTGCTAAATAAATTCTTGTTCCTTGCTGTAGACAAGAATATCTGGGTTTGAGGGAAGCTGCATGAGGAAAGAGGGGTTGACTTGGATTTAATTCATATTGATTTTTAAGTGATCATCACTCTGTACTGTGCAAACATAAGAGGGTTTGCAGTGTATGGAGACTTTCTTTAGAGACACTTGGTTGGCAGCTGTCTTCCCACAATTGGAGAGGGGAATGTGAGATTATATTTAATTTCTATGTAATATAAGCTTAGATTGTTATGAGATGTCTTTGTGCTTGAAGAGCCCGTGCTGCTGACAACTGTGCTAATTGGTGTTGGCAGCAGTCCAGAAGGAATACAGCATCTCCTGCTATTAACAACCCCCTGAAAATCTCTGACTATATCATCTCTTCGATGAGAGTGCGATTTTTGGAGATGTACCTGGGCCATATCTTATCTAGTAGATGCATCACAGCTACAGCATATGCACCATTAGCAATTCTCAACTTCACAGTGTAGTCGTAGATCGCACAGTACTTTCCTTAGCATCTAATAGGGAAGGTAATGCCTGTGGAATATACTTGAGGAGAAAAGAAAGTAATGAGACCATTACAGCTTATTTTTGTTTTCTAGATGTATGGCACCACTTGCGCTCCAGGTGAGTTGGTTTTGGACAGGGGACTTCTGTGAGTGATAACTGGTTTTCCATAAAGGATAGAACAAGTGCTGATGGGTTTTGATAAACCTCTGCCTGCACTGGAATTAAAGCAGTAACACCACTGTAGCTTTCTTAATGGCTTTGCTGGTCTTTTGCATCACTTATTTCCTCAGGATACAGCACATAAATATATGAATGTCCCTTAGTGCCCAAGCTATCCTAATTGTAACTGGAATAAACCCAGAATTGAAAATCTTTTAGACTGGGGGCTGTGAAAGATGTGATTAATCCTGGACCTATTCCAGTAAGTATATTCTAATATCCTATTTACTGGACTATAATTTCTATATAAAGACAATGAAAAATAAGGGGAATGCTCAGTATAGAAAGTGGTACACTTTCTAAAAAGTCTTAAAAAAATAAAAATACAGGACCCAGATCCATTGCAGGTTTTGGAAATCCTGTTCTCCCTTGTTTACAAGGGAAGAACCTTGCTGAGTAGCCTGTGCTGTTGCATCTGGATTTATGTGCCATTTTTAAGCAGGGAAGACATAGCAAATCTTAACTGCAAACTTAGCAAGCAAATTAAATGAAAAGATGTGTTCAAAGGTCCTAATTTTAGTGGTTTGGATATCTATAGTTTCAGTCCAGCAGACAGAATTCCCTTGGTGGTTGCTGTTTGAAGAAACACATTCATAAAGCTTTCTCTGCTGTCACTCTGTGTTGCCTCCTGCCTTACCTTCTTTCTGTGCTCTCACCTGGCTGCCTTTTAGGTGTCCCTTTTCTCTTTCTTTTAACTCAGTGGTTGAGTGAGGCACCTGTCACACAAAACATTGACTATATACACAAATCTTTATAAGAGGTGATGCATTTTGGCAACTTTTTCTACTAACAAGAAAGAGTGTGCGCTGGATTGCTGATGCTACTGCTAAGAGTGTGCCATACCATGTTCTCAGCTGCAGTCATCCTACAAGCCCACGCTTCCCCACGTTTAGCACCAACCACCACTAATTCTTAACACAAATATTAAAAAAGTAATAGTCATTGCAAAGCACCAGTAGTAATTCCTAGACCCTTCGTGTTCTTGACACCTGCAGTAGGGCAAGTCAAGACCCCATGTCATACAGAATCATTTCTCAATCACAAGATGCCCTTCCTTTGTGATTCCTATCCCTGTTCAGGACCAACCTATATGAAGCTGCACCAGAGCTACTGAGGCATGCCTGAGGAAAATCTGTCCGTGGTAGATCTGTACATAATTCTTTAACATTTTATCTTGGAAACCATAACTGAGTCTGTCCTACTGATTTTTGACGGAATTTAGCATACAGAGAACTGAAGGCAGAAATTTCAAAGGAGAAACAGATGAAATAGAATGGTGTAGTTATTGCGTTGGATAGCCTCATTTCCTGGGTTTTATGGGTTTGCCATAGGCATGCTGTTTGTAGTAAGAACAAACTATGACTTTTGATTGTTAATAAAAAAATGGATGTGTTAATATTCCTAAAGCATCTTAAAGATAAATATTTAATAAATTCTACATATTATTAATAGTTTGTATTAAAAACTTGGCAGTTGTTCCCAAAATTATTCTGCTAGTTTAAAACTTTCAGTTCTGGTCATATATTTATTTTATACATATCAGCAAAAAATGTATGTATTGTCTTACTAATTTTAGTAATGCTTTTTTTTCTTCATGGCAACTAGATACTTTAAGTTTCAACTGTGACTCGGAATGAGCTTCGCTGCTTAACCCCTGTTGCATCATAGCTTGCAGGTGCACCCATGGTACTCACTTCCAGTAAGAACACTTAGTGTAGAGGTACTGCCCTGCAGTAATATCCTGGACATCCAAAGGGCTGACTTTGTCCTGTTTGGGCACCTACTTGACAGGATCCCTTGGGAGATGATCCTGAAGGGTACCGGGGTCCGGGAAGGCTGGACACTCTTTAAGAAGGAAGTCTTAATGTCACAGGAGCAGGCGGTGCCCAGGTGCTGTAAGAGAAGCCGGCGACAGAGAAGGCCACCCTGGCTGAACAGGGAGCTTTGGCTGCAACTCAGGGAGAAAAGGAGAGTTTACAGCCTTTGGAAGAAGGGGCTAGCCACTCACAGTGATTACAAAGAAGCTGTGAGGCTATGCAGGGTGGAAATCAGGAGGTCTAAAGCTCAGCTGGAAATTAATCTGGCTTCAGCAATCAAGGACAGCAAGAAATGTTTCTGTAAGTATGTGAGCAGCAAAAGAAAGACCAGAGAAAGCCTCCATCCCCTGCTAGATGCAGGAGGAAACATGGTAATGAGCGATGAGGAAAAGGCTGAGGTGCTTAATGCCTTCTTTGCCTCAGTCTTTAATAACAAAACTAGTTGTACTGAGAGAATCCAGCCTCCACAGCCAGAAGACAGAGACTGGCAAAACGACTCCCCCAACATTCCAGGAGGAGACCGTCAGTGACCTACTGCATCACACAGACAAACACAGGTCTATGGGACTGGATGGGATACACCCGAGGGTGCTGAAGGAGCTGGCTGGGGTGCTCACCAAGCCGCTTTCCATGATTTACCAGCAGTCCTGGCTGACTGGGGAGGTCCCGACTGATTGGAAATTGGCCAATGTGACGCCCATCTATAAGAAGGTTTGAAAGGATGATCCGGGAAATTACAGGCCTGTCAGCTTGACTTCGGTGTGCGGGAAGCTGATGGAGCAGCTCATCCTGAGTACCATCATACAATACATGTGGGACAACCAGTCGATCAGGCCCAGTCAGCATGGGGTTACGAAAGGCAGGTCCTGCCTGACAAACCTGATCTCCTTCTACGACAGGGCGACCTGCTTAGTGGATGAGGGAAAGGCTGTGGATGTTGCCTCCCTTGACTTTAGCAAGGTCTTTGACACCATTTCCCACATCATTCTCCTGGCAAAGCTGGCTGCTCATGGCTTGGATGGTCACACACTTCGCTGGGTAAAAAACTGTCTGGATGGCCGGGCCCAGAGAGTTGTGGTGAACGGAGTTAAATCCAGTTGGGGGCCGGTCACGAGTGGTGTCCCCCAGGGCTCGGTTTTGGGGCCACTCCTGTTTAACACCTTTACTGATGATCTAGATGAGGGGATCGAGTGCACCCTCAGTCAGTTTGCAGATGACACCCAGTTGGGTGGGAGTGTTGATCTGCTCGAGGGCAGGGAGGCTCTGCAGAGAGACCTGGACAGGCTGGAGCCATGGGCTGAGGCCAACTGGAGGAGTTTCAATAAGGCCAAATGCCAGGGGCTGCCCTTGGGCCACAACAACCCCCAGCAGCGCTACAGGCTTGGGGAGGAGTGGCTGGAGAGCTGCCAGTCAGAGAGGGACCTGGGGGTGTTGATTGACAGCCGGCTGAACAGGAGCCAGCAGTGTGCCCAGGGGGCCAAGAAGGCCAATGGCATCCTGGCTTGTGTCAGCAATAGCGTGGCCAGCAAGGACAGGGAAGGGATCTGACCCCTGTACTTGGCACTGGTGAGGCCGCCCCTCGATTCCTGTGTTCAGTTTTGGGCCCCTCACTCCAAAAAGGACATTGAATGACTCGAGTGTGTCCAGAGAAGGGCAACGAAGCTGGTGCAGGGTCTGGAGCACAGGTCGTACGGGGAGCGGCTGAGGGAACTGGGGGTGTTTAGTCTGGAGAAGAGGAGGCTGAGGGGAGACCTCATCGCCCTCTACAGCTACCTGAAAGGAGGTTGCAGAGAGCTGGGGATGAGTCTCTTTAACCAAGTAACAAGTGACAGGACAAGAGGGAATGGCCTCAAATTGTGCCAGGGAAGGTTTAGACTGGATATTAGGAAGCATTTCTTTCCAGAAGGGGTTGTTAGGTGTTGGAATGGGCTGCCCAGGGAAGTGGTGGGAGTCCCCATCCCTGGAGGTGTTTAAGAGTTGGGTTGACAGAGCACTTAGGGATATGGTGTAGTTGGGAACTGTCAGTGTTAGGTTAATGGTTGGACTGGATGATCTTCAAGGTCTTTTCCAACCTTGATGATTCTGTGATTCTGTAATAGCTCTCCATATTAAAACAACTGTTGGTATGTGTGGTGTGCCATGTGCCATTCAGATATTATTTACAATAAGTATGAGGCTTTAAATACTTGGTATTTTCTTAAGCTGGTGTACACTTGGCTTCCATTTTTATTGCCACCATTACATTTAAATTACAAAGCCACTGAAATAAATTTACACTAGGGAAATACTGGGAGTAGGCTGGGGTGCAGCTGAGTCTTCCCCCCCTTTTGGGAGGATCCTGGTTTGGGCATCCTTCATTAAGAGGCTAGACGTTTTCTTGACTGCTGGCAGTGTGTCAGTTTTTAAATGATTACTTTGAAATTGCAAATCAATGTCCCTTTCTAAACCCAGAGTTGGAGGCAGATCAGTATGACTCAACCGTATTTGCACTGCTGTATAAAACATGTACTGACACAGTGCTCCAATAATTTTATGACCTTCTCCACAAATGGATACAGTGTGCTAGGTGCTTGAGATCTTTAAGGATGGCTGTGGCTTAGCTAATGTATGCATTAACAGGGGTATTCAAATGTATCTTTTTCCACCGGTTCCTTTTCATTACACTGGAAAATGAGCTTTAGTTGCTTTGGTTGCAGCACTTGATAAAGCTAGGTATGCTTCTTGCACTTCCGTTTGGATGGGAAAAAAAAATAAATTAGAGTCCTCAGACTGGCTAATGAAATCGAAGGAGAAATATGGTCATTAGGTGGAGTGGTGGTTGGCTCCTGCCAAATCCTCCCCTGTAAGGAAGCATTTGATACTCTTAGGAGACTTGCTTACTTCAGTGGGTAATGGTTCTGTTTATTGAGTTTGCGCAAATGCATTTGATTTAGTCAATTTAGGCTCTGCATTTAAGCAAATTACAAGTTAGGACTCGATCAGTGAGAGGTAAATTAGTTTGAATGCATATAAAAGGATCTTGCTGAGTGTAAATTTACAGGCAAGCCATTACATGGAAATCATAATGTGCAGTACATGTCAGGTTTGATAAATGAAGCAGGACTGTAAAATTGCCCTTATCTTGAAGTGTACTTTGCGTTTGGCCAGCTACAGAGCTGAAGTGCTGTTATGTCTGCTCTTTTGAACTGGCTCAGGAGAGAGAAATCTCTCCAAAGTTGGAATTACTACATTTAAAAAGGATGAACTGAAGAATCCTTGCAAGTATATAAGCTACACAGCTCATTTCCTCTTCTCCTTGGTCTTTCCTCAACTGGGACACTTGTCAAGTATAGGCACAGAGTGTTGATGCCTGTTAAGGAAAGGCATTATTACAGGAGAAACCTTGTGCACAAACACAAATGGGGATTTACTGGCTAGGCCATTGCCCTGCAGACAGGAGAGGATGAACTAGGTGGCCTCTTCAAGCCCTTTCTAGCATGTGGTGAGGGTTTTTGCTTGCTTGGGCTTTTCTTTGCTTCGAGACTGTTTCCTCTATAGCTAGGCCTAGCCACATCTCTTGAAAGAGTATTCCTCATGGTACAGGACAAGATCTATTTTGCTTTCTTGATTGCCCCTAAGTGAAGAAAGAAACCTGTTGTTGTTACTAAGGTGACAAATTATAGATTATCAGAGCAAAAACTATCAGTCAAAACTGGCCTTATATGCCACAAATATTACAATATTACAAAGATGTCACACCATAAAGTGGAAAAAAGAAATGTCAGTAAAACAATAAAAGTTTTTAATTTCAGAAACATTTGGCAGGGGAACAGAAAATGGTCCATGAACTAGGCAGCTAAATGGTAAACTTAATTCTCCATCTGTTCTAGTACTTTCAACAGTTCATAAGTAGCAGCAACATCCAATGTCTTTTATGGAATCACATTTTAGGGACTTCACAACCCAGTGATGTACCACCGGTGCCAAACTAGTGTTTGAGAGCACAGTGCTATATACTGCAAGTATATAAAACTGCTTAAAGGCTTAAAATAGCATATGCCTTATAGACAATGTATACAGTGCAAATCAGATTGTGTGCTGTGGCCATGCTTGTCTTAGTCTTGCACTGAATGTGTTAGCAGATTGCAAACTTGGCCTTAGAGCTGTGATATGGATGAACATTGAGTTTATTTTACCAGGTTTAAAGTGGCTATGTTGGATTTTGGTCAATGATGACTGCTTAATCTTTCTTTAATGTATCTGGACTGCAGCTCTGCTGTCTTTAGTTTGTATTTTCAAGGGTAATGTTTGAATATCGGGGGGTTTTTTCCTCTCTCTTGTCCCTTTATAGGATGGACACTAAAAAACTTGGCGGTGTGAGAAGCAGTGTTGTTCTGGCCCATAATAATTTAAAAAAAAAAAATAATCTCCAAACACTCTTGAAAAACCTACCTATACTCACATTAACTATGAGCTGCTTGTTTAATAGTTGTAGTATTCAGGAGAGTAAAGAGTTGAAAGTATACAGACACACTGAGTATAATTTTACATTACTTTTTTTTTCATTCTTTCATTTACATGAGAAAAGCCAGAAACAAGCCGCTGTGATCCATTTTGTATCTGGCCCTGGTGCAGATTTGCAGACTGAGTGCTCCCGTCGGTAGCAACCCTTTTCTCTGCCCTGCTGTAATGGCATTTCTGACCTGCTTATTTCCTTCTCAGAGCTGTCTGCTTGGCTATATGAATGTGTAATCTCGTATGTAGATGTGTTTTGCATGGTGTTTTGCATGTTGTAACCTTTTCCTTCAGTGTGCACCAGCTGTATGCAGCGTCAGATGAAAGCTGGGTTTCCTGATTTAAGGCAACTCACTGCTGCAAGTAGTTTTTGTCTGGGGAGTTTGCTCTTCTGTCCAGCTGCCCGTGGCCTGGAGGAGATGCAGTACAGTATTAGCAGTACCCTGGCCTTTTGACCTTGAGACTTTCCACAAGACAGTGGTTTTGTAACAGCAGTCAGAAGTTACTTAGTTTTTTCCTACTTGCCTCAGTATCAGTGAATTCTCAAGCAATTTGATCAGCCATTCCACCCAAATTCACGCCCTTTGTTAAACCTTCTATTATTTTATGGGGAGATTTGTTCAGATTGTCAAAATGGATTGAATATTAGCAATAATGCAGCCTTTAACAGAAAGAAACGGGCTTGAGGGAATGCATATGAAAGTTTAATTTCTTAAAATGCAGCAGCTCTGTAACAAAGATCTAAGTGGTTGTGCTTGCATCTCAGGTTTACTGGGGAATTTTTTTTTATTTTTTTTTTTTTTTTAGAAAAGAAATTAGTAATGCTTGACATTACCCAGATCTGAAAGTTTTTCCCTAAACTGGTATTCTGCTATATTCGGTCAAGGGGTAACCCTAACACTGGGTGCTGTAGCAAATTGCAGCAGAGCTACCAAGTCCAGTTGGGAAGAAAGGTTTTACCAGTGACATGAACTGAAATAAAACACCCAGGGTGATAGTAGGCCTGTCTGCAGCCTCTGGAGTGACCAAAGTTTGCTGCTTGCTGGTTGTTGACACAGTCTGGGCATTCAGCCCTGCTTTCTCAAATATAATTTGGATTCTGGTGCAGTAGGAGGCAGAAGAGCTCTGGAAATGGCATTTACAGATAAGGTGAATGAGAGCCTGTTGCTTCCTCTGGTCATTTGAAGTAAAAACTGTAGTCTGATGGGTATATCAATAACAGATTGACATGACATCGTTTGTTTCCAAGCAGCAATATTTATTTTCAGCTGAAGATTTACTCCCCTCTCAGTTGTAGGATGTAGTTGTTTACAAGGCAGTGAAAGAAGAAAATAAGAAAAAAATGAGGAGCGATGAATTTTCCTCAAGCAAATTTACCATAAAAATAGGATTTTTAAAAGAGGAATGAAATAGAGCTGTTGCTTGAACAGGTGCTAAATAAGAAATGCTAGAATAACTTGTAGTATTTGCATCTTCCCTGAATCTTCAGGTGTGTGATACACACTATAGAGGTATCAGACTGTGCTATCTTAGGCCTGTCTACACCTCCAGGCCTCACAGTTCTTAAGAAGATTCTAATGTCAAATCATTCAAAGTGGTGGAGGGAAGGGCCCTGATTTATTCCATCTAACCTTATGCCCCTAAGGTACGTAGGAGCCTACGTCACTCTACTGCTGCATCCCCTCAGTGCAGAGGGATAGGCATGCACATGGCAGTTTTTCCTCTCCCAGGGAGCCATTCTGTTGACATGAAACTCAGTGAAAGAGTGAGGCCTTTGGCTGTTTAAATCAAATTCATGTCATATTGCAGTACAGAATCATAATGAAGAAAACCACAGGAAATTTAGCTACTCTAGGGCCTCAACTGCCAGTCATCTTTCCTTGCTCATGCCAACAAGAAGTACTGAAGTTGTCAAAATAAATTATGATTAAAAGGGGAGATGTTACAGCAGATTATTCAGCTTTGCAGAATATTTCATAATACTATATATCATAAAATTTAGGCTTTGAAACTCTAGATAACTACTTTCATTATTATTGTTATTACAGAGTGTTAGATAAAGATGGGGCAAGCCAAAAGCATCAGTTTAATTTTATATTCATCCTTTTGAAAAAAGAAGGGAAAAAGGAGGCTACTCTAGCATTAAGACACTTTAGGGCAGTTCTCTTCAAAATAAGAAAACTCTGTAGCCAACTGAAAATTGTGAGACAGTCTTAGATTTGGGCTAAAGGTTCTGATGTTGGTCCCAGGGGTAGCATGAAAAGTGGTTGAGAGCACTGACTGTTGGAGATTTTTGCCTAGAATTTTCTTTCTTTGCTTAAACTAGATATTTTATTTTGTGAAGGCCTGTCTTTTTATGTTATGTTGTCCACTAAACTTGAAATGGAAAGGTTTGGCTTTTGGAGTTGAAATAGATGCATCATATCAGGAATTATCTGTGACTTTAGGTACCTGTAGAAATTATTTGTACTCTTGCATATGAAGAATAGAAAAATGTAGATTGAATAATCTGGGGGTTTGTTTCAATTCCATCGCATAACACATCAGCAGTACATTTAAGGTATTATTTTGAAAAAATGGCTGGATGGTTTTGTGTCTGTTTATGAAGCATGAAACAGTGAAAGTGATGTTTCTTCCTACATACTTACACCAGAAGTTCATCTTATATGTATGCTGTAAAACTTGACAGATGACTGAAGAACTGGCAGGGTTTTCTCATTAGGAAATGTAGGTAATATAAAGAAAAAAATCTTGGGTTAAAAATCCAGTGGTCTAGCTATGGTATCTCTCTAAATTGCTCTGCAAATAACATTTTTCATTGCATAAGATGTTTTCAGAAGAGTTTTATAGGCTTTCATAAAATCATAGGCAGCTGAAAACTGCAAGGTCTTATTTGAAGGTTTAAAAACTGGTGTGTATATGGGGATACAGATCTTTTGTGGGTCCTTCAGTAAATGTGTTCTTATGAAAGGTATGGCATACACTTTTCTTGTTGGTCAGAAACAGGTCAATGAAAAATTTTACTTGCATGTACCGAGAAACCCCTCAGCAGACATCTGAGCTCTCCCAGAAGCCCCATAGCTGAACAAGGGAAGGCTGGAGCTGGCATTCCTGTGGTTGCTATGTTAAAAGAGACAGGAAAAGTATTTAATGTATGCTCAAAAAAAATAAAAAAAAAAAGGACAGAAAAAATTCTGTATGCAAAAAATCCACCAAATTAAGAGTGTAAAACTTGTGTTCTGTAGATGTGTATTAGTCTGCAGCCTTGAAATGGGAAGGTATTACATTGCTCCTGGCACAGTTAGCAGTGATGTAATCTCTAGCAGTCTGCATACTGAGGCTCACAACCTGCTAGTTCAAGGCAATTTCAGTCTTTATCTGGATTCTGCCAATCTAGGAATCTGTTGTATGGCAAAAAGTAATAACAGGGAGCTGGGATCATTCCCAGATACTCTG
The DNA here is from genome assembly GCF_965140245.1 of Athene noctua. Taxonomy (NCBI): domain Eukaryota; kingdom Metazoa; phylum Chordata; class Aves; order Strigiformes; family Strigidae; genus Athene; species Athene noctua. The sequence goes on along the minus strand of NC_134037.1, from coordinate 62,616,508 downwards.
CTGAATCTTCAGAGGCAGAAAGCTTTACTAACAGTACTTAATGCATCCACTCACTAATTTACAAAAACAAATTAGGGCAGGTTTTTCTGTTTCCTTTTAGCTTGGCTATTTGCTGAAGTGTCTGTTGTTTCAGCCTACTGAATTTATTTCCTTTAGCAGAGGACAGCAGCTAGTTGATTTTTTTTTTTTTCCACCCAGAAGTTCAAGAAATGTATTAATGTGCATTGTTTCATTGTTTTTGCTCTGTCCCACACATTCCTGCAAGGCCATTCAAGGGAGAAATAAGTCAACAGAGCAAAGAACATAAAGGCCTCTCATAGTTTTTTTTTTCTTTCCATTTCTTCTATGCAGAAACTCCAGTATTTGTTTCAAAGGCAAAGACATCTTTATGTGAAAGACCATTGGTGATGCAGCGCTGAGCAGAGGCGATTTCCTGCCTCTGAGGCAGCGCGCAGTATTAACTCATAGCGCTCTAGTCTCAGTTGTTTGAATTTCCCTTCTATCTTCAAATCCAAAAAACCCACCCCAAACCCAAAAAACGTTGCAAGCAAGTTTGGGTTAAAAAAGAATCCAACATGCTGAATAAAACCTAGAGGCTACAAAATGTGTCTCTTAACTAGGTAATGCCTGTGGGTGTAATGGGCCAAGCAGCTTGGCTGTTCGGTGTGTTGTGAGAAATTCATGACAATAGCACATATCCCTCGGCAGAAAAGTCTTGGGGCTTCATTAGTTCATATTTTTCAAGAATTCTCAACTGTTTTGAAGTGTTATAGCCTATTTTCTTGAGCTGCTCAAACGATCCCAAAATATTATAGGGATAAGAGTAGGTAAATACAAGGGACATAAAAAGACTAAAATAGAAACACATGACTATTTTACAGTGTATTTGTTAGTAGCATTAGAACGTAGAAGTCATAGTAAGACAGTACATGTCTCATAACTAGGCTATTTCAGAGACAAATGCATGTTTTACTAATTCTTAGCACTTTGTGGTAACGCTGCTCAGCCATTAACTGTTAACATTAAAGGACCGGTTGCAACCAAAAACTAGAACACTTGCGGAAGTCAATTATTTCAGGGCTTCACAGGAGCAAGATGTTTTTGCTTCAGGTGTATCTGATCAATATTAGACTCCCCAGATCATTAAAGTGGAAATGTATATATTTGTTACCATCTCTTTAATGCAGTTTCGCAGTGTAAAGGTGTTTTTTCCATGGCAGTTTGGAGAAGCATTGCATGCCAAAGAGGCCTTTTGTTAAAGACAAAGCACTCCTGCAGGAGTGCTCTCTAGCAGCACACATTTTTGTAGATAGCCTATGCACAAATTTTGCAGCAAGCCTTTTTTAAATAATGTCAGAATTTATGAAAAAGTGTATTCAAGGCTCACTGTGGGCAGGAAAAAATAACTTTAACCCCCTTTTTCTTTTAATTGCATGGTTGTGTTACCGTACTGCTAGGTTCTTTTCTGTTGTTTTTCTTTTGTGTAGGTAATTGCTTTTACATTTGTACAGTAGCTGTTCTGCATGTCCAACCACAACCTTTGCAAAAGTAGAGTTTAACAATTTGAATCCATAGAAAAGATAATCCACACTTCAGTGATGATTTCATCGTCTTCTAAATCATACAAAGCACTGAGGAAAATCACCAGGATTTGGCATTTTAGTGAGAATTGAGGAAGCAATTTTCTTCTCCCCATCTATGTTTAAACTGCTATCTACAGAGCACTCTAAATTTTATTTAAGGAAGATCTAGGGTGCCTTCTGCATTTAGAATTCCTCATAAACTGATAGCATCAAGCAGAAGCAGTAGAGTCAAACTTTGGATGCTGCTTTTATGTGAAGAATTTAATTAAACAGGTAACAGTAGAGATTAGTGACATGTACTGTGCTAATAATCTCTGGGATTCTCCTGCTTCATCTCCATTCTGCTCCAATGCAGTTGCATCAAATTTCATCTTCCTTTAGAAACTTGGCTTGTGAATGTTGCTATGTGTAACTTCAATATCACATGTAGTTGCAGGCAGGCGTAGTATCAAACTTTATTAAGGATCATTTAAAACCGTATTTCCAGGTAAGTGATAGAACTCCTTCTGTTAGAGGCTATATCTCCCAACATCAAACAACATAACCTCTTTTAAAATCCAGTGCTGTTCAAATGATATAGCAGGGACTTTAGATGCAACATATTTTCTTCAATAATCCAAAATAAATTGAGCAAGCAAGTCGCATTTTCCTTCCTTGCACTTAGTTCTATGGCTATAGCATGACAGCAGCCATGTAGCCTACAAAAAATTTTGAATTCCTCATTTTCATGGAAATATTATGGTCAGAAGAATTTTCTAAACTCCTGGAAGTGATTAAAGCAAACTCTTTTGAAGCAAGGTAATATGTTTGTTTCTAATGAAGGACAGAGGTGTGTACACACACAAGTGCACTATATTTAGAATGGTAAAGGAACATGAGCTTACAGATCTACCTCACCAAAAGCACTCAGGGAACATTTCAGGGAGTTGGACTTCATGACCCTTATGGGTCCCTTCCAACTCGAGATAACACCCTGCATAACTGGTAGTCTCACTCATCAGAAAAATGATGAAACATTTCCATTTCAAGCTATAAGGAAAGAGAGAGCTAAAAATTATTGCTTTACTCCCTAGAGAAGGGGTGGGGGGAAAGGATTAGCTCTTGCATTCTTGGGAGGTACCTTGAAATAGCCATCTGAATATACCACAAACACTACTCAAATACTTGCATAAAGACATTTTATTATGAATGCGCTGTATATATATTTTTTTCTTTTTTAATCTGAGGTGCTTATATCAACAGACCCATATCTGCTGAATGACAGTTAGTTTGCAGGGCATGACAGTGGCTGAACACCCTTCAGCTCCAAAGCTTTGCTGAAGTTAATCTCTTGAGGTTTAGCAGTACCCTTGGTGAGCTTCAGAAATCGAATACATCCTTTGAAACGGATATTAGTGGTCAGCCCAAACTGGGTCACACCATCTGAAGGAGGGGAAAAAAAGGCAAAAGGTATTATGTTAGTCTGAGTTGATACTTAAGCTTGTTCTCTGAGAGTCCTGCAGGAGAATAAATGTTCCCAGCAATACATTAGTACGTTTTATTTGCTGTATATATTTGTTATATAAAAAATGACAAACATTGTGAGTGAATGTAATAAATGATTATGTTAGTGGTAACAATCCAGTCGTCTTTCCTTTTTCTGTCCTATCATGACAGCGGCAGAATCTGAACACATTTAAACTGCCATTGTAAACTATGTAACTCAGTTATGTGACATAGAAGAAATTAAGGAAAATGGCCAAATGGCAGCTTGCTACCTACAAATAGTGTATGATGCATACATGCTAGTCCTGCAGATTCTTAGGCTATTTATCCACAGAATAACAGGGCAAAATCAGGCCAGAATGGATGCAATTCTCAGCCCTGACATCATGAGAAAGTCAGTTCCAGTTCCTCAGTATGGACTTCAGGTGTAATTTAAGGACTGGTTTTGAGAGTTTTCAATCATTCTGATTTTTTTTTTTTTTTTTTTTTTTTTCCCTTGGTGATAGTAAAGCCAGGGATTTGAGTACATCTCTTTTGCTAAAGAAGGACAGGATAGAAGTAAGGCTTGGTTTGACTAGGAAGCTAGAAATATTTCTCTCAACTGCTTGAAATTCATGGCCCAACTTGTTTTTCAGTGTTCTTCCAAGTGAAAAAGTAGCTACAGGGACACTCTGATACAAATCCGTGTGATTGATAAAGTAGGGTTGCAGAAATAGCTTTACACCTGTACAGGATTGTCTGGCCATAGCATTATGCTGTTTCACAGAGGATGAGACGGCTGAATCCTGTCCCTTCTTGCACAGGAAAGAGTGATTGCAGGAGATAATAGCTTTTATGGGTAGCCTGGAATTTATATCCTTGCCCATGCTCTGGTAGAAAAAAAGTTTCTCTGCACAGGAAATTCTCTACCAGCTAATTCTAGCTGGTTTTCAACTGTTTTGCACTGTTTATGCAGCCAGGAGAAGCCTCATGAGGACTGGAAAACATAAACACTTGCTAAGTTTACAAAACCCCATGATACTGTGTCTTAAATTTGTGATGAGGCTGTCTAGGTATTGGGAATGTTAAAATAAATCTTGGATGAGCTAGACTAGACAGCAAGAGAAGTGTGAGGTGTTTAAATGTGCATGTAGGATTATTGAATCATTTCATAACTTGCCATGTGGCTGAACTCAGGAATATCACTTCAACATGATGTAAGTGTAGGCTTGTTTTGTACAGATTGCAGTGTTTCACTTGCTATGTTCCTCTTGATGTACAGTCCAGAACAAGATAGTAACTCCATCTGCAGTGTTTCTTTAGCACTAGCTCCTATGCTAGAATTCTGTTTTGTTATAAAAAGGCTGCCACAAAGCTGTTCTCCTTCTGGCACAAAGATGTTGGTCTTTATCAATAGTCTCTGTGACTGAATTACAACTCTTATTTGTCAGTATCAAGAACATTTTTGAAAATGTTCTGAAGCTTGAGAGAGAAGGCTTTTTGGATGCACTGTATCACACATTAGAGTGGGGTGAAAAACAACTTCCAGAAAATCATTTAGGAATTAACTCGAGAGGCGTCTTGCCATTGACCTCAGTATGCACTAGAGCAGACACATACTGCAAACATGCTTAGGTTTTTTGTTTGCAAACTGGAGGGAAACTTTATTATAAATGCAACAAAATTGGCACTTTGCAAACATCTTGACTGTGTTTTCAGAAAGAAAACTGCTATTAGATGAACTTATTGATTGTCTATGAATAGATGAATACTAGCATTCATTATCAGCTTAGTGGAAGATGAAGATAGCTACAGAGCTCAGCCCAGTTCTGGATCCCGTTCAATTTCCTCTGCGTGAAGCAGAGGTAATTCTCTCAAAGGCTTCCAGAATACTGAGTAGCAAATTTTAATTATTTTTTTCCTTTGAAAACCACCAGACCAAGAGCAAAGATATTAATCAGAAAGAGATGGTGTCCTCTCACTTCTCTGTACAAGCTGTTGTCACATTCCTCAGTTACTCAGGTTTTACAAGGCTGGTCTATACCCATAGTGCTCTGCCCCCCAAGGGCATAGACGCATTCTTTAGTTATATTTAAATTTGCCAAATGCTGTTACTATTGAAATATAACAAATATGCTGTTACTAAACATAAAGTTTTAAGAGGGAGGCCGTGTGTGTGTAGGCAGCAGAAGCCAGAAAGTCTGCCTGCTCCTCTGTGCCTACATTTGAAACTAGGCAGGGGAATCTGTCAGAGTCCCTTGGTGTTGCAGAACATCTTGTTCCTAAATGCAGCTGGATGCAGAAATGAACATCCATATCAACTGATACAAACTTGGACAGTCTTATCCATTATCCTCAGCATGCTAGTCCTAATTGCATTTAATACATTACCAAGGCAGTGTTGCTAGAATGTAAGCAAAGCATCATTTGTGAGTTAAATGCTCACCAGGATATCCTCCGACAAAGACAGGGTCGTTTGTGTCTGCTGAGGTCGAGGCCCTGGTTGGGCTGTTACCATCCACCTGTCTGTCATCCACAGTCAGCTCTAAACGGTGCTTGATCTTGTTTGCAAGAACCTTGTGCCACTGTCCATCACACAAGCTGCCTGGTGCATCAGGCTCATAGATAGCAGAGAAGCGGCCCGCACCATTGTCAACGTGAAACATCACCTGAAAAGCGTGGCATGGAACTCAGTTCTCAAAATAATTATTTTTGGGGGGGTTTGTTTATTTAAAGTCAACATGCTCTGACTGAGCTCTGTAATACCAGACTCTATGTGGATTGCTGTCCCTCTGGGGTCTGGGTTATGTCACTGACGCTAGTGGAAATATGCAGAATTGTTGTATAGGTTGTCATTTTTCCTGTGTTTTTTTTGTTTGTTTGTTTTTTTCCTTTGTTTTTGGGTGTCTCACCCCCCCCCCCCCCCCACCCCAAGCTCTTTATAGTGAAAGATTCCTGAATGGTTTTCCAGATTGCGAAATGAAAGATATACACAAGAGAATAGTATTATTAATGAAAAGATTTTCTTCAAAATTTTGATATTCTCACTAATTTAAGTCCTGATGTTGCAGTTTTAGGAAACTCAAGTGTTACAGAATCTTTTAAAATATCGTTTTAAAGGTGTAAGAGCCTGCTGATGTAAGGGAAGTGGCAAGTGCTGCACAAAAGACAGTTCTGATATTGACTGAGATGCCTGAGATTGGGGTAGTAAGCTTGCATTTAAACTACCTCTGCTTTCTAAAACTAGTCTCTATAAAGAGCCCAAAATGCTACTCACTTTTCCATCTACTAATTCAATGCCAAGCCCATCCATTTTCTGGCTGCTGACTCCTAGGAGAACACCGTTCATTCGTGTTGTCCGGAATTCAAATTCCACGAGCAGATCTGTTCCCACTTTGTATGCACCAACTTGGAGACAAAAGAGGAAGCATAATAAAATGAAGAAAATTATTTAATACATTATTCCTAATAATCATATGAAGTGTGTTGCCAGTAATATGAGGTAACTAACTCAGCATTATTAACGCACTCCATTTCATGTGAAATCATGTAAGCAACTGTTACGGCAGCTGTGTGAGACATTGCTAGAAAGTCATATAGTCTATTCCTAGGCAAGAGAACTAAAAATGATCAGCGGGAGTTTCAAGTATTGGTCTCACTTTGCCTCCAGTCAACAGATGTTATGTAGTACAGTAGGTATTTGAAAGCAGCATCTCCTCTTTCTCTGTTCTTTGCCTATCAGCAGAATTGATGTTCATTACCTGTTTTGGCAAAGCCTGTTCCATCAAAGTATGTTCCTTTCTGTGCAGTGACAAAGCATTTTCCAACATTGAAGCTGGAAGTTGGATTATCCAGGTCAACAGGTGATTCTGTCATTTTAAAACTTCTGATACAGCCATCGATGCTATAGGTGACCTGTAGTCAATATTTCAAACAAAACGTGTAACTGTGCAAAGCAAGCTGAAATGCTCAGAATAACAGCCTAAAGTATGTCATCGAAAAGTACCTTTTCTGGATTTATGGAGCTGAATAAAACTTGAATTTTACATGGCTAATCCTTGATATCTGATTGTAATTGGAATCTAATCTCGGTCACACTGAGGACGAATTACATTACTTTTCAGGGATGTGATCTGAGTCACATCTATTTGGCTTAATGGAGGGGACATAAAATAATACACTGCATAATGAAACATAGCAAATTACATCAGCAATGCAGGAATTTAATGGCCTATACTTTACCTTTTTAATTGACTAGGTTATGGGGTTTGCAAGTAGATGAAGATACTGGATATAGTTCTCTGGGCTGCTGGTAATTTTACTAGGGCTTTTATTCATTTTTTTTTTTCTTCCCCTTTCATCACTTTACTATGGGCCTAATGTTGCATGGTAAGACAGAGGTAATGCAGGTACACAGCTACTAAAACAAACAAAGCCCCTATGCAAAGGTTGATAACTGCACATAGTTCTTCGTATAATAACCGTATATAGGTCTGGTGACCAGAGTGACAAGGGCCACTCTGTGAGCCTGAGAGGCAGGTGGAGGCGGGGGATGTACTCGGGTGTATGGAGGCACCCATGCAGTGAAGCAAACCGCAACTCCAGTTTGGCTTCTGCACTGGGAGCACGTCACTGTGACCCTGAGCGGGTGGTATGTGCACACTTGAGCTGGTGGTGCTGTAAGGGAGATCCTGCCTGGGGCTGGAGTGAGGGTCTGCCCAGGCTACACCCCGGGTTGCCCTGGGTGTGATCAGTGTATCCCGGTGGGACCTCTGAGAGCCACTGGCATCTGCCCCAGAGCTCTCCCCCCGTTTTCTCTCTGAGGTGTGCAGAAGCAGCATTTGGATTTTGGGCTTCAGACAAAGGCTTTGGTCTTTGATGTAGAGTCAGGAAAATGTATCCCTGTTACCAGTGAGAGAGAGGAAAATTATAAACTTGTGCTTTGAGGAAGAAAAGGAAGACATTCATAAGCAATGCTGTAGGAAGGGGGAAAATAAAAATCAGCATATAAAATACAGAAATATGTACAAGTACAGAAAGAAGAAAGGCAGACCTGCAGAGAGAAATCTTGACTCTGCACATTACCTCCTCTAACAATATCCTGACTAGTAATTTGAAAGAATTGTCAAATAATTTATTTCCATCTAAATCAAAGCTGAATGTACTGTGGAATTATATAGCTTATTATTGCTAAATACACCTGTACAAAATTTTCATGAGAACCTGAGCAGTATCAGTGAATAAATTCAGTTTGAGCTGAGCAATGCTTTCTGTCAGATTCTTCATAAATAGACCTTTTTCTAATTTCTAAGTGAAAGTCATCTCCAGATCAAGAAGTTTTGTTATCAAAAAAGAAAGGTGCCATAAAAGAAAACAAATCTTGCATCTTCACTGTATGAATAAATCATAGAAATGCAAGATTTGTAGACAACACAATAACATTCTTTAACTTTAAAATTTCACTTATCCTGTGGTTATACTTTAGCGTGGTAACAGGCAATATAATCTCTTTTGCTGAAAACAGCTTTGTATGCTTAAAATGTGACATCTGCTGAAGCCAACCAAGCAGTTATTAGCCTTCTGCACTGAATAGGAAGCCAGCTCACCTACAGTTACGTATTAGATTAGTGCTTAAAAAGGCTGATGTATGTTTAGAAGAAAGCTCTAAGATAATACATCCTTTCAACTTACTTTGCTTCAGAGCCTTTACATGAAGCCTACAACACAACACTATTAATACATCATGTGGTGTATTTTACTGAGAATGATTGAGAGGCAAGCACTCTTTTTTACCTTCTGTGAATGACATTTGAAGTCACAGCTTCATTTAAATCCCAAAGCACATAAGACTGTCAGGATCTGACATGACTGTTATTGCCAGACTGAGCCATTTATCTGCATGGGTTCCCTCCATTACTTTTGACAAGGAGCAATAGGTAAGGATTTAGTGTTACCTTTCTCCTTAGATTAGTATTTGTAAGTTGCAGATGTATTTCAAAGCGCACAATTTGATAGTATTAGGAATTATATTTTCTGGGTAGTTAAGTATTACTTTTATTTTTCAGTGCCTCAGATCTAGTTCGGTAAATCCAAATGATCAGTAGATTTGCCTCAATTCAGGCTTTCTGCACAACTCTCAGTTTGCCGAGAAGTATGATCTTACAGTCAGTTTTCCTTATGGAATATGACTCTCAGATTCAAGAGTGGTTACTCTTCCCATTCATTCCACATCTACAAGTTATTATAAGGACTTATTTAAGCAGGATCTAGACCTTCTTTTCCTGTATTTATTTTGTCTTCCTGAATGGTGAACTCTTGCCTGTCTATAGATTAGTATTTGCCATTCCATAACCATCTTACTACAGTGGTATTTACTCACATGCAGTTTCTCTGAGAGTTTGATTTGTTTCCTTACCAGGATTTGTACTTTCGCCTCCTCTTTACTGATTCCATATAACCACCCAGAATGAAGTTGGACATAGCTGCTATGGACATTGCAGTTTTTTGTTCAAATTATGCTGCACTATAAGCCTAATTACATTCACTCAAGTTCTGGCTTCTGCTTTGAAAGATCCCTCTGTGCAGCAAGAAAAATAATGCAGGGAAAAGGTTTTTTTTCTGATTCTGATACTGGCATATCTTGGGGGGAGGGGGGAGGGCAGCAGGAAAGTGAGATGACTGACATGGAGCTGTGCAGATAGATGCAGTAAATGGCCTGGCTAAGGGAATACAGTGTTCCTAGTTAATTCTACAAAGTGTAGCCCAGAATGATATTCACTTCTCTGGGCTCTCTGTTTGCAAAGGTATCTTCTGTGTCAGCATGGAAGCTGGGCATTTAGACCAAAACAGTGATAAGCTGATACATGCACATTTCATTTGGAAACAGAAAGAAGTCAACAGAGTTTCCACGGCCTTGCTTCAAAATACATTCTCTCCTAGTTTAGTAATAACAACACAAAACCAATTGCTACGGTAAGCAGCAGTACTACTGGGTACTTTGTCCAGGGTAATTTTGCTTCTTTTAGGAGATGCTTTCACTGTTTATTAGCATTTCTTGCTAGATGAATTACAGCCAAGAGAGAGGACAAGTAGGATTCAAGACCTGATTCTCTAGCTGCGTGGTCATGCAAGTGGATACAAGTGTATGGGTCTTTCCACTTTTCCATAACAGTAACTAACTCTGCTATTTCTAGTTCTTTGCATTAACTGGATTCTGAGTCAGATCTTTCCACTGAAAGAATGTAATGTACCTCCAGTAATGTCCATTTTATCCATATTCCTGAGCAGTTGACTGAGAAGACATTGGTACCAATCAAGACATACTTAAGGAGTGTAAGATAACTTAAACAAAGGTGCTTACCGGACCAATCCTTCTAGTTGTGTAGTTAATGGGCAATCCTCCAACATACAGCATTCCTACAACATCCAATATATCAGCCTTCTTGGGGCTAACAGTCCTGTTTGAAATATCATCTACTATAAGATTTCCTTCTTGCTTCATTCGAATGACTTTTACCTAAAAACACACACAAATGCAATACAATTACAGATAATTTTCTGACAACAAAGGGTTGCCAAATTGTAACTAGCCTTATAGCCCAAAATATGTAATACGGGAGAAAGTAGTTGGAGAGGTTAGCAGAAGCACCGTGGCAGCAACTATGGATAATGTTCATGGAACAGAGCTCCCATGCAAGGTTTTGTGCAAACATATGACTGCCTTTTAATTATATCTGAGTCAGGAGGAATCATGACTATTATTTATTAGAATTACTGAAAGGACTTTGGGTTTCTTTAAAAAGTTTCATTGTTACTGTCATAGGCATGCCACAATATTGTTTTTTGTGGAATCAAGACAGCAATTTTAAGTACTGGGAATAGTAAATGCTGAATGTTAATGGCATCAGTTGCAAATCTTTATTGCAGCACATGTTTGCAGACTATACTGAGTTTATGATTCCACTAGTTTGGATGTGCCTCAGATCATAGTTCATGCTAGAGCAAACATAATACCAACTATGTTCTGTTGGTATTATGGCTTCTGTTCAGACAAATGGGCTGTGAATTGCATGGAGGAAGTGCTATTGCTAGAGTTGAGGAAATTCTACCTGAACAACTGTAAGCTGATTTATTTCCAAAGGTTTATACTGAAATCTCTACAAATCAGTATAATAATGGTTTGGTATAAAAAAGGCATAAATGTAGAATGCAACATACATATTAGCAGATTTCTAAACTGCATTGCAGTTAGCTCACCAGAGTAGCAAAGAGAGACAAATGGCATTTTTCTTTGGGTTTTCTTTAACATGGGTGTTTCTGCTTCAGTGTGGCAGCACATCTGTCATGCAACAGGAATATCTGAACACTGACAACAGGTGGCCTGACAATGAGGGACTGAACTGGGTGTTTACAGACAACAGTAAATTTGAGATGGACAATTACACCTTGGGCAGAAGGAGGATTTGGTGAGTGAGACAGGAACTGGGAACAGATGCTCTTTCAGAGGACCTAAAGAGACAGCAGCAGCACAATGTGGCTTCTGTAGGTCTGATGGAAACATTTTAACCTAAACCATTTCAGATGGAGAAAAGGTTGTCACTAAAAGGATTATTTTAAGGAGAAGCCCCTGCTTTCTTAAAAACAAAGACTGTGGTTTTTTTTTAAAAAGGTTGCCTTTCTCACCCCTCCCGGAATGGACTTTCTTGTGGTTTTGGGGAACTATGACTTTGGATTTAGTCTCTTTTCTCTCCTGCAAAAATGGAATCTACAACAAGGGTCCCTCTCTTTCAGAGTGCTAAACTGTATGCCCAAAGACCACAGCCTTCCATTAAGAAATATATGCGCTCCAGTTAGTTATCTTAGAATATAGAAAAAATGACTAAAAGAGCAAAATGAATCTCTTCTGTATTTATAGAGGGTCTAGCAGAAAGGGGCCCTGGTCTACTGCCAGTGCTCCTAGACATTATACAAACCAAATAAATCATGTCTACAACTTTATTTTTTCCCCTTATGAAATACCTTGGTCTAGAGCATTTGCTATCATCAAAAAGTTCATGAATAAAAATCCAATGAAAATAAAATTCCTGCAGAACAGGGTGGGAAATAAGCAGAGAGGGACTAAGGACGACTGCAAAGAGGGTTTCATAAGAGCAATTAAAGTGTAACAGAAAATGCAAGTAGATTTTCTTCTCATTTGATGATAGAGATGTGGATGGTGACTTTCCAAATACCTGTCCAAAATTTAATGTCTCTTATAGTATACAACTTGAATACATAGTTACATATATTCTTTTGTTCTCTGTCTTTATTGGTGACTTCAAGCATGTTACCTCATGAATATAGTATGTGTCTGTTGTCCTCGGCCCAGACTGAACTTCATGGTTCTGATATTATTCCTTCTCTTACCATCTAAATGCCACAGGCATTGTGTATAAATGCTTACTCTCATAAAGTCACAGAAGGGGCTGCCAAATACATCCATGAATATCATATTTATTCCCTAATGAATTGAAGTAATAATGCAGGGAAGATTTACTTAAACGTTACTGCATTTTTCTTTGTTCATAGCATTATGGCTGAACAATGAGATTATTAACGTAGAAGCAAGTGGCTTTAATGATGTATTCCATCATCATGAGCTGATGCTCACCTGAGGCCTATTAGGCAGGAAGGAACGTTTTCTGCAGTTCCTTACCATACATGGGACATATTCTAAATATGTCCAGAAATATGTGTTTCCTGAAGGACAAATTTCAAAGATCAGCACTAACTTTTTGTTAATGAAAGATGTGCTGTGTACTTAACAGTGAATCTGAAAGCACAAATTTTGCAGACTACAGAAATTCCTAGCTGTAAAGTTTAGCTTGTATAAACTGCATTTGGCAAACATCTTAAGGCAGAACAAAGCTCGGTCTTCACATTGCAAAGAATAGTTTAACATTAGAGAGTATTATACCTTGTGCCACTGGCCATCATTTATTTTGTTGGAAATCATTGTGTTGGTGTCTCCACTCCCCAGATCGTAGCTGAAGTAAGGCAGTCCATTCTTTATCTGAACCGTAGCAAAATCAGCATGGTTGATGCGGGCCATATAAAACAGCAAGCCAGAATCAGCTGTTGTTCGGACTTCAAATTCAACGGTAAGTCTGGAAAGAAAACAAACAGGAAAACAGCAACAAAGGAAAAGATATTCAGAATCAAAGAGTAGACAAATTTACCTGCTTTACCTTCTTGTGTTCCTCTAAAACAACTTTACAGTTAGTGGCTCATTTTACTTTTACATCAGAGTTTAAGAAAAATAATTTGGTTATACGTGAATCGCATTTCACACATATCTGATCCCTGACATGGGAGTGTTCATTAGTCCCTTCGCTGCGGAAATACAAAAGTGCAACCTTGGCATAGAATTTCAGACATAATTCCTAGCTGCAGCTGTAGTTGCTAAAAAATCCCAGTGCTTGTAAAATTCCAGCAGTGTTATCCGTCATCCACACATATAATGCTTAGAAAGAAGCACGAGCTGTAGTGACAGCTGGCAAATGTTGAGTTTCTAATGAGTTGTATTGCCTGAAGACAGGTTGCAAAACTTTTAAAGATGCAGAGAGGAGTTTACAATCAGGATTTAAAACACTTATTCTGATTTCTCCCAACAGAAAATGGGGGTGTGTCTGACCCCTTGGACAGAATGGTTATGCCAAAAACCTCCCCTACAGTAAAAATCTGGGAAGAAATGATTTATATTATCTAGATGCTAAGGCTGTACTGGCAACACATCACTAATCTAACCCAAGCTGAGCTGCAAAGTCAGTTCCTGAAAGTAGTTGATAACATAAATGTGAAAAATCATTGCATAAAAATGATCAGGCCAGGATTCTTATTTGAAAAGAAGAAAGGCAAAGACTGTAGGATTATTTAAAATATATTTATTTTAATTATATTCCTATTTTTTTAAAATTAGCATATGTGAAACTATTCAGTACAGCACCTTTATAGGTAAAAATAAGTGTGAGGCTGACGGACTTGTAAACTATAAGGCAGCAAAAGTGCTTAGTGGTCTGACATGACACATTTGTTAACATTCATGTGCCTTCAGAGCAAAAATGAACAATTAACAAGTTATAGCTTCACAAATCTATTAAAAACAGCTGTATTGTTATAAGCAGCTATTGGAATTCCTCTGTATATCAGCACGTATATGCATATATTGTTATATTTTGGGAGAGCAATATCATTTTCCCTGTATACTGCGCAAGCTTGATTTTAACTATCAGCGCAAAGGGGAAAAAAAGGGTTGCTTATTACAAGAAACTATCAAGTTACTGAAGCAAGAAACTTCTTTCGGAAAAAGAAACCTATGAATTCAGTTGCATGACCTGGTTCCATTCTTCTGTTTGTTTTTCTGCAAATCAGTCTGGAATCTGTCTGTGCCCAGACTTTTACAAACAAAGAGGTAAACTGGTTTTGTGAGAGCTACTTTGGTGGGTACTTCATTGCCTAGATTTCATGCTTGAATGTTTTTTATGTTTGCTTGATGAAATGAATTAGCCATGGGATGTGATATTTTTCAGATTAAACCCATAATTTTGGGAGATGCTTTTGAGAATATCAGGAGGGGCACTTTATTTTAACATTATTCTATCAAAACTCAGTGCTGAAATAAACAATATACCTGTTTTTCACTTTGGTGTCATCAAACGCAACTGCAATGTGGCTGTTCCTTGAAAGACCAAATTGCTTGCCACCTTCCAAAATGGCTGGTTCTGTGTCAGCAGCACAGGAATCCTGCAAAATACACAGTGATCATAAACACTTCATATTTTGTATCTATCTCAGCTGTGCATGAGCTGGAAGTCTTCCAGCTGCTCAGGACTGAGAGTATTCCACCTAGTCTAGACACTGGCCCTGCAGCTTTCCAGTGTGTTGATGTCTCATCATACCAGCTGAAGTTATAAACCAGTATGACAGGAGCTTGGTGTAAAAGCAGAGCTCATTAAGCTGGCTGTAAAAGCAAATAAAAGTAATATATGAACATTGCTGCTTTCATGCCATCAGTGGACATTTACAAGAGTCTCAAGTGATTTCCAGGCAGCTCAGTGTACTCTTAGCTCACTCTTAGCTGAGTTTTACACAGTAGGATGCTCTCTTACAGAAATGAGGCAAGACTTAAGTTTTCAAGGTATACTACGCTGTGGACTAGTCACCTTAAAAATAATGAGTTAAAAGTACTTTCAGATCCTGCACCTGTCAACAAGTCCTCCATTTAACTTCTTTATATTGTTTTGCAATTTAATTCTTTGTTAAATGTGCTGTTGTTTCCCCTGGTGCTGTTGAAAGGCCCCCACAAACAATAAGGGAAGCCAAATAACTGACAGACAGAAGTAACAACTCTTAAAACTCTCTGAGCTGTCTAATGTAGACACATTACCCGGGGGATAAAGGAAGAAACCCCTTCCCGTCTGTTCCACTTCTATTAATCTTAAAGGGGTGCAACAATGGAAAGTAAAATATCTTCTGCCCAGTATAATTTTTTCTTTTAATTTCACCAGGTCTTTTAATCTCTGGCCTTAAAGTTCTTGTATAGGGGTGCCTGGGGCAATGTGAGACCATGGTAATTACCAGCTCCTACTCATGTCTAGCTTTTGCCTCCCACTGAGAGTATTGTAAAGAAACTACTCAAAGGATCTAACACAACACAATATCAGGACAATACCGCTGGGAAAAAAACAAACGTTGATAGCTGCAAGCTCTGTTTTTAAGCACTGTGGCCGATACCATTTTGAATTGGCGACAGTGTCTTATTTGAGCCCTGACTCAGCAGGGACCTGCAAAGCACAAGGTGCGGTGCTTTGCTGACAAAGAGCTCTTTCTGTGAAACATTTTGAAAATGTCATGAGTGACTCCTCAGACACTGAGATTTCAGCCGCAAAGAGAAAATTTCTTTCCCCCTCTCATTCAGTTTTTCAGTAGTGTTACCTTTTTTGCTTTCACGTGTCACAAAAATCTTCACAACAGTACAGAGCACTTCTGAAAATTAGTTTTCCACAATGAATGCTCTGGTTTGAATATGACAGTAGAACACCATGCATTACGACAAGTACACATCTATGTGCAATGGAGGGGGAAAATGGGGACATTTTAGCAAACAAAGTTATGAATGTGTGATAGCAGTCTTCCAGTGATCATCAAATAGAAAAAAATTATATCCCTATAATGCTGGGTAAAGTTTCTAATGATTTTAAACTTTACAGGTTTATCTAGAAGTTTAACTATGTTAATAATAATAATACTGTGTATATAATACTTTCAAGAGCATTTGGGCTTGCTAAAATTTGAAGATAGAGACTAACTACTGGTACTGAAACAACAGGAATGAGTTGGAAAATACTCAAACACACACTTTTCTGTGGGACACTTTTACATATTACATGGTAAATAGACATATTTTGACAGTAAACTCAATCCTAGGCTGGTATATGTTAGTAAAGGGTCTGGCCCTGACACTTTAGCTGCAACTCAGCATCAGCAAACACTGCAGTTTTTCTTCATCCCAGCAGGAGGACTTGTAAGGATGGGCAAGGAGTCGGGGAGCACCCCAAACACACTGTGATGGCTGGAATCATAGCAAGCATACACTGATTCTTTACTGATAAAAACTGATCGATAATAGTGAACATTCATTAGGTTGATGTGGAAATGTCAGTAAAGGGAAAAAACCATCAGTAGTGCATGCTTAAACAACTTCCATGTTTTATTCACAAGCTTGTGTCTGCTTTTACTTCATCTAGGGACAGTCTTTATAGCCTGCACAAGACTGTGAACTAAGCATGGGTCATCAGCCTATATTAAAATATTCCAACTTAGTTTTTTCAGTAATGGCCTGGGTTTAAACCTGGCTGCTTAATAATCTTCCATATTACCTGAGAGCCTCAAGACTGAACTCTTCAGCTGCACTTAACTTCAGTCTTGTCAGATGTCAGGGACTTGACTGGGAAATCAAGCAGCTAGGTGTGTATCACAGTGGAAATGAACAACAGAAAAGCCCACTGGTGGACTGTCACACATTCTCTGCAACCAATGCTGTATTAGCAATTACAAAGAAAGTAATTAGGGGGAAAAAGGGAGCACCACTGAAGCAGTCCCCACAGTTTACTGAATAGTGTTAATAAAACAATGAAGTAATACAGGGAGAAATAGTGGAAAATACCGTCATGGAATCAAATGCAGAAGGAAGGCTGGCGCTCTTCATATCAGTGGCAAGTGAATCCTAAGAAGCAGTGAATAACATGAGGCAGAAGCAGCAGTTACCCAATGTTGAGAAACATTTCAGCATCTGTAGCAAGTAGCAGCAGCAGACTGGTGACCAGTGTATTTCCCAACTGTCCTACTTCTAGATCTTGTCTTGCCTTTAGTAGAGAGTAGGCTTCTTTCATTTGGCATTAAATTCCCCTCCTCTTTTACATGCAGATAGATAATAGGGATAAAAAAGGTCCTAAAAGGTCTTAAGTAGAACAGATACATTATTTAAGCCTACTATGTGGAAATAATTTTCCATATACAGTCCTTCTACAGTCCTTTATACACTACTGTAGAACTGACTGTCATATGAGTGCTATTTCACTATTAGACTGTAGTTACATATTTCATTGCAACATTTCTTCTACAGAAAAGATGGGGAGGGACTCTATCAGGGAGTGTAGTGATAGGATGAGGGGTGATTTTTTAAAGTGAAAGAGGGTAGATTTAGATTCGATATAAGGAACAAATTGTTTGCTGTGATGGTGGCGAGACACTGGCACAGATTGCCCAGAGAAGCTGTGGCTGCCCCCTCCCTGGCAGTGTTCCAGGCCAGGTTGTTCGGGGCTTTGAGCAGCCTGGTCTAGTGGAAGGTGTCCCTGCCCATGGCAGGGGGGTGGAACTAGATGATCTTTAAGGTCCCTTCCAACCCAAACCATTCTATGATTCTATGATTTCCCAGAAAAGTACTTTGGAGAACTTACTTGGATGTAAAAACTATCCAAAAACTTGCCATATTTAAAATACTTTCAAGTTTTCAGCAGACTAAAACAGTTTCATTTTTTCCAAGAAGCAAAGTGGAGTGATGGTGTTTTATTTAGATTTTTATTTTGAACTCCTGTTTCAAGTTATCACAACTCTAGATATGTGGTATACAAAACTCACCTAGTTACAATGGCACTAGTTTCTGGTATTAATGAGTAGATCTATTCCTCTCAATTTTGCTATTTAAAAGTTAGTACTTAGAACATGTCCACTTGCTCTTTCATACGCTTCCGTGTTTTTAAATTTTGTTTATAATTCTTGATTAAGGGATAATGTGACTGCACTCTTTCACGACACTTTTTAGCTTCTTGTTGCCTGGTTCCTTACCTTTCTTTGGTAGCCTTACCATACTGCAAATTTTTTTACTTTCAACTCCAAACAGAAAGATGCATCAGAGCCCTCGTGTTACAACTACTCCACCTTGTGGGAATGAATCAAAAATGCTGCCCTAGAGCATTAAAAGGCCGATACACGGGGGGGGGGGGCTTGGGGCAGGGCAATAACGAAGATGCTTATTTTGAACCCTAGGCTCCCATTGCCAGGCACAGATGGCTGCATGTGCTGTGGAGACTTCATTAGTGCCTGACAGGTCCTCTGAGATAAAGCTGTGCCATATGTACCTGGCCAATAAAGGTGGCCATAAATCTCAAATATAAAACTAACCTTAACGAGTTAGGTGGCTTGGCCTAATTTTTATACCTTTTTTTTAAGGAAAATATTGTTAGACATCTACCAATGTCCAGAGAAAACTAGCTATGAATTCTGAAAATTAGTCAGGTAACAGGGCATGACTGTGGCAATGAATTCAGGTTCCTTTCTCTCTAACTGAGGGACTGACAGATTTACAGCCAACTGACTCACTGAAAATCACAACCCTTGTTTTTTGTGGTCTTCATGTAATTAATTGATAATCTTAATCTCTGGGTCACACAGAAAAGCCTAATACAAACAAACTCGGTGTTCTATAATGTTGTGTCAGTGAGGAGGTGTGAAATGGGAATGAAGATTGAACCCAACCCAGCATGAGAGTGCCTCCCAAAATAGTTAAAAGATTTTATGAAGCCAATCTGGAAGAAACTGTTAAACTGACCAACTCTTTTGTATTTGATATATATAAAAAGGGAAATTAAATATTCCGGTTGTTAGCTTCTCAAAACTGTCCTATTATGGTAGTGTAAATAGGCTCCTAACTGGGAAATGTGCAGTCTGTTCACATTGCTTGGAAACCTCACACATACTGAACTATATTCCACATAAACCGTGTGTTGTATGCAGGTGTAACAAAATGCAAATGATTTCCCCCCTAAGAATATCTTCCAGTGGATATATTATTCAGTTTAATATTCAGATATCTAAACGTATCTTTTCTGGACAGTAAAATGTTGCATCAACTTTAAAACTGCTACACTTGTGACCAAAGAGTCTTAAATTTTGTTGTATAAGCTGCTTACCACTGTCTAGCTTTTTAATATTTCTGGCAACAACAGTTAAGCTTGTTTTAGCAGCAATTGGTGTTTCAGTTCTTAAGTTCATAAGTCTCCTGACTAAAGCTATAAAATAGCAGTGGAGAAATTGCCACATATCAAACAGACTTCTATGGTTTACCTGTTTCTTCATCCTGTCACTGACATGGCTATTATTATGTGCTTCAAAGAACAGCATGAGAAATATCATAATGACATGGATTTCCCATAGGAAAATTTCATGTCCAACCCGGATCAGATACTGCTAGGCTTGTGTTTAGCTTGTGTTAAACACTAAGTGCAAGTGTTTAGGGCCAAGCATGCAAGAAAAAGAGAATTCTACTGCTATATCATTCTTCAAATTACTGTTGTGATAATCCAAGCAAATGAAATCAACCAGTTTTCCATTATCCACAGGTGTTCCCTTTACAATATCATGCTGAGTCGCTAGTATTTTTGTAGCAAATTCCTTCATTATTCTTGATGGCTAGCTTTTTAATTTTGCCTGGAAAGACACTTTTCAAACTTGACCTGAGTGAAGCGATCTACACTTACAAGTGCTGAAGACAGAGAAGGTGCTGCAGGAGGAGGGGAAGCAGGAGTCGTCCTTGGTCTGTCTTTCTCCCCATTAGTGTCTGGTTCAGGCTGGATCAGGACTGTTGTGTGGATTGGTTTATCTTCATCCTCAGGTGGCCTAACCTCTGGTTCTAGAGAGGGACATTGGCCAATATCTGCATTTTCAAAGGACACTGGTTGAGCAAAGTCCATGGGGCTGAGAACACACAAAGAAATTGATGTCTGTTATTAGTTTTTCTGCCTTTTTACCACCCATTTATAAAGAATAACTATATGCTGCAGTGTACTTCTATTTCACAGGACACAAGAGCCAGGATTCATCTCATCTGTTTCAGGTACAGAGGTGGGACACTTAAATTAGAGGCGACAGTGACCATTAGCTTTCCTTCCTACAGTCAGTGCACAGGGACAGGCATCCTCTTTGGCGAGCTTTACCTGCCTAGGCAGGTTGACTCACACTGTGGAAAAGTCCTTCTCTCTAATGTACATTGATGGGGTGTGGGGTGATAAGATCTTAATTTAGGTACTTCAATTATATGAAAGAAAGATTTAGATGGGAACTTTGTATAGAAGTTTTACTTTATTCACCGTTCCCTTTCTCTTTACTTTTAATGTTTGTTCTAGTTTACTGCAGCATACACTTTCCACAAAGCAAATTAATTCCCATGGTGGTTCTCAGAATTTGTATACTCTTGGAGATCAACCTTACTTAAAGTGTTATAGTACACCATAAATACCTATCACTGAGGCAGGTCTTACTGCAGTGTTACTGTAGAATTTATCTGATTTTAAGGATAAATAGACAGGTGTTGGCTTGTCTGTAAAACAGTTCATTAATTCCATATTATGGAGTGTATACTGTAGACAAAAAAAGGAAGGGTGTATTAAGAAAACAGATCATATTCTAGGATTTGCTGTTAGTATGATTCCTTGCAACAGCGAAGTTTCTTTTGGCAGACAAGGTTGTTAACCAGACCACATTACCTAGACATTTGGTGGCATCAGTGAGACTTACGTGGCATTAATCACAAGATTCCATATACAGCCCTCAAATGGTGGTATGTTTCTGAGAGGTGCAGTCTGATACTGAGGAGAAGTACCCCCAACAAAAAGTTTCTTAACAGGGATGGGCTGGTCTGTTGGCAATCTCTGCGCCTGGCCTTTGTCTTCATCTACTTGAACACTGAACATCCTGTGAAAAAGATTTGAAAGCAAAGAAATATGTATTTTACTCTGGCTATTGCTTGTACTGAAATCACCACTTTGCAGGCCCCATTTACTCCTACACCAGCTATAACACTCAGCAACTCAAATTATGTAATTAGCAGCTCACATTAAATGCATATTAACCACTAGAAGGTTTTCAGCTACTGCTATGCTTCCTTGGAAATTCTTTGACAGAGCTTGGCAAAGCCGTGCTGAGGAAAGGCGGTAATAGCAATCACTGGTCAAATAGGAAAGAAGTGGTTTGTAGCATGGTGATATGGACATGGTGAGGGCCAAGCCTGCTGTACTGTGACGGCAGATACAATAATCTAGTGCTCAGCAGGATGAGAACAGCATAGGGTCACATTTTGTTTGGGCTCCTTATTTCCTAGTTTGTATAAGTTACTATCTTCTCGCTGAGGGACAAACACTGCTACAGACTGCTCTGGTTGCAGAACTAACTGCAGATACATATTGTACATTTTTAAAAGATCTGGTACCTTTTTTACTGGGGGACATGGCAGAGTGGGAAAACTGCTGACAGTTCACCATGTACTGATACAAGTGCTATAATTCATTCTCATGGGTAGTGCACATGCTACAAGTTAAAGACAAAGCAGTCCCATGGAAGATACCGTTAAGGTTGAACAGAGGAATATAGAAGCCTCTGAAGCACAGAACCACTGGCTGATCAAGAAAAGTGAAGGAATGGAAGAAAGACCAATGAGGAAAAGTGTAAATTATTCTGGTAAAAGCAAGAATCCAAGTGTGACAGAAAAGATGAATGCTCTTGCTTGTCCAAACTACCGAGATGCAAACACTGCAGGACTGTATCACATCTACAGGGAAACATGGTAAAGCGGACAGAAAGTGAAAAACTAGTTTGCCAGGCCATACATTGTGTGGACTGAGAAAGCAGCATTGATGTAGGGAGGTGGAATTGAGAGACAGTGGATTATTTTGATGGGTAACATATATAACAAGCTATAGCAACAAGAGTCAAAAATTTAACTACTGTCTTTGGGACAATTTACCATTGATGAAACATAGAAAACCTTCAACTTTGGAACAAATCCAGCTTAAGGTGAGCTGAGTTGCAAAGACTAGAAAAGAACTTCAGTATTTTTGAAGGTTACTGCAGAATGCTAGTTGGCATATTTTTTTTCTGTTGTTAGACTATATTTAATAGAATTTAGACAGGAGAGAATCAGGACCACAAAAAAAAAAAAAAAGCTTTATGTGTCTATGGTAAACTCTGAGATGATTTATGAAATGCAGTTTTTATTTCAAATATGTTACAGTCATGTTAAATATCAGGACCTACCTATTCAAGCACCTTTTACTACAATTATCTAAACCCAAGTTGGGTATCTGTAAGTAAGTAGCTTGATTTTTCAGAATTACTGAGCATCCTTACAACATATCAAACTAATGAATTTCTGGTGAATAATCTCACTTTTTTCAACTGTAAAATTATACTGGACTCCAGTATTCTCCCTTAACAATAATTACAAATGCTAGCAATGGAATAGTGAAAATGTTTATTGAAAAGAGGCTGGTTAAAAAAGGTTAGGTAACTGTTGTAGTACATGCAAATTGTCCAATTTCCTCATAGTTTTGGATGGATTTATTTGGTCTAGAAAGCTGTAGAGTAAGGAAGTGATTAATTTTTCAAAGGGTTGGAGGAAGCGGGTATTAAAAGACTTATCTTTTGGGACAATCTCTAGGATTTCCCCAGACTCTTCAGTAGTGGAAACAGAAGAGAGATTTCTATGGGGGCAGTTCAGAGCAACAGATTAATTAATGTTCTGTGAAGTGTCCTAGAGAGGACACTTCTCTCCACTGCCTTCAGAGGAAGTGCACAGAAATCAGACTGTCAAGACTTGTGTTATCCTTTGTGCTGCTGCTGCATGTTAGCCATGACCACTGATTGTCAATATTTTCATCAGCTTGCAATATTTCATCTCATCTTTAGCCATTACCATAGTAAACATTGTGGCTCCAAGAAGAACCATACAATGATGTGTATTAGCCTTCAACAGTATCCTATAATTACCTTGAAAAAGAAAGCAAATACTTCATAATTATATGTACAATTATCTCTCTGAAGAGTTTTCAAAGGGTGTTCCTCATGTTTAATCAAATAAAGCTTGAGTTCATGATGAGCAGAGGAGGGGTTAATTTTAATTTATATATTTTCACATCCATTTCAGGTTACAGACACTGCAGAGTTCAGGCAACTTGTTTTGTAACAGAGCTACTTTGAAAACACAGTGGTTTCATCTGAACAAGAAGCATCACTGGATGGCATTGTACAGCAACTGTGTCTTGATGTACTCTCAGAGGTCAAGCTACTGTACTTGCTATAGCTCTGCATAAAAGAACTTCCTTTGTTGTTTAGAGCTTTGTATTATCATCTGCATATTTGTGTTCTGTCACATTGACACAAAATATTTTGCAAAATGCAGTTATCTATTTCCAAAATAACTTTTTCTCTCAAAGAATTCAGTTTTACCTTGAACTACTGATTGAAGCTGGGGAGAGATATTGTCTGAAGGCATCATTTTCTTTAACGATACAATAGAAATTCAATCAAAATTATATTGACAAAGGACAAAGCAAAGCAAATTATAGAGAGGACAGAAGGCACCTTGGAACTAGACAGACAGGAATTGTTGTTCAAGAAGGCTGCAGTGTTGTGGGGGTAAGAGGGTGAAGCCCAGTGTTCAGCGTGCTTGGATAAGTGCATTTTGTAACATGCTGAATGTCTTCTTTCTGATTTTTTTTTTTTTTAAAACAAAACAGAACAACATTGTGCACAGTGCACTAATCCACTGAATGTCTGTACAGTATGTACACATTTGTATGTCCAAATGTTCACAACAAAGCCTACTTGGAACAAGGGCTATTCCAGGCCATAAATAATACTGAGTGCCTGAGTCCTACACACTACAGTGGTGCTGTTTCTAATCCCTTTCTGAACAGTGGAGTGTAATTAGCATTTTTTACAGTGTCTGAGAAAGGACAAAGGAAATTAAGTGAAATTCTGTTTAAAAAACCATGGTATCAGAAGGTCTGCAATGGCTTTCCAGCAATAAGAATGACTGCTATATATCTGGGACTGTGTATCTTCTAAGAATGACTGCTATATATCTGGGACTGTGTGTCTTCATTGTTTTACCATACCTAGCTGGGCACCAGTGTAACCCCACATATATACACCAGCACGTGGCATCTCAAAAGGACTACAGGCTGCTGTGCTGTTGCTGGTTATACACTTTGAAAACGGTCTTTGTCTTGAAAAGGTGATTTACTGCACCGCAGCAATATTTCTCATCCACAGATTTGATTAATAAAATATACTTGCCAAGAACCAGAAGGTTAAAGATGCCAATTCAGACAAATGCAGGTCTCTAGAGAAACAGGCTTATAGCCTAGGAAAGCATGTAAACCCAGGTCTGCAAAATAATATGCACTGTCAGAAACTAACTTCTAAAAATTTTCAGATAAGGATGGAATCACACAATTCTTTGCCTCAGCAGAAGCATTTACACGGCTTGCTAAAGACATTGGGACATTTACTTTGTTGAATTAGCTGTTCTGTGTGCTCTGTGGCACTTCTAGGTATTTGTTACCCTTTAGCTCGTTCTATCCGAATCGAGTGCGCTCTGCCGTCGTGAAACTCGCCAGCTTCTGGTTTGATGGTGATTCTGTGAGGATCCCGTATCCCAGTGGAGATATGCACTTCTAGTCGACCTCTGTTCAGGAACACTGCATAGTAGGCCTGCAATGCATATGTTGGTATGAGAAGGTAAGTTACATTTGGAAATAAATGATTTCACTTAGTTTTATATCAGTGTGTATGTTTTATTTTCCTACACTGGTTTTTAATTTGCTCACCATAGACAAGATACTGTAGTTTCAGTTCTGCTGCTCTCTTATATTTTTGTAATGAAGAATGGGTAAAATGAGGTCATGCTGAAAAGCCTCATCAAAAGATTTAACTCTCTGCAAACCTATTTTCAGGGAAGGATGGAGACTTCTAACCTAAAATTCTTCTGATTTTTGCTGTTACTAGGCCTGGTCTTAAACCCATCAAGCCCTGAACAGCATTGATCACAGTGTGAGTTCTGCATTTGGAGGGCTGGCAAATCATGCTAGTAGTTACTCTAGCAACCAATAACAAGTTGTAGTGCATTTCAGGATCTAACCTCCAGTTACTATAGCAATGAGTGTCATGCTCACTTCTGTGACCTGAAGAGGTGGGAAATGATAAAGGAGCCCCTACCCTGTTAATGTCATGTGTGTGAGCCATTATAATGTGCTGTCCCTGGAGCGGGTTCCTCCCGGTCACTGAGAGCTCTCTTCCAAAAGAGGCAAGAAGGAGAATAATAAAATACCATTTCCCAGAAGTCCTGAACAAAGAAAGCACCAAAATATTCTGTTTGTCTATGTTGTGGTATATCTGTCTGTGAGGTTTTTAATTAATCAAGATTTGAATAATTTCTAACAGCAATCACTCTTTTACCAGTTAGTCACTTGGACTCTGTAGGTACTTTGAACAGAGTAACTCTATCTTCTTCTTCAGAAAGGATTTATACTGAAGACTGTATTTTATGGGAGAGAAGGAGAGGTTGGAGCACTCTTAAGTCTTATATCCCACAGCAGTGATCCCAGACAACGGGCTTATCTTGCACTGCTTTTAGCAGAGTGATTTTTTTTTTTTTTTTTTTTTTTTTTTGTCTCAGGAAAAACAGAATGATCCTCATTTATGTCTGTATGAACAGGAATGAGAGATATTTCTAAGCATTAATAGTGCATAAGTAGTCCTCAGACTGAGTGAAGAACAGTGTTCTCTAATACTTAGGTTTGATTAAAAAAACAACATGGAAGCATTTATATGATAGAAAACCAAATCTGTTGTTTAGCAACAAGCAATGGATGCCTTACTGTAAATATTTAAAAGAAACAGTTACTCCAATGCAAAAAACCCATTTCTGAGCCTCTATCATATTCTCCATCAGACAAAGGATAACATTAGACAGAATTCATTCCCAAGCACTGAATTTTAACTTAGACATCTTGACATCTGAGAGTGTCTTGAAACAAAACAAGCGGAAGAAGTTCAGTAAAATTGTGGGTTTTCTTTATCTTTTTCTAGGTTCCTCATACCTGTCCCGTCTGTCTGCGCTTTCTCCTCAGAGGGGCAGCTTTCCTTCCAGCGTACCTGCGCTTTCTCCTGGGGGGGACAACTGTGCCACTTGTGCCAAACAAGATGATCCCAGACTCATTCCTGGTGCTGAAGGAGAGGTTGATTTCTGTGCCCAAGTCAAAGGAGACAGGCTGCAGTTCCACAAAACCTGGCTTGGGGAAGCTAACGGTATAAATGTTCTGTAGGAAGAAAAGAACATGCAAGAGCATTAGCAGGATTAAAAGAAAGAGTACAAAATGCAGAAAGATTCCTTAACTAAAATAACAAACTATGTAAATATAACTAGTGTGAAGAGATGAAAAGTAATAATAAATACTAAGCAATTTACTTCTCAATGTGTTGTGCAAACATTAAAAATAGCTGCTCACAGGTGGTTTTTCTATATGAACGTTTTTCATTGAGTTAATACGATGGATTTTGCTTTCAAATCAATACAATAGATAACAACAGCCTGTATGAACATAAACTAGATTCTGTTATTTGTCAAACATGCCCAGAAAATACTTTTTATTGTCAGTCATTATTGCTTCATCATTATTGCTTCTCTAAGCACCACTGATTCCTCAATGACTCAGGCTCATAAATGAAGCACTCATTGCGCATGGCCCAACTCTTTGGACACTAGTAGCCATTAACACAACTTAAAGAGTAAAATATGTCATCAAATAATAAATCAGTGTGTACTCCTGAAGATTTTCTGTAATCACTGCCAATTCATGTATTCTTCCAGCTGTGGAAGACCAGTCTATAGAAACAGTGACTTTTTCTAAACTAACTCACCATTTTTTCAGTACAGTAGAACTGTTTTCAGGTCTGGAGATAATAGATTATGTCAGATAAAAACACTAATGATGATGTTCACCTTTCTCTGAAATCTGAGGGCATTTAAATAATTTAGCTTATAGTCTATTATTTTTTTTTTGCCTTCACTTCTTTTTAATTATCCTACTTATCCTGTTTTGTACAATTAGAATAGTTTTTTTTAATTCCCCAGCAAAATACTTAATCCAATTAAATTTCATACTCTGAAATCTCAAGTGTTACAAACTAATGTGAAAAACAAAGTACTTTATAAGAATCATAGCAACAGAAGAAAATGAACACACTGTTCTTTCCGATTCAGGAAAGAATCTACAACAAATGAAAACAAATACAAACTTCTGTAGAAAATTTTTGCTGAAAGCAAATTTTTAAGATCTATAAGCATTTGAGCAATCTAGTTGTTTACAGTTTAGTTTTAACACAAACTTAAAAATGGCCATCTCATGACAGATCCATCTAGTCTGATATCCTGTCTGAGCATCCTGTTGTTCTGTGCTTTTTGCTCTGATGAAGGCCAGAGGTACAAGTGGTAAACACAGCAAAAGATAGTCCTTGTCTTTGTTTTGGCCTGGCCAAATTCCAAACAGTTCCATTCACTGTTCAAAGGAAATTTTTAATGTTTTGTAGAAAAATGTTTGGAGACCATCAGGTTAACTACAACTCATTTGGATTTACCATAGTGGTATATGATAGGGAACTCTAAATCATACATCTGCTTGAAAAACTATCTTAAACAGTATACATTTCCAGGGAAGAAACAAACTATCTATTGGAAGACAAATGTCACCGCAAATATTCTTTTATATACGAAGACCCTTCTTTGCCATGGAAAAGTACTATATTCTCTCCCAAATTTAGGATCAGATTCCTTGGATTTTATCCACATTGAAAGCCCTTTAATTAGAAGCAGCAATAATTGAAAATAGACTTGAGTTGTGTTTAAATTTAAAATAACACCACCAATTTTGCACATTTTAGTGATCAGTAAGAAACCTGCCTTCCAGCTCTGACGTAGTTTGTAACAGTAAGTGATCTACAGTTCCTATCCTAAAGGTGACTTTGTTTCCGTTACCCCCAAATATATACTGTGATTTTCAAAGTACCTCAGGTTTTCTGTAGTGAATGGCTTTATAACAACATTTAAAAAAAATATATATTGTTTAAATCCTTGGATTTTATGTACATCAATATTTTTTATGGGTTTTGCAATATCTTCAGTCTCTAATTCTATTCTCATTAACATCAGTTATTCCCATTTTAGTCAGCTGAAACAAAACTAGACCATTGTTTAGCATATCAGAAAATCCTACCCTTTAGGGATAGGGATATCACAGCCACCCAGGGGTACTGTCCAGGAACTTAGAATCTGGAGAAGTGGTGTATTTGCTGATCAGACTCATTCATTTTTCTCTTAAATATAACTGTTCCGATTTTCAGGTTAGATCCCTATGTGTGTCTGAATATGCCTTATGCAATTAATATGCCATAAAATCAGAAACCAGAAAACATTTATGCCCATTAAGACCAAAATACACGAAAGTTAGACTAACCTCTAGTGTGCATCCTTTGGTTAGACCAACAAAATCAGGACTACTCAATATATTATACGGTGTCCGTGAAATTTCAATCTCTTTGAGGCAACCTGTATACTTCTTTAAGTTCACTTCAGGCCTAAAAAATAATTGTAGAAGTACAATGTGTGTTCAGATATAGATTTCAGGGAGAACATAGTCAGCCAGACACACACACATGCACTTTCAAATGCACAGATGCTTGATCTTCTTTTTTTTTTTAATACACACATATGCTCAAATAAATACACCTTGCCTTCTACCACCTATCAGCACATATTGAACTCTGCCTTGCATCACTCAAAGCTGTAACAGGAGATTCATCTTATCTCCAATTGACAATAGTCCTCTTCTCCATTTTTTCTTTCTTTTCTTCAGTGGGTAGTTTGTTTGTTTCATTTTTTTTTTGGTAAAGGAATGCTGTCACCTTTGGTGTTTAAATGCAGTCAGCTACAATATAAGTACGTAGTTGTTCCTCAGGCAAAGCAGAAGGATGCAAGCTAGGAAATCATAACAATGAGAGAACTTAACTGGAAGACAGATGTTTCATTCATTTCTTTTGCACGCTAGATCCTAATGAAAGAAGAACTTCAGCAGCATACAAACATTTTGGATAAAGTCTGCCAAAGACTGAAAAAAATTTTCATTTGATTTTTTTTTTTTATGCGTTAGGAATTCTTTATGTTCAGGTAGACTGACATTTGTTTTATATGTATTTTATATTCTCAGTATCTTTCCTACAAAAACTGCTGCATATTTTCTTATGAAACAGCAATACATTTGGCTTTCTCAGGCCTTTAAAGAAAACAAAACACTTGGGTTTGTTAGAGAACCTAACTATCCATCCAAGACAGGAAAGTATTGTAATAGAATTGCAAAGTTCCATGGTTTGGCTCATCAGCTGGTTGACAGAAGAAATAAGAAAATCCCTGAAAGCTAGCATGTTTGAATGCAAAAGTATGATTTCCCAGGCCTGGGAACACCAGAGTGAGACCTTAACACTTAGCAACATCTGAACCAGGCTTTCAAGAAGAAAAGCCTTATAAAATCACTTCAGAAAAAAGGTTGCCATTCATACCATGGAGAGTAAATCCAAAAAGAAAAAAAGCACTAGTTAATTCACTCACAGTATTACTCATGAGTGTTTACTAGAATATCTGAATATGAACAGCTCAAAGAAAGAAAAATGAATTTGAAAAATAAATGGGCTAAAACTGTGGGGAGAAAAAACCCTGAACACATCATCTCCCTGGAAGAAAAGATTTTAAAGAATATTAATTACAAAATAAAACCATTTTTCTCAGACACTATTTAGCTGCATGTTTTGGTACTGAAAGCCATTCTTTGCATTACAGCCATCCTAGCAAGCGCAGTGTATTCTCTGGCAAATTAGCATCTTCTACATAAATTAAAGTAAGCATCTGATTTACTAAAATAATCCATATTCTGCTTTATTTACAGTCATGTAGTTATGGTCACCTTTAATTTTTGATTTTTTATTTCCTAGCTCTTCCCCAGTTCCTTTATAGACTCATGTTCCCATCAGAAGAACAGTCTTGCCATGTCATTGTCAGCAGTGCCCAGTCTCCTGTCTTTGCCATCCAGAAACCATTCCCACTCCTACCCCCTTCCTGCCCTGTCCAATTACAGACTGTCCTCATGCTGTCCCGTTATCAGCAGTCGCTGTTATTTTCTAATTCCCAACCTGTATGAACTCTACATCCTTACAAATGTTGAACATTTGGTTGATGTTTTCTTAAGGCTTCCTTTTTCCCTTGTTCCTTTCCAAAACATACAAACAGGGTCCAAGTTCATTCAGATCTTGCATAAATTCCTGGCTTTTTTTTTTTTTTTTCCAAACTGGGATCAGTTTCAATGGAACACAAACAAAGATTTCTGGAGCTTGGGAGGAAATAATCTTTCTCAGGATCATGGGTGGAGGGGTGGGTGGTGAAGTTGCATTTTTTCTAATTCAAGCCAGGAATTAAGCTGGAAAACAGTAGAGTTTGTATCTGAGCATATCAAAGCAAAAGTACTGGACACGAATAGTTGCAAACTGAAAACAGTCAGAAATAGGTGACACACACACCCCCCCCCCCCCATCTTCTCCTCATCCTCTTGTTCTTAAATTGAGAATTGGCAAATCTGATGAAAATCTGCACCTTGCTTTCATGCCCTTGCTTTTCCTTCCTTGCCTTGGACTGCAGCGTTCCTTGCCTGACCTGGGACTATATCACTCTTACAGCCTGGAGGTCAGAGCCAAACTCGGCAATACAGCTTGCTGTAGCTTTGTTTCCAATTCATTCCAGTGTCATACACAAACACAGCTGAAACAAGCAGCTGTGTGAAGAAAATAGAAGTTGTTTGTGTAGGTGTGTGCACAGCATGTAAGATGTAAGCACTTGGGAGCAGCTTTGCTTGTTGCAGCAGGAGCAACTTGCTGAATTAACAGCCTTAGCGTAACAGCTGGTATAAGTACTGCCCACACGCTGCTTCTGCGTTGCCGCCTGTGCTTTCAAGCTGCATTTACTAGACACATGCAAGTCATGCAAGTAATCTGATTATTTTTACCTTGCTTTCATACTAGGGTGAGAGAAAGAAAAAAACAAATAATCAAAATTACATTAATTATAGCAAATGATACTTATTAGCAAGGTTCAAGTATTTCACAGTGAAGCAGATATAAATCATTTACAAACAATAATAGATAGTGAGATTCTATATACACTATCAGGCTATAATCATTAACAGGGTTACTCTGCAAACAGCTATCTTAAAATGTAATATATCAGAGAGCTTTTATAATCTGTTGCTATACTTGGTCGTGAGTAAAAGCAAACCATGTAAAAAAGAATTTGGCAGAACTGACATGACCTGGTAATTACAAAGTCACGGGTACCTCGAAATCTATTGTTTGCAGTAGCTCAGCTTTGCCCTAATCCCCCTTTCACTATTTTTGATTCTAATTTACCATAACATTCATCTTGCCCCAGTGACTGATGAATCATAGCTGTAGGCAAAATCGTTACCAGAGGTCCAAGTAGCTGTGGTACACTGATTTTCTAAGCAACCACAAAGGATATGCTGGAAGATAATTGCTCTAGACATTTTGTTATGCACCAGTGTGATTTGACAATTACATAATACAGTATTACATTTCATGAGTTAAATAGATCTTAGATCTTTTTACTGCTGGGTGATTTGACATCAGAGATCAGTTATTAACCTAATAAATTAACAAATATGTCCATTCTTTAGTTGCAGAACAGCCTGTGGACTAATCACAACAGCTCCTTGTGCACAAGACCACTTCAAGGCTGTCATTATGCTGTGTAGCTAAAGCTGATGTAGATTAATGGGCTTGGTTCTGTGTTGCTCATCTGTTCATTGTAGCACAGAATTCTCTTGTTCTTGTCATTGCAAAACTGCTGATTATTCATCTAAACTTAAGTAAGTTTTCTGGGCTATTTAAAACCATGCAATACAGTCACTAAGCACAAGTATCTGTTATACCATGTCTTTAGTTTATTAAATATTAATAAATATTAAAGTTTATCAATAATATCATGCAATATTTTAAAAATGAAATTTAAAAATAAATTTTATTTGCACAAGAAATTCAGGATCGGGCTTCTGAAGAGAAAGGGTTGCCACATTTCATTCTACTTAATTTAAATATAACAAAAGTGTTGTGTCATATACTTTAAGTCTTGAATACAGGAGGAATTTAGTTTAAGGAGTCCAGGAACTTATGTCTACAAATAATTTAAAATCATATCTAAACACAGTATTTTTATATGTATTGAAAGTATACTGACCCTGATTATGCAAAACCACAAATACCCATTTAAAAATAATCCCATGAAGAGTAGTTTGTAGTTCAATATTTCTACTCATGCACAAGGTAAACCTTTGTGCTTAATTTTGTGGAGGTATAGAACCGTTTCAGTAAGTTTGAAGTCACATATTCTATTAATCAAATAAAAAAATACTTAAGAAGTTAGCTACATCATGGTTCTGTTCTTGCACAGCAACAGAAAGATGTACTGCACTGTTACCGCTATTTCCATTGTATTCCTGTAATGTGAGCTGTGTGAAATACATTGAAATACACAACATATGCAAATAAAGAGTTGGTCTGCTGTGGCAATACAGGATACATTGGGAACTTGCCATTCACTTACTGAAAGTGAACTTGAGAAATAAATATAGAGAATAAGATTACATTGCATTTACATTCCCTTACCAAAAGTAAAGAAATTGGTTTTACCCACATTACCTGAGATTTCTTAGAGTTGGCAATCCCCCAAAATATATTTTTTCATGCCCTTTTAAGTTGAGCCCAAAGTGGCTGCCTGTAGAAGTTGTTGCTATGGTCTCTTCTTCATTGGTGTCTATGTCTACAATTGATATGTTGGCTGGAAGAGATTTGAGATTGATTTCAAAAGATCAGACACAAACAATGATTTCTTAATGTAAGAAACCAACAGAGAAATATTTGGAGGGTTAGCAGGTGAGGGGAGAGGCAAAGAGTGTTGTACTTTGCAATTAAGACTCTGTATTTCCAAATTTTCAATTATGGGCAAGGAAAGAAACCTGCACTTTCCTCTGTTTCCATAACAACCTGAAAAGCTATAGTAATTCTGTATGTTTTATTTTCGTATCTTCTCTAAACCTGTTTCAATGTGGTATGTTCTTTGTGTCAATGTAATTTGGAGGCAACACTTCAGGACAAAGACAAGACAGAAGAGATCATTTTACATTTAATTTATTACTTCAGTCCAACACTTGCCACTTGAGCAGGATTTTTTAGTGTAAAAGTTTTTTAAGCATTGTCATTACGTGCCTTACATATCGTTGATCAGTCACTCTAAACCATTTTCAAACCCAAAGCAGTCAGTTAATGTCATACCTAATCTCAATCTGGTCAGTGTTGTGCTACATACAACCATCCCATTTAAATGCTTGTTCCATGTATATTTTAAATGAATGGATTAATACAGAATATAAAGTTTAATGAGACCAACAAGACACAATGGAAAATGCTGATCAGCCCCCAAGGAAGAAAGGGATATTTAGGGTCCCTCCCTCCTTCATCTACATACCTAAGGAATTAATTGAACCATTATTTTAACTAAAAAAGTGACCAGTCTGATTTCTGCTTAAAGATAGAATAGAGTGAGTCTGGAGATGAAAGACCTGTCAACCTCTCAGGAGATTTCAAAGGCAGGACTGCCTAGAACAGGTAATGTATAATCCAGGGAGAGGAAGGAGCAATGGGAGGAACAATCTGGACTAAAGGAAGCTCTCCTCACAGGTGAGTCTCTTGTAGCAGCAGACAACTAAATAAATGCCTTAAAAGAGAATGTGCAAAACCTGAAACCAAACTACTATTTTCAGCAGTGAAAGAGAATTGAATGTGGATAGACTTTCTTGTGTACCTTACTGTAAACTGATTAATTTTCCTTTCATTTCTATACCTCTATCTTCTTTATAAACAAAAGGTAAGTTTGAATGGTATTAATAAATTACGTGACATTGTATTTTATCAATACTTTCTGAGTTAAACTAAGATAACTGGCTAGCAACAAGGCATTCCTTCTCTTAAGAAGCAGCAAACCTACAAGTGAGAGCTCTGAGTTATTTTGGTCAGTGTCCCAGCTCCCAAGTCTACCTCAGCCAAATAACAAGAGAGTGGGACGGTGTTTGAGATGTGAAGGTTAGGTAGAGAGCTGGCACTGCAGGAGGCAGATGAGGAAGAGTGTGTTCAGGGGCTTGTGGTGACCCTGAAGATTCAGAATGCAGTAAGTCTTCAGGATATAAAGGCACAGAGAATGTGACAGATGCTGTAAATAAAATTAATTTGGCTCAGGTAAGATTCTATGACTCCTGTAACTAGATTAGCCAGCATTCTTTGACAGCATTCTTTGTGATCTTATCAAATGCCACCACTTCACATTTTGCACCAGGAACAGGTTAAAGAATTAAGAGCACTTCTGAAGATGTTCCCTGTTGTGTCCATGCAGATTCAGATCATGGCATGCTGTATATCATTAGGGAACATACAACAGTTGTTGTGTTTGTCTACTGACATACTGTACTATCAGTACTGAAGTAATTGCTTTTTTAAGCACTTTGGGATATGATGGGCATGAGAGGACTGTACAGCATATGAAAGCTACTGATGTCCTAACAAAATCACACAGGTTTGCTTTATGATTTTGAAAAACATCAGGGAATTGATGAAAAAGCTTATTTTTTCCCACTAAGAAGCATTTTGGAACATAAATTATGCATCTGTAAAGCAGAATTATGCCTAAAACTTCAAGTACCTGTTCATAAAAGGTCTGTTTGACAGTGCAATCCCTCACATGAAACTCAACACACAGAACTTGATAATTCCATCATTTTTGCACATCTTCCCCATGATTACACAGTTAGCTGTACTGCACAAGTAACTGGGAAAGTCATGGTGTTGACACTGCAGGAACTCACCTTGCTTTTGAATTCTTGACAGGGTAAAGGATTTCCATCTGCCGTCATTATGATTTTGGTTGCTGATAACAGAAGCTGTACCTGAACCCAAATCGTAGCTGACTTTTATACGCCCACCGCTGAGTTCTACACTCATGAAATCCTTCTGTTAATGAAAAGGACACAAATTATGATTCATGTTTATTTTGATAAGAGGCATATAACATTAAACAAACACTTTCTTTTCATGGGTAATAATAGACAACTTTTTTCAAGCTTTAAAAAAAATCTATTTAGGCATTTACTGCCCAGGACTGTAATGTACAAAAGTCTGTTGCCAAAGAGTTCTTTTTTCCCCCTTTTCTTCTCCCTTGGATTCCTAACTTAGCTGGAATTTTGCTAACAACTTTGCTAGAGTTTGATGGGATGACTGTACTTTTATTTTCTTAAATTGAAGACAAAAACATACATTATAATTACCTGAAACTAATACTCAGCTTTGAGTATATGTCTATACTACAGTTAGTGCATTTACTACATACAACAGCTAGATTTAAACTTGCAAAGTAGAAAACAAGGATAGTAAAAATGGTAAAAGAGGCTTGTTTTACTCGGGTTTCCAGAGAACAATTGGCACTGATAGAGCAACAGAGAGCTATGAACTGTTATTCTCATCAACCACTGACACCAATATCTAAGCAGTAACTGGAGATAGCTGACTGGAGCAATGGTGTATGCCACAGAATACTATCTACAGAAAAAGAAATGGCAGGATACAAAAAGCAAAACAAACACCCAGGGAACTGGATAGCATGAGAGGCATTAAGTAAGTAATTGTGGAACTATGACCAAGAACATGAATGTACAGGAGAAATTTTAAGTCTAATTATCATTTTGCTCATAGCCAGTTCCACCTGTGCTCAGAACTAGGGAGAATGAAAATACTTTGACATGTGCTGAATACTTATGCAAAACTGCAGTAATAATGTTATATATATAGAACATAAATTTATGTTAAGAAAGGAGTAAAATTTAACAAACTTTCAAACTTTTTTAACAAAATTTAACAAATCTATTTAAAATTTAACATGCTTATGCACGTCTGTCCATGCATCACTAGAAAGAGCATCCTCAAAGTTTTTGTACAGGAGGACAGTATCTTAAGAGACAAATTGTATCAGGGACCAATTGTCTTCCAGCTCTCAGTGTTTTTCAGAAGTTGAAGTAAATAATTTTTTCTAGAAAACTATGTAAATTAGTAATAATTATACAAAGTAATTATACAAAATAATTACACAAAATAATCTAAAATAATTACATTAATTATACTTTCAATATTAGTTTATAAAAATTAATTAGAAAAATGAAGTACGTACTTCATTATCATAATAAAATGTTATCTTTTACTGCAGTCATTCAGGAAGAGCACCCTCCTCCTTGACAATTCCAGTAATTCTGATAATTT
Source organism: Athene noctua (assembly GCF_965140245.1). Lineage (NCBI taxonomy): Eukaryota > Metazoa > Chordata > Aves > Strigiformes > Strigidae > Athene > Athene noctua. Next base: position 62,579,615 of record NC_134037.1, on the reverse strand, counting down.
TTCCCAAAATACAGGAATCTGAAATACGACTGATTTACACAAACACAGTTTTTTATAAAATAGCGAGTGCTCAGTAATTCTTCAAGACATCAGTGAGAACTGCTGTACATAATTTCTGGCCAATATGAAAATGCTAAAGAAAGGACTCTGTTCCCAGTCAGGCATGCAAATCAATCTGAATCAGAGATGCTGAAGCTGAGTTCTTCCTGATTCATGTGAGGATATAGACAGATGTCTTTATAAATAACTCCTCCCTGTTATCCACACACATTTGATAGTGTGTGTGAATAAAAACTTTGAAGAGCTTTGTAACTAATGCTTTTATTCTCTTAGTTGTAAAAGGCACCATTTGTAGACCTTGTAAAAAAGTAATCACCATCACATCCTGTTGGTTGCACCATTTAGTTCCCCTTTAATGACACTGACATTAAACACAAACTTTTTCTTTATATCAGTAGGACTTCTATCTAAGACTAGTCTCTTCCCATATTCTCTCCACCCTCACAATACGATATTTTAAACCATAAATATACAACCACAACTGTCAATGTTTGCACAGGTAAACATTTGGGATAAATGAAAATTAATTAATAATTTCAGAAAAGGTGGAATTCCCCTCAGTCTAACATAACGCTCCTCAGTCAGTAAAGACTAAGTAGTCAACTTCCACACTATAACACTGTTTTCACTTGGACAGCAGTGAAGCATCATACCAAGCAACATCACACCAGGACTGTGCTATGTTAATTACTATTTGTTTTCACAATATGGTGAATTCAGCCACTGCAAAGATGGCATGAAATCTGTAAGGAGCATGGAGGTTAGCTGGTTGTTCTTACCAAGTCATCAGTAGCAAGATACATCAGCAGGGCATTTGATGAGAAGGTCCTGAATTTGAACATGACTGTGGAAATATTGGGGTTCCAGCGGATTGGGCGACTCACCATGGCATAGCTGTCACCATCAAACTGGACTGTACCTTCACCATCTGCCACCTGTGGGCTGAAAAGGGGCAATTCTAAACATTTTCTTTTGCCATGTGAGGTAAAAAGAGGTGGGGAGGCTAGGGGAGTGAGGGGACACCTCTTGGGAGTCTTCCTAAACTTGGTTTGATTTCCTATCAAGACCCTCTTCTGACAAGTGAAACTGTAAGGCTAGCTCATTGGCTGTCCAACACAAAAACACAACTGGTAAGAAGATGAAAGAGGAATATGTTGCATATATCTCATGGTCTGTAATCACTCATTTTGAAGTCCTCAGTGTAAAATAGCATTATGTACTCTTTCATCTTGTAATGAATCTTGGTTCTGTTATTGTTAGCGATTTCACAACTTCCGTAGGGTTCCAGATTGAAAAACCTGGAAAGTGTGGTTCTCTGTTTTACCCACAAATCACAAACATCACAAGAAGCATCAGTCCCCCCACAGTTTTTGGTATTCCTGTCAGTACAAAACAGAAAAGATCAGGCCTTGAGTTTGTTTGATATGATTTTTATGACAGACTCTTTGTCCATTTCTGTCACACAAACCAGACAGCTGCAAGACAGCAATCTTTTGGTTTAATCACAAACATAACTGAATTTGAACAAGGGACCTACATGTGAAATACTGGCCAGGAACATGCTTCCCATTTATCTTGGCACACATACAAGGATCTTGAATGTAGTCCCCTCAACTTCCATAGCTACCTTTAATAGTTAAGTTTCTGTTTTTGCAGGAGAACAGGATTCTTTCTGGTATTGGAACAATGGTTTAAGGTAAAAAGGAGTTTTAGTACAGTTTTCTACAAATCTCAAATCTAGTATTATTTTTTTCTAATCTCCTCTCACCCACCCCCACTCCAAACAAGCAGATCTACACTATCAGTAATGAATGAGAAAATTAAATTTAGGTAGAGATGCACAAAAAGATTTAGGCATTTCCATTAGGACTTGCTTGGAACTGAAATACATATAACCATCATCATGCTCCTTAAATCTCCACCTAAGTGTCAGGGGCCTACAGTTTTAGTCAAGGAAATCCTCTGGTATCTTCTCAGTTCACAACTGGAATTTCCATCACTTTCAAAGGGCTAAGCCTTAGCAGGTTGTCAAAATAGGCTGCTAGTTTGAAAACTTGTCTACTCTTAACTTCCTTGACTGGGTCTACAATTATTTTACCTAATGCAGCATGAGCTCTATACCATACACCAATACTGCCAAATTCACTAAAAACCAGGAGCATCTAAGAGAATAGTGCTGTTTTCATGCAGTGGGTCACTGTAAAAGACATTAACAAGGACGTGAGAGACCCAGATACTGTCTTTAGATGATAATTCCCAGGGCTGGGCTGTGGTATCAGGTGGTGCCTCTGTATAAGGGTCTTCAGATTTTGAAGCTGACACATGGCACAGGAAAGTGTTTTGAGATAAATTTGGTGGGAAAGGGGACTGATCACAGCTCTCTAAGGACAAGGACACATCTGGAAAGGAAGTAACTTATATTGTTTTAAAATTCCTGAAGAGAGTTCTGAGCCTATGGGTCTACGTACGTGAATCCTGGTCCAGCCTGGATGGGACATTTACCCTACTTGGAACCACAGGTCACTGACAGGAACGAGATTTCCCCTTCTCTTCTGCGAATGGAAACACCTTTCTCTTGTGAATGGAAGCACCTTTCTCTTGTGAATGGAAGCACCTTTCTCTTGTGGGGGTCTCTTCTCACTACACTGGTGGCTGTGAAAACCACCCTGAGGTCCGCGACTCTGCAGCATGCTGCATAAGAGGTGCAGGCACCCACACCACAGCTGTCCATGAGCCAGACTCAGTCCCACTGTGGATCTCACCCTGTCTTATGTTTTGACTAATCCTGGCTACTGGTTAGCAGGAGTTTTTCTATCATATTACTTTACACCATCTTAATTCTCTTAAGACACTGACTACATTTACAACCTAGACTGGGTGCTTCCCCTTTTGGTGTAATTGCAAGCTAACTTCATATTTCCTACAACGCTCAGCATTGCATACAGACCACAGCTGTCTACTGGAACTTGATGGCTGCTGTGGAACTCCCTGCTGCTTACTACAGAATGCAGAGTCACCACAGTCAGGTTCCCAAAGGAGCATGAGAGTCAGTACTTCACCTACCTGACAGCACATCCTTTGCAGTCACCTTCAATATCCCTGAAATTCCACAGTCCTATGGGCTTGCTGTCTAGAAAGGTTTCACCCATGCAGCCAGTGAAGGTGGTGACTCTTACAGCATCTGACTTCTGCAACAGAAAACACAAAACTCATTAGAATTCAGTTTGAAGTGATCAACTGTGTCTGGTAGCATAATTGGTAGGAAAATCGCAAATACCAGAAGATGCTGCTTCTTATTTTAAATATCAAGAGTAATATTTAATCTGAGAAGCCCCGCTATAGAACAACTAATCAGCAAAAATGCAAGCTAAACTTCGTATCAGTCAGAATGGAAAAGCCCATTTATATTTGAGCCTCTGAGGAAGGCCTAGGCGAAATGATATTTGGAGAACAAGGAGATGCCCTGGCTTCCACATCACCGTCAGCTTTCCTGGCTATTCAGAGAGCTGCCCACTCCCACTTGTTCAAGGTCTGTCTGGGTCTTTGTTTAAGGACTGTGAGGAATCTTGCCCACAATACAATAGGCAAAGTGTTTCTACTGCACTTAATGCTTAAAACTCTGGAAATTGACCACATTGTCCAAGTTAAAAGACCAACTGTGAGCTCAACTGTAAAAGTCCATGCTGAATTTTGGATGCAAAAAAACTGTAGACGGCAAAGCAATTAAAACTCACATCCTATCAAAACTCATTAATCTGGGCTCATGCACATGGGATAACATTCATTGGATTGTAACATAGTACCGTGATCAAGGTAGTAATATTTGACAGTACACAGAGTACTCATCTCAAAATTATCCTTCTAAAAATACCTGGTTTTATTTAAATTTCACTTCATCAATATGAGCTGATTGAAAATCTATATATTTAGCTATCTGAGATAGACTAGCACCTGCTGTTTTCCATACAGCAATTACAAATATTAAGATCTTGCAAGAGAATATGGAGAAGTGCAACTTGAAAATATTCAAGGAAAAGTATGACTCAAAAGACTTAATGTGCTCGTGATATTTCCCAGGGTAATTGGGAAGGTTTTAATTAGCAACAAGTTTGAACTTAATGTCACTTCTGAGAAATTCATGACATCTAAGTATCATAGTTTTCTACTCAAGTCAGATGAAAGATGTTTTTAAAAACTGAAAATGAACCTTCGTTTTGAATATACTGGAAAGATTCATGCAAAAAGGGATGTGGCTAAAAATCACAGGACGAATCTAAAGCACTCCAAAACTCAATAATATGAAAAAGGTGATTTCTGAGACAAAGATTTTAAAAATATCAGTGACCTTGAAAATTTCCAAAGAGCTTCAGGGTTTTAGAAAAGTGTCTCAGTTAAGCTCTTCATTTTGTGAACCTGACAACTGTACCACATGGCGACAAAAATTCCCCAAAAAGTAAAGTTATCATTTATCTTCTAATCCACAGACTGTGTCTCAACAGAGCAAATCCAGTGGTGCTTAAAACTCTGAATTGCAAATATACCAGCCATACCAAACTCAAAATACACTGTTTTCCTACCTCTGCCCTTGTCTTTATTTACCTGGGAAAAAAAAAGTCAGGAAGGTTTTCCTGACTTGAGATAAAAAAATGGAGAATTCTCCAGAAAACATCTGGAGAGCTCTTACTGAGGTTGAAAATAGCTGTTCTCTGGCATCAGATTCTTGCAGCATCCACAATTCCTGTTCTGGTTCAGCATCGCACCTCATACTCAATCCTAAACTGTCTTATGTAGTCAACTGTGCTCACTACTCACCTCTGCCTCACTGTATCTAACTAAAGGAAAAAAAGAAAAACATTCAGGAAAAGGTTCAGACTTAAACATTACTGTGTTCCAGGTCCTTTTGTTTATCCTGAAACATCAAGAGCCCTTGAACCCTTTTCCCTCTAGAGATTCTGCTAAATCTCTTTTTCCTAAATACACAAGTCATGATGCTTCATTTTTAAGTAATTCTTCTTGACTAAATATTATTCAAATACTATTAGTACTTAAATATTAAATACCCCAAATAAATGCTACTACTTATAAACATGAAGTAAAAGCAGCAGATATAATATTAAGTATTTTAAAACTCAAACTATTTTTTTCTTTTAACAGTTCAACTTAAATGAGATGACCTTTGTTAGGAGTGGTGTCATCTTTTATTGAAGCAGTTGGTACCAGCTTTGGGCCTGGTTACTCAAAAGACTGCATATGATCTCTCTTTACACCTTTGCCTCACTTTTCCTACCATCAAACTGTAATACCAGGAGGTCTTTATTTAACAGTAACATATTTATAACACTTAAACCTAGAGGTGGCATCATGTAAAACATAAATTTTTATTAGTCTAATGTGACAGCTTTGCTGTGGAAATTAGGACTAGGCACAAGACTATGCTGTGGCACAGAACAGCTGTTGATGAATTTCTGTATCATCTTTGATTCTTTGGATTCTTAACGTAAAAACAAGATTTTTTTTCAAAGCAGAATTCAGGTGAAAGCTCTGGTCTGGAAGGTTTGATCTTCTAGAGCCATGCAAATATAAATGGCACTACCATGTACTTTGCTCCACTTGTATTCTCATAATTCAAAAGTGAAATCTAAAATAAAATTAAAACAAGGTTTGAGTTTAGGCTGGCATTTGAGGTTGAAGTTTCATGACTCCTTCAGGGGATCACTCAAAGACAACAAGCCAAAACTCACCTGACCATGCATTTTCTAGCATCTCAGCTGTGTCAATGAAATTTAAATATTGGTTAAACCAGACTCTCAAGTGCTTTTCTAAATGTGGAAAAATGAAATTATTAATTTAATCATAATTCTAGCACTTATGATTGTTACCTGAGTCAGTCTGTCTTCCCAAGCCTGCAGTCAGACACTGACAGTTAAGCATTTTAGTGAGGTAGACAAGCACATAGATGCTCTATAGTCTCTACGGACTGGTGCATTTGGACCTTTGGTCATTATAACTACACAGCACCGCAAGCACTGAATAGTCTTGATTCAGCTGAGTGGAGTGTTTATTCCACTGAGTTATTATGGCACGTGATAAACAGGACATAATGCCAATGCAATTAGATTTGTTACTGGTAAAAACAGCAGAAGAAATTAAAATTTATACAACATAGCAAAACTCCAGGAATGAAAGAAAGCAGAGAAGTAAATTAGGTGCAGGAGATAAAGCACCTCTCCTCGGCTTATTTCCATTCCCTTTGAAAAAGCAGATCAAAGGCACAGAGTACAGAAAGCCAGTAGGGCCATTCTGGTTTTGTAAGGGTCACTAATCTCTGCAGTACAGAGCCACTTTTAGCAACTGATGATGCATTAATTTTAGAAACATGTTTCGAGGGTTCTTGTTTAGGGCTAACAGAAGAAAGGAAACATCTTTAATTGCCTCTAGATAGAAAACTGGAAGGTAGAGAGCAAACCAGAACTTTTGTTTAAGCCTGTAAGGAGAACATAGAAAAAAGTGACAGAAAGGCTGTTTTTATGAATATGCAATTCTCCAAGAAATTCTTCAGTTGACTTCCTTGCCTATTTCCTATATGAAATCAAATTACAAAAAAACCCTGCATTGAAGTTATTTACACGCTTAAACTTCAACAAGAAACATCAAGATTCATTGCATCTGCATCTTCAGAACTTGCAAATGTTTGTGAATTTTGTAGATCCATTTTGGAAAAAAAAGAGAGGGTAGATCTGAGTTCTACTAATATGGACTGTCTTTCAATTTCCTAGCCCAAAACCTTATGAAATTTTCTCCTGCTCCTGTGAATGCTTGTCAAAGTCAGATATATCTCACTGAAATTAACTTGTAGTTGTGCAAGTCTAATCAGAATTGGTTTTTGTGTGCGTGTGCAGAAGCCGTGATCAAGTTCTAAAATGAAGCTACCTGACTGTGCTCCAAAACACATGGATATCTTTGAAGCTAAAGCTGGACTTCAAAACCCTGATTTCAAGCAAATGGAATCTACATTCTCTATTCCTCTTGTATACTCTGATTTTGTCTTTTTCTCTCCTGAAATGTGTACCCACACTATTCTCTGTAAGAAAGGGATATGTCTATCCACATATTCCCAAGCCAGAACCATTTATGAGATTGAACTTTCTAAAAAATAGAAAGTTGGACCATAAAATATTGTGCTATTTTAACACTTGAGGACATATAGAAACTTCAGTGTAAAAGAAAGTTATTTGAGTTCACTGTTTGGGAAAAGTCTAAATGTTAGCTTCTTTTTTAATGTTAAATGAGGTTTTTTTGGTAGTGTTAGTATTAAAAAAAATAAAAATATTTATCAGGAACAAAATAGTTCATTTAAATTGTTTTGTAATGAATGCCACCAGAAACTATATGCTAATTAGTACTTATCTGAGAACTTTTTTTGCTGAAAGATTTCCATCTGTTCTATTTGGCATAAATCTTCTATTCATTCCCATTAAGTTAAGCAATGTAGAAGCAGTCATCAGAAAAAATGAACAGGCAAAAAGAAGAGAAAATAGATCAGGGATCTGATGTAGGTAGCAGTTAAAAAGTGGGGTATTACTAGGGGGAAAACAGGAACAAAAATGAAGAAAATAAAGTAGAAATGCCAAAAGGACTGCAAATGAGGAAGTGATACTGTGGGTAGATGACAAAGTAAAAAACCTTGAATGCATAGTAACATATATTCTTATATACATTGTTAGGAGACCAGGAGTGCATGGAAACAAAAATTAGTTTCTGTCACTGTGATGCTGAAAGCCTGTTGGGGCAGCAGTATGTGCAAGGTAAAGCATCCAGCTACCCAGCAGGAATTAGTTGTTTGAGCTAAATGCTGCATCAATACAGCCTGTCACCAGTAATCTGATTGATTAGAAGATAACACCATGGGAAGAGAAACTTTAGGTCTGTGCACCTAAATGTCTAGGCAAATCTCAATAATCTTTCAAGAGTGCAGGTGTACTACTTGCTACTAAAGCATCTACTGCAACGATACTGTCAGCATTTTCAAATTTACTATTTCTACTGTAAGCAATAATAAAAATTTTCCACATAAACAGCTAGTTAATATACTAGCACCAGACAAGACATTACCTTTAGTTTTTCAGTTAAACCACCAACAAACAGCATGGCATTAGCATCTACATCCAGAATGGTATATCCAGGTGGAGAGACAGCACTGAACGTGGCTGGCACAATGCTGGCTTTAGGACCATCCAAAGCTCGCACTGATACTGTGCCATTTTTCCCACTCCTAGAGATTTAACAAAATAATTTAAACATGCAGAGTCAGTAGTCAAACAAAACATAGGAAAAGCCTATTCTAGACAGCATCTTTTTATAGAGGCATGTTTTACTGATTTGATTATTTTGATACAAATGAATAGACTCTTATTTTTTTGTAAGTTAAAGACATGATCACAGAACCAGGTTCTTTTCTCTCCTCAATGTCCTTTTTGAAAAAAATTCACTTTACAGATGAAGTGGAACCTTCATCGACTAAAACAAAAAATCGTATTTTAAAAATTATTGTGAGGAAATTAGTGTTAAGTAACAGATGATGCAGGCAAGGTTCCAAATTAAATTTCTGAATTTCATAAGGTTTATTAGATTGTATTTGAACTGAACTGAATGATCATGTGATAAAGTACTTCAATTTCCTTCACTGCAATGCACGGAGTTTGCATTTTCTGCAGTGGAGCTCTCTGGTTGCTTATCAAACAGGCACAAACCCCATTATGTTTAAGGATGTTACCTCATTGTCCTCTATGAATCATATCAAATATTGATGGTAACAAAAACAATAGAAGAATTTGCCATTTGTTAATAGTTTTTGGAGCAGTAGTTTTCTACTCCTTAGTTTATATTAATGTAGTAACTGGCATGGAAAGAGTTTGACGATGTATTTTTACAATAGAAGGAACAGAATGTGGAGAGAGGTGATTCCTCCTAGTCTTTCAGGTATATAGAAAGGTATTTCAAAGGAAACTTGAATCATTTTGAAGCCTTTGCAATAATTTGCTTAATATTACCTTAGCTTATAGCAGTATGGATAAGTAGTAAACTATTACGCATTTATAGTCACACCATAAATTAGTGTTTCATCCCAGACAGATGGACAATAATCAAGGCACATAATTTCTTATGGGGCCATAATGTAATTGTAGAAACAAGCATGGAGTGTGACCCATATTGTCATGTGCAGATGAAATATCTACTATGTTCGGTAATGTGGTGGAGGAGTGGCTGGGAGATGAGGTATGCAGAGGGGAATAACATACTGTGGAGTTATGGATAACTCTGGAAATTGCTGCTTATCTTATTTCTGTTAGAATGCTGGATTTCCCATGACCACTGTCATGTTAGTCTGGAAATTTCTAACCTGGATGCCTTATCTTGCAACCCTAAGTAGCACTGAAACACAGCATGGATACCAGTATTACATGGAAATCTTCTAATTTAGATGTTTGATACTTAATGCAGAAATACACTATTTTAAATAAAACTTTCTTTTTCCATAACAGTTTACAAAGACTGTATACCTGTCAAGAATGACTACCCATTTTTTAGATTACATGTGGTATTTTGTGGGCTACCTGATTAGACTCTAAGAATTACTCAGTGCCTGTCCTCAGGCTAGGCAAAACGAAGATTTTTCTCAGAAAACAGATTTTATGTCTACATTTGTGAAAAAGGTTTCTAGGGAAAGGAAGGAAGGCGATTAAATAGAGGTGATAAAATTGGCCAAAAATTTCTACATGCAGCTTTTTGAAATCAAAAGTTACATACTTATTCTATGAAGATACTGTCAAGTCACAGCCCTTTGCTGTGATCAGCACTTTGCCATCAGCACTTTGATTTTCTAAAGTCCTTAACTTTGCTGCTTGCAAAGATGCAAAATTCCTTCTTGTCTAATTAGAAAAAAAAAAATGGCTTGGGGAATTGAAGTAACAAGCAAAGTAAAACTTAAAAGTATACCTTTCAGGAATAAATCTCATTTCATTATCTGTTATGTTAAATGTGTAAATAAAAATATATTAACATGTATGACATGAAATATAAATTTAACATTAATATATTTAACACATATTACATGCTAACATATATTAACATGTTAATATATTTATCATGTAACATATTTAATATTATACATGTTAAATGTATATTTAACATTATCTGTTAGATAAAGCTTTACTTGAAGAACTTACATTTAGAGCACAGCAAGGAATACTGTGTAATTTAGGCTACTGAATAAGGCAAATGAAGACTTTGCTATCCTGTACTTACAGAATTCCTGGATTTAGAAAGATTATGGGACTGGAGCTCTAGAGGGTGGAAAAATCCTATAAGACTATGCATTTTATGTCTAAAAAACACTCTTCAGAAATTCCTTTGGCTCAGAATCTATTACCAAAAAAACCAGAATGAGTTGACAGTTTCCTTATGAAATAACATACAACTTGGAAAAAGCCACTTAAATTAAAAAAATAATAATTGTTGAGACATCTCAGTTTTGATAAATTTCTCCTGAACTGTGAAGCAGGGTTGCAAAGTTATTCTGAGTGTTTCCAAACAAGAGGGAACACCTTTGTAGATCTATGCCATCTTGCCTGCTTTGTAGTCAGGGATCTAAAGGCTTTCAATGTGGAAAATACATATTTGCAAAAAAAACACTGGAGCTCTTTGATTACACACCCATATCTTGATCTGGCAGCTCTGGAAACCACATGGATGGGACTCTCAGTTTCCTAAGGAATCTCTTAAGTGACATCTGGGGTATGTGCATGATGTCCAAATAATTTGAAAGAAGTGGGCTAAAGTCATCCACATTATTCTAAAGGTTTTTTAAAATTTCTTTTTAACAGCAATATTTTACTTTTTATTCCAAAATCAACTGAATGCTAAGTAGATAGCTTTCTGTACAGCAGAAATTCCAAATTTTTACCTTCAGAAGGTTTATTGATGTGAAGCCCTTTAAAGGATAAAAGTTATCAATGTAGTAATTGTTGAAAGACGAACAGTTGCTCAAAACTTTTTTTTAAACTGCTTAAGTTTGATGCTCTCTGAAAGGAAGTCATTGGTGCTTTCAATCTATATTGTGCTGAAATCAAGATTCTAGTTTAAAAACATACAAGTGCAATAATGCAGAACTCACTGAGCAGGCTGACGCTTTTTAGGGCGTCTAATACGTCACAAATAGCACGAATGTCTTTCATCTTCAGACTGAAATGCTAACAATGGAGTCTCTTCCATAAATAATTCTCTCTTATTTAGGGAGGGCAATTGAGCTTGAAGAAAGAATTTGGCTAACTTGACAGCAAAAAGACATTACTACCCTGTGTATGACAAGTCATCAGGCTAGAAGATACTGTTCTAGTGACAGCCAGTTCTGCATAACTGGAAGATTACAGATGTACCAGCACTATTTGGCTGGTCATCTGAAAAATTTACATAATGCCATGCATGCAGGGTGTGCTCCTTAGGAGATGCATGATGTAAATGAGATGACTTCTACAAGTCATCAACATTAGATTACAAAATACCATGTAGAAACCTCTGCTCCTTAAGCCCTTGATAGCACAGAAAATCATCACTGTAAAGTATGGCTTAGATATACCACAATAGTTCAGGACTGAATTTGTGCTGAGTTGAGCTGGATGTGTCTGCAGTGAACTTGTGATTCAAGCATTCTTTGTCCCTTTAAGGACAGCCACTGCTTAAAGTATGTCATTAACCATTAAAACAATGGTAATTAAATCACACTTGAAGAAAATCACAACTAATCAGGTCCTGCTCCTAATTGAGGCCTGTGAAATCAAGTGACACTTTTTCACTGATCTAGCAAGTCACAAAAATATTCTGTCATCCATTTGACTGTTTCGCAAAATTTACACCGTTTGCATGTTGCAAACCTGCTTTAAATCATTTTGTCACAGACTGTTATGCCGGATTTCCTTTGTTAATTGATACTTTGATTGATTACAGTTCTTGATGCCAATCACATTTGCCTCTGTAATCAGGTAAGTAACTCTGTAAGTGACATTTGTTAAATTCCTGTACCATTAAAGTGTAGGGAATTCCTTTAGGAATTACTATAGGAAAAAACAAATTTTACTTCCATTCCATTAAAAAAATATTTCCATGATAAACTCTGCATATACAATAAAATGCAAAGCATTAGTATGCTTTAAATAAAAAGGGGATGAAAATTAACAGTGTCCCTGGAAACAGATGCAGTAATTATCAGTTTAGTCTTAATACACTGGAATTTTTGGTGCAGACATTAACTGAACATCTCTGATCATTATTCAACAGTCAGTTTTTTCTTATTTAGATTTTATTCAGTGTGCTGAGTGATGTTGAGAATTTCACAACCTCTGTGCCGCCATATCTCTTCCTTTTTAGAGGCCCTTTGGGATTCTTGATTAAGAATTGCTATCAATCTGTAAACCTACCATACCATTATTATTATGTGTCAATGCCTGTTACCACTGAACACAATGTTAAAATTCAATAAGGCCATAATTTTATCTTATGTCCCCATTCTAAGTGGATGTTGGGCTCCAGCTGTGCAGGCAGCTCTGTCAGGTTACTTAAAAAGTCTGTGGCTGGAACTGAGCAGAAAAATGGAGAAAAAAGGTGAGGGAATGAAATGAGTGGAACTCTTCAACAGCTTATGAAGGGAGTCAGAGAAGAGTTATCAACTCGATTAAATTGTTCAAAGTTGAAGAATCTTCAGTAGGGGATGTGATTTATGAAGTCTGCTTTAAGAATGCAAAATCAGTCCCAAACTCTTCATCTTAATCCCACAAATCCAACTAATGTCTCTGCAGTGTAATTCTCCTAAACACTGCTCTGTTCTTCAGATTTGTGCAGCTGTAATTGTTCTAAATTGCTGATCCAGCAGTCTGTTCAAAAACTAATGGCATGCACACCCTATATATCCAGTACAACCAGCTTAATAGGCAATGTGCTTTTGTAGGATGTGTGAATTTTTATACCATGTCCTGGCTCCATATTCTGCTGAAGCAGCTTTCTTGTAAATTAAAGTCTGGCATTACTGTGTCATGAAGCTGTTTTAGTATGCATAATATGAACTGGTGAAGATTTCAACAATTTGTATTGTATCCTAGTTTGTATTTTCCTAGCAATAAGGTTTCATTAAGCCAGCTTCTGGAGATGGTGTCATCATTTTATTTAATTCTCCACTCTGAACAGCTGATTTCTGTGATTTCACTAAATTATTTAAACTGGATGCCATTTCCTCCTCTGAGAGCTATGGATGTAACCAGAATTAGAATGCTTTGTCTTCCTTCTCTTTCTTTCTCCCATTTTCTGACTATATTATCGGTTCTATGTTTATTACTATGTGAAGTTAATTGTAATGATGCAGGAGGAATTACTCAGCTTCATATCAAATTGCAATATAGATGATACCTAAATTACTAAGATCTTTTTGGAAGTAGAAGATAAAGGATATGAATTTATGTAACCCTTACACTGTAATTATCGCTACACCACATGTCAAGTGTTTGCTATTTGAATGGAAAACAAAAGCTTCAACTAACAAATGTGGAATTTGAATATTAAATTATCTATATTTCTGAAGTTCAAAAGTATCCAATATCTGATCCCAAATTACGAAGTATAGTTTAATTTTCCAGAATATTTATTCTTTGAGTTTTCATGAATTATATCTCTTTTAGTATCTCCAGGTTGAAGAGAGGTTCTGCCTATGGACATGGCATTTTGAGTAAGAATCAAGATACTGGTGTAAAACAGACCTTTCATTTGCAGTACTCTACCAAGACCAGAAATTCAGAAAAGCTGTTCCTCACTAAATTCAATAAGAAAAGAATAGTAGCTATCTGTTTGAGTGCCAAAACCTGTAACTGATTTAAAAAGGAAGCTAGCTGAAGAAGAGAATCAATAGAGTGATAGATAAACAGAAGGGAATAAAAACAATCATAGATTTTTGATGCTAGAAGGGAAATATGTGATGACAATAAATTCTTGACACAGAACAATTCACATTTCAATAGTAATGGTAGTGTCTATACTTTTGATACTATTGTATGTAAGTTCAAAAGCTTTCATTAAACCAGACTACAATTTTTCATAATTCTGACATCATCTTTTTTTTAAAAGTTGATGTTTCAAACACAGCAAACATTTCCACGTAAACCTGAGGTATGCCAACTTGAGGACAGTTGAAGAAGAAGAAGAACTTACTAAATTTAGCCATTTTTTCTTTAGCAACAAAATCTTGAAATTGAAATATATACTTGCCTAGAGGCTTCAATCCGGTACCAAAATCCATCATCAATGGTCAGATCTGGATACTCTACCCGTCCAACACCAGATCCCACATCCCACAGGAAGCTCACCTTGCCTTTGCGCATCTCTATGGCCAAGAAGTCAGTCTAAATGTAAAATATGAAAATAGAAACAATCTCATACTTCAATTAAAGGAAGTTTTTCAGAACTCTTCACAGTTCAGAAGGTCTACTGAGGCATCAGAAACTCATATATAGACAGTAAAGTATGAACATTAATTCTCACAGTGATCTACAATCAGATTCTCACTTTCCTGTTTTCATAGGTTTAAACAAGGAATCTTAAGCCAAAGATGGCAAATTACTTCTGTCAGTGATATGTAGTAAACAGCTTCTAGACTTACAGAAATGTTAATATTATAGCCATAAAGAGAAGGATTTAACTCAGAGTAACAGTCTTTGTAAAACATCCATTGGATGGCAGAAAGATGTCAGGATTCTAGATTAATACACAATGCCATCTAGCATCTTCATTTTGTATTAGGTAAACAAAATAAATAGTTTAAAATGTTAGAAATAGAATACTTTTCCCATTTACTGCATTATTATTGATTATTCTAGAAGTCTGCCTGCCATAGAGTTCATGGCAAACTGAATCATTCATCTTTATTATGCTTGGAATTGTAGTCTTAACTTAAAATTACAATAAATAGGAGCTTTGACAGATGCAAGATGATTAGCTACTTCATTCCCTATGGAAAACCCACAAGCAATGCAAAAGTTATTCTGGCTGCACTGAGAATTTTAAAGCTCTAATGTGGTCCATGTACAAGTCTCACATTTTATTTCTAGTTAAAATAAAAAAATATAAATAAATATTTGTTTGTCATATTTTAGAAGTCCCTAGGTTAATACCAAAGACAGTAGATGTTTAGATTATTTTAGGCCCTCTACTACTGCTTTGAAGCCTCTACAAGGAAAAAAAAGCTTTTCTTATCTTCTGTATTTGTCAGTAGTCTGATTTGATTGAGCAACCCTGACATGAAAAGCAGGAGACAGACTTACAAACTTGGCACTTCCAAGGTAGAAAAGCAGATTGTCAGCAACTACAGTCTTCACATTGACAATTATGGTGTTGTATGTTCCCTTCTTTATTTCTGGTCTGTATGTGCGAATACAATTGCCTCCAGAGGACACCGACACTTTGATCTTCAAAAAAAGCATAGCAGAAAAAAATCAATTTACTGTTTATTATTCCAGAAATAACTTTAGATGCTTCCAAATAATTATAAGAGTATTATACTTTTTTCCTTCTTTCCCATTTTTGTGTTACATGTATAGGGAGTTGCTTGGATATGCACAGGAGGTAGAAATGGAATTTTCTTTCTGTGATCGTTTATTAAAAGGAAATAAAAGCTCATTCAGATTTGAAAGGACAAACTGTACGGATTAAAAAGAGCTAGAAGATATACCATCTAACAGAAGCAGCAGTGGAATTTTAACAGTAGAGATAGTCTATAAGTAGAATGGGCAGCCAGGAAAATAAGCAACACTCCTGAAGGAATCATAGCACATTGCTATTGGGTAGACAGGATGACCTGTTTTTTCCTTGTAATATCTTTGATTATGCCAATTTAAGACACCTTGTAACAATTATGTTTAAACCAATAGTTGGCGTCTATCACTGCTTTTACATAGCCCCTATTTGAGTTGGTACTCATAACTAAGTTTCATTTTCACATCTGAGTGACATATGCATTTGAATATGTGTGCTAATTTCCTCAGGCTCTGAGCACAGATAAAAACGGTACACTGTTTGCTTTCATAATGCCAGCACAGACATAATGACAGTACAATGGTATTTCAGTTCCAGCTAGACATGTTTTTCTATTAGACTAGATGTACATAATGTTATCACCTTATGCTTAGGGCAAACTTTGTCAAAAAGGAATCCATTATATGACCAAACTCACGATTTTGCTATCCCAGAAATGCTGAGCAGTTAAGTACATCAGAGCTTTCAGAGAGATGATGAATGTAACAAAACCATATCATCACTGTAGCTTTTCTTTCTGTCTTGTGCAAATTTCATTGAATATATGGAATACACTTTTCCCCAGGATCCTATTATTCTGTAGATTACTTTTTTCCAACCATTTTTCAGGAAGTTTTCTTAAGTACCATCAAGAATTTCTTTCCTTTGCTACATTCGGTCACAAGCTGAATAACCTTAGTATTAACCAGCAGATCTTCAAGTTTAGAGTATTACTGAGTTTGGCAGATGGACTCCAAACTCTTTTAGTCCATTGGGATGGACTATCAGAAATATATTCTTAACTCACGTTTAAGTCCTCAGAACTGTTACTACACAAAAAAAGTTAAGAATATGGAAAAAGCAAATACACTCAATTTCAGTGAGTTTGAGATGGTGTCATTCTCAGGTAATACAAGTTCTAGGAAATGAAATCAGGGGCTTAATACCAGTACTGAGGCAAAAAAAAAACCATTTTCATTTTCACAAAAAATCAATGATGTTGTGACTCTTCTGCTGTACTATCATCCACAATACTTCATAAATAATAACTTTTCCAGATATATTCCTACAGATGTTATCCATTTAACAAGGGCATGTTTTAAATAAAGAAACAAGACACAGAGTGAAAATTATCAGAATATTCTATTTTTATCTGACAAATTATACTCCATTATTTGCTCTTTTTACACATTTAGAATCAGAAAGGATTCACCCTGTACAAAAGAAATAGAAAAGTAGAAAATAAAATACCATCAATATCCAAAAGTTAATCTTACTGAGAAAGAGGGCTTACCGAATTGGCTTGCTTCCGAGCTTGGTTTATCAGCTCTTTTATCTGAGAAATGTTTTTCCCTAAATTATCCTGAAGTTCTTTGATTGGCTTGATTTTATCTAGCAGACGATCTGCTTCCTTTTCTAGAGTTTTAATACTGGAATCTGCATCAGCAACTTCATAAGAAAGAACAAGGCAGAGTTTTAGAGAATAGTGTCAGAGAGTAATTATACGTTGCAATAATAAAATCCAAGGAAATTGTGCATACGTAATACTGAGGTGATTGTATATGCTCCTATGAGGTACACACAGACTAGGAAGCTACATGAAGAGAGTAAGGTAATTTAAGAATATTTAGAATCGAGTTAAAGCAGCAACAGTAGCAAATGCAGGTGTTAAAGTCGCATTTTGAAGCAGTAACTAATGGAAAACACTTTCTGTAGCAAAATACACTTACAAATGAAATATTTACTTTTGTTTTTTTAAAAAATTCCAGTTCTGAAGGAAAATGCTATATTAATGAAAAGTGGTTACTTTCCATTAGTAATTTCTGAAACTGGGTTAGAATAACTTGAATTATTGAATTAACTATAATGGCCACAACTAGAAAAAGGCTTTATTCTGGTCACAAATTTAGAATTCTATAAGTGAACTGAAAGCAGATTAAGAAACAGTGAAAGTAAACTTCAAATATTTTATTTTTTTTCAGGTGAATTTGATAATTTCACAAGGATACTTTTTCTCTCTTTTTCTTTAAGCTTCAAATGACTTTTCTACCTCTCAACATACAACCACCAAACCGCACTCTCTTTGACAATTCATCAGCAGATCTAAGGATTGCCACACTTGGCTAGCATGAGGGTATGGGTTTGTGTGGATGATACTGAAAGGGACAAACCTGCATTTACCAGAAGAAGGTATATTGAATGAAAATAATAATGATGCTTAGATAAAGCATGAAAGTCTGCATATCTGTTTTTCAAGAGACACCCAGACATTGATACCAAACCTTCAAGATGCTTCTTAAGGTTTCACATAAGTGAAACTAGTTACCAAATCACTTTATCTCAGAGCCTTCAAAAAGTAACTATTTAACTATTTCAATGAATGTGAAACACAGAGCACCATGCAGAGGCTTTGGTAGTTAGCAATGTATCATCGTTTACTGGAAAAGGCACAATAAAAGCAGCAAGAAAGAAAACGTACGTACTGATTTCTGTAGGCAAGATAGGGAGACAAGAAAAGAGAAGAAACAAAGATGACGTAAGAAAAATGTTTTAAAGATCTAAACAGAAATTAAATTAAGAGACAGGATTAGTCTAGAAAAAAATTACCTTTTATATATTGCACATCTACATAATGAGAATTGAGGGCTTGAATTTTGACATACATGAGGGGCTATGTCTACTTTAGCGTGTCAGTGTGAGTGCCAACATATACTATATACATTTGAGTGGTATACTCTGCATCTATTCTAATCTTATTCTGTAATCTGAGCATTCATTAGTGGTTGGAGAGTAGTAAAAGTGTACTTCTTGAGAACATCTTCCAGTTAAGCTTTATCTGACATGAAAGATTTTGCAACTCTTAGTTAAAGAGTTAACTTAGAGTTAAAACTACTCCTCGATGTGAACAAAATAATGGTGACTGGGGACAATCAAGAGATTCACTTCTAAATTATCACTCCTAATCTCAACTAAAATGCTAGTGTACACACAGTTTTACAATACTTGGGCTGGGACAGATGGCCTAGTCTAGATCCCACAGTGCCAAGAAATTACTGCTTTTTGGCCACTTCTCAGTTGTTTATCACTACCTTGCCAGAGGTCATTACCTCATAGATCTGCTTGTTCCATCCCCCACTGTAATCTAACCGTACTATTTTAATCAATAACTACTTTTCATATTGTCTAAACTAGTATGGATCGGTCTGCCTGCTGGGGATTATACCTGGGGCTCACACATGTATCTCAGTTGATGAGAGATCAGGAACTTGCAATAGGCATGCAGTGACAAACAGCCATTGGGATTAACTTTTTACACTGTTACAGCTACAATTTAAAGAGACTATTTGTTCACAGAATGAGAATGACATCCTCCTAAACTGGATGTTTTTAGGTGCCCAGCTTCACCAAGCTGACAACAATCTGGGGAGCTCAGGTTAGCTGAGAAATTAGTCTTTCAGTAATTTTGTAAAGACACTCTGGTTTTGTGGTCACCCCTGGCTGTATAGTCCTATACAGTATATTCTATAATCTGCCATAAAATGTTTTGTAATTTAGAATTCAATTTTATCCATCATAACCAAAGTGAAAATGCTAAAGCAACTGTCACATATGATAACAGAATTCACTGTTAAAAAAAAAAACAAACATACAAAAAACCATTTCAAGTATCTCCTTTTTCTCTTTCTTCTTAAGTATTTTCAGTGTTCTGCCAAAAAAATACTAATTTATATGAAAGAAGTCATGCATTTCTCCCAAAACTGATTATCCGACTGACTGAAGACAGGGTTAGTGCTTGAGTCAAGGGGAGAATTGCCAGTCAGAATCTTTGATTATTCATCTCCTAAATCCTTTCAAAAGTAGCCTGGGGAACAAATCTATCAACTACGTGGTAATCCTGCTGACGTTAGCTTTTTTCCAACTACTAGCAGCAATCCTTAACATTTAAAATTCTTTTTATATATAAAGTTCAGAAAATAGAAGTGATAGAGATTTCTTTTATTCCAGCATACTGTAGTAACGCCATATGAGTGATATTCTGGAGTGTCTCAGTTTCATTTTGAGATGCAAAATGAAAATCACAAACTGAAAAAAAAATAAATCACCAAACAACCCAGAAAAGATCTTACTGTTCTTGATAGGATCCTTTACAACAGCATTTGTTTTCGCCACGTCATCTGCAAGTTTACTGTAGTTGTTTCTCAAGCCCAGGAGATTCTGGTTGAGGTCTTTAATCTGGGCCAGGACATCATTTGCAGTATCGTTGGCTTGTCTGGCTTTGTCTTTGGCTGCCTGTACCTTTATAGCTGTATCTGTAGGTAGAAAAGGTTAATGAAATGATTGTCTAGAGCACATAAGTTTCCTTCTCACATCTTAAGAATAAAGTTGGGTCAAAATTCTACCATCTTAAATTGTGTTGTGTTCTTTGAAAGCTCCACATGTAGAAAGACTTTACTAGTTTTAAGTGTGGACTGCAGAATCTGGCCCTTTATGTCTTTTCTTAGATATCAAATGGACCTGGAGAAGATGCTCCAGTCCCATTTGTATGTAAAGGATAAATAATTTTTTGTAATTTTTTTGTGCATTTTTGTTGTTGCTGTTGACTCACTGGTTAACCTCTGATCAAGTGTCAGATATAATATTTGATACTTATAATAGAAATAGGAATTTCAATGTTTTGATGTACAGAATACAGAAATCTAACTCTATGTGTTTCAGCTGAAATTGTGACAAATAATCTTGTGAATCAGGAGACCAAGGGTCCATCGACTGAATGAATCACAGACATCCATAGACATCCTTGATGACCTTGAGCAGAATAATTTATCTAACGCCCCACCTCTCTGTCTGCAAAATACATGTCCTATCTTTGGGATGAAAACATTCAAGTCTGGAATGGTTTTGATTCTGCTATTGATAAATGACAAAACAGACAGCTAGGTATTTAAGTAGGTATTTAATTCAAATCCTGTGTTAGTAAATTGCACTGCTTTAAACATTATCATGCAGCTCAGTTGCTGTTGCCACACCAGGATTACATCCCATGACGAACCAGCAGCACAGGTTGTGCTGGACTAGGGAACTACCAAATTTTCTGAATTCCCACAGATGGGAGGAAGTGAGCAAGCAGAAAATGCTCAATTCAGCACTCCAGCTTGAAAGGGAACTAATGTGAACTCCCAGCCTACCACCACACCACAGTGGAGTCATGGGACCCGCAGGAACCTGCTTTGTCACCTGCTTCCTGTGAAACTGTTCTTGGAGTTGTTTTCCCCTTGTGTTCTCCAAAATACACTCGTGTCTCTCAGTCATATGAGAATTTTGGAGTGTAGCTCAGAAGTTTGGACTTCTCTAAAACAACCATATAGAGACAGTGCCACTTGTCATACTGACTGGGGCTTCCTGTGGTAGTCTGTGAAGTTACAGGCTGCACTGAAGTAGTGGAGAAGGCACGGGAAGTTGTGATTTCTTTCAATCACTGACTAAGAGTTAATTAATAAAAGTTAGTTTATGCCAACATTTGCATGAAGTAGATTGCACATTCCCAATTCTATGACTGTGTGAAGACATGGGAAATACAGACTTTTTCTCCATTTCAAGGCATCAACAGCATAGGTTTTCAAATGGCCTCCTAGGCAGGTCCTTCTCCTTCTGTGGAACATCTGTGAACATTATTTTCAGCCACACTTTAAATTATGCCATCCCTGCATGTGTGGGTCCTTGTCTTAAGGTGATCTTCCCATCTATCCCATTTCAAGTCTTTCTGCTTCTATTTGGCTGTTAGTATAGCATGGACACATGAATTATTAGTTTAAGCTGCTCTCTGCTTTCTTGAATCCTTGAAGAACAAGATATATGACAGGGTCATTTCCTTCCCCATTCTCATTCATTATTTCCCTGTTGGACAGCTAATTTACTGCATTTTCTTATCCATGTCATTTACTTGCTCTGAATTTCATTCTTAATACACATTTGCTTGTTTTTATGACTGTCCTTGTCCCAAGAGCAAGCACTCTGTAACTCGAATCTGACAAGAGTTTATTACATTGCTAATGGTTGCATATTTCATATTTCTTTTACTTGTTTCATATTTAGTATTCTGTGTCCTAAGGTCAACTGGCCTTAGAGGCCCGTTTTGTTTGACTGAGACACCTATCTGTGCACAAGAAGAAAAACAGTTATGTCAACACCCATGGCCAAAACCTGGGAAACAGCTTAAGATGAGCGTGACATATTAAAACAAATTTTTGTGAACACTTGATTTCAAGGATCACTAAGCCTAAACCAAAACTTTTCAGTTATCTGGAATCTTAAACCCACAGAAATGTGGAAGATGAGTAGTAAATTGTTTTTCATGCCAAGTTTTTACTTGCAGTCTGAACCTTCCAGACCATCACAAATCAGACAGAATATAGATTTTCTTTAGAGACTTTTCTTAAGGTGTATCTTCAGTTTAGTGCCCCTTGAAGAGAAAAGTTATAGCAGATTACATTGATAAAAAACTTTTTATTTTCTAAAACAAACATTCAGTTTATCACTGTAATGATCCATTATAATGAAACTGTGTTGTAGCTCTGTGTCTCTTACTATCACCACACAAAGTAGCTAACATCCCAGGACTTCAGGATTTTAATGAGTATTACAGATTTATTTAAAATTTTATTTGGCTGTATAGAATTATGAATGTGCATAGTACTTCAGAGTTCATTGAGGAAAGCCTTTTCCAGTTCTAATCAATCTGCAGTCTAAAATAGATATACAACATCAAACAGCAACTAGAAACTATACTGCAGCATAAATCAGTGAGTGTGTGGTAGAAACATACCCAGCAAATTTCATCTTGCTTTTTCTGTAAAGTCAGTAAGTCTTTATTCTTCTTGGGCTAAACTATACTGGTTAAATTATAATGGTTCATTAAACAGTGGTTTCTTAAAAAGACTTTTCACGTTTAAAGAAAAGACTATTTGTCTCAGATTGTATCATAATTCCTGATATCATAATTCTTTTCCTTCTGAAACCTTTCGCAAACTGCAGAAGCATGGTATTTTTTACAGTGCCAAAATACAAACTGATACCATGTAACTGTCTTCAGTTTTACCCCTCAAATTGCTCCTCTTCATCTTATTACAGCACCCAATGGTCAAAGTGGACACAGTGTGAACAAAGGCAAAGATTAATCAGACAGATGTTAAGTGATGGAAAATGAAATAAAAGAGCAGGGATAAGTTCAGTGTTGCAGTACTTTTCCAGCTTACCATTAGGAATGGCTGACAGCTTTCCTAAGGTTTCATTCAAGGCTCTCAGGAGAATGGAGTTCTTCTCATCAGCATCTTTCAGCCTGTTCTGCATGTTGTCCAGATTATCCCCCTTTTCTACAAAAAGTGCACATAGTACAGAAGCTTCACTCTTTGTTTTCACTATCCTTTCTTTGCACATAACATAAAACTCACAATAATGAGCAAACCATTTATCATTAAGATATTATATTGTGTAAATAAGGAAGTCCAGTAAAACTGGTTGTAGGGGTCACTGGTAATCATCTCCTGTTTCTTTAAATTCCCTACTTCCATGGCATCTAAATTGAATTCCTTGTACTGTTGTATATTTATCAAGGGTTTTCTTAAGGTGTACAGAGGAAAGAAAAAAATTAAAAATCACAGATAGAATGATTTATGCAAATTCATGCAATGACACACTGAGAGATGGAACAAGTGTGATGTTTAGTCATAGCTTTGATTCCTAGATTAAGCTACTACTGGAATTTTCTTCTCAAGGTGGTTGTTGGGGTTGAATGAGTTGAACATAGTGTGAAAGAGGCAAAAACGATTAGGTCAGTTTACTGTTCCAATGAGACTGGACAGAGTTCAGTTCTCCTGGATTTTTCTCAAAGATAACCAGTGTTGACATAACAACTGAGTAACACACATGATATCACCCTAATAATGATCATCAACATTAGGAGCATACATTAACATCAGGTTATTATGAAATAAGCATACTAAATCTTTTGGGAAAAAGCCCATCTAGTAAATAAATCTCAAAGCTAAGAATTTGGTCAAATCGAAGAACTAGTACAAATCAAAGGCACAAGTGTTTCATATTCAGTACATTACAGGTGAAACCGATGTTAATCTTTACACATAAGGTCTTATTCTTCAGCAGTTGCTTTGAATAAAAATTATGGAGTTTTCTGGAACAGTATCCAGCATAGCAATAATTTTTCAAACTCTTAAAAGTGAGATTTCAGTTAAACTTTATGGCTATTTAAACAGACATTATTTCAAAATTTAGAAGTAAAGTTTGGCACAGAAATCGGTAGTTAATGCTTAAACTACTATCTTAGGGTGTATTTTTCATAATTTCTTCATATTAATATGAACTCTTTAGAACAGACAGCTGGTAATTTTTTACCTTAAAGGCATGCCCTACTGGGAAACTAATTCAATATCACTGTGTTTGATAGCATGAAGAGGAGAATAATCTGTAGAAAAGGAGTTCAGGATATAAAGTATGACTGATCTTCTGATATGTGACAGGTTATCGAAAATAAACACCTAGGTTTTGGATACTTATCCAAGTAGATACCAGGATAGGAAAACATACTGGAGGATGAGGTTTCTTGGTGAATTACAGCCACATACTTGTCAAAAACCAAAAAGCATCTCTTTTTATTAAGGGACAATAATTAGATTTATCATTGGTACTCCAGCATCTCCAACAGCATCAGGACTGTAACTCTTTTGTGAGAGAATAAACAGAAAAATAGAGTAAAATGAGGGATTGTGGTTGTGTTCCACAAATTCTAAAAAGTAAGGTTTCTTAAAACTAGACGTGCAAGAAGCAATTTGTAAAGAGAAAAATCAAACAAAATGTATATTAGCTTCAAGAAATCATCAACTAATTTTTCCAGGACTGAAATAGCAAGGCTGAAATAGCAGACAGAATTTAAATGAGAATCATACTTTTGTTGTTAGACCCTTTGAAATGCCATTCAGAAGAAATCTGTTTCTTTATTTAAAATAGAGCAACACACAGGACTGCAGGAGTGCCTCCAGGCAAGCCTTCACTCCTGCAAAATGTCTTGCAGAGGAACAGAAGGACATTTGTGTGAACTGTAACAGGGACACTTAACACTAGAATAAAGTTGGGAAGAATCATATAAATTATGAGATCACTCTTCTCCTCAAAAGCACCCTCATTTTTAAATGACAAGTTTTGTCTCCACTACTGAATGAGGCCACTGGTAATGTGATGTTATTAAATGAGGATGAACTCATGAGGTCTTACATGCTCTGAGACTTTATGAGTTCATTTCTTGTTAAATAATAATACCAACAAAACTGTTTTAATCTCCTCCACTTAATTCTGAAATTACAGTCTCCTGATATTTCCTTGGTATCTCTGGTGCCTTTTGGAATGTTAATGTTTATAAAGTGTGTTAATATTTCTGAGATATTTGACTAATTTCTCGTGGTGGTGTACTAACTTTGTTGCACACTCTTAAATTATCTCTTTTTCTCCTCTTTGCCAGATCCAACATTATGTTAATTATCCCCTGGTTATATTTCTGAAGAATCATGTTTCCAGACTTCTGTTTTCAGCTTTGTAACCATAGCAGCAAACTGATTTTTATGGATTTTAATAAGGGAATTTTCCCTAGAACTCCTGAAACTGAATACTGAGACTTCACCTGTTAATATTTTTGCTTTTAATTCCTCGAATGTATTTTAATTGTGTTTTTTTAAAAATTACAATAATAAAGCCATAAATAGGTGCCCCCGAGGGATGTTCTTACACAAAGAGATGTGAGAAGATACTGAAGTCCATGTCAGCATTTCAAGGAAATTGTTCATTTTGCACAGTGATATTAACATGAAGTTATATTTTGAAGTAACTTCCCATACTGTAATCCAGATGGCCTCTTCACTAAACACTGAGCTAATTTTGTGTATGAACCACGAAGAACTGACTTTATGTCAGCTTTTCCCCATCCTTTAATTATTAGCATTTATGAAAAATGCTGGAGCTATGATTTGTAGGCCTGAGATCCTCCAGTCAATCATGGAGGCTAGACAAGATACAGGCAGCTACAATCTAAGTTTTTCCAAACTACACAGTTTATCTGACTTGGAAGAGGTTACTGGGTCTGCACTGAAAGATGCCAGGCACTGTCAATTCACATTAAAGCATAGTTTGAAGAGTATCCTGAGAAATGTATCTCAACCCTGTTTCCACTTGAATAGCTCTGCATGAAGATGGCACAGGATGCCAATCAATACACTGTTTATCGTTCGCATCAAAACTATTCATGCATCACTGAAACTAAACTGTAAAGAGTAAGCAGGATCCTGAGGGACTTTGTAGGTATGGGCCTTTAGGTTTTCTGGATTGGTTAACATGAACAAAGATTTTCAATATCTGTTTATATTTTCATAGTTAAACACAACATTTCAGAAGAAAGCATCGTCCCTTTTTCCTCCAAGTGAACAAATTGAAGTGAGTCAAATGAAAAAAGAAAAATTGCTGCACTCATATTTCATATTAAAATGAACTTAAGAACTCAGTTACCGTTTATATGCAGCGATCTATTTTTACAAGAGACAAATTTTTACAAGTCTCTGCAGATCACATACATAGGTAGCACTGGTTAATTACTGATAATGTTCCACCATTGCAATGCTAGTGGAAGCAGATGTCTTCTGACAGTATGACTTAATGCAGTTTCCTAGGCAAAACTGTCCAAGAGATATATTGGCTATGCTACCCAGTGCATGTACACCAAAATCAGCATCAAGGTGGAAATCTATCAAGGAGCAACATATGCAACTCTTTTTATTGTTTGGATATTGCAGAAATGAACCTGCAGTTACACACGCCCCTTTATGTTATCTTTGTTTTGCTGCTTCTAAATAGCATTCTTCCTTCCCACAGTCTCATCCTATAAAGAGGAAGATGGATCACAAACTAATGGTTTTTCCCCTAAAACAAGACTTAGAAACTGGCATTAGGAACGAACAGGGGAAAAAGATGTAACTAGAGAAATGCAGCTAATGATACATAACTGTTTAAAAAGACTGCTTTCAGCACTGACTGCAGTTTTTGCATTAATATTATGTTGGTCATCAAACTAATGCAATAATTTGGTGAATGCAATTTGCCAGGTCAGCAAAAATACAAAGCCAAGGAGAATACACAAACAAGGGATTTAGCTGTGCCTATCAGCTGGAAAATGTTTTAGCTAAAAATATTCCTGTGTTGTCAGACAAGACAAGTCTCCCTCAAGTTGTCAATTCTTAAGGAAAAGAAATGACATGAGCTGAATTTCAGTAGCCACCTGACAGCAGTCTCCTGGTGAAGAGGAGTTTATACATCTTATTTTCACTTTTCATTGATCAGTTTTGACAAAGTCTGTGTATAGTCTCAAATCTGCACTGGGGCAAGTATATTTTTAAAACTGTAAATTCAAAATTATAAGGAAGAAAAATTGCTCCTGGCAAAATGAAAACCCCTCAAGGCACAGAGAGAATGAAACTGGCAGGCAGCAGCATTCACTCATTTGCAGCCAAAATTTCAAAACTCCTCCTTAGCCAGAGCACTACATACCGATTTTGCTTCTTCCACCATGGTTATTCCTTCCAATTCCTAGCCCCACAAAGAGAAATGACTAAATCTCCATTTTAATAGCTTCTGTCAGAAGTTTTGCTTTGTAAGGACTGTTTCAGCAGTTTTTGGTGGTAATATAAAGAGTTTCCATGATTAACAGCCATTTTATAACTTGAGTAATTGGCCACAAATCAGGGGAATGCTATAATGTAGCAAGAAAACACTCCCACCTCCATCACAGCCCAGCCTGGATTTTTGGAATCTGTATTAGTTGAATAGCTTACGGGTCTTCATTACTCTAACTAATGTACTACGTGTAGTGCAGACAGAGAAATTTTAAACTCATGATTACTTCTGTCTACCAGATCTTTATAAGTGCTCATCATCCATTCTGTTCTTTCAGTCAAGACTCTGAACTGGGTGGCTTTATAAGAATCATAAGAAAATACATTTCTATTAGCATGACACTCAACTCTCACTTTCTATCGTGGAAACATCAAGATATCCAGAAGGGATTACGTTCATAATACTAATAACATCACCACTTTGGAGCAAAAGCAGGTGGGGAAAAAAAGAAATCTAAGAAATCAGTCACTGCCTTTTATTCTTACATATATGCATTCTGGGCACAACGTTAACTGATCTTTGTGGGTCCAGCTGTGAAGCATGGTGGTGTTTTATTAGATGCAAAAATGTGTACTGTGAAAAGTTCAGAATGTTTGTCTATATGAAGCACTTTAAGACATATCAGAGAGCATTAAGAAAGCTCTATCTCACTACCTTTCAGTATGGGGTAAGAACATAGACAAAGATTGAATATGTGCATTTTAAGCACTGCTCCCTGCTTGTATTAGGACTGCTTTATTAATCTTTAGACTGTTTAGACCTTTGCTTCTGAATTATGCAACTGTTATCAGTTTAAATTCTCACTGGCATAAATTTGAGAGAATAATATGCTTTTTTCAAAAATCTCTGAAATAATATCTTGTTGAGGTTGTAATGCAAGTTTTCTCAGGGTTAAACTGGACAGTCTTGTGGGCACATGGAATTCACATATATCCAAGTACGGACACTATTTTATTTTGTCCTTGAAAACAGGGCACTGTGCTATGTGGAACACATGACTACTCCATTATATCTGCCTGGAGAGCACACAAAGCTCTGGACTCCACTCTGTGGCATCTAGTCTGCTCAGAGGAACACTGTGGTAGGGAAGAGGCAGCACTGCTATTTTAGTGTTTCCTATACACTAGCCATGGCAAACTGAAGCAGTGTGCATTCCAGAAATGGTCGCTAACAGTATCCCTATTCGTTCTACTTCAGCCATGCTACTTAAATTGCACACTGGCCTGCCCCTGTAGCTTTTTGGTTTTCTGTAACATAATTACTGAAATGTGCCCCTCTAGCCCTAAATCTATACTGAATCTGGCAGTAAAGAGTCACAATAAAGAACACCCTAAACATGCATCCAAGATTTACTAGTAACTACACTTTTTTTTTTCCTCAGAGCTGCAACAAGAAAACAATAATGCTTTTAACTTTCAAACAGCATATGACAATGAAATGTAACTAATGACCTTATGAAACATTATGCTTTATGACCTTATTAAACATTATATTTACTTGTTAACTAGTTCTGCAGTTAGAAATTCTAGAGCTGCCAAGACTAAATGGAAGTGTAGTAATAGCCAAAAGATGACTCTTAAGTTGTATGGAATTCATCCTTCATGCTGTATGCTTTCGTAATGCATCTCCCAGGTGGCCAATGAAAATTTTGTATGTTGAAAGACTGGTCTCTGTTACAAAAATCTGGGTTTTTTTCTAATAAAAAGTATTTTAACTACTCTATCATGACAAGGCAGCTTCAGGCATCATCTCTGACAAGAAGTTTAAACCTCAACCTCGAATATTTACTGTGTGTGATTTTTATAGTTCTGATGCATGAAACAAACACACAAAAAAAAACCAGCTTGCTTTTCAGATCCTACGATGAGCAAAAAATATCATATCATAGCTGTTTTCCTTTCCTTGTCTTTATTTCTTCCAAGTCCTAAATCTGTTTTCTCACATCGTTTTTCAAGTGCTATGCGCTTCCCATCCTTGTGGTTAATTCCAGGTTAACCCTATTATAGCTTCAGCCAATTGAATCATCTGGTATGAAAGAATTTTTCAAAAACTACAGTGACTGGACACAAGCTTCTCAAAATATGCACAACAAAATTTCAGAATACAAAAGGGAGGAGATTACAGTGCACTACTTTCAAATAAACTACGGAGTTATCAACTTGAACTTACTCTGTCTAGACTAATCAAATTATTACTCAGTATTTGGAGGAAAGACTTTAAAAATAGTTGTACAGAGAACTCAATTAATTGATCCTCCTCTCAGATTTTACTATAACAATGGCACAAACACTGTATGCTCCTAAACTGCTTGCTTTGTTATATGTAAAAACAAAACAATTAACACAATAACGTTTAGCATTATTCACAAAGGCAGATGTGTGAAACTCAATGTTGGCCTACTTGAAAGTGGATAATTGTATCATGTTATTTCCCCTCAGGTTTAGTTGAAATTAATTATTTTTTTCAATTCCTTTCTAAGACTGCTGTGGAGAAAGAAGTGTTGAGTACTGTTAAACAGATGCTTCATTAGTGCTGCAATAAGTATTTTCTTAGAGGACCTATAAAACAATCTGTCTGGATAAAGATGCAAGAAACAAATTGCTTTTGGTTGCAATGATTAGAAGATCATTGAATCATAGGCTCAGAACAGATATTTGTCCAAAGATCATTTTTCTCCTTCTGACCAAGAGTCAATCTTCACTGACATTTGTCTAAGCTGTTTTCAAAGATTTTCAAAGGTCGAATCTCCCTAATTTCCTCAGAAATCAATTCCAGTACTTCTGTATTTTAATTACAAGGAAGATTTTCCCAATATGTGATCTGTATCAGTGCATTTGAGATACGCTAGTCACATCTTTGGAGAAACCTTGGCATAACTGAAGAATATTAAGTCCCTTCTCAACTGTCTCTTTTTTGTCTGCAAATTTATATGATTTCAATTTTTCTCCTCATTTCTCCTGTGCTAGATCTCCAATTAGTCTTCATGATGTCTTCAGGACTGTCTGCAAACCACCTCAGCCCTCATGAAGTTCATTGCCCAGGACTGCAGCAAGCAACTTGGCTAAAGCACTAGGAACCCTGGAGTGCAAGGATTATTTGATGGAGTCCGGAAAGCCATTCAGGCATTCCTCTGTGGCATCTGCCTTTTCCACCTCCACCCAGCACATGATCCATGCTTCTCTTTAGTCTTGTTCTAGAGAACTGCCACCTAGACAATTGCTTCTCATTCTGCATTTCTGTATCTGATTGTGCACGTGTGTATGAAAACCGTCATATGTGTCCACACTGATTACTGTCCTACCTCCTCACACAATGGCATTCACCCATGATACTCTCATTTATTGATGAGAAAATATTAAGGACATTATAAGCAGTCTGACCTGAATTACCAGATTTTACATCACATCAAACAGCATAGTTAAAACCCCTTTTTTTCCACTCCCAGTGAAAAAATATTAAATAGAAATTAAAGATGGTTTATTTTTTACTGGGAAATGGAAGTATTTGGTTTAGAATCTACAGAGTTTAAGTTCTGAGCTGCATTTAGACATGCTTTAGGAACAAAGAAATATTTTTTGTGTGAGAAAACAATATTTTTTCTCTAGAGACATGGTTTTAGTTTCATTTTTTAAAGAAAACACTTAGCAATTCCCTCCCATTACTCTCTGTTTGGCAAACACCTTCATTCTACCTCCCCATGCTTCCCTTTTCTGGCACAATCCCATAAGCATCCTGAAGAGATGTGGTATCTCTGACTGGCATTGCAAACCCTGCTTTTGTATTGACAAGAATAAAAATTTAATGCTGCGCTGTTTTTTGTAATAATATTCTGCGAGAGCATTTAGTAAATCAGAACCAGTATTTCCATCCCTCTCTCTTCCCCACTTACTCTTGCCCTTACTGTAGTTAGCAAGAGAAGACCAAGGCTCCACCCTCCTCATCCTTCCTGTCCACTAAACACTCAGAGAGGACAAGCATCCCCAAATAATGTCTGGACCCAAAACAGGAGAATCTTTTTCACTGATACAGTGTTCCATTTCAAATGAATTCTACCAATCCTACTGATCATAGCTTCTTCATACTGGAAGCAGAGCAATCTCTCAATGTTTTTCTTGTATTTAATGGGCCTGAACGCCACATATGGCACATACCTTTGACATCATTTTCTAACATCTTGGCTTCATTAAGGACCCTGAAGCTTTTCTGAAGAGAGCTCTTGGCACCATCCTTCAATGATCCTTGAGGGCCAGATGTCTGTAGACAAACAAGGAGCGTCATACATACAGGGAAGTCTGAAGTCTTAAAAGTTATATGAAGATGATCTAAGTGAACAGTCTTCTAAATTTTCAGTGTATGTCACTGTGCTCTGAATTATAGTCCATTGCTGTTATAATGGTTTACAAGAGACAGAAAAAAATATGTCTCTAATACATTTCCTTTTGTTTTTACATGAAGCCAGATCTCCTTTGGAATACCAGTGATGACTAATTAAAAGAGGAAATGTTTATAGTGTTAAAGAAATAGGTTTGACTCTAGAGGAAAAAAAACCCCTTTGTCCAAAACACACAAAGAAAAAGATATTTCAATTTAAACATGGGTTTCTCCCTCTAGCTATGGACACAACACCTTGCAATACAGTATCTATCCCTAACAGCAGCTACAGTAACTTTAGAAGCTAGAGTGGATCTGATGATCCAAATTCTAATACCAACAACAAATATTCCCTTGTGGTTAAATTCAAGAATTGTAATTGCTAGGTCAGTAAAGAAAATATAAGAGAAACAGAGTTTAAAAAGAAGGGCAAACTGCAGTTAATCTGAGTTTTATTACTAAATAACCATCCTTCATCATATCATGCTACTTAAAGATATTTCTTTTGAAAAACATCCATCTCATATCTTCAGTGCAGAGACTGATCAATAGATAGAAGGACTTTTCTAAATTAGATTAGTATTTTCAGTTGGTAGGAAATGCTCTAGGTTCTGAATCACTTACTGTTCAGTTTATAAAACTGAACTCAGGTCACACATCATACTGAATACATTTCTTTGAGAATACTCCTGACAGTCAGATAACATTCTACATTAGTCATGGGTCATAGCCTTGTAACTAGTATGTAATTAAGAAGCAGCTACTTTTCATTTTCCATGGCAGATACATATACTCAAAAATTAACTGTGTCAATTAAATGACACAGTTATTATTGCTATTCATTATTTATATAATGAGCAAGCCCAGAGGTGATATTTCGCATGCTACTGAATCTTTGTTGTTTTTCAATGACACTGTAAAAAACATATATTGGATTTTCCCATTTCTTGTTCTTTTAAAAATCTTAAGAAGCACCTTGGATATTTTCAAAATTCATAACCAAATTTTTTGTTACAGCATATCTCATGGCATATGTGACCATGTCACAGGGTTATAGCTATTAAAGATTCCTTGTATTCACGCAGGATGTAAATGTATGCTTAGCTTTCATCTAGGCTAAGTGACTTTAAGAAAGCCCATATGACTGTTATATTTCCAAGCTCACCTGAAATACTAAGCTGTGTACATAAATTCCTTTCAAGATCAACAGAAACTATACATTAGGAAGATGAACAAAATTAGTTTCTTATATATATTTTCTGTATCACTTAATACAAGTAGCATTGGTAATTGAAAAATACATATAAACCCAGAAGAAATAAAAGACTATCCACTTAAGCAAAAAACTGCTCCTGAAAGAAGAATGTTTGGCCAGATTTTGAGGCAGATGCACCTGTCAAATCGGATAATACTTTGTATTTCTTTTCTCATTAGCAACAGAACCCAGGGTATGATAACTGTGACCAGGGACTTAAAAAATAAAGATTGTTATTACTATTAAATGACTAGGCATGGTTGAATGGCCGTTAAAGCAGTTTATATTCAATAAAATGAAGTTGGAAGGCCAGATTTACAATGCAAGCCCAAGTTCATCAAATCACAGACAATAATTCCATATGTGCTGACAGTTAGTCAGAAACAGATTTCAGCATAAAGTTAATACCAGAAAAGCCTTTTCAGAGACAAATACGCTTGTACTGCTTAAAAGCTTTATTTTATATTTATTTTAGAATAATTCTGAAAAGGGAGGATTAATCGAGACATCTGATGTAAAGCATACTTTTTTTGCTAGTTTTTCTTGTGGTTCATAAGATGTCAGGTCAATAATGAAAAAAGCAAACATTTTCTAGCTTTGTGTGAGGTGAGTTTGTGTGCTTGTGGCAAGCCTGGGTCATGATGACCAGTCTATAAGCACTCTCTAAAAAGCCTAAGAATAATCACACTTTTTCAAGATGTATCATAAGACTCTGATTCTGACCTGTGAGATACAAGCTGTATTTATTAACATGATTCCTCTCTTCAGTCAGTTACTGCCTTGGCTAAGTAATGGGATTTTGAAGCTGCTTGAATGCTAGAGATTTCTCATCTGTGATAAATTCATTTTGTTTTAAAGGGAAGAGCAAATCCATCATAAAAACCTTGGGAGGAATTTTTCTGTTGTATTTTTAATACAATTTTCCCAGTCATTTATCAGGCTTCCTGTAATCATGATGGATTTTAAGCATCTTTTTGTTCTTACTTTAAGCAACAATAGCTTAATTTTAAAGCAAAATAATTTTCCCATTACAACCAAGAAACAAAAAAACCCTGAGATATCACTGAAGTTCTTGTAAATTATTTGTGCCACTGATGTGCAGGTGGAATCTAAAACTCAATCCTGTCCCTACTATCTCTAGTTCATGCACAAGCTTGCTGCTGTTGGGAAACCTTTCTCCCCCTGCCTCAACATTATAATCGGTCGATGGGAAGGGCTAGGCTCCGGGGTACACGTGAGCCTCCGCACTTTCTCCATTATCTGCCAGCAGCTGGAGATCAGTCTTTCACAGAAGACAGGCACCCACAAGTGCTCTCATAAAGAGAGAACATGACTCCATCTTTCAAAAGGCGGGGAAAGACATGATCTCTGTCTTCTACACAGGGTCCCAATAAGCACCTTCTCAAAAAGGAGGGGACACAGTTTCCAGGAGCTTCTCAGTCTGAGAAGGCTCGAATCCACAAATGCTGCCTTCTAGGAGAGTGCTCGAACCACTGAGCTCGAGAGCTCTGAGTGAAAGTGCACACCCACTCTCATGCTGAAGCTCAGCTAAAAGCAAGTTCCTTGGGTTGTGCAGAAAGAGGGAGCATGTTTTACCTTCTTAGCAGTTAAACTCTTCACTTAGGATGAACAAACCTTCAACAGACTTTGCATAAAACCAGAAAAATAGAATAGCAAAATGATGATTGAACTTCATAATTAACATAGCTTTAAAATCTGGCCTGAAATCCTGACATGATCATTTACCAAAATAATGGTTAAAATCCACTTTGCTCTGCAGCAATTTGATGGTAAACCACTGATTACCTCTACTCTACATCAACTACATTTAAAAGGCAGCAGCTCCCTGCATTTTCTTCTTTATCAACTAGATCCCTGTTACACATATACAGCTCATAACAAAAACCCAAGCTTCCTCTAATGAATACATGCAATGGAGAGGCTTAAAACCTCATCTTAATATCTCAGTCTCTTTCCTTGCTACTCACTTGCCTCCATTTACATCATATTGTCCATCTTCACCTCCTTCCCTTTCAAATTACCTATCCAGTTTCCCTCCATCGTATAATCAGACAGTTCACCATTTGATATATACCCTTTTGTAGCCATACTGTAATTGCTTGCTTTGTTTTTTAACTGCTGTGTCATTTTTTCCTATTCAATCCCTGAAACAGCTGCCTGCCCTACTCACTGTGAGTCATCAAAGGAGCAAAAGATAACTATCTGTATTAAATCCCAATGAGAAGAAGAAAAAAAATCCACAGCTCCTTATTTACTTCTGCAGTGTAATTAGGAGTTCCCAGTGAAACAAATAACTATTTACAGAAAACTAGTGCATACTAATGTATGAGGTGAAATGTTTTCATCAAGAGAGAAATACAGTAATTAGTGTTATTTGAAATAGAAATTGACAATGTAAACAGCCTAAAAATATTAAAATTTTTGTGCAGTTGGTTAGATCACTTTATATACAGACCTTCACAGCACATGATTCCTTTTGTTATTCTCATAATCCATCCAACTGAAGTAGCTCTCTGCAAGCTACTTTATTCAGGTACAAGTACTGTAACTATGTTCATCTATATGTTTCTGCATCAAACATAGGGTCTGACTATTTCATATTATATTGTCATTTCCTTGTGTTTCTGTATGTCTGTGAAATGCACATCAGTTGCTCTCTGACTGACTTCCAGAAATTAGCCTTTAACTCTGATATTTGACATAAAAAATAATTCTGGCTATGCTCAGACCATTCTCTGCTCACTGTCTATGCATTAAGGAGCCAAGTTCCTCATTATGACTCAGGCTGGAGAGTTGGCTTTACCTTACACTCCTATTTTTAAAAGCTCTCACTGCTTCTTCTGAAAATTTGCATGCACTACCTCATAGTGAGAATAAGAAAACCGGCAGAGTTCACAAAAGAAGCTGTACGGTTTCTATGAATAAAACTTTCCACTCTCCTCCTACGATTCTCCATTTCCAGAATTCTGCCAGGTGCACGCAGTTCATCCTATGTACAGGGAAGTGCCTTTGAGCATTTTCATGGAACTAGAGGGTGAAGACTTAATTAAGGTATGGAGTTCTTTGGATGTGTGCAAAACATTTGTTAAATATAAACTAGCTTTACTAATTATCAGATGACCTACAGTCCTGACTTAATGCTGTTGGCTTGAGCCACAGACAGAGCCTGAATGGCAGAAGACAGAGGGAGGAAGAATAGTAAACAAAAAGGGAAAGAAAAATAAGGAACAGAAAGTAGGAACAAATGGGGGTGTAGGCTAAAGGTGCATGTAGCTCTGACAGGGGCATAGCTTTCTGATGTCAATACAAGAACCTATGGTGGCAGGGGTCTCTAAATAAAGTCATAAAATAGCAAAACATGGATCTGAGATAAAGTGTAGCACAGTTCCACAGAAAATCTAAGCTTTCTTCCCAATTTACTTATTTTTCTTACCGCTTGCATAGCTTCATTTGCAAGAGCCTTGGCTTCCTTGGCAACTTTTTCAGCTTCATCTGTGTAATCCTTGATGTTAGTATAAGCATTGAAAGCAAGTGTGGCATTGAAAGAGAGGTTCTTGGCTTCAGCAAGGATTCTGTTGGGATGGGAAAAGTAAACACACCATTAAACCTGCTATCAGAGCTCAACAGAATATAGTATCCTACTTTTTCAAACCCAACAGCCTGTATTTCTAAGGCATTTCTTTAGAGAGCAATGCTACACTTGAGTTTTCAGGAGTTCTGGCATCATATGTTTAATGGAATTTACATTTTATCTGTGCAGAAAGACATAAAAACCGAAGTTTGCTAAAAGAGGAGATTCTGTGAGATAAAAATGGATCAGACAACTGAGAAAAGATAGTGTAGTGCTTAACACTATAGTCCAGATAACATATATTCATAATGTGGGATTATAGGTTATGTGTTGAACCAGGCAACTCAATGAATTTTGCAATGTATGAACATGGTGTATCATCACAGGCATGTTTTAAAATAGACTCTCTGAAAAACTAATTTCTTGGTCCAGCTGCCAAACACAGAAATGCCAGGTTTGGAGGAGATCTCACCGTCTAAACCAAATCCTAAATATTAATTTTGCTGACTAAAATGAAAAACATAAGCAATAATGCTTCATATTGAATGGGATGTTCCATTTGCATGAAATACTCCATTCTAATAACTATAATTAGATTAAAAGGTAATTATAAACAAATAATATTTCCTGGTGCAGGGACTGGAGCTCAGCTAACTTGTTCCAGGGGAATTTCTAGCCAGCAGGCTGGAGAAATCACTTTTCTTTCACTCTCTCTGTATGATACATTCAAATATTTTCTATGAAGAAGTACTGCACCAGAATTAACTTGAAGACATACATCTCAGTATACATTATGCCTGATGCCTGTGATGCCTTTCCTGAATAAAGGGTAAATGGGATGAAATCCCCACTTGAACTGGACAAGAATGGATTTGAATTTGGAGTTTTGCCTCTCTGGGAAATGTGTAGTCATCAAGGTGCATGGCAATATAAGGGAGGCAGGGATTACTCCTGCTGGACTTGTTCCAGCTTGTATAATAAAATATGTAGTCATTGAGACAGTGCATGTGGAAGAAAGGGAAATTCATTTTCTAACCTAGTAATTAATCTATTCTCTGGGGAACTGGGACAGCTGGGCTCCAATCCTGACTTCAATGAGTATTTAATAATTTCTACAAAATTCAACAGGAAAGACAAAGGGGATGGAAGGTATACTCCCTGGACTCCACATGTAGTTAATAGAGGGACAGAGATTCCCTTTAGGCTACTGCAGAAACAGCATGACTGAACTGCCTCTGCATCAATCCTGGAAAAGCATATCTCCTTCCTCAACTACAGATGGAGCTCACTAGGCTATAGTAAGTTTTTGTGATGCTCTGTTAGAGAAATGCCCAGCCCAGAACAGCTATCTAGCTAGTAGCTCAGGTACTGCTTAGAAATATGGTTCAAATCCCTTCTGGTTAGGAGAGACCTGAACTGAATTTGCCAAATACCAATGACGTTTACTCATGAGCAGGTGATAAGGGAGAAGCCCATACTAATACCTCCTTGTATACCAGAAAAAACCAATTTTTTCTAGGTTAAATTCATGAACTATTCCATGTTCTAACTCTCAAGAGAACATCCTCACCATCAATCAATATACTATTTGAAGTCTTAGGGTGTGATTAGAGAGAAAGGGCTCTCCCTCAATTTCTCCTGTAAGACAAAATGGTATGTTTCAGCAAATTTAGTATTAACTGAAAGACACCCAAGTGCCAGTTGTGAAGATAGATACATTTTTCTGAATTCCTAAGACAGATAGAGCCTGCATATTCCTGTAAAGTATGGCTTTTTAATGTCAGTGCATGAAGTAAACAGCTTTATTCCAATGCAGGATTAGATAGCACCTTGGTATTTCTTTGTTCTTTGAAATTATCTATCTAACCACATTAGAAATTCTAATTTTGAATAATTTGCTTCTAGATATAATTTTTAAAGTCCTTGATTCTGCATTTTTTATTATATACCTTGAGAAACTGAGGTTGATGTCCAGATCAGACAGTATACATAGTACTATTATACCACAGTGAATGAGACTTTAAACACTACCTTAAGCTCCTTAACACCAAACTGTCAACCTGCATGAAGACAGAAGCACATGCATGCACCTACAAAAAAGTCTATTTAGCATAATTAAAACCTCTATCTCAAAATAGGTCTTGCCAATTGTTTACATTTTCTATACTTCTTAGTTCCTTCAGGACAACTTTCCATGTATTTAGACATTTATTTCCAAATTCAGTACTGTGGTTGGATGTAACACTAGACACCTACTTTAGGCCCAGAGGTGCACCACAAACTTGATGTGTCCTAATCGTAGAGCACACATGCCATTTACAGAAGCCACATTTTTCTAGCAACAGTGCCCTTCAAATACTTTTTACTCAGGAAACCACAACTATCATTATTTTATGTACTCCTCAAAACATATATTAGACTGAATATCGACAGTTGTATGAGTACAGTGTATATGAAACCAATAATTTTACAAGTATCAGACACTATTGGAGATAATTCTGTGCCTCTTCCTCAAAATTACAGATGATGACAAGAAAAAATGCATTACGCATTTGCTCACAAGTCTTTGGGATATTAAAGTCTTCAGGCAGATTGTTGTCAGCAACAAAGAAAGAGCATATTGTAGATGTTAAAAAAATAGTATCTCTTCTTCATTCATGTAGCCGTTTGAGAAAATAAAACTCTGAAGCTATGCTGGGGACAGGTCCAAGAGGCAGAATATTCATGATCTATTTCTGAGTATTACTGTTGCAAATTACACTTACTATTTATGGCTTGCTTTCTTAAATGCAAAAATGCAATAAAACAAAAGGGCAATGAACTCTCCCCTCCGAAAACCCCAACAAATCCAAACCAAAAAACTCCCTTACTTTCTATTCTTTTCAGGAAACTATACTCATGATGATTTAGGAATTATCATTCTTCTGAAAGGGCTGTGGTCATATAAACCAAGGGCATTGCAAATCTCACTTATATTTAGGAATGTGATAGTGGTAAACAGAAACTGAAGTTTCTGTACTTCGGTTTAAACATTTTGACCCATGACACCTACTCTTTTTTGGAGAGTGTTTTGAAACCACTAGAGGGATTACTGTCCGTCACTATGCAGGATTTCTAACAGTAAACTAATTAGTGCCATGATAAGGGTCTCCTACCAAAATGGTCATCTTAAAAATACTGCTTGATTTTAACAAATGTTTATGAAACATATAGTGGACTCTGTACCATAACTTCAGTTTTTCTCACAGCAACATAGCAGTGAGCATATGTAAGTTAAACTCTGTCACGAGTGTGTCTGATGGCACTGTTAGCAGTTAATGCAGCCTATAAGCATCACAAGACGTATGAAACGGCTTACAAGAGATTCACACACAAATTAACCAGCTGGATAGTTGAATACTCATACAGAACACTGGTTATTTGTATACTCCCAGATGTCGAAGTCCAAAAAGAATGCTCTTCAATTTCTGTCAAGCAATTTTACAAACCTGCTTCATGATTTTATCATTACCAATGAATGGCTGCCTTACCCATCTAGTATTGCAGAAGATTCATTCAGCTGGGCTGCATGGTTCTCAGCTTGCAATACCTTTTCTGGAAGCATCCTGTCATGAATTTCTTGTGATAAGTCATCTATTTTATCCTTCAGCTGATCAGACATTGGCTGTATCTTATCAGCAACACCTTCTACATACTGAAAATGAGAAAAGAAAGGTGAAAAGTGCAGCTGAATGTAAGCATTCTGTAGCCCTTTATATATATATGTATTTTCCTTATGAGGTATTATCTCTTAACTTACCCATCCATTAAGACTTCAGGAAACTACTATGGCTAGATTAAAGGAATGGCTGGACCAGAGAGCAGAGGGGAGACAAAATATTCCAAGACCTACTTGCCTCTCTTGAACTTAGTAGAAGATTTATTTTACAATTAAGGAACAGCAGCAGTTTAAAAGCTTATAAATTCTAATTTGGATTTCTTTCCTAAATGTCAGTGCATACATAGTTACACTAAATTGTCATGGTACTCCACAATAATAACTAATAAATGACAGAAGTTTCATGTTTCAGGACTCTTTGAGTGACTCCAATGTATTTTTGCTTATTAAAGTATGTTAGTAGGAACTATACTTTTTGAAGAGCTGCCCATTCCTGTTCCAGTAAGTTGTCCCAAAGTGTTTCCTTTCCCATTTCTCCAAAAGGCATTTTTCCAATCATTACCACAATTTTCAGTAAAAGATGGAAATATTTCCAGAACCAATGATATTTCAATTTTCAGTGAAAGATGGAAATTTTTCCAGAACCAAAGATTTTTTTTTTTTTTTTTTTTTTTGTGTAGGTAGGGCAGTGATCTCAAACTCTGTTGATAAAACTTCTAAGGCAGAATTTCCAAAAACATTATGTAAAATGAGAGTACAATCTTCTCCTCTCCCTCATCTATCTAGACTTAAAATTGTTGCCACAGGCAACAAATTTTCTGAAGTTTCCTTCTGATGTGCACACACAGTTTTTGTGCAGATAAATCTACATCTAGATCACAGAGTTGCAGTGAGATTTTGAATGGGTCTGCTGCATCTGCAGTTCTAAAGATAAACTCAGTACTGCAATCATAATGACACGTTTATAAAAGAAGGCAGAATCCATGAAAAATTATGAGCTAGCTCTTTATGCAATCCAATGAAACACTTAAATCTCAATATTAATAATTTTTATATACCAGATTACCTTTTCTGCCTTACAGCAATGGAAAAATGATTTCTTCTAATTCAAATATTCAAACATTGATAAATAAAAAGAGAAATCAGGTGTTACTTTAATTATCTATTTTGCTTCCATAGTGATGCTCCATTGTACTAAGTCTCAGATAAGGATGTCAAAACACTCACCTCTACATCTAAGCTGATTTCATTTACAAGTTTGTTGGCTTCATTAAGGATATCCTTCCCTTCCTGCAGGCTCTTTTCAACATCTTGTCTGCCATCTTCTACAGCCTTCTTCTTTTTCTGTAGGATGTGTTCATACAAATTAAAATATGAGTTATTTACTAGAACAGGAATGCCAGTTCAAATACCAACATCCCAATACAAGACTGCATTTTGTCAACATGCCACAATGCCACTTCTGGAATTCTCTCAGCTTTCAGAGCAAACACAGTGACAACAATAAAGCACATATTATAAGATACCTTTTCCTTTTCCTCCCATCCCCAGCTTTGTAACCCCCTCCCACACAGTAGGTGTTTTGTTGCTCTATAACACAGGTAACTGACTGTAGTACTACTGCAGAAAGAATCAGAAAGAAGTTAGAAACTCTAATCTTTATCCAGATGTGCACATTTCTCATGTTGACAATTACCTTCTCTGGCTATGAAGGCAAAATTTATCAAAATATTCTGCTGCTTTCCTGTTTATGTCCACTGGTGTTTCACTAACTACTGAATGAAAAACAAAAGATGATGGTTTGGAGCAACCTTAGGATCCTTGATTTTACAACTAGTAAAAATACTGCATATTGTGTAGTAAGGACAGACTGCTGAATAAGGAACTGGCAATTTCCTGTGCAAGATCCATTGAGTATCACAGATAGGAGACCAAGGCATTCTGGTGTTGAGTGCTGCGATGGCTTCTTGGTCAAACCAGGATCAAAATAAAGCAAAAAACTCTTCAAAACAACCAGGTTGGGCAGGACTGCTGGAAAGGGTGCCTTCACGCACTCTGATACTGTGATGCAGACAATATTTTAATAACTGAGATAGCGGGTAATTTTTCCAGCGGGTGAATTAATCCATTCACCTTTGGGAAGAAAATGCACAGAACAGAGATCACCTAACTTCTTTACAGCACTCTACTTCCTAAATTCAATCAAGCCCACAAATCTCTGCTGAGAACTGAGGTCTCGGAACTCTAACCTCATCACTGTACACGAGGTGAAAGCTCATCAAGATACAAACAGAGTCGAAACATTTATCTTCATTAGGTTGACTCTGCTCTTTATGTCTTGGTTAAATGCTTGTTAATGTACAGTATAATATGCTCTTTAAGTCTGCAATTTAAATTGAATCACAAGCAGACCCCTCTGCTATGAAGGAGATCATTTATAACAGCTACTAACTACAGAGGATAGAATTTGATTTATTACTCTGTAATATCCACATACCCCCTCCAGTTTTCTTCCCAGGGGTTAGAAAGGAAGATGAAAGTGTAAGTTTTCTAGGAGGAAATATATGATAGCAAAGATTTTAACTGAAATACTATTTAAATCTTGAGCACAAGATTTGAATTTTACATGACTATTTATACTGGGATGAATTTAATCTCCCCCAGAATACTAAATCCAATGCACCCTCCACTCAGTGTTTAAAAGCAGATGATATTATTTTGATAAAACTGTGGAGTAATTCTACTTATAAAAGCCAATTCATTTCCTCATTCTGAGGAACATGTTTCCTGCTAATTAGATCGGATATATTTTAATAATATTTTTGGTTTGGTTCTATTTTTGCTTCAAGATTTAATCATGCAAAGTTTCGAATTTGATCAGACTCCCAAGCAACCAAGCATACAACTTGTCAAGACTCACCTCTACCATGGTCATATTTTTTTGGTTGAGTGCAGACAAATGATCAGCCTCCCTAATTTTACTCATAGCTTCTCTTAGCAGATCTCGAGCATCATCAACTTTGGTGTTGTAGTTTGCTAGCTTGTCCTGGACCTCATTTTTGAGATCCTCATTTTTCATACTGGGCTCACCAAATAATTTCTTCACTTTGTCCAAAAGATCTTCTGCATTCCTGCAATACATCACCATCCATGAAGGCACTGAGTTCATATTCCCTCACCAAATAATCTGAATATTCTTAATAACATGCAAAGGAAATAGACTTCTAAATTAAATCTCAAA
The DNA here is from genome assembly GCF_965140245.1 of Athene noctua. NCBI lineage: Eukaryota > Metazoa > Chordata > Aves > Strigiformes > Strigidae > Athene > Athene noctua. The sequence goes on along the minus strand of NC_134037.1, from coordinate 62,535,883 downwards.
GTAACTTTCAAGAGAACACATGCTTAGTAAAGTGAAACAACAGTTGTTCTTAAGCGCTTTCTTAAAGAGTTTTTTTAAATGCCACTAAGGTCCTATTTATGAAGTAGAAAATATTCAAATATTCTCCACTGAAGACCATTTTGTCTTTTTTGTTTTTTTGATAAGTTGCCATTCTTGAGATCTCATTATTAAAGCAAGGTTTTTCTGAAACATTTTAAGCTTTTCTGAACCATTTCAACTTGTCAAAAAGATTTCCTTCATTCACATTAATGTGACACGTGACACAAAGTGGTTTCCTACCTTGAACTGAGGGGGATATGTAAATTTGCCTGGTTTTCAAGCTGTCTTAGAGCAGACAAACTGCTTTAGACAGTCAAAAATCATAAATACTTTCCTGTGAAATAAACAACGTCCAGGATGCTTGGATTTATGACTTCCAGTAGCCAAACAATTTTGCTTATCTAAGATAAATTATGGGATATTTTTAATAGATTTTGGCTACACAGAAAGTTTACAAATGCCTGCTTTTGGCAGGGGATACAATATTTCTTGATCATCAGAGAGTTACTGCACTGAGTTTTAAAGGACTGGAGTACTGGAGTCTTTATGCCCTCTCATTTCTCTGCCTCATGATACCAGGCCATTGAATCGCTTTCATGTAATGCAACACCACTGCATTAACACAATGATATGACAAGGACAGAAAAAAAAAGACAAACAAAAGAGGCACTTCCAAGCTGATGTTTTTTTCTATTCACCTTTGGGAAGAAAATGCACAGAACAAAAGTCCTAAGTAAACAGGAATTTGTAGGTTAGATAATACCTACAGAAGAAATCTATTGCACTTTCACCTGGAACAGATTAAATTTTTTTCCTGTCTCATTATGGCAATGGGTCTGAAGAAGCTGTGTGGAAAACAAGAACTGTATTTTCTGAAAAACACTGCAGCTTGGCCTACTTATAGTCAGTTCCATTAGAAACCTTCTGAAAATAAACACATAAATAAATGCACACAAAAAAAATATCTGAGAGGTGGAAAAGACGTGCTGTCAATGGGCATAATTTAGATGAAGGATCTGAATTGGAGCCAAGGAAAGCCAAATTGTTACCTTAGCTTTGTGATTTTCTGAGATGGATTTTTTTTTCCATCTGCCCTGCCTTTGGTTTTGATGAAAAAAAAAAAAAAAATCATTCATGTTGTGAATTTGAAACTTCTGGGGACAAAATATTTAATCAAAAATTAAACCCCAGTATTGACATCCTGTCATAGAAGTTCAGAAAGGAATTCAGAACTTCTTCCATAACTTCTTCATTGTTCTTTGTATAAGCAGCTACTGTCTTACACTTCTGGCAAATTTTGATACCCTTATGACTCTGCAGTACTGGAGGAACAGTACAAGACAGATGGATTTCCCTTTTATGCCCTTGCCTCATAGCACTGTCCAAATTACCTATCTGTGCAGTAGTTTACCTCAAAACTCTTTATTGGTGCTCTAAAGATAACACTTCCCTATCAACCTGTTAGGCATTTTTCCCCTCTGCTCTTTCTAATGAAGTACAAGGCAACAAATCTCCTCCATGTAATCCCTTGTTTTATGTACCAGAATTTATCTGTGACTGGACTGCACCACACTTCTTGAAATATTATCTTGCACATTTAAGTTGTGTTAATTTCATTGCTTACCTTCCTAGAAAAAGAACAAAAATACAGAAAATGCTTGAAGTGTTAGAAGAAACAATCACAGGTCTGGCCTAACACCTGGAATGCTGTATGATCTGGATCCTCAAAATGAGTACAAGGGAACAAAAGAAATATTAGACACTGATGAAACATGATTAAAATACCCAACTAATACATATGAGTTAGAATTGTCCTTATCTGTTGAAGAAATGAGTTCTATAACATCATGGATAGCATGGATAAGGCGATCAACTGTCCAACGTCTCTCCAAATACAAAAATGAAAATATCAGCAAGCAATGTCAAAAAACAGGAGGCATCTCTTCAAACGCTGTGTGGCTGTTATGCAGTTTGCTTTTACAGGAAACTGGATGATAGAAGTTCACAGTGGCTCAAAGCCATCAGATAAATTTATGGAAGAGAAAGACAGAAACAAATAAAGCTATTCAGCATACTAAATAGAAAGATAGAATTCTGGCTCACAGCATCCCTTGATAGCAATGCAGTGGCATTCGAGAAAATGTGTAGGAATGTTATAAAATATTGAAAGATTTATTTCATAAGTATGAAAAGCAAGGCAGTTTAGAACAAAAACATGTATTTTTAACAAGCTCTTTTTAGAGAGAAATTATTGACTAAGGCAATCAAATTGCAGACATGATTCGAAAAGTTGGAAGGAAAATAAATGAGGTAGAAAAGCTTCACAAGTAAGAGAAGTTTTGCCATCTATGAAAACAAGAAGACTATACTTCATTTGTCTTCTTCATTTAACTTTTGAGAATTCACTGAAAACATAGGAGAGGTAAAAAGAATCCACTGATTCTTGTCATTCTGTTCTTGGATGAAATCCTGAAAGCAGAATACAATCACTGCCAAAAGACATCTAACCAAAGAGTAAACATTATTAACTACTTCAAAGTGATCATGAGACTTGCAGAGATTTCAAAAAGTAAATATTTCTAAATGAGTCTGTAAGAATACATGTGAGCATAGTGACTACACATGTGTGTGCACAGATACAGTTTTAAGAGGGATTAACTTTTCTTCAGCCCTTTTCTCTGCAGAATGTATCCTATCCACTATCTTACTATATTTTTTAAGCAGTATTAAGAGATTTTTCTTTAAGAGGCAATACTTTATAAAAGCTTCAGAAAACATTATCTAGGGAACTTTTCTTCCTGCCCTGTAATCCACAGTGCCTAATTTTCCTTGTGTTGTGTTCACTCCCAAAATTTCTTGGATCTCAATGACTGCCTATAAAGAGGTAATCCTATCCTTAAAGTAAACCATGTAACTTTCATTGAAATCACTGAGTATATTCATGGTATAAAAAGTATTCCTTTATCAGGAAATGAAAATACTCACTTTGCATATTTTAGGACAAATGGTAAGAAGGAGAGAATTTCTTTCTCTCAAAAAAGCTCTACTGCATTTCCTACTCTAGCTATTGGGCTAGAGTAGAAAATTATTTAATGCTAGTCTGATAGTTTCATGTTGGCTGTAGCATTTGAGGACTAAGAACACCTTGTCTGAAAGGCCTCCCTGCAGTCTGCCCTAAAATTGCAGGCAGCACTTTCAAAGACTTGGCTAAATTTTTCTCATCCCGTTTTTCCTGGTTTATTTCTATGTGTGAGTGGCGAAGGGACAGAAGAGGGTCAGTGGAGTGAGAAGAAAAAGCAATAAAACATTGCTGAAAAATAAGTTTGCAATATACCCTTTCTCCAGAGAACAGAAAAGCAGAAATGTCAGAATTATGGGAAGAAATACTGTACTGGTAGGATTTTCAGAAAATGATACAGTTTCTAAAGTGTAAAATAGACAGTGCAAATCTGATTCTATACTGCTTGGAATTCTTAGCTAATCTTGTATTCTATTTATGTTCCTTACAGTATGCACGCACCTGATAACTGACATTTTCAGGCCTGAATACCTCTATCCCAGACAGTTTTCTGAGACATCACAACTTCAATGGACCACATAGCTGCTCAGCTGGATTACCTGCTAGTTTGCTCTGGTGAAGTGCTAATCAAAACCTAGCTCCAGAAATATGCCTGATCTGACTAATACAGAAGTAACAGACTACCGGAATTTTAACTTCAAGACAAGTATTTTTCTGTATCAGCTAAACCTTCAGCATTTTGCAAAATGCTTTATAAAGAGATGCCAATATAATTATATTTACATATCTAGTTTTCATTTTTATAGACAGCTAAATAACCAAACCCTGGGCTTCTGAAACATGCCACAGAGTTGGAACATTCTGATCTACACTATTTTATATATGGCAAAATACATCCTTTTTGAATGCATATGCTACTGGACAAACTTTGCAGACAGATAATATTTTTATTAGACCAATTAGTTTTCCAGAAAAAAAACTAAGCTTCTAGACAAGCTTTTTAGTACAAATGCCATTCATTGGGTCTGAAGCAGAAGCTAAAAACAAACTGAGAAAAATTGCTTAGAATTCAATTAGAAATGTTGTTGGTACCTGTGGAGCAGAGAATTAATTTCCTAGGGATTGCCTTCTACATACGTAAGCATTTCCAAAAATGCAAATGCTGTATTAACAAATATGAAACATCAGACTTGCTTTCCTTCACATTTCTATAAACCTCAGCTTGAAAATTTGGTTGGAAAAGATGACAAACACATTTATAAGAGAAAGGTATTATCACTGGGAGGTTGAAGACTGAGGTTTCTCTACTCACTTTAACTCATCTTGAGCTATTCTTTCTTGCATATTCAGCTCTCTACTTCTCAGCTCTGCGATCATTCTGTCAGCCTCACTCTGCAGTTCTGGAAGACTCTTCTCCAAGGTCTCATCTTGGGTTCTGAGTGTTTCATTCAGTTTTATAGCATCTTCTTTTGCAGCTGCAGGGGCCAAAAATATTTATGTAGCAAGTTAGTAAATAAAAACAACAGAGAGGCTTTAAGCATCTGCCCATCAACTCTATCAGCAAAGTGGAATGCAACTTGCACTGGTTATTCTTGCTGTAAAATATAAAGGACCGTTAATCTGATGATGAGTAACAAATGAGGAAAAAGTTGTATGTTTCACCAAACCTTTTATTATATCTCAATTTTAAGCACAATCACTGAAGTGAGGAAGTCTTTATATCCAGTATAAGAAATATATTGCTCCCCTCCTCCTCCCCCTGAAAGAAAGAATTGGCACTGAACCTTTGAAACAGCAGAAGATAATGTGGTATATTGCTCACAGAATTAAGGAGCAGGTAGTACAAGCAATGAAAATTAGATTTAAATTACTTTTGGAGAACTTTAAAATATGTCATTTTTGGAATTCAGACTTAACAGTGCTAGGAATAATAAATGATTGGGAAATTTCAGAAGAAGGAGGAGAGAGAAGAAGAGTGAAAGACACCCACAGATGTCGAAACCCACTCATGTATTTAGAAGCATTTAGCCAGAAATGGAAAAGAAGGTTATGAAAGTTGGAATATATGATGGTACACTGTAAATGTATTACATGTTTGGAATATCTGAATTATTCTTATCTGATAAAGCTGTATATATGGTATCATATTCAGGGACTGAATAAAATCTTTCTGCCATAGTGCAGCATGACATAACACTTTCAGAAGGAACTAGGTCATTTATGATAATCATTTCAAGGTCTTTTCCAACCTAGATGATTCTGTGATTCTGTGAATCAGTTCCATCTTCAGTTTTAAAAAGTACTGCTGCCTTTTCATAGGCACAGGACTCCCAACTAACTGATTTCTCCAAAATAGTACAGTTCCTGGTCACATGACTACTTCTGAGTATTTTAAATTAAATCTTTAATTGAACAAATTAAAATCTGTCTTCTAGAATTCAAATTACTATTTCATCTACATATTGTGTAGTTTTAGAGCAAATTATGAAGAAAATTCTAATCCAATGATGTCTTCAGTTTGTTGGTGAGAACTGAGATTTGGATCTTTAATCAAGAGTGGTTATGTCTGGGGTAGTGAGGCATGGAAAAAAATTACACTTTGCTTCTGTACATTATGTTATGTATCATTACTAAGTTACCTCAGGCCAGGAATAGGCATATATTTATTTTTTAAAAAAATTCTGGAATAAATAGTAATCTAACCTCCCCAAATATGTACCTTCAAGGAGAAAATGGATATATTATCTCAGCTTTCAATAGATTCAGAAAAATTTATATCTAGTTTTCTCCATCCTCCTCATAACAATCTTTACTTTCTAGTCTTACCATACTGGAAATTATCAGAGTCCAGTGGTGGTAAAAGATTTGGATGCACTGACATAGATGAACATAAAGTAGTTCAAAGCTGAGAAAATTCCGTAGTTAGGAGCAAAAACTAGTTACAGGTACTCAGAAGTTCAGAAATTCAGAAATCAGTTCAGTGGAAATGGATCGATGGTCAGAGTGTGGTTGTTAAAACAATTCACTACCAGCTTCTCACTTGTAATAAGTTTTTATGGTTTGAAGAATTCCTCAATTCCCTGATGTTTAGGGAGGCAGCTGTCAGATCTACAATCATGCATTTCTGACCACTGCCATTCTCAAGCATTATCTTCAGTAAATGGAAAGAAATAGGTCCTTGGATGGCATTTCATCCTAAAGTTGTTGCCTACTGGCAACAAGTTCTAGGGAGCTCAAGGTCACAGATACAGGCCTGCATTTCTAGAGATCCAAACCACTATGACTTTCAGAAATCTGTAATCTAGGAATGGGGGACGAGGATAAAGAATGTCTGCAAACTGGTTGGTCATCTCAATCGAAACATCATGAGTGGACATAAAGTCTTCAACGAACAATCTAGCAATGTCTTACAGGTCAAAAAGAGTAGAAGCGAAGAAGGTATAGGGTCAACATTCAGTTCAAATGCTGTCAAATTTTAAAATAATCTAGAAATGGCTCCAACATAAGGTAAAAGTTTATCCTCAGTTTTTGAAAGATGGTGATCTTGAACAGGAAGACATTTGAGGATGGCAATCAGAATTAAGCATATAGAAATTATCACAACTAGAGGAAAAACACTCTGAAGAACTCAAGCTGGAATGGCCAGATAATGACCATTCTAGAAATCTGAAAGATCTGGTGCATGACATTGCAAATCCAGGAAGAAGACTGACTGAGAACAAGCAAATGTAGTGCCTGCTTTGAAGAAATTGGAATTCCATACGGCCTTAGAATTTGCTTTGGAAGTAAGTGGAAAACAGGATGTGAAATAAATTAATGTAGATGTTTGTTTTTTTTTCTGAAGTTAGTATGTGTCAGACTATAGGGTTTAATAGCAAATCCAGCTGAATATTTTCATTACTGATTCTGGGAAAAAAAAAAAAAAAAAAAAAAAAAGGAAGTCTACTGATAAAATACGCTTATGAGGAAAAGTTGTAAGACAGTCTTAATAGAGAAGGATTGGAATGCTGTGCAGAATGAACTGGGTGACCTTCAAATCTGAAGTAATCGGACCGGAATGAGATTCAATAGTAGAAAAAATAAGGTTGTGAACTAAATAACAACAGAAATTTCAGCTGTAAACTATGGCTTTGTCAGATACAAAGTACAAATGAGAAGAACATAGCTATATTATGAATCTCCAATGGCACCCAGCTGTGAAAAAAAGGAAATGTTATTCTAGAATGTATTAGGAGAGCTGACATAGGCAGGTTTTACTGCTACTGAAGTGCAAGATACTGATGGAAGCTCTTTTCAATATCTGTTACCTGTGTTCAGGAAAGATGAACCTAATTTTGAACAGAGGAGGGGAAATTATATGAAGGTAAGCAGGAGATTTAGGAGAATATGCTTTAAGGTGTTTTAGTCTAGAAAAAAAAGGAGCTGAAGGGGAATATGATTCCTCTCTACAAACATAGTTGGGGGTGGGGGAGGGAGGAGAAGCACTAGGGACAGAAAAAACCCTATTTGAAATAAGGAACAAAGTTAGCAAAAGCACATGATGATAAACTAAACATGAATATTTTTAGCTAGAAATGAGAAGGTCTGTAGTTATGAAGCGTTCACAACTGCCTCCTATTCAGATTGTGTGTATTTGTGGAAACTACTTTGAAGATGAGGGTTAGAAAGTTTATGATAGCAGGGGAGTGGATGCAGCAACCCAGGAGGTATCTTTCAGTGCTGTGCTCCTGTATTTCATCTATTCTTAAAATTTTTCTTGGCCACAAGGCAAACACATTGATTTTAAAGTCTTTGTCTACTTCTAAGATACCACATAAATTTATTTAACTCCCTCAATGTCTTCTAACTCTGAACTTCGTATTGTTAATTCTGCTTAAGGAAACTTTCGTTTGGGTTACAAACACTGGGCATAAACTTTGTGGAGCAAAAAATTGGTTTAGCCCTTGTCATCCCAAATTCATCTTGAAATATGAGGAACCTGGTTTTTTGTATTAAAAAAAAATCTTGAAAACTTGCTTAGTTTTTCTTGTTGCTTTTCCCGCATTTACTTAATGTCAAAGTTGCACATCCTAAAGATATCCTAAATTGCTCTTCAGTTCATCTACAGAGCATGTATGGGAATGCATTACATTAAAGGCAATATAAAATGTATTTTATAGCTCTTGGACAAAAGTGGAAGCTTTCCCTTTCAATGAAATGGGCCATCAGAAGCGTAACTACTGAAATCAGTAATGTAGTGGGAGTTTTATGGAACAAAGGACAGATCAGTATTTTTCAAGTAAAAAACCATGCCTGTGATTGCCAATCTTTATCATATTTTTCAGCCATTATCTTATTTAATAGCTTCCTGAAATATATATGTCTTGCTTTTCAAAGCCATCTACAATACTTTTACTCATAAGTCTTTACTGCATTGTAAGTGCAGTGAAGCAGCTTGTGGAAGAGAGTTGGCTCCATGCCACTACTTCAGTAGGGTTAGGAGCCACTTGTAAATTCCAAGCAGCAGATGTTCATTAACAGCAAGTAGTAATGTATTTTTGAAGACATTTTGGGGAATTAAGATGAAGTGTTAATGTACCAAGTGCTAAAATTACAACAAGTTTTTTTACCAATACATGTTTTTAACTGCTTTGAAAATAAACAAAAGCTAAGCCCTGTTTGTTACTACAACATAATAGTTCTTCAAATAACTGCAAAAATCCTGAAGGAACATACTCAATTTTCTGCTCATCTTTGTTCATAATTGCCAATACGCTGTTTATATAAACTGCATCTGTAGAATGGAAAAAGTGAAGATGACTGTAGTTTCTTCACTCAACATTTAAAGCACATGACATTTCTCAGTGCATAGACTCTTTCTCACTGTCTCACAGACCCTCTTCCCCACCATCCTTCAGTTTTCTTGAGAAACGATTGGCTTTTTTCTTCCCCCCCACAAATACCTTCAGCAGCTTGGAGAATGCCTTTGACGAACTGTCCAAGAGATTTTGCTCGGTCATTAGTCCTCTCAGCATCCTGCTTGGTTTGCTCACCATCTGCTGTCACCTTGGTAGCCTAGTGATCCAAATTCAGGAAAAATATAATTAAAAACAGGACAAGGCTGCACTATGTGATATTCCTACTGGCTGAATCTATGTACAAAACTTTCCTCAGGCAAAAGGCAAATCAATGAATTATTGATCAGATGCATGGGAAATGACATGATCTGTTCGAGTACACAATTAAATTTTATTACTTTTTCCTTTAAGTGGAAATTGGAAGGCTTTATTTTAGGTTCTTAGGAACCCTAGTTGTGTGCAACAGCACACGAAAGGAGACAGGATGAAATTATTCACGAATTTGCTTAAAGAAATGTTGTTTGGAGCCTTTTAATAGATTCTTCAGGGAATACATTCCATAGTTTCACAGTTGTGCACTTTTCAATTGACAAAGTGCAGCAGATACCATGACCTCTTTGTTTCCTCCCCGGAGGTGTTCTCAAAGAGACAGTTCATGCCAACAAGCAAGAAGAATTTTAAATCAATACATTAAATAAACCAAGAAAGGGATAAAAAAAAAAGAGTTAGTGGGTTGGTTTTTTTTTCAGCTCTAATAGTTGAAGTTGTTTATAACATATGGGGGGGCTCAGTAAAATTTTAGCTTTGTGTAACTAAATGCTTTATAATTTTATTGAATCACAGCAGCAGGATGAAGACAGACATCTGCTGCAGACCTGGAAAACATTCTGAGGAAGGGAATCATCTTAAGACATTCTAGTTAGCTCTCATGGTACCTGTTTATAAAATGCACCCATTTTTACTACAAATCAGCTGACCATTTCAAACAACAAAGCTTGTCAAACCACTGTAAAGCAAAAAACCCCCATTTTTTTCCTTTGGGGATTGCATTCCCAAGAAAAGTCTCAAAGCAAGGCATTATGATCTTTCAAGTCTCTGGGAAATAAATGACTAGAAGGTCAATAATTCAAAATGAGCTTAAGTTTTCCCTGACTTAAGCTGTACAAACTGTTTTCTCAATTAAACACACACACACACACACATCCCATTTCAATATCAGTCAAAGAGAAGTAGTATCACTTTTACACATTTATTTTTGCCTGATTAGCCTCTAGATGGAAGCCCTCAAGATACAACATGACAGTTTGGTTTCTGAAATAAAATTCCTGGCATTATCATACCACTTACAGTTTTAGTTTACTTCAGAGTAGTTACTCTGAAAGTAATTTCTATGAAAATGGTTCAGGTAAATAGAATTATACAGGAAGAATTAAGAACCCATACTGATGGAGGCAGGTTAGTTCTATTTCATCCCTACATCATCCCTACCTAGGATTTACAAACCCACTTTACCTGCCTGGATACAGAACTAAAATAATGTCACAGTGAGCTGTAAGAAGCAATTGGGATAGGAAAAAAGCAAAATTACAGAATGGTCTTGATGGACCGCTGCTCCAATCCAGCTTGGCATTTCTGATGTTATTTCATTCTTCATGTAGTTGAGAACTACCTTATTATTTATTGTCAAATCCTCCACAATCAGTCTTTTATTCTTTTGGTTTTATTTGCTTGGAGTCTTCACTTTTATTATATGCTGTAATATTTCTAAATCCTTTACACAAATCGTGTTTTATAATTTACATATACTTTTCTTAGTTTTGATTACTTTTTCCACACTGATGTTAATTCCAACTGGCCACTTTAACCTCTCAATATTTGTGACTGAATGGCACATACAACATTTTTGTGCACATTAATCTGTCATCGAACAGTTTTCATTTCCTCTCAGTGACAGTTCTCTTTAGTAGTTAAATCCCATTCAGCTCCACTGAAGGCTTTCTGTATTTTGCCACAATTTGCTTTGCTGAAAAATAATCTTTCACTTCATTATCATCTGGTCTAGCTTTAACTCCATAAACCAAATTAAATGGCAAACATCCTTCACACTGTACTTAGCCATTTCATGGCTAAGTAAATGTTTCCATTTGTTAATAAAGTCCTACTCATTTTCTATATATTCAGTTTACTACAGTTCACCATTTCTATAAGGTCAGTCTTCAGCATCTCCTAACAGTTTAAACAGGCACAACAAACTCTTTCTGGGGGAGCAATAAGGGTTAGGCAGACCCAGATCAAACGTTTGGAATGAATCTTCAAGAAATCTGGATACAAATAAGACACTTTGGCATAAAGGAGATCCCTACCATGGAAACTAGTAAACAAAGTACGTGAGATCAGTGAACCTGCTTTGGTGTTGTTCACAGCTTGTATTTAGTGACGAAAGTTCCATGGAAGGCCTTGTCCCAATCTGAAGACTATTAGCCACTTAGCAATTTAGGCTATTAGCAAGTACTAGCAATTACACACACATTTCTGTGTTGGCTTTGTTTGTGTGCTTAGTCTGAGGCCTTAATCAAGCCATATGAAACGCCTCTGGAAGGCATGTGCAGGGGAGCCCTACAAGAATTTCTCCAGCTACTGAGCTGCAGACCACAGAAGGAGGAGTAAACACAGACCTCAGTGTACAGATGGAAGTTCTTGGCTCTCCCTTCAAATGCTTCCAACTACTGCAAACTAAGTTGCCTCTGCTACAATTCCAGAAATTTTTGAGCTTTAGAAATTCAGCAGTATAGGAGATATGAAAGAGGTTACAAAGTCAAAAGAAGTATTTCAATCAAGAGGAGTGATTCTGATCCCTGTCTTTCCTGAAGGCTCTGAAGGTACCTAATTGGAAGGGAAGAGGGGGTTTTGATTAAAAGCAGTGTGCTGAAAGGAAGAGTCTGAGGTCTGCCTCTGGTGGTAGATGTGGGAATGGGCATGCAAACATATAAGAATGTAATTAGTGTGAGGAAGATGTGAGGATCTTCTGTACGGCAAAACTGAATGAAGGAAAGAATATGATGAAAAAAAAAAAAAAGTGCTGCACTGATGTAAGAGATCAGTGGTTGAAAAGAGACCACAAGGAAGCAAAAACCCCAAAGGTTTTGTAAAGACTAAATACCATTGTCTTCTACATTTTATCTTAGAATGGATAGAATTTTTTTCATGGAAACAAACTCCTCACTGGTCCTCATCAACCTTTTTCTTCATCACGACTTATTTCACTTGGAAAATTTAGTGAGCCTGCAAATCAGATGCCGGGAAAAACTTTGCTATCTATAGTTGTACAATGTGCTCCAAGTGTTAGCCATTATGTAGGTATCAGCTATATCTTAATTTGCGAATGAGACTTGAACACACTACATCAGGACTCAACTCTTCTTTTTGGGACATTAATCCTATTTACAAACACAGAAAGAGAAGGATAGGGCTTGCCACCAGTTGCCAGTCCCCAAATTAACAAAACCAACTGCAATCCAGTTAACAACTCTCTGTAAGGATAACTGGAAATCATAAGGCTACTTACTGCTGCAATGGGAAATTGCAGAAAGGAAAACTAAGATTACACCTTCAATATTTTTCCTTCCAAGACTAGTCTACAGAAAGTCAGAATTACAACATTATTCTAGGTCACCTCCATGGAGTATTAAAATGTATTTAATTTTTGGTGGTGGTAGGAGCAATTAGAAAAAAATCAACTATGCAAAGGAAAAAAAATTGTCTTAGTCTAAGGTTCAGAAATCTTAATACAAGAAATATAATCCTCCCTTCTTGCCAGGCTGTCATGAGTTAAAAATCCACCTAGAATTAAAACTGCCAAGTTATTTCTGGGGGAAAAAAAAAAAAATCGAACAGAAGTGGAAAAACAAGCTTTCTTTACACTCACAATGACAGTACATATAGATAAATACCTGTGTATGCGGGGGAGGGTGGGGGGGGGTGGGGGGGTATATAGACAAACACATACACGTATACACAAACACACTACAGATGCTTTTCCTGTGCACTACCCATGATTTAATATTTTTAAAATTTAATATAATCCACACAAACAAACCAGTTTCTCTGAGAATTTTAGTTCTGTAAGCCATGAATGATTTTAAGACAGGATGCTAAAACCTTATGGGGCTTGCGTAAATTTTCTCAGGTGTAAATTCATCAGTACAGTAATCCATGTTTTCCTTATTTGGCTATTTCAATGCAGGGTAGCACAACTCACGAGTAAGATTTTTGCTAGTTCTTCATATTAATGTATTTTGAACAGCTGTAATTTTATTGTGGCTGGTCCAGTGTCCTATTTTTTTCTCCACTAGGTGGCAGAATTTATATTATTTTCTTAAACAATGTCTTTTACTGACCAAAATAAGGTCTATATTGAAATAAAACTTTCCTAATAAAAAGAGTAAATAGCACATCGATTGAAATCCAGAAGACTGTCACTACCCTCATAAATGAAATATAGAACACATATATTTAACTAAACTCACAGACCTTGTGCATATATTTGAATTCTCCCTTTAAATATTGTCCCCATTTCAATTACTTCCTTCATTGACTCTTAATGAGAAATTGTTATTTGTTAAACCAAGACTTCCATTGCCTTGCTATAAAATTTCTTAAAAATAAGTGAATCGGGCTAGGCTACCATTTGCTCTACAGCTCCTGGAGAAACAAGCCAACACAACAGATAACCCAAAATGGAAAAGGAAACTGCAAAACCGCAAAACTTTTCCTATAATGTGCTTGAGATGGTTGGCCATTAAGTAACTGAGTGAAGTCAGGCTACCTGTACTGCAACAGGCGATCCCACAGAGAAAAAGGCTGAGAACTATCTTGAGACAGTCAGACTCCAGAGATTTCAAAGGCAATGATGTTGTTGATGCAGAAAGCATCAACAAAGGGATGAGAAGATGTTGTTGATGCAGAAAGCAGATAGCCTTACCAGAGACAGTGCTGATGTTCAGAATAAAATGAAGGAAACCAGGCAGTTCAGTTTCTGAAAGCCTCAGCCAGTCAAAGAAAAGCACCAGATGTGAGAAACTGTGGTAATCCCATGGTTTTGTTGCCATTAGGTTTGTAACATAACCTGTAGCTGAAGCTATGAGAAAGTCCATAAATGCTCTATCAAGAACCTTCTTTCCTTTAGTGTCAGCTTTTCCATATTGGCTCATTCTTGGATGCTCTGCATGAGCTTTATAAAATTTTCTTGCATCATTGTAAAGTTTTGCAGAAAATGCATCTCAATATATTGGTCCACAAAAAAAGGTTGTCAGAGGACTTGCTGCCATTTCAAACACTGAGACTGAGAAGCACCTTATAAATCATCTATTCATTTATATTTAGTTGATATTCAGAAGATTTCTGTCTTTATGCATCCTTAACCAAACCCATAGACCTCAATGTGATCATAGACTTACTCTTGTCAGTAGTTCATCCATTTCTGTCACAAGGGTATCCAGATTTTCTTGTGCTAGCTGAAGAAGTCTCTCTGGTGCTCGCTGAGGTGAAAGCAAATGCTGTTGAGGAAGAGAGGAGGGACAGTGAAAGTCTGTATTTAATGGATCTCAGTGCTCCCAAATATCGTAGAGAAGCATCAAAATTTTCCTTTTCATTAGGGTAAGGAACTCTGTTTTGCTATTGACTCCTGTGTCACATCCATCCAACATACTTTTCTCAGGGATCTTGACAGTTTCACATAGTTTAGTAGATAACCTGTAAGTATGGTAGGGAACATACAATATAGAAAATACATAACTGCTTTATGGACCACCACCATGAACACCATTTCATTGTACGCGACATGACTTCTGTTCTTGCAGTGTAGTTCCTTGCATATGTGTACATAAATTACTGCTGCAAGATTTATTTATTAAAACAAGTCAAAATAAATAATTGTAATGATTATTTATCGACCAAAGCAAGTTTGAAGTAATTAAATCTTGAATTTTTCTTCTTCCCTGAACCTACTCATGGCAGCATGTTTGAACAGATTCAAGTATAGCTGTACTGAGGCCCTGTTATTTATGTATGTGAACACTGTGAACATACCTTTAATTCCTGCGTCATGTTCTCAAAACCAGTCAACATTTTATAAGGAGCAGGCAGTGGACCACTAAGGTTAACACTCAGAATCATCTGGTTTAGCTGATCCAGGTCACTGAGAAGGAGTCCTGTGCATTCATCATCACAAGCTGGGAGTAAGAACAGCAAAGCTTATTTTTTCCTGCTAAGTGTTTAAGAAATATATTTCAGTTAGAAATTTTATGGCACACTTACAATTCTGTGAGAGGTAGCACTAATTTCAGATAATTTACCCCAAAAAAGAATAGTGTGAGAAAAAACATGGAAACAACAACTAGGGAACAGGAAAGGCTTTGTAATGGTACAGTTTAATATAAAACATGAAGAGCAAAAATGGTAAGATTACCTCACAAAAATAGGAAATAATTAACATTGTCCATTATGGACTAGCCAATATGAAATCCTAAATTAGACAATCAACTTGGATGAAGTTTGAGAAAAGTGGACAGGTAATTTGAAAAATCTAAGGAGCAGTTTAAGAAGTATAGTATGGTTGTGAATTTGATCATAAGAAAAAACTAAAGAAATCTTACAATTTACATACTTTATTGCTATATAACAGCATGGCCAAGCAAGCTAAACTTGTAATACAGACAGTAGAAAGAGTCCATTTAAAATTACTGATCGTTTTCTTTTAAGAAATGCTTTTCTCTACCTCCTTTCACTAACCAGCTTTTCAGCTTTTCATGTATGCCTCCTTTCTTGAAAATACTCTTTCTCGTGAAAAGTACTGGTCTGTGCTGCATATACTGAAATGAATTTGCATTTTTCCCCCCCTTGCTTTCTACTGATTACAACAAGAAATTCTTATAACCTTAAAATCTTGTATCATTTATACTGCAGACAGGAAAATTCTTCATCATTTAGAACTGAGTTGTAGGAATGCCATTCTCTTTCCCTGGATGAAAATACTACACAGAACCAGCAAACAAACTCAGGAGATGGAGCAAACTGTGAAACAAGGAATTCACTGGTGATGTTAAGAGATATGGAGGGTTGTACCTAAAGTTTTAGAAGTATGTAATTATTTATTTCAGCAACACTCCTAGGCAGCTCAATGGCTAAAAAAACCCGCACTAAACGTGTATGTTTCTGCAGAAAAAGAGAAGTAATTTTCAACAGAGAATTAAATTTTTTTCCCTGAAATCTATTCTTCATGTAGATTAAATTTTTCTCGTTCTTTAAAGCTTTCAGTGTTATCCAAAAGTTGTTCTTATTCTGTAGGTTGGCTGTTCAATATAGCAAGGAGTTGAGTCAAATACAAAGAAATGAAGAATAATGAATACTAGTTTAATACACCATGAAACTCATGTGATGATTGAAAAGGAGACAACATAGGTGATGGATTAGTGCAGTAAGAAGTGGGTGCAGAAAGTTAGATACTGTTATTTTAAGACTTCCTTTTGCATTTTCATTGCTTCCACTTGCAGACTTCTTCCTCCTATTTCACAATATTTTGTTACATAAGCTGAACCTGCACCGGAACTTCTCTGCAATTGGTAACTGTGGGCATGATACACTATGGCTTATGTTTCCATGTTAAATTAAAAAAAAAAAAAAAGAGCTTATTAACATCCCAGCTCTTGTCATCTGTGTGCTTGCTTTTAAAGGTCTGAGAGAATTA
Organism: Athene noctua; assembly: GCF_965140245.1. Taxonomy (NCBI): domain Eukaryota; kingdom Metazoa; phylum Chordata; class Aves; order Strigiformes; family Strigidae; genus Athene; species Athene noctua. The sequence continues at coordinate 62,519,223 of NC_134037.1, read as the reverse complement.
AAGGAAAAACAACTTTTACAGCCAACTGAATATTTTATATAATGAACACCTGTTCTGTACCTGGTCAAGAAGGCAAATAGACCTGATAATTATTTTGCAGGATGCAAATAAGTGATCTCAGACCTGAAAAGAGTTGTTTTCTGTTGGTTGTTGGTTGTTTTTTTCTGATACATTATTTCCCTGATGAAACAAGCTAAATCTATTCACCCTCATAATTGTCAGAGTGGTTGGTAATAAAATGCTAAAAATTTGCTATATGTTAAAGACAAACTCATTTCACACCAATGAGAAAAAAAATCAACAGCTGATAAAGAGATGAAGTATTCTCAATGAGTAAACAATTGACAAGTGAACATTCAGCATAAATACACACATCTTGCATGAGTTGAAAAGAGGAATGACATCAGCTGAGGACCACAGTTGAGCAGATGAGACAGGACTACTCCAATGCAAAGTCTGAAATCTACTATAGCTATGGGAAATATTTCAAGAGCATGATTATATTTTGCTAGACTAAATACTTCTGTGTCTATCTATAAAACTGTCAGGATAAATTTGTATCTAATATTAACAAACGCAGCACTAAAAATTCAGATCATTACAGCAGTGCAAGCATGTAAGAGGCAAATCATGTAGTCAATATTACAATAGCCCAGCCAGCAATTAATACAAATTATTGCATTTTCCATTTTCACCACACTTTCCCATGCACAGTAAGTCCTGTAAGGATTTTAACTTACCTCTTGTGAGAAGCATCTCCAAAGTATGCATGCCAAAGAAATTTTTTTTTTTAATAATTGCTTAAGTAATGAAGGACATTATAAATTTGTGGACATCTAGCCACTTATTCCATTATAAAAAGAGAAGATAATGTACAAAAAAAGGAATCACATGTCTGAGCCAATGTGTTCCTATAATTGAGTGATTATTTAACACGATTTTGCTTTTATACATTCATTGCTGTTAAGACTCAGAAGACTGTGTTATGATTAGGTAATTTTTGGCCTAGGGGCAACCATGCAATGTCTGATAGGAGGTGGTATCCTATGACAGCAAGTAACTCTTCAGTATTAGTTTCCTGTTGCTTCACAATGAAGTGTTGAACTATTGTTAGGTTTATTAATTTGTTGGCTGCTACCCCATTTTTCCCATTTTGGCACTGCTCTCGCACCAAATAATAAACAAGCTGTCCACTGTGCTCCAAAACCCCTGTAGAGAGCTGAAAACTTCAGCTTCCTTGCCATTGGTGCTGATTTCAGGGAGTCTGCATGATCAATATGCCTCCAAAATCTGGAAAAATTCAGATCTAAATCAGAGTCTAAAGTACTGACTCAGGTTTATTTCTGATTTTTGTTATTTTGAAAGTCTCATTTGCTGGTTCTGATATAGGCCAGTACTTGTTAGGTTCATACGGTGCTTCAGTTGAGCCAAAGACATTGAAGTGTGGGTCTAAACTCAACAGGGGCTCATGCATCAAAAGAAGGGAGAACAACTGATAGTTTATCAGCTTCTGTGCCAGGTAGGGGTGACTGTCCCTTATTAAGCTCATGCAGACAGAGAAGCAGTTGTCCAGCACAGAGGTAAGTTTGATTCTTAACAAATGTGCCACAAGGGCTCACAATTTCTGTTAAACTCAGAACATAGCAGAGGCTAGTCCAAGGCTTCAGAATCTAGTGTTACACAAAGTATCTTTCTTGTCAGCTTGCTCTGTGAAGGCTTGTGATAAGAAGCTCCCAGCTCCTGATGAATTAAGGACTGTGTAGGAGCTAGGAGATGATTACTTTTCACAGATTCTTCAAGATCTGCCTCTGACAGAGACAGCATCTCTGCGTATCTTAATTTGGAAGGGCAGAGATCATGGAGCTACTCCCTATTTTAGAAGGAAAACCTTGATTCTGCCAAGACCAAAGGCTAGGAGCATGCTAGATCTGGGTGCAGAACAAGTGGCAGCTGGAAAAAACTCCCTCTCATTGCAAGCACCAGTCTACTTAGAGTACAATATTTAAGTGTCCAAGACCTGGTGTTAAAGGAATCTGATTATATAATTTTCTCCTTCTACCAATATTGAATATTTACATTCATAAAGATGTAAGCTTGATGACTGTAGCATGGCTGAAGGACCCTTTTTTTTCCCCCAAGATTGAGTTAAACAAAAATTCCTAACAACGAAACATCTGTTTGCTCTCTCTATGTCATGATTTCTTCCTGTTCCCTGTTAATACCATACAGCAGGACCATATCAGCTGCATTACATTTAGGCTTTTGCTTGATCCCAAGAAACATTTGTGACAGCAGCACACATCTGAGGAAAGGTTTTGCAGTTTGTGTTGCAACGGACCTCAAAATGTTGAAGCCAAATTTTTCTGAAGTCCTCGTTGTAGTTATGACTGCTGCCCTGAAATCATTCAGAAGGCGAGTTCTGACTTGCCATATGTTTAACAATAAACCCTTGAAGTTCTCACTAGGATCATTTTTTTCCCTAAACGTTGTTCAGTAGCAAGCACAGCTGCTGTTCTAACAACTCTGCAAGCTAAGGTTCTTCATTTTATGCACTACACACTCCACAGCTGAAGTGGAATATCACAAAGTATAACAGAACCCCTTGTAGCTCCTTTCTCCTTCAGCTTGCTAAGGTCGAAGTTCCTTGGGAAGGATGAGGAGAGAGCAATACATGCTTTGGCTTGTTTACATATTTCTTGCATGTATGTGTAAAATATCAGTCAAGTTTAAAATTAATCAAGATTAATAATCTCAGTTTGCCTGAGCATGCTGGGTACAGATGAACTGAGGAAAGGCTGCCTCTGTTCATCATGCAACTCAGCTGTGTTCTGGATTGGAATGGTGAGGTTTAACTAAGAAAACAGAAAACATACATCTTCCATACTGTAGTGTTTATAGGTCAGTCAGCAACTGCCAGTTGACAACTTTCAGCAAAATAAACATTGAAATTTATTTATTATGGTATAAACGAGTGATGCATAAGGGGGCATCAATCATTTAAAGGACAATTCATTTGTAGTAAAAACTATAAATGTCTCTAAACATTAGAGAAGATTTTGAAGAACCATTGTCATATTTGACAGTATACAAGGATGTTGGTAACATTATTAAAATTACTTTGCAATCATCACTGATTTTCTTATTGTCTACTCACTGTTTCAAAAGAGAAGGGAAAGTGAGACCAAAAATTATAAGGAAGCCTTCACCAGCAGAGTAATTTGAGTATCTGTACATGACAATCTAGATGGTCACTTTAGGTGGGGAAATAATCCAGTTATTAACTGTACTAATGTAAAAAATTTTATATTTTTATGACGTGCAGTAGACCACTCAGACTCTTGTATTATACAAAAATTCTACTTTTTAGATACAATTTTTTGTACTACTACTAAAAAAAAAATAAAAAAAAAAAATCTGCTTTTTGGATATCATTTTCCATTCCCTAATGGCATCCTAGAGAAAACAATACTGTTCTGTTCTAAGAATATATTGGGAAGTGAATTTTGTCTGTGTCATTTGCCTGTAATTATCTTTCCATTGTTATTTAGCAGTAAACAAATTCTTCCCCTTTGTACAGTGGCTTTTAAAAATATTTTTTCTTGTCATTTTACCTGTAGTTTTCTAAAATATACCTGTTATAATACAGCACTGAACAGTGGCATGCACTAAGCAACTGAAAAATGATATGTTATGAAAAAAACCAGTCAGAACCTGGTAAAACAGAATTTCAGCTATATCAGAAATAGATCACTTTAATGAACACATGTGCTCATCTGGGGTTTTCTTCTGTCCTTTCACAGCAAATTTTCACTCTAAAATCTTTAGAATACTTATGATAAGGGATATATTAAACTACATATGTTATATTTAAACGATAATATGATATTGTGGCTAAAATACTTCTCTAATTGGATTTAAATATGTATTACTTAGCTTTCATGTCATACTGTGTGGTGACCTGTTATAGAATTTGCCAAAAATTTATTATTCAGATGGTTATTCTTTGCTAAATATTCAAAATCAGTTTTCACTTTCCTAAATATTAACTGTAACATACTAACATTGGACTGCTTAATCACAGTACGTTTTATACTACTTACATTTTTTCAAACATGGATGATTGTACTTGCATGTATTTTCTTTAAGCTAGACCATTTTACCACCTAACCAGGGGTTCTTCACATTTCTCACAGGTACAGTGCAATTGCAGTGTTTGAAATGGAACTCTGCAAATGAGCAGGAGGAGATACATGCATACAGCTCATTTGAAATATTGAATGCAAACAGGATTCTGCACGTGGCATTATTTTTCTGTATATTAAGACTATTTAATCACTATTTTTATTACCATTAAGGTTTTGCTACAAATGAAGCTAGTCAGAAGGGAATTTACTGAGATTTTTGGAAGTGGTTGATAGACAAAAGTAAAAATATATTGTATACAGGATCAAATTCTCAGCTGTATTAAACTCAGATTGGAACAGATAAATGTTCTGGGAGTAAGGAAAGAAAGATTCAGGGTTTCCCCAAAAGGTGTTTCTAATGGTTCTTTGACAACACAATGACTATTAAAGCACATTAGGGGCTGCAGCAATGAAAACCTATCAGAAAACAGCTGTACTCTGAATAAAGCCTGTGACACACTAGGCAACGTTAACCACAGGCAAATTCCCACCAAGTCTATGCTTGCCACACTCCCTTTCTCTGTCACAGCCCCTGTGTCCACAACAGTCTACAAAGGTAAATGGTTTCTTGATCAGGATGGCTTTCTACCATGTCAGGGGTATTGCCCTGCATCAGCAAAAGTGGTTTTGGAGTAATATGGAGGTTGAGGAACCTTTAAACAAAGGGGAATATCATATAGTTAGAGAAAATAGGCATAAAATGTCCACTGAAAAATTTAACTGCAGTTTTTACAATTTATGACATGGATATTATTGATGGGGTGACAACAGTAACAGACTAGTTCCTGTAATAGGGGAGATATAAAGTACCTCCCATCTGTTCCAATAGGTGGTTCCTATTTTTATGACTAAAGGAAAAGAAATCTTCTCATTCAATTCCTCACTTCTAGCAATGATATAAAATGTCCATACGCACATGCAAAGGACTGTTTTTACGGTGAAAATTGATAATCTAGTTAAAGTAAAAATGCTGGTACAGGTAGTATAGGTACATTTCAACACCCGGACATGAATATACTGCAGTTAAATCAGAGATTATAGTGAACCACATCTTTCAAAGCAAAAAGGTGGAAAATCTGCCTTGCTTGCGCACAGCTTTTCCCATTCATAGTGAGGATTTTTAGCCTTATTATTCACACAATGAAATATTCTGATTAACAAATTGGAAACCCATTACAAATGATAACTTGCGCTGAAGCTGTTTTGTACAAAGAAGCTCTGCCATCCTGGATATTCAAAAGACTTTTCAGAATACTGATAAGGTAAATGACCAGTAAAAAACCACACTAAGCAGTGACTGAGATTGAAAACATTGGCCAGTACTGTAGATAATGTAACAGGTATTCAGGATGTAAAAAAATTAAGTAATTTTTATTTAGATGACACTCTGGAAAGCACAGTCCCTATTTTAAAATTTTGTAGCTGTAACGTTTATGGACCCAACAGGTGATTACAATTCTCCTTGACATGTTAGCCACAAAATGGAATCCAAAGAGTAGTTATTTCAGCAAAGTAGCTACTTACTCTATTTGCGTTCATTTTGCTGTAGTTTAAAACAGAGCTTAAGATAGATGATAGTTCAGAATTAAGTCCTAAACTACATCACACTGCAGGGCATTAGAATTTTATTTCCCTTAAGTACACTAAGCTTGTCATCAATGAACCAATGCCATATTATTATTAATATAAAAATAGAAGTATTTATGTCTATATTGCCAGTAATCTCTCTATTCATTTTCAAAGAAGAGTTGTACCTGGGAATCAGGACAAATGCAAAAGCACTGAACCCAATAGTCACATTTAGAAGCTTAGTTCTGCTAGGTCCTGATCACTCTCTGAGAGCTGATCACAACCCTTAAGCTGAGAGAAACAATGTTCTGCACTGTGTAGTCCCCAACCCTATGTGTCCAATGTCTTCTGCTTTAACCACTCAAAGAAGCCACACATTTCATTCTTGACTGATATGATGCCTTCAGCCATTTTTAGCACTTCTTCAGTTTCTTTATTTTTCCAATTTGCTTCTAAAATATTTGCAATTTTTTTGAGCTGTACCAGTTGATTTTAATATTAGAGAGCTGTACACCTCTGGGTATTACGGTAAAGACTGAATGCATTCTGTGGGGGGGAAAAAAAAGGGCTCTTTTTTTGGTGTCTACTTGCTTTGATGCTATATGTCCATCACATAGGAAAAAAAAACCAAAAACAAACCAAATGAAAAAGCTCCAGTTAAAGTCCTATAACAGATAAAAATCAGGTAAAGCATCAAAACCAGTTCATTGTGCCTTGCCAATATATTCAAAGATGCACAGATTAAGAAATATTATATACTGTAGGCTTACTGGATCTGTATCTGTATTGTACTTTAAAATGAACAATGATGGCCTCGAGAGGGGGAAAACACCAAAGAGATCACAATAAAATTAATTCCTACCCAGCTGGGGGAGACGGAGAAGACAAATGTAAATCCTGACTGAAATAAGGCATTAAGTGTTCTAGAAAGGTTTTGCTACCTGCATTTTTTTGATACAACATAAGCATACAATACCACAGGAAATCAGATTGTGGGCTCAGAACAAACACTATCCAATTTCATGGAAAAAATTCCAAATAATAATAAAAGACAGGACACTTAGTACATATCAAAACTGAAGGTAGAGAAAAGATACCAGTACTATAAAATGTAACTTGGTGTTTTAGGCTATTAGTTTTCTATTTTAAACAAAGGAAGTTCTTTGTTTCTGGATATATTGTACTGCCGTTCCTTATGTCTTTTAAATTCCAATGGGTGGTTGCTGAACCAACATGACAAAGCAAACCTTGGTAAAAACTTTCTATCTATCTGACCCATGGCATAGAACATTGCAAATGTTGGTTAAACATTTAGGACAACACTAAAAAGTTCACTAAGAGCAAATATTGTCACAACAGCAGTGACATTTAGAAAAACTACAGACTTCAAAAACCCACAAAAATAATTCCTTCAAAGCCTTATTGTTAATTTTCAGTGAGCATATTAAAAATATTGAGAGTTTTCCTAACATCTCAAGGCTCGTGGAAAAAAAAGGACTAGAATGCCAAAGTAGTAAAAATCCTGGTAACTATTTTCAAAGAAACCCACAGAACTGACTGATGCACAAGCAGGGTTGAATTTCTGAAATACGACAAACACAATCAAAAAGTCTCCAAAATTGCATTAGTATACGTACAAATGCATTTCATGCCATCACGTGCGTGCCGATGTTCACAGCCAGCACACTTCCACCCTGTGAATCCAGGCTTGCAAGTGCACTGTCCAGTGACAGGATCACAGGGGACAGGCAGGGAACCGTATTGATCACACTCACATTCCTGGCAAGAGCCTCCTGGAGTTTGTGGGTTTCCCACGTAGCCAGAAGAACATCTAGATATTGCAAACACAAAACCAGGTTTGGCCAACTGAGACACATAGTGTACTACAATGAACACTTGGCAAGCTTGTAAACAAAATGTGTATGAACATTAATTCATGAACCATTAAGAAAATCTTTGGTGCCTTATGACTCAGTATGCATTTTGTAGAGGGCAAAAATGTCATAAACTGTCCAACAAACTGATAATAACTCTTAACCAGGACATGGAACAGTCTGGATAGAAGAAGTATGCAAAAGTGGTTCCACATCCCTAAGAGTTTCCAGTTAAACTTCTGTTATACTACAACAGGAAAGTTTCTACATTAGCAATGTTTGGTCTATAGACCTTTTCTTTTTCCCCACTAGCCACTCGTGTTTTGTGTTAGAAGTGAAATCTTATAGTAGACGCTTGTTAATTTTGATCATCTTAATCCCACAGCATTCTATGGATCAGACAGCAGCTGCTGTTTAGGTTATTAATTTTCAATTTGGTCACTAATATGTTTATATGTAAGTGTTTTTCACAGTCAGTGCCCATGAAGACACAATAGTCACTAGAACAAAGGGTATGAGTGACATCAAGGCACACTATAAAAATGGTATCTAATTTTAGACAAATTTCATATTTTTCAGTTTAAATTCTGAGGCCAAGGGGGGAAAAAAGACCTCACAAATAAGAAAGTAATACTAGTTCAATATCTGTGATATAAATAACACTGGTTATCAATTTACAGGGAGCATATATAAAAATTTCCTATTATGGCTGAGTTTTAACAACATATAAAGAGGAAAGAACTTATTCAAAGGCATGTATTTAAACATTAGTAAATATACGTTTATAGTATTGAGGGATATTGCTCTCATTCATGTCTTGCCTGCCTTTCGTTCTCCTCTTTCTTCTTTTTCCATTCATCCTACCTTTCACAGTATTGGCCTTCATATCCAGGTGGGCATGCAGTACACCGGTAATCACTAGGTCCTTCCGCAACACAAGAAGGGCTGAAACTAAACCAAAAGCAAATAAAAAACTTCTTTTCAGTCTATTGCATCATTTCAGTCTAGTCAGCTATGCAGAAGGGCCCATGGTAAACTCCACTCTTAATGTAAATGGCAGCATTTTCATATTTGTTATGAGTACCTGTGGGAGATCCCTCCTTTCTGTTAAGTATTTTGTGAATGCCTTGCTGTGATGCTGGCACAATTTAGACAAATGCTGGAAAGGTATCATCAATGAGGGTCGTATCAGAGGGGATGGAGTTAAGGACACCCATGCTTTAGGCTTGTGTGACTGAATGGTGCTGTTACTCACAGTGATCCAGAAAAGGTAATAATGGAAAGGATGTGAAACAAAAGATTAAGAAACTGAGCTAACATACATCTAGCCTTTCCAGTCTGATTTAATTTTAGTTTGAATAAAAGAAGATATGCCAGGACACAGACACATAAAGAGGGAGAAAAAACCCACAGTCATAGCCACGGGGAATCTTCCAAAAAGGCAGCGTCAGATGATCTTCTCAAGGGTGTACTAAAGAGAAAAGACTGTCCTACAGAGACAAAAAACCTAAAAGCTACCCTCTTCATGTCAGGGAAGGATCATATTTTAATCATAGAAGACACTAGATTATTTTACTAAGATGTAACAGATGAATAACTAGTGACTGCAGTGTGTACCTATGGGAACTGTGCAAAGTAGCATGTTGCTGGAATATTAGTGCCTTAAGTGTCTGCACAGACAGTTAAAACAAACAGAAACAGCAGATAGGGGAAAAAACCCACAATTAAATATTAAAATGGTGGAATACTGTAACATTCTTTCAGCTCTTTGTGGAAGAACCAGAAAAGCACAGAGGTGGCTAGCAGTGAGCCCAGAGCACCTTCTTGGTACAGTACAATCAGCTTCCTACTCTAACTTGCTTATAATGCATTAAATCAATAGCGCTTGAATGAATATATAAAATTACAACTTTGCAAAAAAAGGTAAACAAATTGATCTATTACTCACAAACTCATTATCCAACACATTTTCAGCTCTATAAAAATAGATCCACACCCCCAGGAACAACTCATTCGCGCTGTTCTTTATTTTTTCCTAGCTCATTGTGTTTGAAGCTGACTGCTGATTGTACAGGAGTATAAAAACAGTATTTAAAACTTCAGTGGACTTTTGTAAAATTTCATAAATAAAAATAATTGCACTATACTAATTCACAGATATTACCATATCAGTCATGACATATTAAGCTAATGAGATAGCTCATTAGCCATCAGCATTTCATGCAGATTATGATTACTCTACCATACTACTACATAACTACTGCAGGTAGATTTTTTTTACTTAATAGTATCCTGAAGAGCTTCACTGAGCTGCACCACACACACAAATCCAAAGTGCGATAGCCTCATTTTCCACCTAATTCTGTAGCTTTATGGAGTGGATTGGATCTCTGACACCCAGGCCTATCCATCTAAAAGTTAGGCATGTAGTCTAAAACAGCTATTCATGCATCCTCTATTAGCAGTGGAAAACGGAGATGCACAGACATGCATATACACACACATCGGAAACATCTCCTCCCTCACCCTCTCTCCAATAGCGGTTTTCTTCCATTTTAACATGGGTGAGATGCATAGTTGTCTGTCTCTGCATTTACTATACAGGTACCAAGATTCTTGATGGCTGCAGCTAACAGAAGTAGAAATCCCATCCATGACATCTAGAGACAATCTGAGTTAAGCTCTATAAAACCCAAGCAGTTCTGTTTCTGGACGTGCTCAGGTCTCACTCCTCTCTCGACTGCTACTAAGATGTCATATTACTATTTCATGATTAAGTGTATTTACTAATTTGAGACTAGGTGCTATTCACTTCTCATCTATGTTTATCCGAACAAAAAAGCCTCATGATCACTTTTATGTAAGCATGCCACAACATCCTGACATCATCGCAACCATGCAGGCCACGTGGCTCTTTGCTTGCTCCACTTTCCCCAGGCAGCTCAGCAATTTGAGTGTGGACCCAAGACACACATACTACCTGAACTCCACACATTTCTCAACTGTAGAGCACTCCAGTGACACTCCCTGTGTTTTACATTGGTTTTTAGATAAGGTACTGAAGTGACTTCTAGACCACAGTGTGGAGACTACATCTAAATTCTTGTAGCAGGGTGCCATAACCAACCAGGTGAAGAGTCCTACTCATTTTCCGATCTAACACCTGTATTTCTGGGGAACCAAATGTTTTTAAGCCCCAGAAAAAAAAAATAAATCATCAAATGATATTTTCAGCACTTCCTCCTGCCAGTTATTAACAGAAAAAGTTTTTTCCACTGTGTTTGCTCATGTGCAAAGCTGAGAAGCCTGGCCAGTCTTGTTCTTTGCAGCCTGAATGTCCTTTCTTGATAATAGTAAGTAGCACACATAATCAAGTCATAACAGAAAACATTCATGAAAAAGGGTGCAACTCAGAAAACCTTGCAGCTAAGACCACATTATAACTTTGTAAGATAAAGGGTATTTCTTTAAGCCCCTTTTATAATTGCTTTGGCTGTTCTCAGTTATGTATTTATGAGGTCTGGAAGTCTTAAAAACACTTGTTGTGGATGAAAGATCAGGATGTGTTTAGCTACTGATGTTTGAAAAAGTGATTCCCTCCTTCAAAATAAACTTCAGAACACCCCAAAATTAGAAAATAAAGAAGAAAAAAAAAAAACAACAACAAAACCAAACCCCAAAACTCTCAGATATACTGGCTGAAATACTTACTAAAAGGTCCTAAAGGTCAGACAAATCACACAAAAAGGGTTTTAAGGAACTCTTCTAACCTTTCAAGAGAACAATTGTGAAACACAAATCCTTTCAGAGCAGTACTACGGTATGGTGCCAAATATCATTAAGAGCTTCTCAGCAAAACAACAAACAAATCTCAAGTGTTAAAGTATCATCTGTTGGGAACACATGCGGAGACATCATGGCAAGGCTCATTAGCATAAAGCAACCAATAAAATTTATGCTGCAATAACTATATTGCTTTTAAATTATTCTATCTTTCACAAATTGCCTAAAACTCATGTAACATTAAATAAGGAATCAATAAATTCCACAGTGGAGCAAGAAAGGCACTGTAACACATTTATACCAACATAATATATGAGCATAAGACTTTTTACAGCTCCCTTGTGGCTATATTGTACTTGAGTTCTGCACTAGCTTCATTTGTGAGAATACCTTTATAACGCACATTCATTATCTGTTGAGTATTGCATTTTCTAGCACTTATTAATTTATTCATCACAAATTAGCAAGGGAGTAATTTTCAACTTTTAAAGGAAGATCAATTAGCAAAAACAGATACGAAACTTTTTAGTATGGCTTACATGATGCATCCTCCTGTAGCCATTTGAAAAAGGACACAGTGAGCCCAAAACAAAGTTCCTGCTTCCTGGAAAGGTAATTCTGCATCATGAGTTTGGTTACTTACTTGTTACTAGAAATAGGTAGGGGACAAGCACAAGGCTGACAGTCACCCGGAGAGCCTTGGACAATGCCATAAAATCCCAGCGCACATCTCTCACAGTGGTGACCAGCAGTATTGTGCTGACAATTCTGCAGAGGAAGGAGACAGAATGAGAGCTGTATTTGATAATTACAAGAAAGCAGACAACATTTTGTTCCCAGCCTCAGGGATTCAAACTTATTTCAATGCATAATTTCTTTCTCCCTGATATGATTCGCAGAGGGACTGCTTGCTTTAAGCATCTATCAAATGCCTGCTGAGTTATATATGGGTTTGCAAGGAGAAAGAATAGAGGCCTGTAGCTAGCCAGATGTATCCTATGGAATTTCTTATCCCATTCATCTGTCTTTCACTCCTTTGTTCCAGCTGTTGAAGCAGGAGAGATAATAAATTAAAATTCAGTATTACTGTATCAGGTCACATGTATTATTACCTATAAAAGTACTGTTCTGTTTATTGTACAACACACAGTACATTATTGCCTCTTTAGTTTGAAGGTATCTAGTTTTTCTTTTTACACAAATAGCAATTTGGAGGGGGAAAAAAAAACACTCCATATTCTGAATTCTAGAAAATAAGAATATAAAACTTTAAAGGGTTGCTTTTACAACCCCAGCTGAACTTTGACAAAAGCTATTTAAGCAAAATTGGATTAAAATATTGTTCTCTATTTTTTTAGATCTGTCACACAGCTTGTGAATTTTACATTAAGATTAACCTAGTGCATAAGTTCAGAAACATAATACCTGACAAATGGATGTTTCAGAGTCACACACAGTACTGTGTCCATGACATTGACATACAACACAGGCACCTAAGGACTGAGCAGGTGTCCTTCCCGCAGGTAGAGAGGGAAGCCTATAAAATCCTGGAGAGCATGACTGCAATAAAAAAGATGCAGAAGAAAACAGATCATTACAGAGTGGACTGGGTATGGGAAGCATTGCAAGCTCATCTTTACAATCACCAGTTTTTACAAGTTGTGAAAAGAACCTGACAGGCTTCCAGCTGTGTTACAAACAATATACAGTACTTTACAGATAACAAAAGCCAGCCCTAATTGGAAACACTGCTGAAAAATCCCTGGAGCACTCTCCACTGGCATCAGGCTTTTCATATTACATCTTGAGAGACCTTTCATTCAGATGCAGAACACCTCACTGTTCTCATTGTGCATCAAGCATCATTCCTTTCATTTCTTAAGAATAAGGTTTGTTTTCAAAATACATTTTTTGCATAGACTGTGGAGAGCAAGCATGATGATTCTGTTTCCTTTGCCCTTGGTGAGCTTTTCAGGTTTTGACAAGCTAATATCTGCTTACATACTGCCTGACAGATAACAAACAAAAGCCAAACGGTAATAGTAAAAAAAAAAAAAAATGGCTGTAGGGCTGAATTATTTATAGCCATTTAATTAAAGACCGTAAAAATACAGAATTCAAAATATTAAAGGTCTTCCATGTCTTGAGACTATCAGCTCCAAATCATGTTTATCTACCACAGTCTCCTCTACTCCAGCTTGGCACCAAAATTCTGAGAGCAACCCAAAAATTACTAGCAAAGCTGACACATGCAAAATCAAGCACTTGATCCTTATTTCAGGCTTATTATGCAAATGTATGGAAGTGTCTACACAGGTCCCAGAAAGCAGACAGCTATGGCAGTGTAAAAATACAAACAGGACCATTTTGATAGTTCAGACCATTAGGGGTAAGTGAATTCAGACAAGTCACTCATCCCGTGTATAAAACCCACCACCTAGTGGTGCTAGGAGCCTATGAAAGCTGTCTGCTGAGGTCATTTCCTACTGTTGACCACAATTTCTGCTTTTTGGAAAGAACGGGAGTAGTACACTTTTCACACAGCAATAAAATTAATGTAAAATAAAACAAAAGAGAATCTAGAGTAAGTAACTTTTCATGATCAGAAGCAGGATTCTTCAGTCAAGCACTAGCTGACATGCTAGATTCTATTCATACGACACCACTCTTGACAGTTCTATAAGCATTGCCAAAACCTCCAGGAGACTAAGTTATGGAAAAAGCATAAACACAATTATTTTCTTTAGAATCACAAAGAAAGTAATCTAACTCACTTCTGCTTTTCCCCTTTTATTTTGACTTAGACTACATTAAGATCCCTCAAGCATAGAAACAGTCTATCAGCTTTTACATGGTTTGTGAAGAATTCCAATTTAGATAAATAATCTCAAATGAAAGTAATTTTGTTTCTTACCACAATTTCCTAATATTTTTCTCCCTCTTCATCCCCACAAGAGTCCTTCCAAGCATGTACAAAGCACAGTTTTACAAGTTCTGAGTGACTTTAGGATTGGAGTATAAATATATGGTACATCCTCAAAAAAATCCAATCTCTAACTTTTTTTTTCTGATATGCTACTGACACCCTTCTCACCTATTTTGATCTAAGCATTTCTGAGATAAAACAGGACACAGAAAAAAGATGAAGCGGACTACATTTTTCATTACTAGTTTGGAAGTTTTTCAGCAGTAGCCATTAGGAAAACTCTTACCACTGCTTTTTCAGTCTGGTACTGGATTTAAAGAAAAAAAAAAAAAAGATATAAATGTCACTTCTAGTAAAAACTGCTGTGCACATAGTCCTTACAATGCAACTACAGGATAAATCATGAAACAGATACATGTACCCTGTTAGCATTTGCTTAAAAATTGCCTGAATATCAGATGCTTTTTTCTCCTGCTAAAATTAAATAAACCTTCAAGGAACACACTATTACCTTCACTGAGCACACTAAAAATAAAAGAAGTTATGAGCATGTGAAGATCACACAATTAACCATGAAGTATGAAGGCTGCAACTGAGACACTTATTCCAGCCTCCGGTAGGTGTGAATTAAAATAACATTCTAATTACATTATCGTATATTTTCCTTTGAAAACACCATTTGTTACAGTAATTAAAAAAAAATCTGTACTTCTGAGCAAATGCTGGAGCCCATTAATTTCTCATATGTGCATTTATACACATTCAGGTGATGGCTCTTATCGAGATAGTGTGCAAAGAAAATCACTTCATTCACTTCCTTGCACACATTTCCTACCAACTCACTGTTCCTGTTGCCTTATTTGCGTGTAACAAAATCCTGTATAATATCTGAAGGGAGCAGAGTTATTGCAAATAACAGGGCATCTTTCCCTTCATTTACTCACTCCAAATTTTCTCTCACTGCTAGCTTGGGGGAACCATTTATAAGATGCCACTTAGTCAGGATCTCTGAGGAATGTGCAGTACACTCGTAGGTGTTGTTCCCTGCTACCTCCACCTAGCAATTGCAACGAAGGCATTTGGAATTGCTAGTGCTGCCTAAAAATGAAAACATAGTGTTTTGTACAAAGGAAGTCTGCCAGTCTACTCATCAAGAGCACAGACAAAAATATTAACTTCTATTCTGCATTCAACGTATTACATCTTAAACACTTCCTTTGGTACCTATTGTAAGATCCATTTTACAACAGCATACAAGTCAACTGATTCTCTATAAAACTTGGGTACTTTTGAAACATGCGTCTTCAGAATGAAAATATTTACAAAAGTAAAAAACCACTGTTCCTGTACAAGGAACACCAAGCTCATTCAGTTGACCAACACTTTTCTCCCAGTGTTCAATGAGTTAGAAATTTACCAAACTTCAGCAGTTCAGGACAAAAGTTTCCATTAGTATCAGATCTATTTTATGTTAACACACAGTGATTCAACTGCTTCTAAGAATAAAGCAAAATACATTATTTGGACCATGTTCCAGAATTTCCACTCCTCTTTAGAAGCAGCAGGATCACTTATATAAGGGGTACTGAAATCTGATAGGAGACAAGCTTTTGTGTATGGACTGAGCAAGATCTTATGTGAGTCCTATACCAGCACTGCAAGACAAATAACTGTGGCTTAATCAGTCAGCATCAGCCACACAATTCAGCCTCAGAGATGCTGACCCAGTAAGGCTCACTGTTCTGTATTCTAAGTATTTGAGCCGTTGTAATGGTTTAAGTGGCATATTTGCCTAAAGCAAAAAAAGGTGCTTAAATTCCTTTTTGAGAGAGATACTTGAGAAAGAATCTAAGTAATTAAGGGAGAGTTGTTGCCAGTTAAAATAATTCACACTAATTATTTATCACACCTTACTAACGAATGGACTGAAGAAGGTACAAAGGCTTTTACTGGAAGCCAGGTTAGTACTGTACCTCACAAGACAAACCAGAATAACCCAGTGGGCAGTCACATTTCTCAATCAAGTAAGCCTGAGGATTCATCCGAGACACAGTACCACTTTCAGCAACTTCCATTGAGATCTCAGAAATCCTGAAAAAAAGGAGCAAACATCTCTAATGAGATTAGTCACGCACTAACTAAAACCCGGTTAGTTCACAGTCAGCTGGCAAGGGAGAAAGTGGTCTTATTTGTCTGTCTGTAGGCTTCTCAATCTCTAGGAGACAAACAGCACTATTTTTGCCTTTCCTAAGGAAACAACAAAGTTACAGCCACCTCTAGTCTCATTTTCCATTTCTAGGCAATAGTGTAACTAACTTCTCTATACTGCTTGATTCTATCTCTTTTTTTAATCTCTTTTCAGCCAAACTATTAACAAAAGGTCGTATCTGATTCTTCATTTGGAATGACTCATTAAGAAATTGAAGTCACATACTACATGCAGTTCCAATTCATGACTCTCAGAGGTACAGCAATAAATTGTTCACTAAATGAGCTTTTAATAAGGCAACTATTTAAAAAATAAAATCAAATCTATCCTCAGCAACTAAAGCAACTTAACAAGCTGTAGAGCGGACTTCAAAGACATTGGACATTTGCTTTTTTAGCAGGAATTTTAAGATCTGTAGCCAGATACCCTTTTTTTTTTTTTAATTTTATTTTTTTTATTTCCCTTAGGATCATTTACAAACATAAACAAACAATTTAAAGCAAACAAGTCCTACTCCAGAAGCATCTGCTAGTATCAGAAAGGGATATGTTTCCTGGTAGAGCTTCTGACATTTTAACTTTCCATTTGTTTGATTGTATTAATAATAATAACCTTGCCTCCCAACCACTCCCTGTCTTTCCAGCATGCATGCTGACCTGCCAAATAAGGTTGAGTACATCACGGACAAAGACAACAAACATAATATTTAATGAAATACACTTAATCCTAATGTCCCGCAATGCTGTTCTTTTAGCTTGCTTCTTTATCTTGGGGGTTTGTGAGTTTGCTTAAATTAATGCTATGATCTGGAACCCTTTACTGTCTTTAAGAAATGAAAAGAGTAGAATAGTGTAAAATTTAAAACTTCAGATGTAATGCCAACCTAAGAGAAAATGCCAAAGAATGTGTAACTAGCTGAATAAATGTCAATAATGCTCACAGTCTCTTCATTAAGTGTCTGTGCATAGGGATAATGCAGAGGAGCTCACAGAACTGTTCATCTCATCCCATGCTCCTAGTGCATTCATCTACTCCCAAACCTTGATTACTGAGTGATGTTCTTCTGCACATTGGCATACAGGCACCAATGTCAAGATAACTGTAGGAAAAGAAAATTCCCGCTGCTGAACTAGACAAGAGTTTTGTGATTGAGCTTAGGTGACCAGACCCATACCTCCTGATTTCTTGTTTCAATACAAAATCCCCAAATCATCTATTAACTTAAACCCTGTGCTCTCTTCTACCTGAATAAAGGGGTTCAGTTGAGCAGGGAAATTGAACAAAATACCCCAAGCAAACAAAGTCAAATGAAAACAAGACTGAAAGTAAAAAGGGCAAAATCATTCAGATCTAATATGTCAGTGTAAGCTTACTCTGTACATTTAATAGAAAAACAAAATGAAATCTGCCTCCCCATCATCTCCAAGGTTGAGGCAACAGTCTGTGTGCTTCAGAAAAACTATTTACTGTCAGAAAGCTGTATTTACATAATAATATACTCTGGGACCACAAAGCGACCTGTTGTTTGTGTGAAAATGTTACTTAAGGAAGGTCAGGCTTGGTTGATTCTTGGAACATGTCTAATAGGCAGCAGTCCAACAACTGCTACCTGATCAGTGTCAGGGATATTGAAATAATTCACAATCAAATTGAAAGCATACTTCCAATTCAAACTAATTTATTATCACAGCCCAGTTGCCTGAAAAGCAAAACAAAATCTACTAACAGAAATGTTTCAATTTAGAGCAGTGAATGTGAAAATGAGAGCAACAAAATGAACAATATAGGAGAAAAATGTTTGGCTTTGGATTCTGAGCAGAAATCTCTAAATCACTAATAATGCTGCAGCTTTGAAGCAGAAACAACATTAGCATACCTGCTAAACTATACAGCTAATACAGCACTAAGGCTAGAACTAGGCTATTTTTAGGTTTCCAACTGCTGCTGCTGCTTTGACTTTATTTTAAAATGCTTTTCCTGTAGTTTATCACTTAGCTGCAGCTTTTAAACTCTACAATTGAAATTAAAGCACTATTAAAAACTTTAAAAAGACTTCATATATATAATACTTTCCTCCTCTCATCCACAATTTCTTTTGCTTTATACTTTTCTACTATGCACAGTAAGGTAGAAAGAGAAGCTTTACTTCTAGGGCCCTAGAATAGGGCCCTTATTTAGAAAGCACAGCACACTCTATTTAAAGAAATGCTTTAGTATAAGTCACTTAATTCAAATATATGTTTAAATTTGAGCATAAATATTGTCCTTTAGAGGGTCTCGGCCTATTTTTAATAAAAGCCTTAAATTCTTATGCAAGCTAATATTCCACTAACCTTTAAAAACATTTTGGGGGATTTTGTGGTCTTAAGCAAAACTTCCTCTGACATCATTCAAGATGATAACTTGAATAAAAAATAATGTGTTCCTGCTGTTTGTTTTCTACTTAAAGTCTCAGATGCCATGTGATGAATGCTACCTATGTAACTAGACAGATCATAAAAATCTATTGTAACATAACCACCTGCAAAATCAAATACCGTATTATATACAAGGTTATGACTTCAGATGGAGAGTTACCAGAAAGACCAGATGAACTCTTTGCTAAGTCCTGCTGTCATATAAAATGTCACATTCTGAAATGTGATGCTGTAAAAATCCATTTTAGTTCTTTAAGTGCCACCTTGCAAACTTGCCCTGAAACTGAAAAGTCCTCCTCTCTTCTGTTACATGACTCATTAGCAGGAAGCCTTGATAAAATGGCAGTGTACTACATTGCAGGTCTAGTTCAATCACAATGGTCATATGCATCTCAGAATAAAATCATGAAAACAGAGGTTTGTTTTCATAATTATGTTTATGATGCCTGTGCTGAGACAGTATTCAATTTTAGCTGAACTAGGATCTGCAGTGCATAAAGGGAGGGGAAGGGAGAAACAGACAAAACGTGGATCCGCTTCTCAGATTTTCCATGTTGTGCTGAAGTTACTTTCATAACTCTTTCCATGGGAACTCCCTGCGCTTGTAATACAATATCCTAAATGGAGTACGTAAAAATAAATGAAACCGATATAAAACATTTATGGCATCTGTTGTTAATATTTAGCATCTAGCCAATGAAAGCTGGATGAATACTTTTCGGTAAATTACATACTTTAAATAGAGACAATAGCAGCAACAATGACTGTTTTCTGTCACACAGTGCTGCAAAGTTGCATGGTTTCTGCCACTCCTATTCACCTTCAGACTCCAAAGGTCATGTTCTTCTAGATGTATTTGTAGCCTAGAAATCTAGAAATTATTTTAGCCTATCACTTTTATGACAGAATCATAAAAAGGACCTCTGGAGACCTTTGGAGTTTATCTCCAATTATTCCTGTGTCGTTGCTAAATCTTGGGTGCAAAGAATATTATGAATTCATTATTAAAAACTTTTAGGAATAGTCTGTGTAATCTATTCCAGAACTTCTTCACCCCCAGGAATTTTTCTCTCATGTCTAACGTGAATCTTTCCTGATGAAGTTTAAACTCATTTCAATTTTGATTTACCCACCGTGGCAACAGAGAACCGATTCTTTTCTTTCTCTTTGTAACAACATTTTATGCCTCTTAAGCCAACTTCTAGTTTCTAAATATATCTGGTTCTTTACATCTTCTCTTGCAGGTCATGTTTTCTAACCCGTGATGATGTTCACTGTTAACCTCTGAACACTTTAATAATTTTTTGTTGAATTTCAGTATCCAAAACTTGATGCTTAGGCTTTACTAGTGTTGGGTGGAAGTAAAAGATTATCTTTTTTGCACTTTGCAGTCTATATCTGTCTATACATGCATCTAGATTAGCATTTCTCAACAAGAATGTCATTACTGAGTCATGTTCACCTGGTGATATGTTCTAAACAAGAGACCTGCCTTTGAAGAATAGGTAACTAAGCAGTTGTTTCTTGTCAATTGACTACTTCTTTCAAAGTGTGAAGTCTTATAGCTGACCTTGATTGCAGCAGATTTTTGTATTATTTCTCTCATCTTGCTGTCTGAGGCCCACTTCAAATTTAGTAACTGTTATCTTTATTTCATCATCTAACTTACTAATGAATAAAATGTTGAATATATCTGCCCCTAATATATCAGATTAAGAAGCATTTCATTAAAGAAGTACTCTTTCATCTTTGT
The DNA here is from genome assembly GCF_965140245.1 of Athene noctua. Classification (NCBI taxonomy): domain Eukaryota; kingdom Metazoa; phylum Chordata; class Aves; order Strigiformes; family Strigidae; genus Athene; species Athene noctua. Next base: position 62,498,508 of record NC_134037.1, on the reverse strand, counting down.
CTTTTTCCCTCATTTCCCACTTGCAAGAGAAAATTCCTTCATATGCTAACATTTATATTTAATTACAGCATCATGTTTTCATAAAGTAGACATGCTTTGGGTTTGTTTCAGGATTTGTGTGCTTACATGTGTTTTCTGTTCTAGGACCACGAAAATAAAGATTTCATTTGCCTTGTGTGATTTAGATTTTCTGTTAAATAAAATTTCCCTCTCCTGCATCTTCTGCTATGCTGAATGCTAACTCCTTCTGTTCTTCTTAGCAACTGCTTATAGCTTCTGTTATGAATAAAAATTCAGCTGAGAATAGCTGAGCGCTCTATCAGGTTATCTGTGACTACTGCACTATTTCAGACCACTGCATGAAACAGTTACCTGCTCTGCCTCATGATATTGCCATGAGTAGCCTTAATAAGAATGTAATGAATATCATACAACACATTCAGGAAGTCTTCCCGGGATACAGTTCTACTTGGTCTTGAGTCATCTCCATAATGTTTCCAGGTGAAATCTGCCTGGGCCACTGTCCTGTTGATACCTGGGTCATCATGATAATATCCCCAGGGCACAGTGTTTCTGACTCTTTGGTCATCACCATAATATTCCCATTCATGCTGAAAGGCAGTAATACAAAACCAGATTATTAACAGCATTAAAAAGAACCAGGCACTTAAATAATGGGAAAAAAGTAGATGGAAACGTTACCTCTGTCATTTCTATCTCATGCCTTGTCAGCTGCCCAATCAGAGGGGCAGCCATATGTCGGACAATAATTCTTGTATGAGTGGAAGGCCCACCTCTTATGATGACTTGTGGGTAGTAAGTAGTAAAACCTGTCTCTTCTCGTGCTTCAAAGTAGATTGCATATTTCAGTTTCCCTCCATAAGCAGTCAGCTAACAAAGTGAAACACAAAGTACAAAAAGAAGTCTCATTTTCAGTTAGCTAAAAATAAATTTATGGGCACATGTAGGAACTAGATATACTCTGCACCTGTGTGCAGTCTAATCAATATGTACAGTGTGGTAGAAAATAGCAATACATACTTGTGGAACTATATGGGACAAGAGCTGTGTTCAGAAATACCCATCAGGAATTTGTTATTGTACTACACTAAAACCAAAGTGTTATCCATTTCTTTATATCTGCCTTGGTGGTCCCCAAAGTTTGTGTTTAGAGAAAGAAACATCTAAACTTTCCTGAGCCAAACCAAGAAATATCACAAGCACAAAATAAATTGTCACAGAAGTGCATAACAATTTCCAAATGGAGGGTTATTTCAATCATTTGCTCCTGTGTAAGATCAGGCATTTTTTATTTAAAATGGAAATAAACAAAATGTTACCAGAGAGTTATATTAAATTAATGCACCTTAATTTTTCAAATAACACTTTTATGAGAGAATCTATCCTGTGGAAAAACATTACATGTTACTGTCTGTAAATATCTATTTTAAAATGGTGTTTATGTAACAGATATAAATTTCCATTATAAGAGAGCAAATAATTTTTAATAATGGAATAGCATTTTTTTTCTTTTGATGTACCTTCCACTGTGTGATGACATGCGTACCGGAAGGAAGAAAATACATTGCAAAATACAAATATAAGCAGAAAAAACCCCTTATATAAATCCATGTGAGTATTCAGTGGAATTTTATGTTTACCTTTTTTCCCTCAAACTGCTCTGGAAGTCTCCAGTAAACAGGTTCTGAACGAAGATCCTGTATCACCTGTTCTATATCTGCTACTATTTCAGGAGGTTGGAATGCAATCCCTGAAAGAGTGCTGCGCTGAAGCTTTTCATCCACCAGTGGCAGAATAATTTGTTCTGGCTTCAAGGTCACCTATGCATATTCAAAAAAATTGAGAAGAAAATCTATTTTTTCCCCACAAAGCATTAGTCTTTAAATTCTAAATCTTTAAAAAATTATTTCTAGGTAATCCCATTTCACATCATGAGCAATTTGTCACAAACCAGTCTTACTACTCCTTCAGGTATAAACAGTGATAATGACTCCCCCATCAAGGCTTTTGCACCTTGTCCTCATGTTAACAAAGAGCGTACTAGCACCAGTTAAAATAGTTTCATCAGCAAGTGATTCCATGAATTTCATAGTGCTATTTCAGTCTTGGGCCTTCACTGTTTGGATTGTGAGAAATGTACCTTATGAAGAAGCATACTTCTCATTAACACTTACTATACATCTCTGGGGCTGTGGAACACAGTGCCCAATCCCTTAGTACTTTTACACAATATTCAAGCTTAAGTGTTCTCCAGACAATATGCAGACAGTGAGGGCTCAGGGCTTCTGTAACTCTAAATTCAGATTTAACGAAAAATATAACAATGCCACTTAGGTACTTGTAATTTTCTTAGACTTGTTGAAAGAGTCTCAACAGCATTATATAGAAATCATTATTTTGATCAAAAACTGTAATAAGAGTCTTAGTAATTCTGTGCAGATGAGTATCACAGGAAGTGTGTGAACAAATGCAAAGGGTGGGTTCTCCCAAAGAGTGTGGAAAACAAAACAAATGCAGAGTCATATCTCTAACAGTCATGCCATCAACATGCTGTTCATAAGATAGGGACCAGGTAATGAGGAATCAACCAAGTCCTGTACTGTAAGCATCTTGGTAGTTACAGCAGCATCTATGGATTGATCAGACGTGGAAGCATTGCCAGCACTAAGTGAGATTTCCTGAATTCCTATCAGAACCATATTTTACTGCTTACTGCTTTAGACATCAAGTGGCCAACACATTTTAATTTCAGATCAGCCTTGCCTTACAGTCATAAGACAAGAATTGCTTGTTTAAACATATTTAATGGCATTTGAAGCACCTGAGAGTATCTGAAATAGTCATTAGCAGAATAGTATCTAGCAGAACCCAGTCGCAGTTTACAACTCTGAAACAACTCTCAATAGATCAGAGTACTAAAAACTAAATGAGATGTGGACATACACTTGGTTAGATATGATCATAAATACAAAAGGAAATTAATCAAAAGACGCAAAATAATCAGGAGGTTTAAACTATGTTTCTGCTTTGTGCTGCCACAAAGGTCAAAGTACAATTTTCCAGAACTGTTGCTGTCATGGAACTTGATTAAATTTTATAACTTGTCAGCCTTTTACAGCCTTTCATCTCCATCCTACCAGCATATGATGGACAAAACTGAAATAATGAGAAAAACTGGGTCAGATCATGATGAATCAATTCATCCACTGGGAAGGGAAAGAGGTGCTATTGGACTGAACAATGATGGGGAGAATGGGAGCTATTCATATTACTTTAACCAAGAGAAATGAACTCTTTAGAGTAAGAAGTCACATCCTGATTTCAGCCTAAAGTATCCTTATCCAATTGATGCTTGTGCGTGACAAGTCAGGGGCTTTGGATGATTTGCATTAGGCAGACATTCCCTCTATGGTTGACATGCTTTCTAGCGGAGATATGACTGACCATACATGGGGACTGAACACATCTTTTTCCACTAGAAATAACTCCTCCAGAATGTAACTGAGGAGCTGGCACAGCAGCGATGGACAGCAGTGGTGTCAATGTCTGTTTTGCGCTCATTGTGCAGATAAATTGAGACATCCAGTCTGCTTTATGTGTCAGCCCACCATAGGTCTCAAGGCCCTCTTCCACGAAAAGTTGGAGAGCTCTTTTTTTGCTCTGATGGATTATACCCTCCCATTCTTGGATTTAAACAGAGCTTCAATAAGCTCTTTTTTTAAATTAAAAAAAAAAAAAACCAAACAAAAAACCACAACCAAAAAACCAAACAACAAAGCAACGATGAAAATAAACAGATTAATTGAACCATGGGAAATCTTTGCTGGACAACAAGCATCTGTGACCCTTGAATACACCTAGGTAAACTGTGTATCATATAACAGAGTTTATGTTACATTGCACTGGACTGCATAATTTCCCCACACAAGTAGCTTCCCCTTTCCTGGGTTTTAATAGCTTTACTTTGGCTTGACGTCAGCTATCCTATCACTGGTTTTTTAATCTACTTATTTACTTTTAATGCCTTGACCCTGATTGTCAAATGGAACATACCGCTCTCTCCACTTCTCAAAGTATAAAGAGGAAAATGATTGCTTAAATGTTTGGCCATTTTCTAGCTACCTCTCAGTGCCTGACTAAAAGATGCCAGCAGGCAACAACATTATCGCATTACATGGCTCAGCAGTTTCCTACTCACCCACATGCGAATCAACCCCCTTGCCTCACTGCACTGTGTAGTCAGGCCAAAGCAATAGCAACTGCTGCAGCCAAGTGGGTTTCTGGCAGAGAGACCAAATGTACCAGACTTGCACCTGTCACAGTGGACACCTTCCACATTAACCTGGAAGACAGAAAACATTAAAAAAAAAAAAAAACAAAATCCACAAGCTTTATTTCAAGGTAGTAATAAGAAAATCATACAGTAATGATAATAACAGAGTGCAGATAGAAAGAATTGTAAGGAAGTATTCAAGGAACTTTCCAGCGTATTATCATGTGTGTATGCAAACACATACAATGGCTGTAATTGAGGCATTTGCACTTGTATCCACTGAGTAGCTCTGAGCAATGGATGCTGGCTTCATACTGCAGTTGTCAGCACAGAAAAATCAAATGGCACTTTGGGTGTGACATGCTCAATAATTGATTGATAAGAAAAAATATGTCCTTCTGAAACTGCCAGGGTTAATCAAGCCTTTTGTTTAATAGGAATTAGCTTTGACAAGTTAGAATGTTTAAGATACATTATTAAATGTTCTTGGTGAGAAACATATTTTAATGGAAACAGTGTAGAGAAAAGCTTTCCCCTCTTTGTGATTGTTTTCCACATCACTGAACAGTATTAACAAGTCTGAAATGTTTCACTGTTGTAATGTCAGTGACTCTATTTTCATTTTTCAATTAGTCCAAATAAAAAGCTATACCAGATAGGGCCAAATACACAATAATTTATGCATAGCCTTTTAAAACCATTTTCACACAGAGACCAAGTTATTTAAAAAAACCCCAAAAACCCCAATATTTTTTTTTTTCTCTTGAGAGTAATGTGAAGAAGTCAATCTAAAAAACAAATTCAACTTTCCAAAGCTTATACAGGAAACCAGCATTATCCCTGAGGATTTGCCATTTTTAACCCTAATTTCCACATGTAACTCTATCAGCAAATGTGCCTACGCTGTATTTAGCTTAGATTTTGTTGCTTTTTGTCAGGGCTAACAAAGGGGCTCCTGAGCCTTTGAAAGCTTATTTCTGCAGCTATAACAGCAGGTTTAAATGGGAATGATTACCATTTTATAAAAATCTAGCTTCTTCCATATACAACTCTTTCAAAAAAGTGTGACAAAAGGTTAACCACCCCTAGATTTAAACTCAATTTTAAATTCTAGAAAAAAAAAATCTGCTGATTTAATTCAGTATTGTCGATTTTCTGTCATAAATTACAATTTTTACTTTACTTGCATATTGTTTCATCTCATTTTCAGTTTCTTATCATTAATCATCAGCTAAATATATACTGTTAATTTGCACTCACAGAAACAGAAAAGTAAGTGTATTAGCCTTAAAAGAATCAACAAAGAAAATTTCTGTTTAAAAAAAGCCATAACTCCCCATTCTTTCCACTTAGTGCTTACAAGAGCTACAAGACAGACATTGACATACTAGACCTGATCAAGAAAAGGGGAACCAAGATGGTTAGAGGGGTTGGAGCACATCATGCACCAGGAGAGGCTGAAAGAATTGAGATACTTCTATTTTTCCATTTCAGAGGTTGACATAGGACAAATAACACTGATCACCATGCTGAATTTTATTCAGATGCTCCATGTGATCAGCTCACTCACTTCAGTATTCTTATGGTATCACCAATCAAATGTGAAATAGAGCATGATATTTTCTGTTCAAATACCAGAAAAATGGGAGGGTGGTCAAGCAGTTTGCAAAAAGAGGTCGTGAAATCCCCATCCTTGGAAATACTTCCTCAGGAGTATCTTTCAAACAAGATGCTGGACTAGATGACCTCCACAGGTCCTTTCCAATCTAATTTGTTCTATAGTTTCTCCACTGAGTTTATCCTTTGAACTCAGAAGGAAGTAACAGGTGCCTATTTAACAAAAGAATTACCTGGCAATTCAATAATTTAAATTCATCCTTCCATTTTATTAGCTCTTTGTGTCAGTACAGTCCCTGAAAAAGAATGAATCAAAAAAACAGAAGGAATCTCTAGAGGTCACTTTTAAAAACCTCCTCCTTGAAGAGGGACTATCACCAATAGCAGATCAGGTTACCCATGCCTCTTTCTAGCCAGTTCTTGAAAACCTCCAGGAATAGGGATTTCACAACCTTTCGAGATAATCTGTTCCAGTGTTGCATAACCCTCCTAGTGATTTTTTTTTTTTTCCTCATGTACAACCCAAAACTCCCAAGCTGCCATTTGCAGCTGTTGTCCCTTGTCACATCATTTTCTACTACCAGAAAGGACTTGACTCCATCAACTACTCTTTGAAGTGGCTGTAGGCTGCAACTGCACTTTCTCTTAGACTCTATTTTTGCAGAATAAGAGTCTAGCTCTGTCAGTATATTCTTACAGATCATTTTCTCTAAGTCTCTTTTCAGCCTTTCTCTGGATCCTCTCCAGTTTCTCAACAACACTCTTGAATCAGGTCCTAAAACTGGATGCCATTTCCAAGTGCAGTCTCACTAGCACTGAGTAAAGGGGAATAAAGACTCTCATCTGCTGGTCATGCTCTTCATGATGTCCTACCTTGCAGCTGCATTGGCCAGTATGATCAGTGTTTCCAGCTCAGTAGGCAGGTTGCCTTATTTATGAGAGTACATTGTTGGGTTATATTCAGTTTGCCAGTCCCCAAAGCCCGTATATGCTTTTCAGCAGCATTACCACTCAGACTTTTTCCTCCCAAACTGTACTGATTCTTGAGGTTATTCCACTCCAGTTCATGACCTTTCTGTTTTCCCAAGCATCAAGCTTTTCAAGGACCCTCTAGACTGTAGTTCTACTGTTCAGTATGTCAAACTACCTCCTCCAAATCAGCAATATTCTCAAATTTGCTGATGGTGAATTCTGTCATCTGTGTCTGGGGATACTCCGGGGTACTCTGCTTGCTGACTACCAACTGCGTGGCAAACCACTGATTATTGCCCTTTAATCCCAGTAATCCAGTCAATTTTCAAACCACAAAATTGTGCTGTTCTTCCAAGAACAATTTCAAATAAGAATGCTGTGGGTGATAATGCCAGAAGTCTTTGCTTTAGTGATCTTGTATTGGATGCAGTCTACTCCAAAGAACAGATTCTACTGCAGCGAATTCTACTCATAAAACAATCAATACTGACTCCCTCTGAGTCAATGTACCATAAAGAACTAGCACTGTGGCATACTGTTATTACTGATGTGTTTGCTTTTAATTTGCCAAATATCTGAACAAAACCTGTACTGAGTGGGGTTAAACTGGCAACTGTTCTGTAATAACAGGAAGAAATACAAGGTAAGAAGAGAGCCTAAGAGGATGCCATCTTGGCAAGTGTTAGTGTGTGAAAAAGCAACTGATAAGCAATAACTCTTTCTTTATGTTAGACTCCTCCCACAGCACTTAGCAAATGTACTACGAAGACCAATGAAATTTGTCTGCATGTATTGTTGGAACAGGCAAGTACCAATGTCAGTGAATTTTGGAATAAACTTCTCAACAACTATAAGATCAGTTTACAACCTTCGTTGTCCTACCTTGCAGCTGCATTGGCCAGTATGGTCAACACATGAGCACTTCCCCAACTCTGTGTCACAGCTCTGTGGATCAGTCCCTGTCAGGAAGCACTGACAAGCAGCACAACGCGGATAATTCCAGTAACCCAACCTGCACTCAGTGCATTTATCCCCAGAGAATTCTGGGCGGCAGAAGCAACAGCCCGTATTTAAGTCACACTGAGAACTTAGGGCTCCAATGAGGCTGCACTCACAGGGCTAAAAAGGAGAGAAACAGAGAGAAAATTGCAATTGTGCTTCTGAAAAAAAAACCCCAAAACCCAACAACAAAGCAACTCACCTCTTTCATGTATCTATAAATAAAGTACAGCAGTGAATTTCCACTGTCCAAAGGTTGGATTGTAAGTATAGGCATTTATCTTTATTCAAAAAGGGTAAAGCAATTACACTAAATACATTTTCAACACTGTTTTCTTTTTGAACAGATATTACTTACCACTGAGAAGTTAGGCAGTAAAATCAAATAAATCTAAAAGGGTCAAGGACACTGGGATACTTCGCAGACAAAATTAACTTAAAAACTGTAAGTGCTGTCTGAATAGTGCTTTCTGTGTAAACCCTCTGCAGGACATGTTCAGACCACTTTGTTAAAACTGGAATTGTTCAGGGGCTGTGGTCCCAGTGGAATCTAGTTCAATGTTTATTAATCATCCATCAGACAGGTAACTATCTTCTTTGTACAAATAGGAACCTTAGATGACAGTAATTTACACGGTAAGGGATAGAGATTTAGTCATGTGATGTACTGGAAAGTAAACTTCCTCATAAAATGAGACTTGCGCTGGCAGGTAAGGATAGAAATAGGTGATTTGCCACAGGGTCTAGATATTGGATATACAAGTAAGTGGCAGGGAAAGCTGCAGGCTTCCAAAGAACAGAAGAATCTCTCAGTGCTATTACTGTGACTGTACTGCAAAGCTAGCACAGGACATTTGCTGCGATCACTAGCGTGACCAGAATCTCATATGGAGAAGTTCAGCTTGCAGAAGCAAACTCAGTGCCAGTAGTACAGGTTACCACAGTAACTGACATGGATAGGCTTGGTAAAATTAAGGGCACAAAGCTGAAAAAGAGAGGAGGAAAATACAGATTCAGTTTCTACACAAAACTGTTTTTTACATGAATGCTTACAGCACCTTTCTTCTGATCTGAAAAGACCATTTATAAAGAAGGTGACTATATACAGGAAACACTCAAATTCAGTCTTTACTGAATGTCAGAGAAACTATTTATCTACCAGTTAAATGTTAGACTGCTAGACTACTACATAACCTAAGAAATAAAACCTTCTGACAGAAGGAACCTTATTCTTCAAGATACCTTTGAACATAAAGCTTAGAAAGCAAATTGTTCACCATACACTGAAATATCTTGGTGTGCAGTATCAAAACCTAAATTACAATCAGATGTTATGTTTGTTCTGCAAGCAAGCAGTTTTATGCAATGCTCTCTATTCCCCTGAATTATGACAGCCCTGGAAATTTTCTACAAAGAGTGTGAGCAGGAGACTCACATTTCACTTTGCAGAAATTAGTTGCAACAATCTGAAAGAGATGTGGGCTGATAGATCATTATTAATTTAGATGGTGCCATGGAACTGTCATACTAATGCGCTCACATAAAAGACAATCAGAGAATATACTCCAGAGCTCAAAGAGAGGTCTTCAACCTCATTAGGCTGGTTTCAGAAGCCAAGAGTCTGTATCACAGCAGCACAGCAGAGGTTTCACAAGAGGAGTTTTCCATACGTACAAAAAAGAAATCATTCTTGATAATTAGTTTGCAGCCTGAGCTACATGACAAACAGCCTTTTAAGAAAGAGCATTAATGGTGTATGACCACGTTCAGACAAGACACAGTGTTTTGGAGTAATTGCAGCAGTAGTATAAATCCCTCATCATCAATGAGAACAGCAGAGAGGAGAAGACATTTGAACTTTGCAGAACAGTCACTGTCACCAGTTTTCAACCTTAACCAACTCCTGCTCCCCTTAACTCAAGAGTAGGACATTAACAACAGCTTTCACGGCCTCTTTGACATACTAACATTGTTCTCCTATTTCTTCTCTGTTCTTCCCTTCAGATTTGTTTTTAATTCTTTGTCAAACATTGGAATAAGGATTTAAAGGCTAATGAGAAGAACATAGGAAAAAAGTGCATTTTACAGCTCAGGTGGCTGTTTCTTTTCTTCTTTTCTTCACTGTCTCTTATGCACAAGTTGAAGCCCTTCTCAAGTAAACTCCAAATACAAATTCCCAGTGGTATCACAATTATGGCCAAAGTAAATTTGTTCTCCGAAGGCACTGTCCTATATACATTGTACAAAACACTGTGGTAATCTCAATCACTATAAATGCAGCTATAATAAAAGAAATCAGGCTCAAGCAGGACACTGCCTCAGCATGACAGCAATATAAACAGGGCGTTTGGTGTTACAGGCTGCATACCTGAGACAGAGGATCTGTAGTGCTCAATAACAGATCACCAACACTTACACCACAGTCTGACAAGAAAACTCACAATGCAGAGACAAACCATGATTTACAACTTAAAATTGTGTTCTAGCTACAAATTACTGTATTTACCCCATGGGAAAGAAGTAACACACACAGAGAAAATAGAGATCCACTCACCTTGCAGCCGCTGACAATGTCATGGCCCCAGTAATTTGGTGCACATTTGTCACACATCTCTCCAACAGTATTGGGAGGGCAGATACAGTGGCCACTGACAGGATCGCAGTTATTACCAAAACGTGAACACTCACAGGCTTCATGGGAGATAGAAAAAAATAAAGCAGAGGAAAATTTATCCCTATATGTGACACCTGGAAAGTGGACCCTCACAGGGTTAGGATCATTCCACCGAAGCTCTTACTGTACAGTGAATTTGCAGTTAGCTGCAGACACAGTGGGGCAGGAAAGGTAGGGTAAACCCAGAAAAACCAAAACCAGGAGCAATGCAGCAACACAGGTTAACTGAGGTTGAAGTAACTACCACGAGAACAAAATGGGAAAAATAAAGGCACCGACTGCAGAGCTGTAGAGACTTCTGAGATGGTGCATTTATGTAACATAGCTGCAGGAGTATCACTGTACAATTTCTGGGCCCACGCTGTCGCATGCAAGAAGCCACCTGACTGCCTCTGAGTCCTCTACACAGGGAAACTGCAGCATGTTTAACCTCTTCCACCAATCTGAGCCAACCTCCTGAAATTTCTGCTGCTGTCAACAGACTTTCCTTAAAGGGCAAAAAAAGTGTTTCAGTTTCTTTCTCCCATTCCTTTTTTTCAGATTACATGTATTCTGCCTTGGAAGACATGAACAACGTGCCTCTTCATAGGAAACTGGGATTCTTTGCAGATTTTATTCAATTAAAAATACTTTGGTTTCGGAAGTGGTTCCAAAAATGGTCTTTTCTCTTAAAGCATTATTAAGTGTACAACTCATTGGTGACAAATGCATATTCAAGGTATGTAAGTGATAAGTAGTTATGGGGCACAAGACACCTAACTGCTTGGAGGAGCAGAACTGGTGCGTGGTTGTTTTTATATGAAGCATCAACATTTCCCCTGAGGTCAGAGCAAGAGCATCACAAGCAAACTATGACTCTGAGTGATAATATGTTCCTTGGGGTGTTTAGAGGGCAGTGTAATGTAACATTCATCATTGAGGGCTGTATTTATGGTCACTGCCTTTACTGTATGAAATCCTTTAATTCAGAGTAAAACTACAAAATAAAAAATGTGCAAAGATAGAACATATATCTATAGTTCGAATAACAGGTGACCTTTATTTTTCCCCATCAATGCTTTCACAATAAGGTAACTGATGCAAAGAAGATAGTAAGTTTTGCCTCCATCATGCCAGGAACAAGATGTTTTGCATGCTACATAAAATCTTTTGACACACTGAATTGAAGATGTTTCAGAATAGATCTCTCATTGGGAGACTGAGGCTTTCGGATGTGACAGCTCTTCTATGAGCTTCCACTTTTTGCACAAAATTGGTTCAAAAGGCATGGAGGGGAAGAAAGTGATACACCAATTTATTTTTTTTTCATTTTTACTTTTATCATTATTAAAAAGATGATGGAAAAAAATACAACACATTTGTTGCAAGCAACAGTGAAATAGCAATCTCTTTTGTATCTTTGCTGCTAGAATGTCAACACTAACTGATGATGCTTTAGGAGGGTTTTTTTAGGCTTTATGGGTTTTTATTGCACAAGAAAAAAAAATCAAATTATATTCCTTTTGGATAAATGCTAGATAAAAGAGGTCCAATATTTTATTTGATACTTAACTGTCACTATGGAATTCATTTCTGTGCACTTTCTTCCTAGCAGAATTTGATATACTTCTATTAAATTTCTGATTTTCTCTGTGATTCATAATTCTTTTTTTTTTTCTTTTTTTTTTTTTAATCATTTGAAGGAATACATAAAAAAGTCTACTAAAAATAAGTTGGAAAAAACCCAGCATTTTGAAAACAGAATTCCTCCCTATCTGTTTTACTAACTTTGGAACCTTTAATAATCTGAATAACATCTTTAGCTGTTGCAGCTATTTAAAATATTTGATGACCACAGGCAGATACATTTCTGTTTAAAATATTGCTTGAATTTACACTGCTTTCCCACTTCATCACTGTTCCTTAAACTCTCTCATTTTAAGTTTGCCAAGAGAGCAGTTAAAATTTTTATGTGAAATATTGTTAATTGCCCTTTCATTTTCTTTCCCCAACTGTATGAAATTTAAAACATTTTGTAGTATTTCACAATACTGATGTGCTTTTAAACTGTGAAATGTTAGAATAAGAGACTAATCATGAAGACAAACTACAATATTTTTGCCCTCCATACCCATGCATCTGCTAAGGGCTTTAGGACCTCAGTTTATTTCAAGCTCTCTCATCAGTGAGCCTGTGAACCAATCTTTCCCTCTTCCAAGGTGCCAACGTGTTTGCATTCTTCAAGGCAGTAAATGTTTTCTGAGCCCTTCCTTCCCATGGGAAACAATACCATAATGTTTTAAAATATGATCTATATTCCAGCCTGGCTCAAGGTTTATCAACACGACAGGTGAAATTTAATTTTGCTGCATAGATGGGGGTCTTGAGGTCTCAATGCTCCTTCCATTAAGAAAGGGAGCAAAAAAGGCAGAGAGCTAGGCTTGCCACTTCTGCCATTCTGGATGGAAAAGGAAGAAGAATAGGATACCAGGCATGGTGATTTCTGCTTCTAGAAGGAATGCAGTTTATGCCTGAAGAATAATAGCAGCAATACCCTTGGCTTTATAGCACTCTGCCATCAGCAAAGAATGCTGCAGAGCCATCGCCATCCCAGCAGCCAGCCACACTAGACAGCTATCTAAGTCTCAGGTGATCATGCCTAAATGAGTCTTACGAGACCTTAAAAAAACCAGTTCTATTAGCAAAGATGGATATTTCCCTGTGAAAAGACTGATCGATTATTAGGTTCTTTTGGACATAGCCGTTTATACTGCTTTAAGGACAGGAAGCATCCATTTCAGTGTTTGACCTAATGTCCAAAAGGACAAATGTAAATGTAAAGAAGTGGCTAGGTATATTTATACCTGATGCTAGAGTTTCAGCAAGTGGAAAAGCATACTTTTTGTGTGTTTACACAAGGGACACAGTAGAGAATTTTATCTGAAGACCTTGTGATACCCAAAAAGTATACAAATAAGCGAGATCCTAAAAATCACTGTATATAAATCTATTAAAAAACGATCAACCATGTAAGGACAGTTAAAGTGTTTGGGATAAAACTAGAAGCAAAGGGATTTTTTTTTTTTTTTTTCCATTCACATCTCTTACATCCCTTTAAGCTGATGCAATTTGGCAAGCACTTTAATCAGCGTTTTACGATACTCTTACCATAACTAGATTATAGGAACTTCATGGAAAACTTTCTGGTAGAAATTATGTAGAGAAAAGGACATTCTTCTTCCTTCTAAATGTAGTAGATTAGCCACAAACTGACCTTAAAATAGCAGGAATTGCTCGAGTCTTGCCAATCTGATTTACAGGGCTGTCTATTAAAATACCTTCCTGTCAGGAAAATTTGTTAGACAATCCAGAACCAGCCAAACTAGAATCTTAGTAATAAATGAATAAACAAATAAATAAATCTGCAATTGGCTGCAAAGAATTTACATACGAGTACAGCCTCCTTCTTCAAAGTTGTAAAATCCATGAGCACAGCGGTCACACTTCTTTCCTGTCACTCCAGGCTGGCAATAACACTGTCCATCTCCATTGCAGTCGAAGGACTTGGAACCAAAAGAGTTGCAGTTGCAGGGAACACATCCTCTTGAAGACTGTAAACCAAATGTTTCAGGCTGACACAGAGAGGGGAAGAACAGTTAGTACACAGAATGATTACCAGGAGAAAAGAGGAAAATCTGAGAGTGTAGGGAGATTAGGGTGGTTCTTTCTTCTTCACTGAAATACTACTCTTAACAGATGGAATTGTAGGGGTAAAACACTGGGGCAAGGACAGAGAACACCTTACACAACTAAAAAAAGAGTAATGATTTCAAAACGTTACCTCATGCTGTAATGAATGTTCTGCGATGTAATGCATTTCCTATGAGGTTGTGTTTCCATAAGTACCATTCCCACAAGAAATGGGCCATATATATATATATATTCTATGTCTGGGTTCTAAGATTATGTCAGGCAGAGTTTGTTTCTAACAGAATGAATTTAAATTCTCAGCTATGAATGGAGATTGATTCAACTGGAAAGTCTCTGAAGAACTAGATTTTATCTCCTCTGACCAGAGGCAACGCCTGTATACAGTATTCTGTAACTTGAGGGCATTTCTTTTTAAATATATATAGGAATAACTTTAGGAAAACATAGATATAATGTATTTGTGTACATTACAAGCAAATAATGGGAATTATCTATTTTTAAGATAAAACCCGTCTGGGTTAGGTCTAAGACTAAGAGAGAAGTAATTAGTGAGCCTCTCTTTCTCTTCTATTTTTTGCTTTTTTGCACTCAATACTGTAAAGTTCCTACAGAACCACAACAGATGTCATCAACTACAGTGATAACTTTCCTCCAAAACTTCACTAGTGGAGCGCAAAAAGTATACTTGTAAAGAAGGGAAGACGCATGCTCATTTGTATACTGTAATGTGGCCTTCTGCAGGAAGCTTTTAACCAACAGACCCCACGGGTTTTGCTGCACAAGGTAACACAGGCTCCTGGAAGCAAACTCGACTTGATACTGAAATTCTGAACTCAGTTTTGAGCTGGAGTAACTTAAAATGGGAGTACTTTTCTACCTTTTTTCAGGTATGAGGATTTTCAGAGAATATTGAAACCCAAATCATATTACTAACTTTACTTAACATTGATATTACAGTATTTCCTAGTAAAAATCTATCAGAGACTTTGCTAGAAAAGAAAAATGTTAAAAATTAGATATTAGGAAGATCACTGCTAATGAATATAAATGAAACAAAGTAGAAAATATTTACTTTTACAATGTACTACTGTGTGACCCAGGTATGTGGTGTGAGATTTTTACCTAGTATACATCAGTACAGATTTTTCAAATCAGTGGAGCTGCACTGACTTACATTTTACATGGATTTGTTTTACAGTGGAACCCCTAACATCTTGTGTAGGTGAATTCCCAGAGACTTCATCAGGTTTCCATGTAAAAGTCCTGAAATCTGACCTCTGAGGTTAGTACTGAAGTTCTGCATTCCCATAGAGAAACTGCTGATAGGTATCAGAATACAGGACCACATCTATGGTCAGAATGTGGCCTGAAGAATCATGTGAACCTAAGGAAATGCTTGATTATACATATAATAAAGAATTACACTGATTTTAATTTCAGAATTCTATATTGAAATGTTCTGCAAATTACATATTTCTGCATGAAAAAAACATGGTATGTCAGAAAGAAATACTCAAACTCATGCAATTAAGGTTCAATTAAATATACTGACTATTTCTAAAGATTTCTCTTCCACAGGAAGAAACACACAGAAATGTTAATATGCCAAAATGTCAGGACAGACATTCAGATTAATGCAGTGAAGTAACCAATGCACAGCATGCATCTCAGTTCTCAATAGAAAGTTTGATAGGATCTAATAAATCCTGTTTATAAGGGCGAAAACCACAATAAGTCTGATACTAACACCACACTGCGTGAAGGAAGATTGCTAGCATGCTGGGTTGTATTCTGTGATGGGCTCTGCACAGCGAAAGACATTTTGATCAGTCATGCAAACCCCAAGGTGGACCCCTAAGTTAAGCCCTCAGCGAAGCTTGTTTACACACAGAAATTCTAAGAACCACATTTACTGAACAAGAGCTAAGACCCTGGATGGCAGTGAGGAAATATGATGAATTTTCTGACTGTTATTATTCTGTGTCCCTGTATCAGTGTAGGTCGAGTGTCTGTGTGGACAACACAGTTATGTAATATATGTTAAATTGGTAAAAGCTCATGTTCTCCAAGGGAATCCATATGAGCAAATACGGCATGGATCCCAGAGTCTGGCTGAGGAGGAAAAACACTGTCAGGTATTTTTCAAACATGGTGTGATAAGTGTGGTGGTTTTGAGTTGCAAAAAGCCCAACATCCCCAAAGCACTGCTCTACTAGAAGCAGTTGCACCATAATTACTTTGTTTTAGGAAATAAGTTGATTTGTTGGTATGTGATAAACAATGAACACTTCTGTCAATTTGGGCATTACATTCAAATTATGAGCACTACATCTGGTTAAAAATGGCTCAGATAACTTGTCATATTCACTAACGGGAACTTTTAACACCAGTTATGTTTGATATTTTAAGATTAAATCTTAACTCTTTGCCTCTGGGGCTGTTTCTTCTCGCAAACTCCTTAAGCTTTTGGCTCTTGAATTGTTAGAAGAGGAAGTTTGATCCTGCTGAAGGCCATGAAAATCCTACTGATTCCACTGATGTATGTACACCACCCATACATTTTGTGCATACTGCTGTTGATGGTGCTGCTTTTGGGCTTATTCCAGTATTTGACTTCTGGCCTGTATTGTCATTCATGCTATGAGAAGCCTTAGGAGCAAGGAAGTATCCTAAAAGGCTGCCTCTGTATTCTGAGCTTGTCTGTTTCCTGGTAATTTTGTACCTTGTAGCACATGTATTTAAAAAAAATTTAAAAAGCTTGCGGTAGCTCCAAACACAAGCGAATATGAGATTTTAGGCCATGCAATGCACACAGTTTCTGATTACCAGAGTAGCAGGCCGGTAAGCACCCCGTGGGCACCCACTGGCACTGCTGATGCCCCATCTCCGAGGGGAGACTCGGATCTGCTGACTGCTTCGTGCATTTTCTTTCAATTTAGGCACCTGTCTGCTGATTTCACAGTGTCTGCCCATGAATCCTGATTTGCAGATACATCTTCCTGACACATCACATTGCAGTGACATGGATCCTAAAGCACTGCAGCCACAGGGTATACAAAACAGCTTTTCTGGGGCCCAGAAGTAAGTGGGCTTTAAGAATGAAAATAAACACTGTTAGAAAGTGAAGATAATGAAACTACGTGACATAAAAGAGTACAGGAATAAAGACAGTAGTAAACAAATATTAATTCCAATCAACTGCCAATATTGTATTAAGAAACGAGATATTTGCTGTGTATGTTATGCAGTCTTCAAATTCAATTGATACCAACGATTTTTCTTTGAATGGACTCTTAAATACTATTGAAAACAGAGTCAGAGCAAACCAGTTCAGAAATTCTGCAGTTTTACAGGGTGAATGTGATCCGTGTGATTTCTACAGAATTATTTATGTGCTTTAAATTACACACATGTGGAGGTGTTCTGAGGACACAGGTGTAACCCATGGGTCCTCACGCTGAACTAGAGAAATGTGCAGCCAGCTATAACATACTCCATAGCAGCCTGAAGACAACTCTGTGAAAATTTATGAAACACTGGTTTTTGCTGTGATTTATGAGACAGCAAAACAATGTCAAGGCAAAAGACACTTTCACCGAAAAAGAATAGATTATTTGGACAAAACAAGAAGAAACCCTAAGAAAAAACCATAAAAGCAGAACATTCACAGCAGAAGTAGCATCCTGCTTTTTTTGAATATCAGATGTTATCAGACATTTTGCAACTTTTGTCAGAGGGATTATTCCCTAGAGTCACAATATTTTTAACTAATTTATTTACATCAAACATTCAGTATATAAGGTGTGTATACCATATATAATAAGGTGTATATACCATATATAAAAATGTACTTATATGGACAGGGAGGTTTAAAATAAATTCATTATATGCAAATGCACTGTTCTGTGTTTTGCTCCGGAAAACCTTTAGAAAACATTTAAAACCCAACCATTTTACCTTTCTGTGCATAAGAATGGATATGACAAACAGGGAAGAAAGTTGAAAGGAAACTGTGTCTTCTCACTCACCTTGCAGGTGTCACACCGGCGCCCGATCACATTGGCTTTACACTCGCACTGTCCCGTCCGAGTGTCACAGATCTCTGAAAAGGAGCCATTGATGTGACAGTGACAGGCTGCAGAGGAAGAAGAAGGAGCTGTTATTGTGCTCCCTAAAGCTAAATTTAATAGCCAGATCTTTACAGTGCAGCTTTTGCCACCCTGGGAAATCCAAGAAGGCAGGCCTGAGTAAAGCAGGAAGGTGTCACTTCCATAGTGTGAAAACACCCATTAACTTACCCATATTAATGTGGAATTTTGATTCAAATTATTGCAGTAAGAAATTTTGCCTCAAGTTCATAAACAACTTGTTTTATATGCTCCTCTCAGAACAAAACAGGATGTTTAGGGCTCACTACTGAGTACGTGCCCCAAAACATGGGAGTGGGCAGAGCGGCACTGAGAGGGAAAAAAACCTGTACCGATACAGGGTGTGTAGGGGATATAGTTATGGCAGGTGGGAGAGTTACTGCTCCGCACGCTGGTCCTGCCACCCTGGAGTCCAGCCTGTATTAATGCAGTAGGCAGGAAATGTTGGTAGGCTGAGGACCCACTATGGGAGCGGTAACCTCCTCAACCCCCCAAGAGGTGCTCTTCACAGGCAGCACCCTGACATACAGCTGAAAAAGAGACCAAGAATTATCTGCTATCATGACTTTCTAGGACCTCTGTCTTAGCAACAGCATCACAGTTCCCAGAGGAAATCATAGAATCATTCAGATTGGAAAAGACCCTTGGAAATGTAACCCAACTGACCAGCCTAACTCATCACAACACTTTCTTAAGGATTTAAAATGGCCAGGAAAAGAAACTGTTGTTCCTTGAGGAAAATAACAATGTTTCTGGCTTCTAAATTCTTATATTTTAGAAGAGAAATTTTGGGGAAACTTTCTATCACCTTTATGTTCTTCAATCACAGTTCTTCTGGCATGCAAGCATTAGGAAAAAATCCCTTTAGCACAAACAGTAGAGAAGAGGGATGTGATTGCTGTCACAGGGCCTATAACCATGCAGTCACCAATTCCATCAGCATGAGCTGGCTCCTGCACGTCCTTTCCCCCCCCCCCCCCCCCCACCCCCCCGAGGGGAATGAAACCACATCTCTGTAATGATTATCAATCTACTCTGTAAACCTGAGCTCCAGTCCATGTTTTTGCCTTCCTACAGTGCCTTGACTGTATGTGTTTTTTTCCTCAATGTGGCAGCTTCATTTTAAGAAACACTTGAGAGTTCCAACAGTGAGCACATGCTGGTCACATACTTGCATGTCACAAGGTGCCATTTGAGACAAAGCAGTTCTATTTTTTCTATGTATAGACTATTACAACAGGAGCATCCTCATTACTTTATTGGACTTGCTAATTTACAATTTTCAATTGTAAATTGAAAGAATGTGTTGGTTTTTTCTCCCTCCTTCTGAGATATTCTGCAAAATTGCTTCTTTTAACTGAAAGTGACTTTATGGCTTGCCAGTCTCTTCATGGCATTACTTCTCAAATGTTTCCAAAGACTTCCAATATTGTGGAATAAGTAACAAAAATATGTTGGACTCTCATATCAGTCTGGTAACACCTTCAGAGGTTTTGATCTCTTTCTGTTTTGTAAGATATTTTTAAAATGTAAACATTTAAAAACACTTCTGCTGTAATTGTCACTGCTTCTCTTTTTCACTAATTTTTCAACACGGAATCCTTAATTTACCTTTCATCCTGTATACAGCCCTCTCCTTTACCATAATATTTATTTTTTTAAAAACTGCCGACACTCCAAACTGTACACAGTGATGAGTATCACATATATGCTTTGAGTATCTTTCTGATTAAAATGGTCAGCAGTGAAAGGTGATGCAAAAGCTCAGACTCAAAAGAACCACAATTTTCAATGCAAATTAATGGTATTACTTCACCAACCTTTCATACAGACCTCAAAAACCAAAGTCAGTCTTATTTGAATTGTTTTGTGTATCAGGCATATGACACAACAAGGATCAAAATAGAAAATTTACGCTGGTTTGTCCTATTTATATTATATATTACTGCAAATGGCATACTGTGTATTCTTAACTCAGCCACAGATGACTGAGTGCAACGCATTGGTAAGGCAGAATTTGGAAGTCAAGACTTTGATTGTTTTTCTTGGCTCTGGCAGTATGTACATACAGAAGAAACATACAGTTGGGGCTACTCATCTAATAAATGCAGCTTATCAGATTGAGTAACAGTTTATGTTACCTAAAACCTTTGCATTCATTCACCTCTACTGGGAAAATTAGCTATTGTCCAAACCTCCAAATGATTGCTATAACACAATACAGCCTGTCAGAGAAATTTATCTTCCTTTCTCCCAAAATGACACCGGTCAAGACCCTTCATTCTCTCCAGATTTATATACAGAATTGAGTGTGTATTTATAATAAGCCTACACACTTACTCTCCTCTAACAGTAGTACCTATGCACTGGCACACAGGCACGCTTGAATATTCTCTTTAACCTCACATCTCTTAGCTCTGTTACCACCAGCACAACCTCCAGATATTTGTTTCAGCATACCAAAATTCAACCTACTAGAATCAAATCAAATAAGCCTATGACATTTGCTCATTGTTCTTAGATTTAGGATTTTGTACAGATACACCAAGAAATTCAGAGCCGCTATAGTGATATAAAGTTGTACTGTCATTTGAAATGGTTAATGCACACAACAACAGCACTGCACTGAGAAAGAGCAAGAAACATTTCAAACAATAATTTGAAAGCAAAATTCATGCTTTGCAATACTCCTGGATTTGGCTTTTTAATAAGGAATGAAATTGAAAACAACAAAGCAAAGGCACAGTCCCTCTGATATTGTAGCTGCAGGGCAAACTTCATGAAAGTCTGCAAAGGAAATAAAAAAATCATTTGCAAAAAAGAAAATGCACATGGAAGACGGAGAGTAGATGAATACAAGGTAACTATGAACACAAGGCTATGAATACATTAGAAGGTTCATGTCAGTGATACTAACAACAAAAGCAAAGCCTGTATTTCTACATTAAATATGTATTTAATACTTTTTTTTTAATTGTATGTTTTCTCATATTAGATCTCTTTCTCATGGAGTTGCCTCTACGGTAAATAAGTTCAAAGCAACAGTCCTATCGATGCCTCAGGAATGGTGACAAGCTACTGGAAGCTATGATTTTTGAAATACACTTCTTTTTTAAAATCACATTACACACTTACATGACATCATTCATCTTAAACTGCTAACTTGTGCAGAGAATATATGTGATTGTCCAATTTTATCCAGCATTGCATAAAGTAGGTACAGAAGGCATCTACAAAGGTATATGTCTTCATGATTTTACATATATCAGTTTTTATTAGCCTTAGCTGAGAAACCTGATGATGATCTGCATCTCACTGGCTCCCATGCAGTCTTAGGTGGTCCAACAGAACTTAATATTCTCACTGTCAAACTGCAAGCCTCCAATAGAGCAAATCCTGGAAATGAATGCCAGTGGCTCAGATTTTTGTGCTTGAAACATGTACTGCAGAAGTGGTTCTTGTGTTCCTACATGCACAGCAGTAAGACAGTGGCCCAGATCTTTTACTTGCATAATTTTATCCTGATATAAACACCTTTGTACTCAGCAGAGTTGCTCTGAGTTTATTCCAATGAATCAAAAAGGATTAAATCCTTGTGACAGTGAAATAAAGTCCTCTGCTCTCTCAGGACAGTTTATAACCTGTTTTATTCCATTCCTCAGAATGGGGTAGAAGGGTATGTGAAGAATGTTTTTAAGTTAAAAGCACTTGTTCTGCCCCATGACTATGTTCTGAATTGTGCCAGCAATGGCTCAGAGAGCGCCAATACCTCTTACAGAAGCAAAAGCTCTTGTTCCTACCAAATCTTCCACCTACTCAATGTTTTGCAGTCACTATCGGGAAACATGAACTGGGGCTGATATCAGCTGAGAAGTGGTAGCTTGCTGCAGTGACAGGTATCTTCCTCCAGAGCACCTTAGAAAATTTCTTAGGAGGTTTTAGCCTCTGCTTTGCAGGAGGTGGGAGAATCTTGCCCTGTAAGAGGTAGCAGCTCCCAACTTTTACTGAGGTCATGTAGTTGGGAAGGAGGCCACAAGTGCTGCCAGAGTTCGATACTACAGTAACTCAAATATCACTTGCTCCTATCAGCACCAGTCTCACTAGTTAATGGGATTTCCCTGGGCGGCTTATAGTGTTTTTAGTGAATTGTTTTCATTTATTTATTTTTGTAGATCTGACATTTAGTATAACCTTTTGCATACATTCAATGCTACGCTCTCCCAGGTTTTTTTCCATGTCTGCTTCATTACTACTTCAACTACAGCAGGAAGTTTTTTAATAGGTTTTTCTTTCTATTTACTTTGAAACCTCCCTTTCCAGATACAGATGCAAGCAAAACACTAATATTATTATTATTAGAAGTGTAAGTGTACCATATCATTCTCCTGTTCACAGACAGAGAGGCACAGTCTTCCTCTCAGGAACATGGTTATAGGATAGATCAATACTGTCAGGAGCAGTAAAAGTTCATGACTTACGTTGACAGTTCCTTGCATCAAGAGCATCGCCAAAATATCCCTCAGCACACCTCTCACAATATTGGCCTGTTGTACCCGGCTTACATATCAGGCAAGCACCAGATAAGCTGTCACAGCTGCCAGGAACGGAGAAGTCAAGGTTGTCATTACATTGGCATGGCTGGCACGATCCCCCTGGTATTAAAGGTTGTCCAAAATAGCCTTCTGCACACCTAAGTAAGAGACATCACCAGTTAGGACCCTTAAATAATCCTCTTATTAGAAAAATTTAATTTTGTTGCCTCACTAATCACCAAAAATTATTTTATTTTTTTTCAAATATTTCTTAAGTCTTTATTCTTTCTCCATCCTTCTCCTTTTTAACAACACTGTAGATACAGTACCAGCTGAAATCCTGCCAGTCCTGCTAATAATTAGACTTCAGTGGGAGAAAAATCTTGTCACTGGAGACAAAGCATAGTAAGAAATCCCGTCGATTGGCACACTAGAAGAATTCAAGTCCATGTTAGATAGGCTTTGTATTTCAGCACACCATGTCTAGATGTTCTGTATTCATTTATCAGCAAGCTTGATGATTTTTTTTCCCCCTCTACCTTAAAAACTTGTTTAGTTTAGAAAAACAGGTTTAGAAAGTAATACAGATATAAATATGTTTACCTAACAAGATTCTCCTCTGACTTAGTCTTCCCCTGATCTACTGCATGGTCAGATTTGTTTAGTTAATGAACTGCTAAACTCTGCATATAGGTAAGCAACAAAAAGATTGCTCACTATCACAGAAACTATGTCTGTGTGTACTATACCTTTCATATTTTAACAGAGATGTTTAAAGCTATCACCTTCTTTTCTACCTTGCCCACCAGCAATTTCCTGTGATTACCATGTAAAACAGGTTAGTGAATCTGACCTAACACGAGTGTGTATTTAAAGCAAATTTCTACTCGTCTCACAGTCCATTTCCTATTTATATTCTGGTCTGCTTTCCCTTTCCATTACATTTGCTCACACTTCATAGTAAGAGCAAGTTGTAGATAGTGAAGAAAAAGAAGAAAATTGCCCAGTTCCAGCTAATGAAGTTATTCATGTGCATCTCAGATGAACTCCAATTAGTGTTAAGAAAACAGAAACTACATAAAACATATTGCATAAATTAACGTTTCCTACGGTTTTAAAGTCGGTTTGAATGCAGCTCTAATGTACATAGATGTCCCTTCTGCTTTGTAATAGAAATGGATGGTATGGTCAAGCAAGGATTTTGCATACCATTCTACCATGGGAATGCAGAGCCCCACTATGCTTGCACTCTTGTCCCTTTATGCTCATCAAGTTAATCCTTTTCCTTGCATCCAGAATATCTCATGAAGCTCCCAACTGGATCATAAACTAAGCCATCTAAACATTTATTAATTATTATTCAACATCATTAACAAAGAACATAGAAATGGACAACTGAGACAAGGGAGGAAATTATAGTTGTATCTAATTGAACAGATTTTTGTAGTAAGATATTACACAAAGTAGGATTTGTTCCATTCTCTAAAAATACCCACAATGCAGACCATAGATGAATATATGTGTAAATAGTCCAGTGGTTTGGGTGCATGTAAACACTCAAGAATGTGAGTAAAATTTTCACAATCTAGCCCACTATGCTTTAGTCCTTTAGTATAGCCATCTCTCAAAATTACCTCCTCATAGTAACAAAACATCAAAAACTCATCATTAGAATAATTCAGGCATTTTATTTTCAGAATCTGTCACGAATGTAGTCACGCATTGTACCTCCTTGTATTCCCTGCAAAGAAGTTGATATTTTTCCTTTGGATAGGAGATATTTCAGCAATTACAAAAGACGTGATTTTTAGCTTACTTTCACTGAAACAGATTGGTTTTTTTCCAGAGATAATATCTCAGTTACAAAGGCCAGGAACATCTCTCAATACATGTAATAATTAATAGCCACGTTTTATCAAAGCCAAACAATAAAGATAATTTATGCAGTTATCTTATTTTACCTAAAACAGACTATGTCTGAAGTTCACCCACGCTTTGCTGAGATCTTTTTCACTTATTACTGGCATATTTGTCATAAACCTGTATTTTTTGGTGATACTAATCTATTTGACTTCCTTAATGCGGATTCATTTTTCTCTTTCACTTTCATTTAGGGGTTAGTTCTGTATCTGATAGCACTCCCAGAAACTTACCAAGGAGTTCACAGAAAAAAATACTCCAGGGATTTGTGAGAAATGCACTGCTAATCATTTCCTTCTATAATAGCAGGAGACCTTGTTAACTCTTTTTATTCTCATCAGTTTAGACTTTGCTAATTAAAATTAGCAAAGCCCACTACCATCACATAGCTATGTTCTACTTACATACATACATAATCTCAAATCCAGATTCAAGATGATCATGAAAGTAGGAGTAAACCAGTTAAGGTTAAAAGAAAACTGTGTGCATGTATCTATGTGTAAATTCTTTCACTTTTTCTCCCACTTCTCCTGAAGTTGCAGGGCAAAATTAAAAAAATCCACTTTCACTAATTCCATCTTTATTCCCTTAAGGACATTTCTACTTTCAGCTACTCTTCTCAGATTCAAAGCATTACATATTTGGCAAGGTTCATAATAAAAAAAAGAAAAATCACAATAAAGTACGTGGCACAGAAAATTATATTTATGTATTACACAAAATACATATCTAAAGAAATTACTGTTAAGTACAACAGAATAGCCCTGAGAGTTAAAAATAAACAAAAATAGGAGCAAAGGCAGTGAAGAAAGATTCTTTCCATTTTTTTCTTCCTCTGTGCTGACCTTTACCCTCAAATGCAGGTGTGTCTGTGACAGACACTGTTTTGTTTTTATTTGGCATAACCGGTACCAAATACAGGGCTATTATATAAATATATTTGTACCTATGTTTACTGGGTCTGGCTGGGATGGAGTTAATTTTCTTCAGCAGCCTGTATAGTGCTGTCTATATACACACAAACACAAGCCTATTTGATACATTTCTTTATATTTACCGGAAAAAAACCCTTGAGACAGAGTTAATTTAGGCTGCAAATCCAAACACTTTAAAGTCTGGAAATACTATTTTTACATTTGCTTTGAAACTTCTGTGCATTCAACCTTTTGTGTACAAAATCAGGCAAAAGCCCTGTGGAGAAATGTCATGTGAACACCCAGTTAAAAATCTCAACTAAGGTCCACAGCACTGATGTGATTGTTGTATGACCAACTATAAATCTTGCATTTTTTAACATCAGAGTGCTTACCTTTGTAAGCTGTAAACAATCCTGCCCAACCCATTTGTTGTATCAAATCTCCCGAATGTTTGACCCTTTCCCCAAGAGCACTGCAATACAGACTTGTACTTCTGGCACTAGTGGTAGAATTATATTAGCTAGAAGGAGCAGCAGGTTGAAGGCAAGAGACCCACAGGAGACTGTGGCCGGTGGCACTCTGTGCTAGATGTGAAAACTGGGGAAGGGGGGAAAGGAAGGACATGACTCAGCTCACCCTTCTCCTTCCACTTAAGTTACACGGACCTCCTATTTCTCCTTCTAGGAGGAAAAGGTCACTGGAACCATATTCATAAATAAAGGATTGATAACAGGAGAAGCTACTCTCATCTATTTTGCTTCTTTTCCCTAAAACTGTGTGGTCTTGTCTTTATCAAATCTGTGTAGCTGGAAAATGTCTATCATCATCCTCTAAAGGTGCTGGGCTCAAAAGGCAGCTTTTTGACATTCTCATACATCGTTTCTATGGAGTGCGGAGAGCGTCTGTCCTACCTCATACCCCTTGGGAAAGTGAGCAGTGAGCAAAGAAAGAACAGAAGTCTAATTTGCTGGGGAAAAGGATAAAATGTGGAAGCTGGGCTTTCTATACAATTATAGTATGGGGTAACTCCCAACACAATTTATATCTGTTTATATCAATTACTTTGATGGTGTTATGAGCTAGACCCCTCAGAACATTGAGCAACTTTGGCAACCTTTTCCTGAAGAGTTCAAGTAAGAAAAGTACCAAATCTTTTTGAGATTTTACAACTCAGATGTGTGCATGCGCGCATGCGTGTGTGTATATCTCTCTCTATATATCTATAAAAGACCTCATCTCCCTAGGGGACAGAAGATAATTTTGGAGGCTAAATAAGTACAATATTGCATATGCTCACTTCATACTTGGTATGTCATGATAATTTAGGACTGTTCAGTTAATGAATGATGTGGCTCAGATCCCTTGTCACTTTGCAGTTGCTAAAATGAAAGAGAGCTCTTTTAGCAATTATACAGTCACTATTAATAGCAAAAGGAAACATGCTTTCTCCTGTTCATTATTATTGACAGCTGAGGCATTTCCAAGCAACTTGTTACAATTAAAAGCAAATACTTCTATGAGCATTAGAATGAATGGTCTAATTTCCAATGGATTTATATCTCATGATTACAAGGCTAAGGGCTGATTATTTGCTGTAGGATGTTGCTATTCAGCAGGGAGTAATCCCTCAGGCTACAGCAGTGCTTTTTCCTTGCCCTGTGAAAGTTTTCTTATGGGCAGAACATTTAATAATCTCCCTTGTTCTCTCTCTCTCTCTCTCTCTCTCATGTATTCTCTGCTGTTTAATCAGGTGTGAGTTCACAATGTATTCTCCCCCTTAGCTACAACATGTCCTGATTTATTAACCACTATTCAGCCACTTCTTTCCACAAAACCTTCAGGAACAATTATTATCTTTGAGACCTCCTACCCTTCTGTCAAATTTGGTTGAAATTGACCTACAAGTTCAAATGTCTTTGCAGGCAGCCAGACAGACATCCACAAAAAGATCACACTAGCCTCATTTCCTTAGGAAATCAGGCTAAAATCCAAGACTGCCACTTAGATTCTGTCCTACTGCATCTGCAGCCTGTGCTCCACTCAGAAATAGCACTTGTTGCTAATGGAAGCTGTCAATGACCCTGCATTGACAAACTGCCATCAAAGTGCTCTTGATGTGATTTATTCCTGCCGTCATTAACTTCACAGCCCACTAGCTGAAAGAAGGTGATGACTTCCAAGACAGACGGGAAAAGACAGGCAGAAATAGCACGCAGCAGGAGCAGACTCAGTGATGATGGGTGGAAACAGGTGACAGCCTCCACTCTCATTTCAGGACAGACACAGCACAACAGGGGATTTAAAAGGAAGTAGTTGCAAATGTAAATTGGGAAGGCAGGACTGGAGGGTGATTCATAGCATATGGTCAGGTTCCTGCTTTTCTGGTTGGCTCTTCCTCTTGGTTCATTCCTATTTCTCCTCATTCCAGCCCAAATATTGTAAGTCTTCATTCAGAAACCTTACCTTTTTTTAGGGTTTATGTTGGAAAAATACTGCAAGCAGCTCATGGAAGTGCCAAATGGCAAAAGCCTTCTAAAAACCAGAAGTGGCATGTTTTCAGGACTCATAACTGTCTAGCCAGGTGTTAGACAGTTATCTGGCTCCCCTGGCTCCTCTTAAAAAGGTGCCATTTGCAGGGTCGTGGGGGACTGGGATCATGGAGACAAAGCCAATGCTGATTTATCATGACCTCCAAACTACTAGCAGAGGTCCCCTGTCACACTAACAGCTCTTGAAAGCTGTTCCATCCATGTGAAATCCCAAGGGACTGAAAGGCGTGCAGACACAGTGATGATATCTCTTGTCTATGAGGTCTCACCTCCTGTGGAAGGGGGTTCCCAGGAGCTTAGCACCAGCACTCACACTAGCCTTCTGTTTCATTTAAATTCTCCATGTGATCCTTTCAGAATAACCGGATATAAGAAGGGGAGAGAACCTTCTGTCTCAGTACTAACATGTCATTCAGACCTGTCACAGCCAAAGACAGGCGAGACACATTTTTTTTGTTTGTCTTTTGTATAGGTAGTAGTAAGTGTAGGCAATATATATGGAGCTTTTGTATGTATTTGACAAAGAGGAATTATCTTTTTTTGTCATTAAAACCTAGCTTGTGCTACTTGCTAAATAAAGACCGCAGCAGGAAACTATAAGTAACAAAAATGCAAAGTATGATTTAAAAAAAATAATTAAAATCAATAAATTATTAGAAGAACTGTATTTCTGCTGCATATTAACTTTTTACTAATGCCAAAAAGAGGCATCAGTAAATTATTGCATACATGATTCACCATGCTCTGAACATTCAAATGACAAAAGAGACAAAATAATTATAAAAATCTCAGAAGAGTGACAAAAAAAGCTAAAAAAAATCATATTTAAAAAAGACTCTTCTCAGAAAATGCTTCTTGGAAGCTTTGCACTTTATCACAAAGTAATAAAACAAGCACTGGAAATATGCAAATGCATGGACAATATCAGAAGAAGATGCACAGGAATTACTTCAGTGAGTTTCAGAACACAGGAATGAGGACAAGAAGGGGAAGTAATAAAAAGGTGTAGCAGTTCCATGCAAGCAATACTTTTGTTAAAAGCATGGTGCTTGCTTACCTTTCACAGCGTGGTCCCACGTACCCAGCTGGGCATTCATTGCATATTAATCCACGACTTCGGTCAAAATGGCATGTTGGGCTAAAGCTGTGTTGTTGATATTGGGTAAGAAGTGGGACAAACAAGAAACATAAAGGAAATATTGTTAGCAGCATAGCTCTTTCCACTTCAGAGATCATTAATTTGCAAAACAGTGCTCAGGAAAAGTGATTCTGGTCTAGGACATGGGGCTTAAGTTTGACTCCAGGAAACAGAATTTGGAATGACTCTGCTATTTCTGCAACACTGAATATAGAGTAACGGATGGCAGCATCCCAAAAGCCTGTTATTATGGGACTTGAGCCTGCCACCGAGTGGTCTGGATACCATTATAAAGGCAGGAATGTACAGCTGTTTGTTTGTGCCCCTGAGGGCCTGGCAAAACAATCTATGCTATAATGTGCCCCTATATAAATCTTTCTGAAGGACAACTGATTTGAAAGTCCAGTTAACTTTCTGTATAACAGGCTGTGAAAGAAACCCAGTAAACAAGGGAAGGGGCAAAAAGAGAAATATATGGTGTGGCTTCCCAGCAAGTGCATTTGAGTAAACTGAGTGCCAGCGACCTT
This sequence comes from Athene noctua, assembly GCF_965140245.1. Lineage (NCBI taxonomy): Eukaryota > Metazoa > Chordata > Aves > Strigiformes > Strigidae > Athene > Athene noctua. The sequence goes on along the minus strand of NC_134037.1, from coordinate 62,468,531 downwards.
AAGCAACAGGCCATACAGGCACACTGAAGTTTAAGAATAGCTTAATCTTTTAAGAGTAGAAAGCTTTGCCTCTTTGCTATGCTCTACTTATTTTTAGCTGTTTTTTTTATAAATAGGGGTATCATAGGCATTTGGAAGTTCCACCTCTCAATGTCCACGTTTAACGTGAACTGCGCTTCTTCGCTGCTTAACATTTTGCTTTCTGTAGTCTTTCTCCCTTAATACACTATTATGAGGAAACCTCCTGACACTCTGAAAGACATCGCACAGAAGAGACAACTTGTTCTTCTATCATCTGGAATTACTATTAGAGACAGAGACATATGAACAACTTTGTAGAGCCTCATCTATATAAAGGTAATCAATTATGGTCAACCAAATAGAAAAAGGAAAAAAAAAAGAATGCAAGCAGGTTCCTAGTGGGGTGACTATTCACAACAGGACAACAAAGCACCTATCTGAAAAGAAGACACTAAATTTATCTTCTGTAACCTAGGAAAACAGAAGTTAAGAAGGAATATAATTACTCTAACAAAGACATCAAAAGGAAGGTATAATTCAAGGTAAAAGTTAAAGCTACAATAATAACAAATAGACATAATCTGACCTTGGATAAATTAAAGCAGGATGTATGATGAAAGTTTCTGGAAAATAATAGGCACAGGGAAGACAGAAAAGTTTAATTAGGATCACGTAATGTGATTACCTACCGGTGACTGGACCCCACTTCTCAAAAGTCATCCATCCTATGATCTGATCTCAGTTACTCTTTATTCTGTTTATGTTATAGATTATTTCAATTTATAAATATCCTGTCTGTTATAGGGCAAGTTATCCCACAGACATAAAAGAGATCAGAAGGAAAAATGTGGGAATGTCAGGTCCAGTAAACATAGACAGGTATTGGGATTTTCCTCTTTCCCGTAAGGATTATGTTTGCGTTATTTTGCAAAGTCATTCAATTAAGAATAGATTCACGAATGCATGAGGAGCCAGTTGAAGAAACAATCATAATTCATTCTATTTTTAAATAGGAATTAAAGCAATTTTCAACTGAGGCACACATTATCATTGAATCTAATCAGCAGCACCTGACTTATTTCAAATAAGATCCTGCTTGTCAGTCCCAACCTCACTCTTTCTAAGAGCTACATGGGAAACTTTGTGGAGATGCTATCACAACTCATTATAGCATTGCACAAGATTGACTGTACCACAGTTCCATCAGGAGCTCTGAATTCAACCGCATAAATTTTAAAGATAACAATAATTAAGTACTTATTATTACTAAGCAATAAGAATTAATAGTAGAATTTTCCATGTTTTAAGGATTATGCTCAGACCAAGCACCCTTTGATTCTTCCTCTGACTTAATAGTCATTCCACATCTGAACACTAAACATTAACATATTGAGAAATTCCCATCTGCATACTATAAAGGAAAAACGTGATAGCAGGATGAGAAAAGAAGAGCTTATCTTCCTGATTACTCAGAATCTCATTACTCGCTAGTCATAAATACTAATGAACAGTGTGTATTGATCTGTCAAACCGAGCTTTGAAAAATCTTAGCCCCTCTTGATTCACCCTCACTCTCTTCAGTTCTTACATAAGGTAACAACATTAATACCAGTTAGGACATGGGACAACGGTATGGGTATATATGTGAAAGGTCTGTGTTGGGAAGCAGAGCTTCCTAAAGGCTTACAGGTACATTATAGAAAACATCTCTTGGGAATAAGTTTGTCATTTTACTTAATTCTTCAGGAAAATATTGAGACCAAACTGAATTCCTAGTTCACATGCTATGAGTTTACTTGTGACCTTTCCAGGATGAGTGAGATATTGTCTATCTTCCATTTCCAGCAATATAACATTCCTGTCAGGGTCTTCATTACTCATAATATCATTATCACCACTTCAAGAGAAAAGCAGTAGTTATCCCAGACATCTACATCTGGTAGAAAGAATACATCAGTATGTCTGATAATTTCTACGGAAGAAACTCGTTAAAGATTAAGACTGTTAGAACAGTTTGTAAGAGTGATGCATTAATGAAAAGAGGTAAGATGAAGAAGTCAAGCGTGCACTACATAAGCCATTTATAACCACCATTGATCTCATTTGCCTCATATAAGTACAGATATGGAGATATATGCAAGAAGAGGAAAATATAGCCCAGGATCTAGAAAACAAGCTTAGACAATTTAATTTTAGCTTCCTGATTTGGCCAAGAATTCTTTCCTGACATATGGCAAGTCACTTATCACTGTTGTGCTTCAGAAGGCAGTTTTATGATTGGCTTCAGTGATTCCATATGGAAACTGCTGCCATTAGAAAACAGGAGAGGGAATGAGCAGCAGTTAAGTCAGCTTAAGTTAACTATAGAACACCACCATTACCACTATGTTTCTAAAATGGATAGAACAGTTGTCCTCCACCTTATGTGGCATTGCAAAGAAAAATACTTGGTGCTGTGAAAACAGTGATGGGAACTATTATAAACATCATAAAGGAATAAGACACTTCTATAAAAGGCAAAGCTAATTTCTTGATAGAAATCTATCTCTGAGGTTCATTACATGGACAACATTCTCTGTGTACCAGGAACTCAGTATTAAGCTTAGAGACCTACAGTTGTGCTGTCATGACATGTTAGAAATTAAATACTACAGGAATTAAAATCTATAAGCAGCTATTTATATCATTTGAACTTAAATAAGTCACTTGTTAGGTTGTTCAGAAATAACATGACATATACTACATCTGTACAGTGACATGGGCTTGGTAGAAATATCTTTATTTTTCATGTGAAGGATGTGTGAAGGAATCTGAATTGTTTACATATATTATCCCTAGCATACAAAACTCACTGCCAACTAAGGAAGTAGTCTAACAGCTTTAAGAGCCTCTTTTTCCCTCGTAAACAAATTTAATGATTTGTCTAGAACTGTAAAGTCATGAGAGCTTGAACGTTACAATGAGTTCTACAAAGCCTGAGGATGTTGTTCACAGTTTTGCTTTTGTCCATTTTAGAAATAGGAAGCTACTGCACAGTTCTAATGTGGAGTTAAACTTTGTAGGGTTCAGGACTCCCACAGTTTCACAGTTCAACAACATTTATATTCTTTGTTTTGAATCTATATTTTTCAGGAAAACAAAATATTTAAAAGGGGACTCTTGGTCAATTAAAAAAAAAAAAAAGTAAAGCAAAGCAGCCAGAACTCTGGGGAATACGTAATAGAGGTCTCCAGGCATTTTGCCAATAAAAAACTAAATTCAATCTATTTGACTTGGTTTGTTGCACATCTGCACAAGACAAAAATGTGATAGTGTTTTCCTTGCTTTGAAAGTACAGCATTCTCAAACAAGAGAAAAATAACTAATTAACTATGCAAGAAAATACTAAGTATGTGAAAGCAATGAGGACATCGGAGGAACCATGCCTGAGCAGCAGACATAATAAACCCATATATAACTAATAAAACCAACCAAAAAGCTGTGAAAACAGAAAGGTGGGCTCCCATGCTACAATCCCCTGGAATTTTTGCTGATTAGTGGTTAGATTATTCCTGCCCTGATCAGTGAAGTTTTAATAGGACATAATGCCACTGCAGGCAACAGAGTTAGCCTGAACTACTTAAGAGCAAAATCTGGTTCAGCTGGGCCCTATGTTGGGACAATGCTATTCAGTTGATGTTCTTCTCTTCTTGTATCTTGCAGAGCGCTCTCTGTGTGGGTGATAGCCATGCATTTTGCCCTGTAAATCTTAAGAAATACTCTTTATACTCTTGAATAGTAAAGTACGTTTCATTGACAGAATCTGACTTCTGTTTTGGGAAAAATGGTGTGAAATGAATGATGCAGGGCTGAAGGGAAAAGAAAAATAAAAAGCTCCAGTGGATTTATGAGCTCCTACAGCCACTTAAAACTTTTAAGCTGTGTGAAGAGCTTGGGATGGGGCAGCCTCTATCCATAGTTTACAATCTTCCAGTACAATCCTACGCTCCTGAAATGCTTATATGGACTAAATGTGATTCCTGATCTTCCTGAACATTTCTTTGATGCGTTGTACCACAGCAGCTCTTCTATATAATCTGGACACGTGATACTTAGCAGTAGGGCTCCTTTTCTCTGAAGCCATACTGGATGGCATAGACCAAATGTGCCAATTCAAACTGATACACATAATTTCCTTTTTTTTTTTTTTTTAAAAAAAATAAATGCACAAGAAAAGCTACCCAGACAACATTCAGAACAGTTTTTTTCAACTACATCATGTCAAATGATTTTGGTATTGTTACTTTCCACATACTGACTGGGACTAAACATACTAAAAAATTGTGCAAGCTACTTGTTCTATTAAATTGTAGGTAGCAAGTAGCAGAGGCAGGCTTCTATGATGAAGAAAACATTTGTTCTTAGATCAGTTTCGATTAACTTTTCACTATTGCTTTTATTTAATAAAACAAATTTATAGTGTTTATTCTGAGATATGTTGAGAAAATATTTTCACTCACAAGATCTAAAACTGAATTCAGACTCCAAACAAATAAACATTATCACTGAATGTTGACTGGAAGAAATGGAAAATTAAAAGCAGAAGAAATCACTATTTTATCTGATCAATATAAATTGATTTAAAATGTCAGTATTAAAAACTCCACACATCAAATCTATAACTTCAACTTTAAAACTAGAAACAACTACTCTTAAGGACGACAGCAAAGCAAACACTAGTTATTGATTCAAAGAGCAGTCATTCCAATTCTAGTTTGCTCTTTCTAGCCCAGTCTCATTCAGCTTTTATCTTGATCTTTGCCTCTCTGTGAAGCTAAGCACTCTACACAATTGTAAAAAGAGAATAACAATTTATAGTACAGAATATATTATTTAAGACAAAAAATCTCACATGTACCTGCAAAAGTATAAAACAAAAAGTTATGCAATTTACTACCTGAAAAGTGTAATATGCAATAAATATATATCTTACTTGTTAGAAGGCATACTTAGAGGGCAAGCACACAACTGACAGTCTTCTGCTGTCCCCTTAGTAGGATCACCATAGAAGCCAGGAAGACATCTGTCACAATATGAACCACCTGTGTTGTGTTTGCAGTCCTAACCAGAAGGCAAGAGGTACAAATTCACAGTTAGAGAACTTGGATATGCAAAGTTCCTGAAAGTCATTCACCTAGCCCATCTTCTTGACAGGATACAACATATATTCTAATTTTCTGGTTGTGGTTAAGAACCAGTTCTAGAACTCAGCTGTCACACTCAGTGCTTCATATGTGTCAGGTATTTGTGTTCTTTTGGATAATTTTTCTTTATGTAAAACAAAAAGAGTATTTAACTGCAGACCTTTATCTTTCCACCATGCAACAGCTGTATTAATATTTTAGTTTGCTGAAAGAAAACCAACCTTCAGAGCAGCACAAACCAAAATTGCAGTCTTGTAACAGACCATATTTTGTGACAAACAGTTTTCAGGTGTTGATCCCAGAAATACAGCCCAGACTACAGAATTTATAAAAATTAAGTCTTACATTTCATATCTAAGTGCATTAGATCCTTTTACAAGGTACATGGCTAGCAGTATACGAAATGTATTTGTGAACAGCAGCAAAGCCTGAATTAATTAATACTTGTTTGCTAGAGCAGCATCCAGACTCTATTTTATGAGTAGAAACAAGCATAATTATACTGTATATAGAGCCCTATCCAACAGTTTATGTTCCTGTACATAATACAAGAGACAGTTTGTCTGAGGATATGAAACATCCAACATAAAAATGGCATCACTAGATGTGCATTTTTGTATATAACCTTTAGCCTGATCTCAAATTAAATATCTTTTTGCATAATGGGAATTGGTCCTCTGAGAATAGGCTTCTAGTGAAGAACCAAGTTTTAAAGAATAATTACCCCTTCTACTCTTCTTCCCCCTTGCCATATAGGATTTAGAAATTCTAAATAATTTGGCAGGATCCATGATAGGCTCAGAAAATTAGTTTTCTGGCTTAAACCTCCTTTTTTTTTTTGCCACATTTTTAGCACACCACACTATTCCTTTCACTGCTCATTGTTACAGGATACCCAAGTGTAGTCCTTCAACAGTGTAAAACCAGAGGAAAGCAGGAGAAAAGGTTTTGGCTCTTAAATGCCATCTTGATGTGGAGTATAGACTCTAAAAGCATATGGCAACTCGAAAAGGCCAAAATGAAACCTATGAGAGAGATTTTATTTAATGGGGTGTGTTATAATCTGATTTAGACAATGGGCCAGATCAAATCTAGAATCTGCTTAACCTAAGTTGCTGCTTAAGAACTCTTGAGGTTTGTTTTTCTTAAAAGTGTTGGTATTTTCAAATACTTTTAAGAACACTTTAAAATTGTTTTCTCATTTGCAATAAATCATGTATATGTTACTGACATATTTAACAGCCTTACTGTCTGAAAGACCTAATGTATCCTCAATAAAGGACAAAGAAAATGACGCTATTCTAAGGAACACTAACTTCTTCATGACTTTCCAGGATTGCAATGATTTGTACTGCTTTTTTTCATTGTGTCCTGCATAGCCAGTACCATACATTTGGACAGCTGAAAAAGCACAATACCCTTTTCAGTCATGAGCACTGGAGCCTCCAGAAATGCTGTTTGCTTTTTTTAACGGGTGCATTCTTATTGCTTATGTATATAATCAGCATATCTTTGAAATGAAAGCATTAGTTACAATATTACATTTTAACATAGTTGGTAGATTGTGAACTAATACTAACTATTGAGAGTCTTAGTCAAACAAAATTATGGCTTTAGAACCATCACCTGGGTTAAATTCTACTTCATCAGGTCATTTAAGTCCATTTGATTGTTACTTCAAGTGCTGTCATTCAAAAAGAATCTACTGGCCATACTGAAAAAGTAGCTGGGAACATTAAGATATGCTTTTAAAAAAAGATGTGACAAAAATAATTTAAGTGTTTCAAAAGAAAAATTCTTTGCAATTCAACTTTTTAAAGGCATCATGTCAAATTATTTGTACTTTTCCTGAAAAATAATGGATTCTTCTTGTGTGTTAAGCTTAGCTTTAAATATCCTCAGACATATCTTAATGTTTTTGAAGAATATGAACGGCTTATATGTCAAGGATGTTATTAAAGTGAGAGCAGCTAACACACTATTTTAAAGCTATGCATCTCTTATAGAGTGGTATTTGGAGCTTCTGCTTTTTTAAAGTAAAAAACCTGAAAACTTCCATTTTGTAGGAAAACAATTCATATTACAAAGAGTTGACCTTCTCTTTGATGAATTATTTTCTGAAACTAACGTCAGTCATTTCCACGTACTGTGACTAATTCACGTCAATCTAGATCTCTGTATCTGCTTACTTTCTTATCATGAATCAATAAATTTAAAAACAAAAAAGGGCCCCACACATACAGTACCAAAATCTGAGCACATGTTGCACTGTGCATATATTAGAGTTTAGCTGAGAAATAACGATCTTGTGTGATCCTGTACTTTTCTCCCTGAGCCAGTCTGGGTTTTGCAGGACAAAGAACAAGGATTATGTAGTACACAGATGTGACATGATTTTGCTGTTGTCTTCAGTGATGGATTAAACTTTATACTGATTTGCCAAATTTACTGATCACTTTTAAGTACTGAAGTAGATGAGTTATTAGCCCTTCTAAAGGTATTATAAATACTCACAAAAAATTTGTGTTCTCTTGATATCAGTTGCTTGAACCTCAGTTTGAAACTTGCCACATGTACAGCAATGGTTTTGAGTATTATGCAGTCTAAGCAATGTCTATTTATACTGAGACTATTTCCTTAAAACATGCTTAAGCCCATGAAGCCTTAATTTCATGATCATAGGAACATTTAGTTGATAATTTTATGTCATGAGACTGGGTATAAAGATCATGATCAACCGTCCTTAACCTGCTCAGTACATTGTATTTGCTTCCTTTTTATTCCCTTGGAAATATAGTTTGTTCCAACACATTGATCTATTCCTTTGTAAATAAAGCTTGTTCCAACATATTGATCTAGTGGTTTTGGTAAAATCAATGCCTTGTTCCACAGAGTCATATACTTTGTGGCCAGGAACGATTTTATGCCAAAATCTTTATGCTTTCAAATTCCAGGTAGTGGATCTCAAACTACTTTGAATGCATCAATTTTCTGGATCTCTTTTATCTCCAAACACTATTAAACATTTAAACAACCTCTGAGTAAGTAAGACTGTGAAATTTATTTTTGTCCAAAATTTTATATACGACTCAGACCTTGTTGCCCAGAGACTTTATTGATGATGTCCTGGAGTGTGTTTTCCATTTCCTATCGAGCCAGCTCCCTTAGAAAAAAACAAATGAACATCTTTATGCCCAGTACCAGGAAACCCTAAATTCACACTGAAAACCACTCCTGCTTAGCTGCATGTGCAGCTGAGTGTATACAAATATGGAAAGAAACAGCGTGAATAGAAGGCTAGTGATGAAAATAAAACTTTAATCAGGGAGTATGACTGAGTCCAAGATAGTGCCTTTGGCATGCTGCTGCCCTTCCTCAGGGTATCTGTCACAGAGATAACCAGGGAAGCTGCTAGTTTAAGCTAGTTAAAGAAAGTAAAAGGGTAAGCCTGGGTGCCTATTTTAGCATATTCCCTAGCCATCTAGACTAGACAATCGTAGTACGTCTTTGGAAGCATGAATATGCCCTTCTGGCATTTTCAAACTACCATCATGTCAAGATTACATGGACAATTTGCTTTCCTGGTATTACAAATGCAATCAGGATGTTGCAGAGGTTTTACATAATTTTCATTTGTTGCATAGCCTATAATGCATTTAGCCTAGGATGTATCATTTTGTGTATATGAAGATGGGTGAAGACATTTTGTGGCTCCTGTGATGAACACCATCTAAAGCACATGTCCACTAGTTCTGACACTGGCCTCAACCTACAGGGTGTATGCTGTTTACACACAAAGGTATAAAATATAAATAGATGCCACTGGGGACTGCTCACTTAGCCATTTGAGCATATTTTAGGGGAGAAAAATCTGCTTTCAATGGGCTTACTAACAGGAACATAGTATCCTGCAATGAATGAAACACCTTGAAATGTGTTTGCTTTGCACAAGGTTTAGGTTTAACCAACCTCCTAGAGCTATCATAAATGTGTGTGTGTAACACTACAAAAGAGTACTTCTTAAAGTTAGAACTTGCCCTATGTACCAAAGCAGTTATGTATATCACAACGATAATGAGAATGATGTATCATGCAGCTCTCTATGTGATTGCTGCAGGGATCAAAGGGCTTCTTTGCAGGTTACTGCAAGATATGCATTAAAATGAGCTTCTTATACAGGCCTATGTTGAAGCAGATGATTTGAGCTTTTATCACGAGTCAAAAACATATTTCAGCTGCTTTTCAACTACATTTCAAAGCTAAGGAAGAGCAAAAAGAAGTATCATATCAGTAAATTAGGTGCCTAAATTGTCTGTTGTATTACTGAAAAAAACACCATGAATAATAATAAGGAGGCCAAAAGGCTGTGTAAACCTCAATAGAAAGAATGCCTTTGATGTGAAACATTTCTCTTTTTCAGCATTCAGACTTCTCTCTCTTTTACTTCAAAAGGCTTATGATCCAAATTGAATAGCAGCATTTAATAGCCTGCATAGATACTAACCAATCTATATAACTTCACGTACAGTTTTCAAAGTAAGCTGCAAGAAAATCCAGAACTGATTTTAAGCTCGCTGTGTGCCTCTTCTTTATAGCATGTTCTAGTATAAGTTCAGACATAACACATAAAATACACAATGCTTGATAACACATATAGATTAAAGTACATTTTCAACTGGTTATTCTCACTTCCTTGTCAGTGCTGTTATCTTTACACCAGAATGCTTTAAACATCAGAAGAGGGAGCTCTACTGTCTCAGTCAATAGTTCACATCAGCTGAAAAGTGCAAAAGTGCTACAGTATGCAACTATATGGCCTTTTCTCATATCCAGGCTCATGCTACAGACAAAAATAAAGAGGAAACTTGTGTGAGGGCTAAAACTTGAAGACACAGAAGCAAGCAACCTCAGAACTTGCAACTGGCTATGCACCCCTAAGCAAAATAGTCAATAGTTATGGTATACCTTGACCAGGATTCTCCTCTCCTTTTCTTTTCTGTTAATTGATTTTATGCCACACTGATGTTATAGACATCATAGCTGGAGGCTATGGTCATTGATGCAATAAATTTTATCTTTGTCGAGAAACATAAATACCTATTACTCTCGTGATAAACATTTTTATTGCATATAAGTGAAAGGATTCAAAACACGACTGTCATGTCATACATATTTTTCATCCTAGGTACTTTTTTAAGCCTTACAGTATAAGTAAATTGAGAATAATTTTAAACTTCTATTCATGAAAAAGCAATTTGAAAAATTCAGTGATCCACATATTAAGGATATCTTGTTTTGCACTGCAATGAGATTAAACATCTTGTATAGGCAAACAGGAAGAACAGTAATAACTGTAAGTGCCAAATTACATTGAAAAAAGTCTGGATTTTAATTTTGGATTTTTCCCAGAAGCTTTTCCTTAAGGAAATAAAAGGGAACATTCAGATGCATGCACAATAGAGAGTCTGCTTGAAATTCTGCAGGGAAATGAGAGTATGATATCCCACTAAACTGGCACTGCCTCAAATTGTGTTTCTGCAAGACTAATGAAATGAGACATGTTGTTTCAAGCTTCATGCCATGACAGACAATGTAAAACTAAAAATGCCCTTGAGTTAATCAGAACAGTCTATTCAGCATAATTCACCCACTCCAAAAGGCCACTGAACGGGCTGGAAATAGTGGTGTGCTGGTAGGCTTGCTATGGATTTAATTGCTGAATTAGTAGGTAACTACATAAAATCTCCATAGCCTACAAGAAAAAAAAGGTTGATTTAGCTCAAATCATGTGCTTTTACTATTTTTCTAAAGTACAGTTTATTAAGTGTTTCTTTAAGGTTTAGTAGGAATTTAGATGAAGGAAGCCATTAACAGTATCTTCTTGTCATACTAGAATAGAATTTACAAAGTTACATGCTACACAGTATAAATTCAATACAGTGCAGGTGACAGATGGGAGGGGGAGATAAATCTTGAATGGAAGAATGTTGATATATTTGTTGCTTTCTACATGCCATACCTTATACGATAGATTCTATATTAAAACATAAGTCCTATGTGAATAAAAATTCCTTTTAACTGTAGAAGCTACCATATCTTGGTATGAGGAGATCCTTAACTTCAGCAACAGTTCAACATAAAGACCTCTTCTGTTAATGGCTGGCTTTTTTCTTCTTATTTCAGATCTCAAAGGTCATTAATTCAATTGCACAGGTATACTGAATCGATGTCGGTCATGTCCATCAAATTTCCTGTAGTAACACTTACCAGGCATTCTCCTGTGATATCATCACATAATTCTGCATGACCAAAGCATGTACATGGTGCACAGACTCCACCAAAAATTGTGCCATTCACACGCCTGTGTTGAGGCCAGCAAGACTGCAAGATAAATTAGATAAAATGTTAAACTCTCACTTGAACAGAGAAATGAACAGGATTTTTAAAATATTGCTGAACTTGATACTTGCACACACAAAAAATGTACTTGTCAAATTAATAAAAATAGCAACATTTCTCCAGAAAATTGTTCTTCCTGGTGCTATGGCTTTGCATTGACCTTAGCCTTATTGACAGGTGTGAGATTAGAGGAAGCTTTAACTTGATCATTCTTCTGAAATGGTAAAATAAAGCACAGAAATGAAGAACTGAAATATGACAGCATCAAAGCAAAAAGTACAGATTGAAAACCAGCCAGAAGGCAAAATACTGAAGGAGAGAGAAGGAGATGAAAAAAAAAAAGCAGAACAACAAAAACCTTTTCTGAGAAGTTCAGTTGCAAAGAGCAATTAAAATACCATTTAGTCTTTCTTATTTATGTCTGACAAAAGGCTAGACTGAAACAAAGCACAGGCTGAAAACAAACTCAACCTTTTATTTACAAAATATTCTTCTTATAGTTATTTCCCTTTAAGAAAGTGCTCTGAGTTTTTACTTTTTTAAATGTTAAATTCAGATCAATATTAAATGCATGGCCCATTTTTGCTTAGGAAAGGTGACATCGTACAACTGTGATTCATCAGCGAAAATTCAGCTATTCCATTTCTTCATAATAGGATGTCAAGCAGCAGTCCTCCTTACTATATATCTCACAAGTGGCTTTATAGTTTTTGCAAACTATCTTTCCTCAATAGGACTGCTCATGTGATCCAAGGATTTTGTATAATATAAAAAAGTTCATGACAGAATGTAGACCTTCAAAAGCACCTGGCTAATGCAAAGAAAAAGTTTTGCAGTGATAGAATACTAATAGTATAACCTAATAAAGAAAGTCCCTTCCCCTTCACATCATCTCCAAAAAGATTCTTCTTTATAAAAATAAAGACAATGTCCCTTTTTGCCTTACTCCTGCAAAACGTGAAAGTAAATTAAAGATTAATCACAATGATTCTTTAAAAAAAAAAAAACAAACATTCCAAAACCTGAGACATTACCCTTATTTTTCCTTTTTTCCCATTCTTGGTTACACATTCCTAACAAAACCCATAAATTATAGATATTAAAATTCAAAGTTATAAAAGCCAGAAAAGAAAATCAGATGAAAAGAAATGGACTTATTTTTTTCTGTGGCCTGAAATGCAACTGCCTAAGCTATTTCTGTATAAATCTATAAATCTTTTCCTCTTTTGGTGATTCTGAAAAGAATGATCTTGTGCACAGATATATATGATATTGCACGAGATAAGGCTCCAAAAGTCACTAATTCTAAGGGCTTAGATATGAAATATCAATAGCAAGTCAGAACAGAACTAAAATAAAGACTACAGATTGGGCTCTTAACAAAAGAAATTATGTAACACTTAAAAGTCAGGGAAGATCTTTGGTATCATAGGGATGCAAATTAAACACAACTTCTTCCACAGTGGAAATAAAAGAGTAGATAGAAAGGAAACAAATCTGGTGAACAGCAATTAGACGTGAAGATGTTTACAAATAAAGGCCAGAAGATTCACATGAGTAGAGCAAAGTATCACAAATGAGTCCAATTGGTATTTGAATTTTAAAATTTCATCTGCTTTACCTATGCTCATGTAATTCTGTGTTCATTTCTCAGACATACTAGCAAAACCAAAACTATTTTCTTTGACTAGAATCTTATAGAAAATTAATTTAAAATTTGTGTAATGGAACAATCTCACAAGAGACAGAGTATTTTAAATGAGATTTGTTGTCTTCTGAAAACATTGACAGCAAGAAAATAAGTGAATAATGGTTAGTTTTAGTGCTGCGGCATCTATGCCAGGTACCACAATATCATCATGCAGGAAACCAACACATACATTAAATTAAATAAAGAAGAGAAAAGGAAACAGAAAACCTGCACAAGATCAATAAAAATGAAACTCTGCTAGGTTGAAACTGGAGGAAGCAAAATGTAGGCCAGAAGTATTCAGGTCAAAAGTACTCAGAAGAAACAAATACGGTATTCTAAAAAAATCCACATTTTCAATTTATCTTTCCATACTTTCTCAACTGCTAGTTTGCATGGAAATCTAAAATTTCACTGGTTTTGGTTGGGTTTTTTTCCTTGCTTGTCCTTGTTATAAAAAGCACAAACACCTATTACACCAAAATATTTCCCTGTTTTCTTCTATCAGTCACAAGTGATCAATGCATATCATATGTTGAGCCTCAGCTACAAAAGACTTGAGAAATTAATTCAGCCAGCTGAATAGGCCAGCTTTGTCAAAAGGCATTTCTGAGCTGTCCAAAATGCTCTGAAATTCAGTGAGGGGACACACGAAAAGTGTGCTCATGCAGAAGTCTATCGTATCTTCCTGTCCTTCAGTCTTGGGAGGAAAACTTGCAATATGGTTTAGTTCAATTGGTCTGTGGTTAACACTCAGCCAGGGCAGGAATCAAAAAGTGTCCATGTCCACTAGTGTGCATATAGACTTTAAATTTGCAGCTATCTACATATGTACTTTCTATTGTGGAATAATATCATAAGTAGATATCAAATTTCCGGGACTGTTTTGAATTGGAGAGAAGGTTTAGCATTGAAGGACACAACACTGGACAGAGAATTTCAACACCAAGGCAGAAATTCTACTCAAGTCCTTCAGCTTCTACAACAAAAGTAGATGCAATCAGGACCTTTCCAACTGCTTTCTGGGAAATCACATCTAAATTGGAATTAAGAGAAAAAATGGACAAGTGGAAAAAAAAAAAGTATGAAGCACAATTACACTCCATCCAGCTTTTCTCTTCAAATAATTAAACAGACAATGGTCATATTTAAAAATTATTTCTCAACCAAGGCAATATTCTTCTCCAATTGTTTGGTTTGGATTTTTTTTTTTCTGTCTGTACCATTTTGGAAGTAATAGGAATATCCATTAATTCCTTCAGGCCTTCTTTCTACATTAATTTATCTAGCCACAGCAACAACCAACCACATTTGGCATGAAACTAGACTCTAAACCCTAAATATCACATACAAGCATGGAAGATTTGAAAGAAAAAGAGAGTTGACAAGCAAATGCCTAGAGTGCCTATGTAAATGGCATACTGTTTGTAGTTTTGTGAAGCAGAGCATCTTGGTGTTTGAAACTATTTCCTTAAAGGCAAAGCTTTTGAAGAATTTTTTTTTTTTTTTTTGGCTTCTATTTACCCCAAGCTATGCCCACGTGAGCTAGTTAATCACATGTATACTTGTATGAACACATTCTGTGTGAACTAATGAATTTGTTAGGAAAGTGTGTATTTTCTGAGCGTGTGAGTATGTTATTATCTGAAACAGGACCAAACTAAAGTGAAACAAGCCTTGCAAGAACACACATGCAATCCTCAAAGACTCCAAGGCAAATGGCAAAGCCCTGGAACTCAGATAATTTGATCTCGATGTGCCGTGCCCAGGCCAGATAACCACCATGTTCCTTCTAATTGTGATAGCTTCATGTATTTGTAATATCAACTGGCTGAAGAGTACAAATACTGCTTTAATTTTCTTTTTGTTAAGAGAAATGTTATTTCATAAATTAGAAATCACCACAGAGATGTAAAACTTCAGATTTCAAATATTATCAAGTATAACAAACCGCCACCTAGAAATAAAGGTAACTAGACAAGGTATACCAAATTGCTAACAGGAATGGACAGCTCTCTTACTATTTTCTACCAACACAGGGCCATTGGTTGCTTATAACTATCACAGCATTAGCACAATTGATCTAGACTGCATTGTGATACTCACCTCACATGAGGTACCAGCATACCCTGGGGGACAGTCACATAACTCCACTGAAGATGCCAACTTTCTCCCAGTTGAAGACTGGTCAGCAGCTTCAATGGTAACACTTCTTAGTCTGGATGTAACAGAAATGAAACAGTTAAAATAGCAAATTAGATGGAAGTATATATGCAGAGGGATGCAACAAACTATATAGTGACATTCAGTGGTTTGTTTATGTTTTCCTCTTTAAAAATAAGGACGTTTTCATATTAATCTGTTTCTTCCTAAACCTAACAAGCCTACAACTGTCTGTAGGCTTGTTAGTATTTTTGTCCATCATGTGAGGGAGACTATGGTAAGACACAGACTGATAAAAATAGATTTTAAAAGTCTCACAACACTGTACCAGTAGATGGAAGGTTATTCCTGGCCTGCAAGCCACACGTGCCAATTTGCATTGCAGCTGTATATATAGCAAATTTCACACTAAGCAGTGTATTCAAAATTTATAAACCACTACTCCAGCTTTCTAAAATACTACTTTACTAAATTTTGGTTATAGGGTATTTTTATTCTGGAGGTTTGATCTCTGAAAAATATTTCAGCTCTGTCCAGAATTATCTAAGTATTATGTGTATGAAAGAAAAAGATATGTACATGAATGAAAAATGAAATCTACCATATACCTTGGTTTCTCCAGTGACAGAGAAAACAGAGTTGGAGAATTTTCTGTTCCATGCACAACTACCCTTGAAATATAAATGCTAGACATAGACACCATTGCTTAGCCAAACACTGAACATGAATTTTACTTTTAAAAAAAGGAAGTATGAGGACAGACACAACAAAAGTCTTTTGATAATCTTACAGGTAAAATACGAAACAGATGTAGTTTACCTCAACAGTATCCATTTGGGGAAGGCAACTGGTATTTGGGCATTTAATTCTTGTGCGAGTTCAGAAGGAACATTAAGGCATTATAGAGGCTCAATTACTTTTATTTCATCCAGCAATCTTAACAGAGCGTTTGATTACTTGAGCTACCTGAAAAGCTTCTTTGGAAGTCTTTTTCATTAGAAAATACCTTTCTATCATGACATGCATTTTGATAAAAAAAATAATCAGTGTTGTTTGGAAAATGTAAAACAAACTTTTTTTGCTCCTTACTAAGGCATTTATCTTTTGGCTGCCAAAAAATCCTGAAAATTATCTGGATGGCCTTGGATAAGAAAACATCCAAGAAAAATATTTTGTTGTTACTGCAGCTGTTGGAGGAAAGGTTAAGACAAGATATTTTCCCACTCAATTTTATGACTACTCTCAATAAGACTGACATAAAAGGCAAGGGAAAAAAAAGGAATATTTCTGAAATTAGGATGGGAGCTTCAGAAAAATAGAAATTTTACCATCACTAAGGGATATGACTGGACTTTGGAGGGAGTACCAGTGAAGATTTGGCAGTTAGAAACTTGAATCTAATTTGGTGATACTAGAACTTCTGTGGAAGGTTCTTGAAACTATTTTAAGATAAAGATGCATGTTCCTATCCAGATCTTCAGTAAGATCTCTCTCGCTTGTCAATATTTCCCCTTTGCTCCATTACTGCAAGCTTATTTTGCAATCGTCCTTTTGAGTTTTCCTTCCAATAAGATATCCAATCTCTAGGATATTAAATGTCAAATGGTCATGACTTTAACAGTAAAAATTCTAACCATTTAAGGAGAAAAATCTGTAAGGGAAGAAACAAATTACTAACAAAAGGCCTTTGCACAGAAGGGTGTGCAGGAAGGGCTCTAAAGCTCTGCCAGCTCAACCACGAAGTAATGGTATCCACCCAGCAGAAAGCCATGGCCTCTCCAAGCTCTGCAGCCACCATGGCTGACACAGCTTCCCAGACAGACCTATGGTGGGAACTCACTGCCACCCTGGTGCCAGGCTGCAGGATGGGCCCCGCTCTTACGCCAGGATAGGCTGGCAGCAGTGAGCACACCTGTGGGAGGTGTGCCCAGGGAGAGGAGCTCCTCCACTTAGTGACAGAGATCTGGGAGGAGGCGAGTAGGTTGAGGAAGTGTGAGAGAGACAGAGATTACCAGAATCACAGCCCACCTTCCCTGGGACAGCCCCAACAGGCAGATGGGATGCATGATACAGAGGATTCCCTATCCTCTCTCCGCCCGGCTGAACACAGTGACTTAAGAGATAAGGGGCAATGGCAACAAGTTCCTGCCTGGCCCAGCAGGCACGTCTCTTCTGTGATGGTCTCACCGTCCCATGTGCCCTTGCATAATAGCTATGAGGCTCTGCAAGTGGAACTGAACAGTCATGAGGACTATGGTTCATCTAGCTTGGAGGTGTCACCAAGGTTAAGTCAGCCTGTGCCCTGCGTCAAAACTGCTCCAAAAAGGAAAATGGACAGATCATTGTCATAGGAGATTCCCTTCTGAAGGGAACAGAAGGCCCAATATGCAGACTAGACCCACTTCTTAGGGAAGTCTTCTGACTCTCTGGGGCCAGGGTTAAAGGTGTGAAGAGAAAGCTTCCCCCCCTGGTATGGCCCTTGGATGATTATCCATTACTGATTTTTCAGGTAGGCAGCAATGAAGTTGCAAGACCAAGGGCAACCAAGAGAAACTTCAGGGCCTTGGGACTACTGGTTAAGGGATCAGAGACACAAGTAGTGTTCCTCTCTATCCTTCCAGTTGCAGGGAATGATGAGGGAAGAAAGAGGAAGATCCATCAGTTCAATACCTGGCTCCAAGCCTGGTGCTGCAGGCAGAGTTTGGGGGTTTTGATCATAGGCTGGTTTACAGAACACCAAGCCTGCTGGCAACAGATGGGGTACACCTGTTGCAAAGGAGGAAAAGGACCTTTGCACAGGAGTTAGCAGGGCTCACTGAAAGAGCTTTAAACTAAATTTGAAGGAGAAAAGGGATAAAACCAGGCTCACTAGAGATAAGCCTGGGGGTGGCACATCATTGATTGAGAGACAGTGTGCTAGTGAGGTCCTTTGGTCTGATGTCTCAGTGGAGGTAGGGGACAGAGATCCATGTGGCAGCAAAGATGCAAGGGGTTTTGATGTGTTAGAAACCATGGAAGCACCTGAGAATGGTTGCGTAGGAATTACGGCTTCTCCCCTCAAAAAGGTGGTGGGATGAATAGCCCAACTGAAGTGCATCTACATCAGTGCATGCAGCATGGGCAACAGACAGGAGGAGCTGGAAGCCATTGTGCAGCAGGGAAACTATGAAATAGTTGATATCAAGGAAACACGGCAGGATGACTTGCACAATGGATGGCTATAAATTCTTCAGAAGTGACAGGCAAGGAAAGACAGGCGGTGGGGTAGCCCTTTATGTTAGGGAGTGTTTTGATTACCTATAGCTTAATGGTGGTGATGATTGGGTTGAGGGTGTATGGGTAAGAATCAGGGGGAAGACCAACAGGCAGATCATGGTGGGAGTCTGTTATAGACTACCCAACCAGGATGAAGAGACAGATTAAATATCCTGTAAGCAGCTGGGAGAAGTCACAACTGCTAGCCCTTGTTGCCATGGGGGACTTCAATTTACTAGATATCTGCTGGAAATACAATACAGCAGAATGGAAACAGTCCAGGAGGTTCCTGAAGTGTGTGGAAGATAACTTCCTAACACAGCTGGTGAGTAAGCCAACTAGGGAAGGCACCCCACTGGACCTATTGTTTGTGAACAGAGAAGGACTTGTGGGTGATGTGGTGGCTGGAGGCATATCTTGGGCATAGCAATCACAAAATGATGAAGTTTTCCATTCTTGGAGAAGTAAGGAGGGTGGTCATCAGCACTGCTATCTTGGATTTCCAGAGGGCAGACTTTGGCCTCTTTAGGAGACTGGTTGACAGAGTCCTTGAAAGGCAATTCTGAAGGGCAAAGGGGTCCAGGAAGGCTGCACATTCTTCAAGAAGAAAATCCTAAAGGTGCAGGAGCAGGATGATCCCATCTGCCGAAACACAAGTGGTGGGGAAGAATGTCCTGGTTGAACAGAGAGCTTTGGCTGGAACGTAGGAAAAAATAGGAGAGTTTATGACCTTTGGAAGAAGGGGCAGGGAACTCAGGAGGACTACAAGGATGTCATGAAGTTATGCAGCGAGGAAATTAGAAGCGCCAAAGCCCAACTAGAATGTAATCTGGCTATGACATTAAAGACAATTAATAATGTTTCTATAAATACATGAGCAATGGAAGGAGGGCTAAGGAGAATATCGTTTAACGGATGCAGGGAGAACCATAGTGACAAAGGAGAGGAAAAGGCTGACGCATTTAATGCTTTTTTGCCTCGATCTTTAATAGTAAGACCAGTTGTACTCTAAGTACCCAGTCCCCTGAGCTGGAAGGCAGGGACAGGGAGCAGAATGAAACCCCCATAATCCAAGGGGAAATGCTGAGCAACCTGCTACACCACCTAGACAGACACAAGTCCATGGGGCCAGATGGGATTCACCCAGTGTACTAAGGGAGCTGGCAGCTGTGCTCACCAAAGCCACTTTCAATCGTCAGAAGTCCTGGAAGTTAGCAAATGTGACACCCATCTACAAGAAGGGCTGGAAGGAGGATCTGGGGAGCTACAGGCCTCTCAGTCTGACCTTGGTGTTGGGGAAGGTTACAGAGCAAATCATCTTTAGTGCCATCATGTGGCACATACAGGACAACCAGGTGATCAGGCCCAGTCAGCATGGGCTTATGAAAGGCAGGTCCTGCTTGACAAACCTGAACTCCTTCTATGACAATGTGATCCACTTATTGGATGAGGGAAAGGCTGTTGATGTTGTCTACCTAGACTTTAGTAAAGCCTTTGACACTTTTGCCACAGCACTCTCCTAGAGAAACTGGCTGCTCATGGCTTGTATGGGTGTACTTTTCGCTGGGTAATAAACTGTCTGGAAGCCGAACCCAAAGAGTGGGGGGGAATGGAGTGAAATCCAGTTGGCAGCCGGTCACAAGTGCTGTTCCCCGGGGCTCAGTACTGTGAGCAGTTCTGTTTAATATCTTTATCAGTGATCTGGACGAGGGAATTGAATGCACCCTCAGTAAGTCTGCAGACGACACCAAGTTGGGTGGGAGTGTTGATCTGCTCGAGAGTAGAAAGGATCTACACAGGGATCTCAACAGGCTGGATCAATGGGCTGAGGCTAATTGTATGAGGTTCAACAGGGGTCAGTGCTGGGTCCTGCACTTGAGTCACAATAACCCCATGCAACACTACAGGCTTGGGGAAGAGTCATTGGAAAGCTGCCCAACAGAAAAGGACCTGGGGGTGTTGGTTGCCAGCCAGTTGAATATGAGCCAGCAGTGTGACCAGCTGGCTAAGAAGGCCAATAACATCTTGGCTTGTAACAGAAACACTGTGGCCAGCAGGACTAGAGATGTGATTGTCCCCCTGTACTTGGCACTGGTGAGGCTGCCCCTCAAATACCATGTTCAGTTTTGGGCCTCTCACTACACAAAAGACATTGAATTGCTGGAGCGTGTCCAAAGAAGGGCAACAAAGCTGGTGAAGGGTCTAGAGCACAAGTCTGATGAGAAGCAGCTGAGGGAACTGGGGTTGTTTAGCCTGGAGAAAAGGAGGCTCAGGGGAGACCTTACTGCTCTCTGCGACTACCTGAAGGAGGTTGTAGTGAGGTGGGTGTCGTTCTCTTTTTCCAAGTAACAAGAGAAAGGAGAAGAGGAAATGGCCTCAAGTTTTGCCAGGAAAGGTTTAGATAGGGCATTAGGAAAAATTTCTTCACCAAAAGGGTTGTCAAGCATTGGAACAGGCTGCCCAGGGAAGTGGTTGAGTCACCATCCATGGAGGTATTTAAAAGATGTATAGATGTGGTCCTTAGGGATATGGTTTACTGGTGGAGTTGGCAGTGCTAGATTAAAGGTTGGACTCAATGATTTAAAGGCCTTTTCCAACCTAAATGATTCTATGATTTTAAGTTTTATTTATCCTTCGAACTACAGCTAGTTCCCTCTCAGCACAGATCTTGGAACAAAGAGAAGCACTTACACACAGAAACAATCCGCCCAGTATTATCCCACATTTGTATTCACTGAATTGTTCCAATTTTCATTACGTTCTGCTATTTGCTAAATGGGATTTTAATGTGTTTAACAGTTTTTAGCATTAACAGTTACTCAGTGAAGAAAGCTGCAGTGATTTTTTTTTTCTCCCATTTTGATATTGCAATTCGGATTCCTCAATGCCATTCTGCATTCATTAAAATACATAATGCTGGCAGTAATGGGGCACTGGATCCTGGAGATGCATGAACAATTTGAGATTCTACATCAAGACCAAATATTTAATCTGACTGTTACTGTCAGCAGGCAACTGTTGACTTCTAAAAACAAACAAGATTAAAAAGGAAGGGGACATTTCAGGCAGTATCAGCATAGTTTACTGTCTGCTATGCCAGGCATCTGAATCACATCAGCAACATAAGGCACATGAAGTACTGACCCAATCATTGCTCATTTGTCTTGAAGCCACTTCTGCACATGGAAGAAAACCCTCGGCCTTTCCTTCCCTTTTTGCCCTTGAATCTAGCACTGATTCTATATGTGACTGCAAGCAATCCATTATCTTTAGCACCAAAATTTCCAATGCCCATGTGAGTGTCTAGAGCATTTACCATCAGTGACCACTCTGAATATTAAAACTAAAGAAAGTGCGACTAAACTTCCTTTGAAGCACAAGTTAACAATATTAGATTAAAGAAAATTATAAGAGAGCTGTCTTTTCCTGGCCTGTTGCTTCTACCACAGATGGACTTAAATGTAACAGTTTGGAAGATCTGTCAAGTTAGAAAAGGATTTAGATTTAAACCCAGATGCTGTAATCACTTTCAGATTGATTGCTGCACTTCTGTGTTCTAATTTTTTATCCTACTTGATCATCTAAATGCAAGCCTACTCATTTGAGGAAGTTTCCTAATTATGCCATAGAGCAGTAACAACATTCTAAGCTTAAAATGACCCCAAAATGTCCTCAAAAACATGCTCAAGTTGAACTCGCCATTACTATTGTTTAGTAACTACTTGAAAGTGTTACTGATTAACTAATGTTTCTAGTAGGTTAAGTTAAACAAGGGTGAAAAATATAAACTTTAAGTTAAAGCCCTTGCTATCTGGAGACTACTCCATTGAATTTTTAAGTCTCTACATGACTGCAAGAAAGTTGCTTAATCTTACAATGCCTTCATTCTGGCCTCTTCTCAAGAACAGATTATAACAGCACCCTTGGAAATCCTTACACATGTGGTGTCATTATCCATTTTGAAAACTTTCAGTATTAAAATGAACAGGTTGCTTAATATAGCAATCTCTAATTAGTATGTTGCATAACTCTGCTGATGCTTTGAGGCAGAAATTGTCATTCATGAAGGATCTAATAACCCTGTAATATTTCTGTCTCTCTGCCAGACCCTCTACTCTCATCGAGGAATACCCATCTGTCCACCACACATACCTGTTTAAAAGACAATAAAACCCTCTTAGTTTGTATCTACTTATCTGCTAAGGCTTAGTTCTACACTATTTCTTTGGCAAAAATGTCTTCCTTTGGAGCTCATCAACAGTAGTCCTTAATCAGCCCAAGATATCACAAAGAATATCCTCTTCATTGGATCTGGACATTTTTCCTGCAGTACTAAAGGGGCAGAATATAGAGAAAATAGTTTGCATAATCTTAGAGTTATGAGTACAGCTTTGCCCCTAGTATGTTTTAACATGAGCGTAGGTTAAAGATAATATAAAGTCAGTACTGAGGCATACCCCAAAAATCAGCAATAAGCCTACAACAACAGATCATAAACTGGGGTGGCAGTAGATGCTGTTGTTGCTACATCATGTGACTGGGAGCATGATCTGCTCTGAGATTTAACTCCACCCAGTAAATCCCACTCTACTAGGTTAAACTACGATTTCTCAAGTTAAATCAAAGATGATAATTTAATTGTGATTGGAATTTCACATCCTCTCTTCTGACACACTAGACTGTAATGAGCACCCTGATAGCACTCAATAAAATGTGTTTACTTTAGAGCCAACTATTTTCAGAGACTTCCGGACATGCTGATGGTAATCACAGTAACACACTAACCATTGTTTTAATCTCTGGTAAGAGACATCATAGGGACAGACTAGAGATGTACCAGTAATAGAAAACCATCTCTAGCAAAAAAAATACTTTTCAAAATTGCCTCAGTCCCTTCCCCAAAACCCCTTTTAAATCATTGTCTTTAAGGGAGCAACCTTCCTAACTGTAATGACACTACATCTAGATGACTAACCTGCAAAGCATAAATTATATGATTGTCGTGGAGCTCTTCTTGAACAATATTTCCAAGACATGTTTTCAGAAAGTCATCTATAACACACCACTAAAATGTTTCAAAGACTGAATATAAACGAGACTACAAAACAAGTGAGGCACCACACATGGCCAAATGGCTAAAGCGGTATTCTGGGATGCAGGTGGCAATGCACTGACAGGTGCACAAGTGCGGTGCCATTGACAGGTCTGTCACTTCTTTACTTACAAGGCATGAATTACAGACTGTGCCAGTTCTACATGTGTGTGCTGACCTGAGCTTTGTGTTGTCACCCAGAGGGGATCTGATCCATCCCACCCCCACTGTTCCACAGTAGAGGCAAGATGGAGTACATGTCCAGCAATGCACGCTCTTCATAGATTTTAACTGCCCAGTCAAAGTGGTTTTTGCAGGAAGCTCCCCTTCTCATTTTAGTGCAAATGTCAGTACACAATGTATGTAAACCACTGATAAATGAAGTTTGCGTTTCCCGTAACACTTAGCAAGACCTCTGGCCAAAGTCAATCATACATATCTCCTTTAAAACAGCATAGAATAAAAACCCCTCTTGTTCAGCCCAAAATTGATCCTGTACTCCTTTAGTTTGGAAAATTCTGACTAATGCATTTTTTTTTTTGCTTTATTTGAATGAGAACAGAGTGGAGGCACAGCACTCCCTGAGCTCGCACCACTCTCAGCTGTAAACTGGGGATTAATAGCTTCTCATGGTCTGCTCATGGTGCATAAGAGATGAGCTCTGGCCTGGTGGTTTGACTAACACCAGGGTGAGAAGGTGATGGGCCATGAAGTGTTTTCAAATTGGATGCAAGGAGATGCAAGATTGATGACCAAATGAGCAAATTAGGAAACACTTTGACTCAGATTCAAGCTAGTTATGATTCACAAATGTATTTGCAGAGAGGTAATATGTACTAATTAACCACAGAAAGAGAAAGAGATTGAAGAAACTAATTCTTTTTGCAGAGAAAAAATGTACACTGCCAAAGCTCAAATCAGAAAACTGCATGCTGTTGACACAACCTGCCTTTCAATTTATGATGTATTTTAATTACCTAAATATTCAAATGATGGTTGGATTGCTTAAGAAATTTCACAGTAGCAAAAACTGTATCTATGCTCTCAGCAAATAATCACTAATGTGCTATCTCCTCCCTCCATTCCAAATTGGCTTATGCTGCCGAAACAAGTGATGCATAAGTTAGAGAACACTTCAGGTTTTATGCCTTGTGAGTAGGAAACTACTATGCAATCAATTCCATTGCACAGCTAAAAAATATTATTTATGCCACCTAACTATTTATGTATAGACAGAGTGCAATCCTACAGTATCAGGAGAGAGGCTGTCTTCTGTCCCACCTGGAGTATTTGCTCATGCACTTAGAAAAATTTTAAATGCAAGATGAGCTTTACAGGTTCGGCCACACTGCAGCCACTGAGATAGAACAACTGTGATGTCTCATATAGCATGTCTTCATTGTATCAGAAGTCTCAGAAGAGTTCACATGAAATCAGTAGTTTTAAGCAGTCCAGGCAGCAACCTGACATAAATCAAGTGAAAGACTTTGGGATTAGCCAGTTCTGTGTGTGGTACTGATTAAAAACATAGAAAACTCCCCTCGAGCCACTTTTCCAGCTTAGAGACTTAGGATATTATTCTCTGGTCCACTGTTAATGTGGCCCTGTATGCTCATAAAATGAGGAAACTGATATATAAGCAATATATCATCTCTTACTTCAACATGTCATTACTGAGCTCCATGATTTACCATGTACATGGGAATTACAGTGTTCACAAAATGAATGTATTTATAGAACTGTCATTCATGCCTTAACAGTCCATGTGATTTTATTTTCTTACAAGGCTGCTTCTTTCTGTTGCCTCTCCTCCTCCTGCCTACCCAAAATGAAAAAAGTACATACAACTGTTTGAAAGTGTAAATGAATACTATGGATTTCATTATAATAAATTAGTATGTTTTAAATTACATCAGCTTAGTTCTCTGAAGAGAGAAAACAAGTATTTTGAGAAGCTGCCTGTAGCAAACGGACACGTTTCCCATATTCACCTGTAGATGGCATTCATCCCATTGCTGTATGTAGCTCTTATGAGGATCCTCTTTACATCTGCAAGGATAGTCATGAACTCCCTCCTGCTGACTGGAACATCAGTGCCATGTACAGAGAAAGCTTCTGGTTTCAGCAGAATTTCTTCAGTGTGCTCTTCAGAAGGCTGCAGGTGAATCCCCCCTTTTAGAGTGCTGATTCTCAAGTCACCTCCCTAGATAGAGCCATGAGAGACAGACATTTAAATGTGAAAAAAGTCAGGAAAGAAGATCTATCTGTAGCTAGTTGGGGTACAGGGTTTATTGAATAATATATTTTACAATAATAATAAATATTAGGAAAAAACACTCAGCTTTCATAACCTTGAAATGGGCTTGACTGATAAAGCTGGAAGTCAGTGCAAAAGAAAGTTTAGGTTATTCAGTTAAAACCTAGTTTTGCATAGGCAAAAGCAAATTCATACAATGCTGAGCTGCAGAAGAACAGATCTGCTGAGGGAATGTGAAAGTGTTACCTCAAACAACCAATTATTGTATTTCTTCATTCCTCCCGATAAACAGGAAAAATATGGTTTTGTAAACTACTGCAATATTGCCAGAGGCTCCTTGAGATACTGAAGATTTTAGCTCTCTAAAGTATGACCATTTTCTGATACTATAAATTAGCTAAAAGTACATCCATCCTGCTGTTTTGTGTCCTCAACCATCAGGCTTCATGCTGAACATCTGAAACAGGCAGTTTGTTTTCTCTTTCTTTCTTTCTTTCTTTCTTTCTTTCTTTCTTTCTTTCTTTCTTTCCTTTTCTTTTTTTTTTTTTTGTGACTGAAAATACAAACACTTTACCTCTATGATGACATCAGATTGAACCATCAATTGAACTGTCTCTTCTTCCTCTCTGAAGTCATAGGAGACTGTAAATTTCAGATGCCCTCCAGCAGCTCCTACCTGGGGAGAAAAAAGACAGAAAAAATGCAATTAAATGCAAGAAAACAGGCCTTAACCATTTGGGGGCAGTTTTCTCCAGGTTCAGTATTTCCCAGAAATAGACTTCTAGTGTTGCGAAACCACAGGAAGATGCCTGGGATCACAGCTCTACGGAGCATCCCCTTCTAGCTCAAGCATCTAGAAATCATGCTTAGACATTTTTCTTCTATGCCTGTTGAGGGCTGCAAATTCCTTAAAAACACAGACTAACAAAGTAATCAGAAACAGATCTGAAATCTATGTAAATTTCCACTGATGTTAGGTTTTCAGTATATTTCAGTTATATGGTCCTCATTTAGGTTTCGCCTTTACATCAGCAGCCTTAGCAACCTTCAGAAGATTAAATAACATCAGTTTTGTTGATGGGGCAAACTACCATAAAAGAAAAAAGCCTAGTGATTTTTTTTCTTAGAATGAACTATAACCTAAAAGAAAGTAAAAATTTTCCCTCAGGGAGTCAAATAAATATTCTTTAAAAGAATGCTCCAGCCCTTTCAGTTTGACAGCCTTCAATGAGAGAAGTCAGTAACTAGGCTCTCGTGTCATCCTAATATATTTTTTCTATGCTCTTTTAGCCCCCAAAACCATGGTACTGACACTATCTTTTTGATGAAAAAATGGAAGAAGTAGATCATTTTTAGGATGCAAACCAAAAGTTGCTGACTTGAATGAGAGTTCAGTACAAAACCAGTGCTTTTTGTTAATTGTCTGGAAGCAGCATAAGTAAATCGGAGGTTGCAAGAGCTACATTTTAGTTTTTAAATGCATCTGCCTCATACTTCAGTGCAACGTGAGCCTCCTCTCTGAGACTATTAAAATCACAAGTATCTTTCTACCCTCCCAGTGCATACTGCTGACCACAGAGCAACGTTCTACAAAGAGAATAATCAGGTTATTCTCAAGAACAAAATGTGCTATCTCTTGTTCATCATACTAGATGTTTTTGTACACAGTAACAGAAAGCAGTGACAGTCATCAACTTCATTATTTTATTATGCATCTAGTTTAACAGGAGAAAAAATGTCCCAGTATTTAAGGCATGGAAATGAACTGATTTTGAATTATCCACAAAGGTATAAAAAATCCATAAGATGAATCTGAGGCTGCATAGCTAGTTGCTATGTTAAAGCCAGAAAATTCACTCCAATTCATAAGCTAAAGTTTAGATCACAGCATCACACAATATCTCAAGTTGGAAGGGACCCATAAGTATCACTGAGTCCTGTTCTGTGCCAGACTATCTGAAATGAAACCATGTGACTGAGAGCATTGTCCAGATGCTCCTTGAACTCTGACAGGCTTGGTGTTGTGACCACTTCCCTGAGGAGCCTGTTCCAGTGACCGACCACTCTCCCAGTGAAAAGCCTTTTCCTAATGACCAATCTGAACTTCCCTTGATGCAGCTTCATTCCATTTCATTGTCCTGTCGCTATCACCAGAGAGGAGATCAGCACCTCCTACTTCGCTGCCCCCCTTGAGGAAGTTGTAGACCGTGATGAGGTCACCCCTCAGTCTTCTCCAAACAGAGCAAACCAATTGACCTCAGCTGCTCCTTGTAAGTCTTGACCTCAAGATCTTGCACCATCTTGGTTACCCTTCTCTGGACATTAATAGTCTGATGTCCTTCTTATATTGAGGCTCCTAAAACTGCACAGGGTACTACTCATGGTGAGGCTGCACCAGTGCAGGGTAAGGTGGGACATTCACCTCCCTTGACCAGCTAGTGATGCTGTGCTAGATGCACCCCAGGACATGGTTGGTGCTTTTGGCTGCCAGGGCACACTACTGACTCATATCCAACTTGCCATCAGCCCAAGCCCCCAGATCTCTTTCCACAGAGCTGCTCTCCAGCCTCTCATCCTCCAGTTTTTATGTATAAGTAAGATTACTCCACCCTAGGTGCAGAATCTAGCACTTGCTCTTGTTAAATTTCATGCGGTTGGTGATTGCCCAGGTTTCTAGTCTATCCAGATCTCTTTGTAAGGCCTCTCTACCCTTGAGGGTAGAGCTCCTCCTAGTTTAGTATTATCAGCAAACGTGGGCATCAGATGTTTATATACATAACATCCAAACCTATTAGGACCAATGCAACTACAATCAGCCTTGACCGTAACACGAAAAGACTTTTTTCCTTAGATACACCTTTTACAGCATTTCTGGCTTGTCTGTGATCAAGACTAAACACTGGTTTATAACTGTAAGAATAATGTAGAAAATTTAGATATCCAAAATGCTGCAAGAAGTATTCAGAATTGCTTTCAGCTTTAAACAAACATTTTAAGAGAGGAACTTTTGCATATTTTTATCATTTTTGTTTCAAGGTCAGGCTAACTGCAAGGATTCAAGAAAGTGAAAATAATGGGAAAACAAAGATTGTGTGGTTTCAGGCAACCTATAAAGAATATGTACCAAGACAGATTTCACTTTTTCCCAACTATATAACCTTTACCTTAGTAAATGAAAATCTAACATAAGACATTGATAGATCATACAGAAAAGGAAAAAAAAAAAAAAAAAAAAGGTTCTGATTTAAAATAAATGCAGTTAGAAAAGCAGTCAACGATGCAAACTTTGACCAAAAATCTGTTAGAAAGGAGCAGAGAAACAAATAATAGTTTAGAGAAGCAACTATAGTGGATTATAGACTTCTGAAGTATAAACAACAGCCAACACTAGAGGAAAGGGGTGGGTTTGACTAGTCCAGAAAAGAGAACAAACTCTAAGAGGTAATAGGAAAACAGTTTACAAAAACATAAAAGTTTTTGTAAGAATGGAAAAATGAAAAGGATATTTTTATTTTCCTGTGGCAACTGCAAGGAAGGTATGAAGAAGGTTCAGCTTGAGTATATAGAAAGCTTTCTGACTGTAAGGATGGTCAAAACAATATCAATCTAGTTCAAAATGTTATTGAATTCCTTCATTAAATGTTTAAAAGCAGTTCAAACATGTCAGAGATACTCTAGGTATGATGTCTAAGAGTTGGAATATGACTAAGAAGTCTCATGAGGTCTCTGCTAGCCACAGCAGTTTGAGTTTCACGGCTGCAACTGGCAAGATTTGCTTACCACAAACAGGATCACACATTGAAGTCAAGGTCCCAAAATGGCACTTATCGGAGAGATTACCTGGTAGTTCAGAATATATATTTACTTTGTGTGCTGTATAATACCAAAGTAGATTAGAAAAAAACCCCACAAATTTACATAAACTAGAAAGTACTACTTCCTTCTGCCATTATTTATAAAGGCAATTTCCTTCCTCTGTATATTTAAAGTTCAGTCACAGACAAAAGAATTCAGAAGTGAATCCATGTGCTGCCTGAACAATTGTGTCTCATCTAGTGCAAAAAATTATTTTAACTGAATTCTGAATACAAGGGCAATAAAGAAGTTGGGCACCAGTGAGATCCCTTCATTTTGATGTTGTTCTCTGTATCACCCAAAGATTCAGAGTTCTGCCTCAAGGATTATCATCTGAGGCTATATCCACACCAAAGAGAAGAGAGCATAAAAATTTGCCTTGTTGCTGACAAAGGCATGTGTTATTGAGACAAGAATAGATGAATAAAAACGTCAAGGAAGTTTCACAGAATTTCCTTTGTCTCTCCCACCTGTTTTTAGATTAATACTTCAAATACTTCTTCCCAGCTCAGGAGACATAATCTGTGTGTTCAAGAAAAGTCACAGACTCCCCAGGAAATACAAGTATAGAAGAGAGAAGTTACAGCTATCTTAATTCTAATCTACCAAGTTTCTGGCAGATAGTAATTTTTTTTGTTGTTGTTCATGGTTAACTGTACTTCTGCTATTATGTTACATGTTGTTACAGGATATAACCAGAGAGCAGACAAGACTGGTTTTGACATCCTGACAGTTGTATTCTGGGTCAACCAAAACCCTCTGAAGCAGGAGAGATGGCTCCTTTCCTGCAAACAAATGCCCATGCTCAACAGGAACAAAGCTGTAGTGGGAAGCACTCAGTGTACCTTGTGTAAAGCATGCTTTGATGTTATGCCTATCACACTAAAACCACTTTTAAATCAAGACAAGTGATAATAAAAGACAAATATTTACAGCATTGAAAAAAACCAGCATTGCTACAAGTACTTGCAAAGCCACAGATGAGGAAAGCTTGACTTCTTTACACAGAAATCAAATTCTGGAAGTCTTTCTCTTCCTCCACTTAGTCAGTGTGCTGTCAGTGCTTTTCAGGCAAGTTGTCAAGACCTCCCCAGCTAATGTCATTGGAGAATACCTCTTTCTTATACATTTTTTATATACCATCTTATTCTTGAACCATTTGGTGATTCACACTTTCCCTCTCCAATGTCTCTTGTAACTCTGCCTGTAAAGTTTTAGCACTTACTCCACTACCCTAAAGGCCGCCTCATTTCTTTGGAATAAATGTAACTTCAGAAGATCAGGAGCTATCTCCACTAAACGAGGTGCTGTTTACAGTCCCTTATCTCATTAAGCAGTAAAATGCTCTTCTGTCAGCTAGGAAGAGACTCAGTTTGTGATTAAAGCATCTCAATACAGTTTCCCATTTGTGAATTAGATGACCATGACCCTCTTGAGTGGAAGCCAGATGGAATATACTGGGGCATCTGATATGGCACTATTTGGTTATGGGTAGATAATTGGAAGAAGTCCTTTGTACAGTCAAAGGAATCCAGAAAGTGGCTGGTCTACTGTTTCCCCACTGATGGACGACTTTCAAAGCACTTCACCTTGTATTTATATTTTAAAATTAACTTGGAAGACATAAAAATACATTTCATAAATGAGTGAAGTACTACATAGTAAGTGCATTATTGAAATAAAACACATGCACCTTATTCATATATTTAGTAGTAAAATCTATATTAGAATGGATTTAGATCAGAGAGGCTTTGGTCTCAGGCCTAATCCAAGAGAACACAACATCTTCAAAAGCAAAAATATATTACGGCATTAAACTATATTTAGACCAATATTTGTACAACACCAGACTTTAGAAATGAGTGAAATAAAAGGCATCGACAAATATCAGGAAGTTGGACAATCTCTTCCCTCTTCACTGTTAGTGGTTCTAGCAGAAATATAGTCACTGAGATGTCGTTTTGGAGAGACAAGCATTACAGAGTTAATATTTTAAATATACCAATATAGCTGCTATCCAGCTATAGAAAGGTGACATAATTTTGGAAACATGAACCCTGCTTGCTATTACATTATTGTATACGTAGACATACCATTAAAACGATACCAAGTGAACAAATGCTACCAGAAAAAAAAGAAAAAAGAAAAAAAAAAAAAAAAAAAGGCTACAAATAGCAAGGGGCAGAACATTTCAGTGGAGAAAGCTACTATACACACCACTGAATAAAAAGCCAAGGAGGAGTCTCACAGCAAGCTGCTGATAGTAACTCAAGGTTCTAAGAGATAGTAATGATCTCTTATTCCAGAAAACATCCCCAAACCAAACAAAAATCCCATTTGTTTCCTGATATGTCTGTGAATTCTCTTTCACTTGCTGTCATGATTATGAGAAATGACACAGATGCTCACTCAGTCTTCCAAGGGCTCTGTCATATTCCTGGTGCCAATATCTACCACTAGATACAGTGCTTGAAGGTAATGAAATGATATTATATACAGTTTAACATTCCCTGCTAGCCTTCTTGAATTTCCATGAAATAGAGCTGCAATAAAATGTTGACGTTTATTTGGACTCTTTCACCTCCGCAAACTCTCTAGGTACATGTTTATTTTACAACACATTTCAGCAAATATAGAGATATCTTCCATCAGAACATCAGCACTAACTATGTGAAGGAAATCCTTTAAAAAAAGAGACTGCTCCCAGTTTATTAGTGGTGACCAACTTAGTCCATAATTGACTGGCACCTATGCAGTTGTGATATGATTTGACAAGGTGCTGAAAGGACAATGTACCATCTTAATCAATGGCTAAGTTGTTCTTCTAACAACTAAGCATCTAAAAGATGTTCTTCTAACCACCCACTCAATGCAGAAGGGAAGGGACAAAGGGCTGCTTTTCCTAATTTAATTTATTTACATTTAAGGAAATATTCCACTGTTAATCCAGCTCTCATCTGGATTATTATCTTCTTTACAAAAACGTACCAACTGTAAATTTATGATATTTAATTAGGTTTTGCTGATACAGACTTCATGCAGGTTGTAGACTGAGGGAAGGCAGGGACTAGAAAAGAATTCTGATAGAACCACCACCAAGAAAACATCAAACTTCATTCATTTAGTAATAGCTCTCAGTAAAGACTCCATGTTTTAGTTCTACTCAAAATCCAATTAGAAATTAAATAGACTCTCCTCTCTTAGACAGACTTGAATTTAGATAGGATATAAAATCTCTTCTGAGGCAGTAATATTTCAGATAAATCAGGGAGCAGAATAGCCATGTTCCATTTGAATGACAGTGTAGTTCTGGCTAGCTTTGAAAAAATGCCAAAGTTTTATTCGTAAGGAAGTTAAATTTTTCACCCAAAAGAAAGGGCTCTTTGCCCTAATTCTCTACCACCTAGAACTCCCCCAATTCTATCCCAGCTAGTTCAGATTCTTACAATTTCCCTGCTTAAGTACACTCAAAATTTTTCTATATAAATTGTATAAATTGATGCTACATTATACTTAAATTCATTTATTCAGAATACTGCTTCCAGAGAAGTTAATGGAACAAGGAGGGAATAAGCTTATATAAAGTAGCCTGACTGCTATATTGCTTGGCTCAGTTGCTTTCCATGAGTGTTTTTCTACAACACTGAACCACTCAAAGGGGAAAATGAGCATTTCAAACCATTCACTGTCACCTCCAGTTTCTTGAAACAGACCACTCTGATAACTGAGAAGATTTCCAAGTCTGGAATCTTATGGAGAATGTTATGATGCAGTCTCTAATTTTTAGTATTTCTTCTGCTGATCCTACATAAAGGGAGAGCTGACTCAAAGATAAAGGAATTTTATTTGATGTAGGCACTCGTTTCATCATATAAAGTTCTCCAATATCTAAGCTATATGCTAAGAAATCAAAGAGCAAGATACAAAGCACACCAGTGGGAAAACATTTATTTGCTCTTCCTTGAACGACCTTTATCAAAAACTCAAAAAAAATCCTTAAAAACTCTTTGTGTAAGTAAGACCTTCTCCCTTCATACAGTGGATAATAGAACAACACATTCACGATAAATCTGAATATATTAAAGTTTCTCAGCAATGAAAAGACCTCTAAAATCTGTGGCTTTTTTTTTCCCCTACCTGAAAGTTTTCTGATTAAGAGACAAGTAACACCTGTCCACAGAGCAAGTGCAACCAATAGGTAGCAATCAAACCTCTGCCAAACAGTACTTCATATGTACCCTGACTATGTCTCTTTCATATATTTTATACCAACATTGGAGCAACAGGGATCCCTTCCAGAACACATATTAGTCTCAGCTATAGTAAAGTCTTTCTGTATACTGCATCTGATCACTAGGCAATAGAAAGAATAGCCTGGCACCTATCCGAGAAATACCATGTGTTCAGATTCAAACATAATGGAAACGTGAGTGAAGAAAGAACATCAAAAGGGGAAGGCATTATATTCTAGTATCTCCTTAATCATCCCTTGCAAGTATCCCTTGGTTTTGCTAGAATGCTAGTTAATCAAGTGTAATCAAACAATCTAAAGCTTTTTGATTTTTGGTCCTGCTGCCTCTTCCTTCTTGCTCTAGAAGATGCAAGGCATGATTTTTGTAAAGTGGCTGATAACTCTTGCCATCCAGACCATGACAATCTGATGCTTATTTCCAGGCCCTTCATATTTAAAATAGCTTGTCACACACAATGTAGACCAATTAAAATCTTACACAATTCTTTTAATTCAATGTATCTGCTATAATAAGAAGCAGTTAAATGGAAAATATTAAAGAATTCAATAAGAACCTTCTTATGTGTGGATTTTCCAAATGATACCTATAAACTTAGCCCAGTCTCACTGTTACTGAGATACTGTATTAACATTACCATTTCACAACCCTCGTTCTCTTCCTCCTTGGATGAACTAGACTGCATTATTTGTAAGAAAGAAAAAGCAGATGTCTAAATAAAATGCAACAATTCATTGTGTTTAATGCATAATATTGAAACATTCAATGACATCATGGAACTCCAAAAGGAAAAACAGAATAGATCTCAGTTCATAAGGAAGGTGGGAGCTGAAGGACAACAGCTCTCCTGTGAGCACTGCGCTGCCACTCCTACTTAGGCTGAGTAGTTGCTCCCTCTGAACTTAGCACTGAAAAAAAATAGTGGAATCAGTGACTGATTAAAAAATTTGTACAAGGTTATATGCTGTTTCCTGGAATGTACTTACAAATGTAGACATTTCCTCTACAAATTCTCAAATCTCTACCATCATTGCCAGCTGTCATTTCCTCTCACTGGAGAAGAGAAACAGAACTGTCTGGTCAACCATTCCTAAAGTCTAAACTCCATTTTGCTAATGACAAGCCTTTACAAAATCTAGAATATATGACTACTTTGTTATAGTTACCTAGTCATAGTAACCATAACACATAACCTTAGTATGGCTACTCACTTTCTTCTTCCTCCTTTGGTTTCCATGTGATTAAAGTCCTTCTGTGACTGTGCCTTCCCAACCACTGTTCCTCAAGCTGCAGTAACTAGATTCAAGGATTCAAAAATGTGAAGTAGGGTGTATATTCTTCCAGTAGTGATGTGGTAACTGTAATTCATGTACAGCTACTGCCTATGCCTATTGCTATGGTGGCAAATAAATCTCAGTCCTTGGAAGTCTCCCAGTCTGACAAAAATATGCCAGAAGCTGCGACACTTGTAGCACAATATGTCAGGCATGCATCATAAAGAGATATGTAAAAAAATTAACCTCCTATGTTATCAAAATTGCAGACATTTTTCCCTGACTAATAGAGTTAAATTGCAGAGGAGAAAAAAACTAGCTAATACAAACTCACCAGCTGATGACTAGTTTTTTTGCAACAGCTGCTCTGGTCTTTATAGGCACCAATTTATCAGGGCCAGAGTGGCTGAAGGGTGTAGGTCAGCATAAAAATACCACTTTTTCTTTAACTGTGAAGATGTTTAAGACTACTAGAGATATTGAAACCAAACTCAGTTTGAATATCAACTCTGAGACATGTTTCTAAATGACATATCCTCATCAAACATTTCTAAATAAAAACTGTTTACTGCTGTTCTTGTACCTCATAATTGAAAGTAATTCTTAATTTTACTGATTAAATGTTCATCTCTCAGCTCCACGGTCTTTGTTTCCAAAGGGACAAACCATAATTACAGTAGACATATCAATAAATGCCTTCCTGTAATATTAGAATTGAAATTCTAATTTCAATTCTAAATTGAAAAAATGAAATACTTACTACAACATTTATGTCAGTGTTCAATTCCATTAAGGCACAAGAACCTACCCTTACCCTCCCATCTCTGGCTGTACTCCTTCATGAATATTTTAACAAAAAAAAGAATTTGCATAATTTTGCAAAACTAAAAAAGCTCACATTTCTATGGCAACAAAATCCCAGCATGCAAGGATTATTAAAAACAAAAATGCAGGACTATAAAACAAGAGCAACTGTTCAAGTCCAAATTAAAAGCTGTTAGTAAAAATATTTCCCTCAGCCTTGCTATTGCATTTAGAGCTATTCAATATTTGCATCTGATATTTTTGAGGACATCCACCTGTGTGATGATCTTAAAATCCTTGAATACTTCCTAAAGTGCTGGCTTGCTACTGCAAAGGCTTAAACATTGTAAGTAGCAACAAGAAGTAGTTAAATTCTATTTGTTAGTACAGATCACCAAGTTACACTGTAAGTATTCCTGATCTTGGGCTTTCGTTTCCGTGTTTGTAAAGCACCAAGAAAAATAGCTAAGGAATATTATTTCTAAACTTTGCCACAACAGAAAATGAAAAAACTCCTTAACTTCTAGCCAGACAAAAGTGATTTTCCTACCTCCTTCTACTTAACTGTTTTGCAACATTACTATGGACAATATTGTACCACAATGATGGCTGCACAAGTAATTCAAAGCAAAGTATGACATAGTATGACACTTTGAGATCCTTTAGGAAATTGAAATATATCATAATGTTTCAAGCATGAAAGAGTTATGTAACTGCAGTATCTGTTGTGCAAAATTATTCTGACAGAAAGGATATACTGTTTTTAATACCTGTCAGTGTTTTTAACTTTTAAAGAGGGAGATTTTGAATGAAATGGCATGTAAATACATCAATATTTTGAAGGAAATTCCTTCTTTTCTAACAAAAATGCAAGGATATGTAAAGCCCAAATCTCTGCTCTTCAGAGGTGGCTTATATTTGATAGAATAAATGCAACAATAATACATTCTTATTTAGTATTTTACTGCATATCGTGGAGACCTCTAAGGATCACATATCAAAATAAAAGCAGTAAAAATAAACATTTGAGTATTAAACAAAGATATAGATCTGTATAAACATGTCTTTGTGTACTATAATTCACCAACACTAATCATAAAAAAAACCCAAAAAACTCCTTGCATTTTGATTTCATTTTTCAGGGCAGGGGAAAACAAAGCAGTGAATCAGAACTCCTGTGATTTTTCCTCTATTTTCAGTCAGCACAAACCATGTTTTGAATTACTTTGCCTCTGGAGCCAATGTTCTCTCATGATTAAATTCATGGCCACTTTCCTAGCTTGTTAGTTTTGCAGCTTTTCTTCCACTAACCCCATTCATGACAAGCTAACATGGTTTTGAAAAATACCTATTTCTTTTAAAGAAAGAAACTTGTGTTTGATGCTAGTTGAAAAGCATGCTAGTTAATAATAACTAAATATATGTATGTATTACACCAAACCTGAATTTTAATACTGTTTTACTCCAGGAACAAAGATTTTTCAGAATAGTATAGACAGAACTTAATTTAAAAAAAAAAAAAAAAAGTGTAGATAAAATTTGTGTTTAAAAAAAAAAAAAAAAATCAGCACAGATAAATTCTGTCATTCCATTCTTTATTGTACCCAAAAAAGCAATTCTGCACTTGCTATCACCATCATGGTAATTCACAGATGATTTTTACTTGAGGCAATGCACTCATACATACAGACACTGCACGTGCAGACATGCACACACACAATATATATACGGATATATATGCACACACAGTGAAAACAGTCACCTCTGAAAACTATAAAACTGTGCTGCCCTTTAAAAAGGTAAGAAAAAACAAGTGTGTTTCAAAACAATTTTAAAGAAAAGGTCCTTTCTTAAAATCTTTACAGGTAATTTTTTTTTTCTTAAAGTTGAAAGTCTTTATCTTTCTTAGATATGTTCTATGAAAACCTGTATTTCTTCTTAGAAGGCTGGAGGGATGGTGAGCAATCAAGCTAATGAGATTGGAAAGCAAAAGGAAAGACAGAAGAATACCCAAGTGTGAGAAAGGAGAAATGGCATAGCTTTATAAGACTTCCATAAGAGAATTTATTCTTTCAACTTCAATTTGCCCTTATGGGAGCTGACCACAAAAAATCCTTTAGTCACAGTGAGGATAATCTAGCTCTATGAACTCTGTGGTTCCTACATTCACGTGTGTTATTTTTAACTTCTTAAAAATTTCCTTAAAGGAAACACATAACAAATAACTGTTCTCCATAAATTATCCCGATTAGAAAAATCACTTTATTTTACAGTAAGACAATATAGGTTGCCACTTCTTCTTACCATTTGTTCCTACAGGTGCAGTCCCTTCTGTTTATAGACTTGAAGCAATATATTTTTTACCAGTTTTAATTTATATACTGTATCTCTTAATGGAAAAAAAAAAAAAAAAAAAAAAAAAAAGGACCCTCATATTCATGAGTAACCTCTGCTTTAAAGGCGGAGAAAATTTGCTTTGGATGAATTAATAACTGCCCAGGAAAAGGGTAAGTATACCGCCCAAGGGTTAAATGTGCTGAAGAATCAACATCAATCTTACACTGGCATAAGGTCTATGAAAGTCATATACTGAGTCCCATTGAAGGATTCATCATCAAAAAACATTGTAGTTCTGTGAGGTATGTTACACAGAGAGTGTGATTAATATAACATGAATTTGAATTCACACAGGTAGGGAAAAGTTCTACTGAGATTAAATGTTCTCAGGCCTGTCGGCTTCACACACTTAATCATCTGGATATTTTGCAAATTTTTTTGCACAATGTGGATTTAAGTGAGAGCCACATATTTCAAAGAAAGTCTCCTATTCTCTTCACAAATTCACATTACAAAATGTCAGAAATTCCTTTACCTTTGGCTATAGAATATACTGCAAGACAAACTGGGCATGAAACCTATGTGATAGTATTGTCCCATATACACCTTATTTTAAAAATAATCTGAAAATATCAGAGCCACGTAAAAAGTAATA
This sequence comes from Athene noctua, assembly GCF_965140245.1. NCBI lineage: Eukaryota > Metazoa > Chordata > Aves > Strigiformes > Strigidae > Athene > Athene noctua. Next base: position 62,429,296 of record NC_134037.1, on the reverse strand, counting down.
CAACCCTCACATGCTTAGAGAAGAATAAATACACAAAGTCTAGTTATCTAAAATTATATCAAATATGACCATAATGAATGTCTAGGATTAATATAGAGTAAGTATCCACACACAGCAATGAAAAAAGTAGTGTGAAAAATTATTTCTACTGAAAAATTCTCTTCTGCACATCCATGATAATCACCTAACTCAACACTAGCTTTTGGACCTTTGCCAAGATACACTTAACCTTATTAGCTAAGAGAGATCCCTTCAGTTTGTTTTCTCTATGAATGATGACACTTCTCAATTATATGGATACTTCTTATAAAGAAATTCCTTGCCTACTCCTTGCCTTCTTTCTACTCAGACAGTGCCTTCTTGAAAAGATCTATTACAAATTTCACTTTCTGAGTATGAAAGAAGGAAGGACAGGTTCACCGTCTTTCAGACAACTCCCTAACTCAAATCCAGATCTGCTTGGACTGTAAAAAAATATTAGGATGCAGAAAAGATCCTTGGCATAATTAAAAGAAAAAAAATCTACACAGAGATCCTAAAAAGTAACCAAGTTAAAGGAGGTATATACTGATGTTTCAACAGATCGCTAACAGAAAAAAGTTAAGTGATGGACTGCAGTTCTTTACTTGACTCTGTCTAAAAGCAAGAACACTTTTTCCATAGTTTATTGAATGATGTTCAGCTAGAAGAGCTCAGCTAAATATGACTGGCTGAGGTGTTAATAAGGAAGATGAAGTAATTCGCCAAAATGAGTCTGGATATGATGCCTGATCTCGAAAGCTTGATGCTTATACCAGTTGGAATATTGAGACTGAAGGTATTCTCTTAAGTTTGTGAGATTTTGTGGTGGGTTGAAATTGACTGGCTGTCTCACATTTTTCTCATTCCTCTCTCTCACAGCTGCTGTGCAGAATTTTTTCCCCTTTCTTAAATATGTTATCATAGAGGGGCCACCAGCTTCACTAATGGGCTCAGCAAAAGGTCTATTTTAGAACTGTCTGTAATCAACTGCATCTGGCATGGGGAAGCCCCTCATCTCTTCTCAAAGAGGGCACCCCTGCAGCCCTCTGCTACCAAAACCTTACCATGTAAACCCAATACAGACTTAATTAAGAAGAGAGGTTTTGCTTTAGAACAATGAAAGGTTCCAGACACCTTGCACAGCAGAGAGTCCATGAAGCCCAATACACCCATGGCTGATGTCCATCTAAAAACTGAAATGATGGATCATTTCCTCACTTTTCTTGAAGAAGACTTAAATCCAATTCTCCCTTAGGGCCCCTTAGGGACCTTGCCTGGAAGAATGAGAGCAGAGAAAAGGATAGATATCAGAAAGCTTTCACATATAGCACTTTTAACTGTATTATTATTGACACTTTTCTATATTAATTAGATAATTTAGACCTTTAGTACTTTAAAGCACTAAATGGACTAACAATAAATTTTTAGCTCAACATATATGGTGAATTCCTTTTCTCTCATAATAGTATTTTGAAAGTACTAAGGATCCTGCAGTTCATTTCTTGTGTGAACTTGATACTAAAACTGATGCTGATTTGGTACAGCAGATCTTGATCAACAACTCCTTATTCAGTAAGGGTATGGGATTATAAATCTGGTACAGTCAAGTCTGCTAGTACCAGGGAAAAAAAAACAAACAGGTATGATGCTGAAAGACAAATGAGTTTCTACTGAATACATTAATACTAGAGGAGCATGTACCATTGGGAATGTTCTCAAACAGATCCATGATGGAGCTGCAGTTAGTTCCCCCATATATTTGAATTTTTAACTTATATTGGTGAAAAGTCTTCCTAATATGTAACTATTACGTTTGTTGCCATTATTTCAGCATACTCTTTTTTGTCCTATTCAACATGGACACGAAGAAAAAATTGTTTCTTCTTTGAGGTACTTTAACACATCTGCTTCAATCTTTATTAATTTTATTTATGTATGTTTGTCATTAAATAAATGCAACTCTTCCTGGTTTTCTTTAAGTCTTACTCTCCTTTGGGCTATCTCCAATTGACAATAGTCCTGGACACATCCATATGCTTTAATGAAGACCAAAGAGCCTTTATAAAGTTGGAACTGCAACAGTGTATTTTGTAGACAGAAAAGGTGAGATGTAGAACATTAAAACAGTGTTCGACATACCAACACCTTGAGAAAAGGGAAGAAAGAGTAGTGTGTGTGTATGTGCGTGCACACAAATGTGGATACATTGAGCATATAGTGAGCATACCCATGTTTGAGATACCCTCTGTAGAGAACATACACAGACCCTAAAGTCAAGTGCTTCAGAATCTCTCTAAAAACATCCCACTTGATGGCAGTTAAAATTCTTATATATTAATTTTTTAGTAAGAAAGCACTCCTTACTCTAATGTCAGGATAAACATATTTAAAGTGTAACAGCTATGATACTCAAATAATAAAGTATTATTTATAAAAAGCACAAAAAATCAGTTTAAGCTAGCTATCTATTTCTCTCAGCTTAAGTTTAGTTTCTAGCAACTGATTGATTCATGTTTCCTCATTTATATCCTCAGAGAATGGAGAACAACATTATCTATGTGCATCAGAGACCAGAGTAAGAATGATGAAATCATTCTGAGTTTTGGTGTTATAACCAATGTTTGAAGATTAACTGTAATTTTGCAATCTCAGATAGTGAAGACTTAGTATAGAATTTCATCACATGCTCCAGGATCTTAAAACTAAATAACAACATATGAATCTTGAATCTAGCAAAATCTAGGCATTTTTATTATTCATTATTATTCACTCTGTTTCAATAGCTTTTCATAAAGTCATCCTGAATTTCAACTGATAGGTTGGAAAACCTCAACTTCATTTTAAATTTTAGCTGGCATACCAACTTCTAACTTCCCTTCCGTACCTTTTGAATTCTTGGTATAACATATAGCTATAAACCTCACAAAGAATCAACATCCTTGTATGTAGTTCACATATAATATATAAATAACAGGTCTCTGAGTGTGATTAATGTGATTTATATACCTACATAAATTTCCTTTAATTGAATGTGCTCCTTCCTTCCTTGTTTCTGTTGGCAATGTATATTTTCTACTCAATTCTAATGTAAGCCAGGCTCCTAGGTCCTAATAAAATAAGTTTTGACTAACAATGTAAATTTTCTGCTTCAATCTCAAACTCTTTAATATTTAGCAGGGTTTCATGCCGCCTTAGATTTAATGCAAATGGTGTAGTCTGAACCAACAATTAACTTTATAGCTGGAAGGTAAAATGTGAATAAAAGAGCTATTACTTCACAATAGCATTAGGAGCAAAAATGATTAAAAATGTTGAGCTTAACTTAGTGTTGTTTAAAATATGAGTAGATGAGTAGACTGTGACCTACACAAAGTTATACAAGTTTCCACACACAGTAAGAACACACCGTTAACTCATTCACAAATGCTAATCTATCTTCAAATAATACTCATGTATTAAGTTAATCACGCATAATCTGAAAGTCGGTTTTTGGGTTTTTCTTTGCCATAGCATCTATCTACAGGTTATAATTCATTGTGTTGACTCAACAGTGTGTTCCTGACCCTCTGCACTTAACTGTGGGACAAATTCCCCTCCCCACTGTTGATCCTTAGATCTTCAGTTGTCTGAAATTTAGAATGGACAGAAATTAGATGCAGCACCGTCTCTCAGTCCTCCACTGCCATGATCTCCATTATTAATGTATGAATTCTGTTTGTTCATCTGTCTCTTCCCACCTCCCTAGCTGTACTGGCTCATTTGTTATTATTTCATAATCTCCTGTGTTAATTACCAATTATGGTTTAAGAATGTAAGTAAATCACTTTTTATCTAATGCTGTGTATTTTCTAATCCATTCAGCATTTCATTCTCTTACCTCAGACTGTAACAGAGCTATTCTCTAGCTCAGGAAATATGTACAAATTGCAGTATATTGGGTTGGTGTGTAAGACAGCACTTGATGTGTTCTTGCTTGCTTATACTATTCCATACACATCAAGTATTGGTCACGGTTGGAAACCACTTCCTAGGCTAGATAGACCTTTACTCTGACTAAGTACAGCTGCTCTTGCTTTCTCATAGACATTTCAGAACTGATCTCCTGCTGATAGAAACAGCTGTAGATCCATGAATTTAATTGATTTCTGAAAATTTCTGCAAACAAGGAATCTGTCTTTTCCTGCAGCACCAAGTGCCAACTAGGGTGCTGATATCTCAGTTCTGAAGAGCTAAAGATAATGCTAACAATCTCTTGGGAGTGAATGAATGTCCAAGGCCAGCTAGCAAGAATTACTGTTACTTAACAATTGAAAAAAAATGGCTCTTTTCATTAATTTTCACAGATGTGTACTGTGCTGTATCCACTTGAGTCTGTTGAGATTTTTGTAGTCAGTATCTTTCATGAATTAATTTCTGAATATACAACAGAAAGCAGGCAGCTAAAATTCAAACTGAAACACTTATACATCTTAGGTAAAAGACAGTATGGAATGAGAGACAAGAGGGAGTAAATTGCTATATACTAAACCTGCACAAATCCACACATGCAGGTCGTCAGATTTTGTTTTTAAAACGTAAGTGCACTGTGCTTGGGAAACAAACTTAGACAAGAATGCAGCCCCTGTGATAGGCATAACAGGCAGCCTGTGTGCTCACACACTTGCCTATTCCATTGTCTTTGTCACTGACATGATCTTTTAATAAACTTTGTACATAAACCTCTTGTGCATGTACTAGTATACCATCAGTAAAGGTATTAATAGAAAAAAAAAATATATATGTGCATAATTGGGAAGACTGTAGAATTTCACAGTCCTGTACAACGTATGTGGAATTCCAGTGCATTCTCAACATGGTTCTGAAAGATTTTAGCTTAGATGAAGATTTCTTTTTTTCAAAATGCTTTTCCATAGTGAAGTGTAACATCAGGTGCACAGCCATCTGTACAAACAATGGTGCTCAGAAAGAAGCATCAAGGCCTGTCGTTTGCTATATGCAGTTCTATTTTGAAATACTCAAATGTGAGCAGGCTAGGTCTTCAATGAACTGGTAAAATTCTAAATGGTAAAAAGTTTTGTTAAATCCTGCATTTAGTTTGTAATAAAAATTTCAGATCCACTAATTCCTTCAGCATTCCAGCCACCAGTAAGTGATCTTCATAAAACACTTAGTTTACTTGGACTGCAACCTGAATCATCATAAGCCTCAGTTATGCACACTCTTCAGATCCTTCTGTAGAGAATTTGAAATGTGTTTCAAGGGAAGGTCAAACTATTTCCTGTTTACAGTTCCCTTTGAATATGCTTTAGGATAAACAGCATTAAGTGTCCTATCAGTTACTTTATGATTACTGTGCTGAAATAATAGCGGTAACACTAATAGTGATATCCCATAATACCCTTCATAATGATCCTACTCTGAGGTGGGCATCTACATGACGTACTTTCACAACCAGCTCTCTAACTGGGCAGCAGTATCTTACCACAATGGGGCAGCCCAGATGGGTGTGCCTCTGCACTACCAGCTGCTCTGCTTCCATTGCTGCAACCCCATAGGGCATTTGTCACCATCCATGAGCCAATATAAAGATGGAGAACTGGCCATTTTCCTTGATCAACAGTGCTGAAAACTAAGTGGCTGACTTTCACTTCCACATTCTCCTTTAGTGGTTTCTGTGACTTGTTGTATAGGACTCCATACAGGAGCCTTCCACATCCAATGTCTTCCTACAATGCGACAGGACCAGTTGGTGAACAAGGCATATTGCTTCTCATTTTCTGGCAGTTTATTATACAATGAGGGCTCTTCAGCACGCATCACTTCCTCCTTTGGCAGTATTCCAAAATCTTTGCCTTCTGGCCAGTCTGTGATTACTTCCAGAATTCCTGGGCAACAGCAGCTGAACCAGAGAACCAACCTGTGCTAGTATCAGTTGCCCTCTGGGCTCAAACCACGACAGTACTTTGTGGTGCCCAACGTGGGGCCCAAAGAGTTGAGATAACAGCAAAAAAATCTGACCAGATGACGTTAAGAAAAATTTCTTATATATATTTCTTATATTATACGAACAGTTGCTGGTGACAATGTTAGTTCATCTGTTCACATGGTGGGGTCATGTAAATCCTTATCTGCACTATGTAATCCCTGTGGCATTGTGTGTTACCTCTGGGAGATGAATCAGGACCATCATTTTGCTGTACTGGGTAATGTTGACTTATTGTACGATTATGTCACTGGTCACGAGGTTAAACTGGTATTCGTATGCAGCACTGTTGTCATTCCCGTACCTCGGACACCTTCTCTTGGAATTTATTAGTAATTGCACCCAATCTATGGGGAAGACAGGGGGAGATACTTTTTCCTTCATGCTAATTACAATTTTTTTTTTGAGAATTTTGAACATCCTTGGGATGTTCGGGACAGCATGCTCTTACTTCTCTGCATCCTAAATGTGTCTCAGGTCTCATTCAGGGTTGCACAAAAATTTTTTTAAGAATGCCACCCAGAGATCTGCCCCAAGGCTGGATAGTCATGGGTGGCATGGCATGTGAGACAATATGAGCAGGTATCTAGAGAATTTCTCACCCCCAATGGTTTGGAATTTCACTTCCGATCAACTACAGGACCCTAATAAAGTGATGGAATATTTGAAAGGAAAATTCTGTGGCTATTCCAAAGGGGCACAACTTAACAGACCGTGCTGGGTGGTATCTATCAAACACTGCTTGATAATATGCAGCACCCTCAGGGGGAAGGGAGAGAAAACAGACCGACAAGCACTGCAGCTACCCCAACCCTGACAACAGGCACTGTGGCTACTCAAACCCCAGCGATAGGCACTTGTGGCTACTCAAACCCCAGTGACAGGCACAGCAGCTGAACCAGAGAACCAACCTGTGCAGTATCAGTTGCCCTCTGGGCTCAAACCTTTACACATCCAAATCATTCCTGCCAGGTATTTGGTGGGAAGTTATGGAACCAAGAGCAACACACAAAACCATTAACACTTGAGACACAAGATATATTACCTCTCTGCAAATAAGAATTTAACGAAATTCAGTCATAACACAGCATTTTACTGGTATGCATGGAAGGCACATAATACATCAGCTACATCTTTTGAGAAAGTCAGGTCCTCAAGGACTAATTCAATCCTGATGCACTCAAAAAATTATCATAGGGATTTCTGTCTGATTATTGACTTAATCATTTATTCCTCATTTTTTTCTGTAATACAGTGTATTTTAGTGTATTGGGTATAAGTGGGGATATTTTAGTAGCAGGGAGACTGCAGGAGTGATCTCTCTGGGAAGTGGTCAGGGGCTGCCCTGTGCCAGGCACAGCATGGTCCAGATGGCTCTGCAGTGGACCCATCACAGGCCCATCAGCCCATCAGCCAAGTTGGTGGTGCTTCTGTGGAAAAATATTTAAGAAGGAAAAAAACGTGGGATGGAGAGAGGGGGAGGGAACAAAAAAATAATGAGAAACAGCAGAGAGAACATCTAGGTCAGAAAAGGAGGAGGAGGAAGAGGTGCTCCATGGCAAAGCAGATACCCCTGCAGCTTGTGAAAGAGCCCATGCTGGAGCAGATTTTCCTGAAAGGAACTGCAACCCATGGAGAGCCCACACTGAAAGAGATTTTTCTGGACTGCAGCCCATGCCAGAGCAGGGGAAAACGTGTGAGAGGTAAGGAGTGGCAGAGAGGAACTGTTACATATGGACCATACCCCTCAACCTCCCCTGCAGCACTCAGGTAGTAATAGAGGACTCAGGAGTGAAGGAGTGAAGTTGAGTCTAGGAAAGAATGAAGAAGTATTTTATAAACTTTTGTCTTTGTTTCTCACTACCTGATTACATTTTAATTGGCACTAAATTTAATTTTCCCCAATTGAGTCTGCTTTACAACAGTAATTGGTAAGCAATCTCCCTGCTTAATCTCAACCCACGAGCTTTCCCATCCTATTTTCTCCCTCTGTCCTGTTGAGAAAGGAGAGTGAGGGAGCTGCTGGGTGGGAGTCTGGCCCTTAAACAAGGTTAACCACCATACCATCTACTTTTCATTCTGGAACAGCTGATTTGAGATTATCATGTAAAGTTTGCAAACATCATGATATGCTTACTAGAAACAGAAGAAAATGTCTCAATGATATTTTTAGTTACAGCCTATGGAAATCACTTGGTCTTTTTATAAGAAGTGTCTAAGAAACACTTAAAGTCAAGAAACACAATCCTTTTACAATCCAAGAAATCTAAGGTCTCACTGAAGTCAATGCAAGGAGGTGAATTTCAATAATCTGAATTGAAGCTATGGCGTCTAAGGTTGCCTAGCACTTCACAGATGTACCACAAAAACTGTAATTAGAAAAGGCAAAAATATACTACATCATAAAATATTCATTAGAAATTAAGACTCAAGAAAATAGGCAAGTATTCTGGAGTATTGATCTCTCAATGTGGTGAACAGCAAATGGTGAATTCTATGTGACATTATTTGTTCAACAGTTTTCAATGTAAGATTTTGCTTTTAGTTTAAAACTCAACATGGCATGATCAGACTCAGGCTCTGCGAAGACTTTAACTTGCAGCTATTTTGAGTATTTAAAATAGTTTACCCATTCTAACACACCGCTTTACATATCACCAGTTAGGTCAATCTCACGTTTATTTACCTACTGACTCAATCAATTAAAATGAACATTAAGTTTAAGGTACTGCAACTAAAAGACCTCTTAACTTCTAGTGTGTCAGCCACCCAACTCTAGCAAAACTAGTCTTCGCCAAAGTCCATATGCGAGATGTGACACAGACTGTTTCTCATTGTATCTTGGCCCCTGTGGTTCTATCTACTGCCATTTAACTACTATGAACTCAGGCACTGATGAGACTTACTGGCATTTAGCATTTCTAGTATGATTCTTAATCTCTGGAATAGGTCATGACACTGTACTTCACCAGAGAGTAACAAGAATGTCTGAGATGATGCAGAACACAATAATTTACAATATAGTGATTTCCAAATAGCCAACTGTATCTCTATGATACACAGTAAGTTGTAAAAACTTTAATTTCTATAATTTAAATTTTAATCTTTTTAATAATTTTGGTTTTAAAGTAATTACTTGTATTTAACTACTTTTGGGTCTGTACCTAATCATAGAACAAGAGTGTCATAAAGTGGTTGAGGTTGGAAGGGACTTCTGGAGATCATCTAGTCCAACCCCTAAATCCAAACAAAACTTTAGGTGAGCATTTCTTTTAATTGAAATATGTATTTAACTGAGCTTATCCTTGTCTGTAAAGAAGGAGTCAGAGTGCTAGTATGTAAGGCCTAGAAACAGTGTTCTAATACACCATTCTGATGACACTGCTCTTCAACAGTTTACCCTCCTCTGCAACGGCAAAGAACTCCTATCTTCTTTTGGTGGGAGTGCAAAAGAAAAGAGAAAAAAATGCCAATATTATTAGGTGATTAAAGGAGGTTTTTAAAAATTTGCCTATTGTCTCCAGTGTCCCTCAAAAGAAGGAAAGAAAAGGAACACGTAAAGAATGTAACACTGATACAATGAAATTACTTGGAATAAGAATTAAGTCAATCTGAAGAGCTTTATTATATTTTAGTTCCACTTTTAAAATGCCGATTTGTTTGTCCTGGAACTATTAGAAAATCTGAGGAAATATGCTTGACAGTTTGATCTGAAAAATATTTTAGATGCTAAACTGTCAAAATGGAATTTACCAGTCTTCCACAGCCGGGCTGTTAATTCTCTTCGTTTTAATAAACGCCTGCAAACCAAAAAAAACCACTCCATGTCAAATGAAACCTTTGACCTGTAATGAAATCCTTCAGTTTCTCATTTTATCTAGGAAAAAAAAAAGTTTTTACCTCGAGGTGATCCAAACAAATTCCCACTACCCTTTGCTCCAATTTTTTTACTTCATGGCCCAATGAAAGATGGATTATTCACCCAGATACACTTGAGAATGATTCCCATATTTCTAGAATCCTTAGTCCTCCTCTGTGGTTATATCTTCTCACCCTTAAAATTACTGCTGTCTAATTCCAGTGCACATGAATTATTTGCAGAGCAAATTATGACGATCCTTTTTCAGATTAAAAATCTAGCTGCTGCAGGGAAGAAGAGACTGTGAGAACACTGAAGTGAGGAACAAATATTTGAGCTAGATAATTTAAGTGGGTCTACAACTGACTGTTAGTTTGGCTACTTATCATAAACCACAGGTGTCTCCATGGTGCAGTATTATTTGCTGTTTTCTAAGAAAACAGGAGTTTCTGCTTGGTAAGAGCAGGCCCCCAGGACATTGTAGAGTTTCTGCTGAAGTTCAAAGCAGGGTATGAAAGCACTGACTATCCATCAGGACATGAACTGCTGTTACATTCACACTTTCTTGGGTGGTACAAATATTTATGCAGCTTTCAGCACATTTAATTTAAATTATTTCCCACAGAAGTTAAGTAACTATGTTTTCCTGGAAATCTGTCTAGGCATACGATGACCTTGTTTTCAGTCAGGGTTCTTCTCATATGTCTTCATGAAATTAAAACTACTTCTCAACTAATTTTCTCTTTTGAGTTATCTCCCTATTTAGATACACTGACTCTTTACATTGCTTGTCTGTTATATAAATTACTGTAGTTTGAATTTTTTTTTATTGATGCATGACATCAATTAGGTGTAAAATTGTACAAAAATTAATTTACAAGGTTAAAAAATTGACCTTGCATGCAGAGGTGTTTGAGTTAACTTGACAACTGGAAGCAGTATAGACTACAAAGATTGGGAATTCAATTATTAATACCTAACCTAGATTATTTAAAGTTAGCTCAGAACATTTACACCACCCTGTTGATAGCAGTATAGCTAGGGCAATTATTTAATAAATACTGCTTTGGACCACTAAGGATCTACAAAAAATGGACTGGTCATGTGCTTTTGCTGACTGGTCATGGGCTGTGACTGGTTTCCATTTACTTCATCTTATTGAGAAAGCTAAAATACATAAATATTTACTAATAGTACCTTTTCCATACAAGCATTAATTATATTTGCCACCGGGACAATACGCAATCATTACTGGATGGAGAAATGACCTCTGCAATCAAGAGATGATTCTAGCAATGTATACACATTTTGTGTTTTGCTTTATAGTTTAGAAAGCTGATGCTTTATAATCTGCCACATATAAACATTTCAGTAATGTATATATAAACATTTCTGTAATGTAAACCATTATTTACAAATTATATTGACTGTAGTTTCCTTACAGCCATGTTACACACAAGACACTGTATCTTACTTTCACGTGTAAATTGAGAAAAACGATTATTTTTGTGAAATGTCTCACCTAATTGAGAGATCTGGATGTTGTTATACAGGATATCTGACTTGTCTCTACAAGTTTTTATCACAAATCTGATACCGATGGCACAATGAAACTTTCTATATTTAAGCTTACTTTATAGGTAAAGTGTCCAGTGCAGACTGTCTACAGTCTCAACAATTTTCAACAGAAATTACAAACTAAGGTACTTCTTATGAATGGGACAGGGGTTTGGTCCCTTTTATCTACCTTTTGTCAACATTTTTGCGTATTTTTCAAAACAGAATACTTTCAAGTTAAAGTGGGAACTGCAGAGACCCTAACACCAGTTCATGCGAGATGCCGCATGTAGTTTTAGAGATGATATTCCTAATCTCCCTCTGCTGTCAGTGGAGAAGGAGAGAGTATCCCTAAATTCATGTAGAGTATAAATTAGTGTACTATAAATTGCCCTTTGGGGGAACTGGTCTCTCTACTCTGGTTACATAGGGAGCCATCAAGATTAGCTTGTGAACTTAACACACCAGAATAGAAATAATTATTTGGCAAAGTCTCTGCATTTCCCGTTTAGGAAGTTCATTTGATAAACTGTATGGTGAGCCAGCAAATCACAACTCTAAACTGCTTAAAACTGTCTTCTCTAGTGATTTTCATCTTGCCAAATAATTAATGTGGCTTGAAGTTTTTCTGTGCTCAACTAGATGCATGTAATTCTGCTTAACTCTGGAAAAGTTCAAAAATATCAAAACAGAAGGAAGAGAAAATAAATCTCTATGAGTCTCTCTGAAATTCCTCTGGGAATAATCTGGGAGGTGGTATGGGCTAGGAGCCATTCTCAAATTATAGTTTGAATGGGACAATTCTCTTCTGGAGGATGAGATATTTAAGTAGTATAAACTAATGTAATATTATTAGTTACACTATACTGTTACTTCTTTAAATAGTTGCTAATAATTCAATGACAGTGTTTCAACAGTATGCCCATACCAGTGGCCTCAGAACTAGAGAACAGGTCCCAGCCATTCCTAGTTTATTAATACAGATGTGTCCTTAAAGTACCCATGTGAACAATACTTCTGACAGTGTAACTCAAAAACGACTTTGCAAACTTCTGTTTTTGTTTTTGGTAATCTGTGTATTTAAAACTCATTCCATCCAAGTGCCACCTTACGGTCGAACACAGAAGTTTGTGTGTTGAGCTTTGTCCAAGCACCATTTTATTACTCCAGTTTCAGCTGACTGGAGTAAGAAGTTAATGATGAAAATTATTATGAAATTATTAGGCCATTTCATTACAGTTATAACTCTAGACTCTGCTCAATACAGTACCATTTTACAGTAAAATGAGAAAGTGTATGGTATTTTAAAAGCATTTAAAAATGTCTAAAGTAACAGTTGTAAGTCCTAATACACTGCACAAGGCAACTTTTCCCAGACTAACATAGAGGCATAAATTAGTACCATATTGTACGCATGTTGTATGAAGATAGTATACTGCCAAGCAGGAAATGTCATCCTAAAATAGAAAGCCACATTTCCTCAGGATATTGATCTATCTTAGCTGGATTCTATAATAAAGACAGAAAAGGGGATAATGTAACTTCAGACATGAGAAGTTATTAAGTGAATTGACTGTTGGAGCAGTACCTAATCCTCAGTCCCTACAGCATAAGAATCTCTCAAGTCAGATTGTTTTTATAGCTGTTATCTCCTAATGCAGCTCACTTTTAGGAAGGAGGAGGAACTCTGGAGTGATTAACTTTCTATGGTGCCCATGTCATGTATTTTTGCACAATTACTTGCTTACTTGCTTCCTAAAGTCATAACATGAAGTGCTTGAACTCCACAATTCCCTTTGAACATTTTTGTAAGGACTTTATTTCTGGTCATAGTGCTGTAGCAGTAATTTCTACTATGGAGGGTTTTGTTTTCAAGTTCATGGTGGTTTCATATCTAAAAGGCTTAATCAATGACTTACCACACATGTGAAACAAGATATGACTAACAACATTCCAAAATTACATTAATGGTTAGACATTTATATGCTGTAGCCTGGCTCCTGCTATACAAGAAACAGCAACAGTAGCCTCGGTGGAACTGTGCTCATGGACTGAAAACCAGCCATCTGCAGTTTGTGGTGTCTACAAGGATAGAGAAGACAGTACCAGTGCAGAGTAGCTGCTGAACATAGTTAATAAAAATCTCAACTCCACTTTGAGGACACACATAGTTACTCTTACAGCCTCCAGAAAGATGTTAAAGGTTTAAGATAAGACACTGTTATACGAAGTACATCTTCTCTGCCTCATAACTGGTGTTGATAGTGTAGAAAATATCATGAATTGGTGCATCTTTAAAGGAGTACAGAGACCACTACCACGGCTGAGAAGCTGATAAGTAAAGAGGATGAGGGCATGATCACTTAGACTTTTATACAATAAACTGTCCCACAAAACTCAAGTTCTTGGTCAGCACGAAGCAGGTTTTGGAGAATGCAGTATTGATCTCCTTTCTGCAACAGAAGTGAGACAACATAAACTGGGAAAGATATTTTTTGACCACTGTTCTCTTGTGTGGGCCCACTGAAGAAAACCCAGAATATGCCTTGAAAAGTGGCTACACTAATTCTTTTTTTCCATATCCTCCTTCTACTTGATCTGATTTATTGCTTCCCCTTCTTCAACCTTATTTAGCTATTTTAGTACTTGCTCAGATCACTTTCCAGGGCTCACTGATTTTTATATACTCCAGTACAAAAATGTAGTGTGTCATACAGTCACATAAATTAGAAGAGTAATAATCAATTATTTTAATACTAACCTGAATCAGAGACGTTTAAAAATTCTTAATGCATCAATACGAAGGATATACAGATACTAATCACTACTAATATCACTGTTTTAACTAATTAGCATAAGATTACAATGTGAAGACAGAAATAACTCATTCCTGGAAAAGAGACATTGAAAAGGATTTTCCTACAATAAAATCTCAAAATATTTTCCTTCTTTCTGATCAGCATCAAATGCAATAGACAGCAATTTACAGCATAAACAGATGGATGATAAGCAAATCTATTAGTTTGTGCTTTAATGTCATGGCAAATACCTGCATTGCTTTACAAAGTACAGGTAATTTTTCTTCCAGACCATTATCTGACTTGCCAGCATAAACGGACAAAATAAACCAGCATTAAGACCTAACACAAAGACACTGTGGTTTCGCTTAAAAGATAAAGAACATGTAATAGCGCAACTGAGGCTAGACAGAAAACGTTTTGATCTGGATTTTCCCATACAAACCATTTTTCAGCAACAATTCAAAATCAAACAATGGTAGAGGGCAAAATACAGAGTGGGCTGCCACAGAACTGGACTTGCTGTCCTAAACAAGACCCTCATTTATTCCTAGATCTTCATGTGATAAAGGTTTTAGTGTGCGGTTAGGATGAATGATGACCATTAAATACAAAGACACCTCCATCAGTTCTGAGGTACCCAGGCTACAGGTTGGTTGAGGTTAGGGAAGTGTGTGATGAAGTATCGCTACACCCTTGCCTGCTTCTTACACTCTTCCCTTGGCATTTGCTGTTGGCCAGTGTGATTAAACAGGCTATTGGGCTGGATGGACTTTCCTTTGGTACAGTTTAGATGTTGTATTCTCAAACTTTGTCATTTCCTCAGAAAGTTACTAACAGTTTATGATTCTATGTCAAGAACTGGAAGTATAAACCTTTCTTTCAGTGCCTTATGATCATAATAATAGCAACATGCTCAGAACGTAATGTATTACCACATCTCTCTGTTTTCCCTGAAGAGCCAAACAAAACTACTGGGCAAGAGTGGTTCTAAACCTGAATCTATGATCTCCCTCTCAGGACAAATTCCTCTTCTCAGCTCCGCAGTGTGAATCTCGTTTGCAGTTTACTGCTTTATTACACATTGTATTTCCATTTCTCTCAGTATTGCAGGTCAAAGTTCTTCCTCAGAACCACTGTAGAATACTAGAATACCTGCTACAGATCCACAGACAGAACACCTAATATAGATCCAGATCAAAGATCTGCAATAGAATAGCTAATATATGTTAGTATACACAATACAGATTGAGATCAAATGAAAGAATTTTTGCCTTACTTATTTTAAGATCCACCATAAAAATGCCTTACTTATTGTAAAATCCCCCATAAAAATGATCTAGACTTCTCTGGCAAAATTATACTTCATGTTCTTCCTAGCCATCCAGATGAGAATTAGGCCACATGCAAGCATGCATCCACACCATTCCTAGATACAATCCTCTTACAAACTCCACTTTTTCCCTTTCTCCTCCCTAAACACAAGAACTCAGTGGGATCATGTGATATTTTTAGACCAGTTGTTAGCAACATAATTGTCTCTAAAGCTTGTAGCAAGTTGAATTTCCCTCTGGAGAGGTGGCACATAAACTATCAAGGAATAAATAAATAAGTAAACTAATTAAATAATAAAGAGAACCTATTAGAAGCCCTCATAGAGCTTACAATGACAAACAAAGGAGCCCTACGGACAACTGTAAGAACTCTGGGAAGTTTGAGGAGCTCATTGAACATACCATGTACTCATAGTTGGAGCTACCTTATGGTTTCTTTTATCTTTGCGCTTAATGGGATGCTGAACACTGTCCCAAGCAGATGTACTTCTTAAGGCAGCTCACATCACTAGGTATTCATGCTTTTGTTCACGGAGTAAGGATAATAAAGCACATAAATTACAAAATGTTTGCTTAATTGCCATTGTCATAATGCTGGGTTTTCTATTTAAGTTTCTTTGTATACAAAAGAAAAGAAGAAATGATTTATGGCCTTTTGGGCAGTATTCAGACTATTTTCACTGTACTTTCAGTATTTTATAGAAAACATATATGTACTTCCCATGCAATGGTTAAGAACTATGTGTTGCAATGTTCAAATTTTCCTCATGGTCCCAGATTGCCCAAAGCACATGCACAGTTAACTAAGGTGTGTACATGTATCTGTGATACTGATTCCACATTTTTACCAACACAGGTAATGAATAAAATTTAGTTTTAGTGTCCCTCCTATTACTCATTCATTTGATATTCATTGTTTTAACGCTGACCATAATGATATCTATTAGGTTTTACAATGGATGTCATTTATCCTTTCATAAGAATTCCATCATAATTCAGCATAGACAGTAATATATTCATTATGATGGATCTTTTCATTAATAATGCAGATTTGTATCCACATTATCCAATATAATATGCTGCATTGAAGCATTAATTAACATCCACTTATTTTAAAGTGGTAGTCACTACCTGCCTAGAGAAAATAAATCTATGTAATAGAATCACAGAAACAGAGAATGGTTTGGGTTAAAAGGGACCTTAAAGATCATCTGATTCCAACCCCCTGCCATGGGCAGGGACACCTTCCACTAGCCCAGGCTGCTCAAAGCCCCGAACAACCTGGCCTTGAACACTGCCAGGGAGGGGGCAGCCACAGCTTCTCTGGGCAACCTGTGCCAGTGTCTCACCACCCTCACAGGGAAGAATTTCTTTCTTACATCTAATATAAATCTACCCTCTTTCAGTTTAAAACCATTACCCCTCTTCCTATCCCTACACTCCCCGATAAAGAGTCCCTCGTCATATTACCTTTAAACTCCCGTTATGTACTTGAAGGCCGCTATAAGGTCTCCCTGGAGCCTTCTCTTCTCCAGGCTGAACAACCCCAGCTCTCTCAGCCTGTCCTCATAAGGGAGATGCTCCAGCCCCTGATCATCTTTGTGGCCTCCTCTGGACACACTTGAGTAGCTCCATGTCCTTCTTATGTTGGGGGCCCCAGAGCTGGACACAGTACTGCAGATGAGGCCTCACGAGAGAGGAGTAGAGCAGGAGAATCCCTTCCCTCAACCTGCTAGCCACACTTCTTTTCATGTAGCCCAGGATATAGTTGGCCTTCTGGGCTGCAAGCACACATTGCTGGCTCATACCAAATTTTCCATCCACTAATACTCCCAAGTCCTTTTCCGCAGGGCTGCTCTCAATCCGCACATTGCCCAGCCTGTATTTGTGCTTGGGATTTCCCTGATCCATGTGCAGGACCTTGCACTTGGCCTTGTTGAACTTCATGAGGTTTGCACAGGCCCACCTCTCCAGCCTGTCCAGGTCCCTCTGATGGCATCTCCCTTCCCTCCAGCATGTTGACCGCTCCACAGAGCTTGGTGTCATCAGCAAACTCACTGAGGGTGCATTCAACCCAATGTCCATGTCACCAACAAAGATATTAAACAGAGCTGGTCTCAACACTGACCCCTGAGGAATGGCACTCGTCATCACTCTCCACGTGGATATCGAGTTGTTGACCACAACTCTTTGAGTTCATTCATCCGGCCAATTCCTACACATCTAGTGGTCCCTCCTTCAAATCCATGTCTCTACAATTTAAAGAGAAGGATGTTGTGCAGGATAATGTCAAATGCTTTGTATAATTCCAGGTAGATATCAGTTGCTCTTCCCTTATCCACCAATGCTGTAACCCTGTTGCAGAAGGCCTCCAAATTTGTCAGGCATGACTTACCCTTAGTGAAAGCATGATGGCTGTCACCAATCACCTCCTTATTTTCCATGTGCCTTAGCATAGTTTTCAGGAGGATCTGCACCGTGATCTTGCTGGGCACACAGGTGAGACTGACTGGTCTGCAGTTCCCCAGGTCCTCTTTATTTCCCTTTTTAGAAAATGGAGGTTATATTTCTCTTTTTCAAGTCAGAAGGGACTTCACCAGATTGCCACAGATTCTCAAATATGATGTATAGTGGCTTAGCCACTTCATCCACCAGTTCCCTCAGGACCTGCAGCTGCATCTCATCAGGTCCCACAGACTTGTGCAACTTCAGGTTCCTTAGGTGGTCTCAAAACATCTTCTCCTACAGTGGGTGGTTCATTCTCCCAGTTCCTGACTTTGCCTTCTGCATGTTGGGCAGTGTGGCTGGAGCACTCACTGGTGAAGACTGAGCAAAAACGTCAATGAGTACCTCAGCCTTCTCCATATCTCATTTCCTTCCCTAGTCTTTTATCATGGATGTACCTATAGAAACTTTTCTTGTTGCCCTTGACATCCTTGGCCAGATTTAATTATATCAGGATTTTGGCCTTCCTAACATGATCCCTGGCTGCTCGGACAATTTTTCTGTATTCCTCCAAGGCTATCTGTCCTTGCTTCCATCTTCTGCAGGCTTCCTTTTTGTTTGAGCTTGTCCATGAGCTCCTTGTTAACCCATGCAGGCCTCCTGGCATTCTTACCTGATGTCATCTATGTTGGTATGCATCACTCCTGAGCTTGGAGGAGGTGATCCTCAAATATTAACCAGCTTTCTTGGGCCCCTCTTCCCTCCAGGGCTTTATCCCATACTACTCTGCCAAGCAGATCCCTGAAGAGGCCAAAGTCTGCTCTCCTGAAGACTAGGGTAGTGAGCTTGCTGTGTTCCCTCCTTGCTGCCCTAAGGATCTTGAACTCCATCATTTCATGGCCACTGCAGACAAGGCCGCCCTTGAAGTTTAAATTCACCATATACTTCAGGCAAAGTGAACACATTTCAGTAAACAACCACTGTTTTCAGTGCTTTTTAAAATTCTGCAGCAGCAGCATACAGGCTGTAGTATTTATGAAAAGTGGGCTTTTCCCGCACTAAAAACCAGCACACTTGTAACAGGCAAGAAACTCTGGAGCATCGTTTTCAAAGACATGGTTGACTATACACTTATTTCTGCTGTGGTTCTCTACACCTCTGAGCATCACAGAATGATCTCAGGTAAATAGAGAATCTGATAGATGTCTTTTCAGCTCTCTGAAGATTTTGGTATTTGAATATGAAACTCAAGTTGTGCCGTAAATATGTCAGAAGGACTTTAGTAGGTCAGATCAAAATCTGTTTAGACTATTGCCCTCTGTGAACTTAAGAAAAAATTCATAATGTTACTAAGTAAATAATTTGTCATCTTCAACTCAAAAAACCCTGGACATATTCAAAAATTTCGGTAACTGAAAAATGCAGTCTTTTGCTTTGTTACAGAGCAGAACATAGCTACGTGTTCTGCATATCTTTTATGCAGAAATAGACAGAAAATGTCAAATTTTAAATGAAAATAAAAAACAAAACATGCAAAATACGTACAAATAACCTACATAACAATTTAAATAAAATAAGTTTTCCTGCACTAAAACCACTAGGAATCTTTGGAAGAAAACAGAAAAAATCTTTTTTCTAGATTTACTGTAAGCTTTTACTTTAGCTGCATCAATGAAAAAAGAGACTTGCTTGTCACAAAACTTTTCATAGATCTATTGAACAACCATTTTCTAAACAGAATCTGCAGCATTTAGCCATCCAAAATACTAAAAGACAGCTTGAAGGAACTATCATGTAAAAATCTTAAGAGGGAAGCAGAAGCACTTACCTTTTGGAATATACAATATGTGATCAGAACAAAGTTAATACTCTGTACAATACATCTATAGATGATAGCTCAGAATTATCTTACTTCTCAAAAGCAAATATAGAAAACACTTAATGGTACTGGAAAGAAAATAGAGAAGCTAAAAAATTACTTACAGGAAAAGCAGCTAAGGCTAAGTTTTTCATATTTGTGTAGAGTAATACTCTCAATGGCCACGAGGCAAGTGTATAGATGGTAGACTGAAAGTACACTAGAGTCAGTAAAAAAATTTAAAAACAAATACAACATAAGGGGAAAGCTGCTGCTTTGACTATTTTAAATAAACCATGTGAACTTCATACTTTTTTTTTTTCCACAAACATTTGCATTGAAAATTTGGAAGCTTATTTCTTATTTCATTTTACTTTCAGAAAAACGCTAGGTTTGCAACTCTGTAAATTGTATTAACAACCATGCTTTGTCACACATTTTCATACAGGTTTCACAGTTTGATGAGACCACCACTAAACAGTGAATACACTTCTATTTAATTTGAAATTGAGATGGTGCAGGGACAGTCAGGAGATACTCTGAGATTTGGAGAGCTCTTCTGACTCCTCCGAATCTTTCACTGATCATTTATCTCTTGAATATTGCAGGCAGAGGGATGTTTTGTTTGATGGAGTTCTGGGAAGGCTTGCTAACGATGATGATTTACTGATACGGTCATCTACTTGATCATATTCATGGAGGGAATAAAAGATTTTGAGCTGCTGTATTTGTGCCAAATATTAAAACTTTTCTACTACTGCTAGCTGCTTTCCAGTAACAAAGGAAGGAAACAGAAGTGACAGATCTGCAGAAGTACACTGTGGTAGCTCAGAAAATATCCATTAATGCCAGACAGGCTCAGACACTGTCTAAAATCTGAAACAAAGTATCTCACTACAATTTTTCTAATGTAAAATTTGAAAATGTTTATTGGAAAAAGCCAAACCAGTATTTTAATGAAGAATTGTCAGCGAGCTTCTATATAAAAGCTTGAGGTTTGTTTAAGAAAGGTTGCTTTGATCATTCCTATACTAAAGTTTCTAAGTTTTTTTTATCATCTCTTGTGGCTAGTTTTATTCTCTTGCATCCTTTGTGTCACATATTCATATTTTTGTTCAACAGATTAGACAAATGTATAAAGCTAACTGTATTCAAACGTATATGCATGTCTATATGTATATATTTGACATAAAAGATACGTGACAGGGACAAAACTGGATTTCTGTGCATCTAAACTGAACTAATACATCAACTATGAAAGAGAGGAATAATTTATTGGACTGCACATTACATAAGATGAATCTCTGCAACAAAACTGTAAAAAATTATTTCTCAAAAAGACTTTTCATCACAGCAGACTAAACAGAATTAGCTCACACATTTAAGTAATAAGACACAGCTGACCAAACAACGTATCTACTTATTTGATCAGCTTTAAAGACATCTGTTGTTACAAATCTACTTCATAAGTTAAAAAATGCAGTTTCAGTCCACCAGTTTTATTAGTTTAGACTGCCTAGGCTTATTAAGTTAGGAAATCTTGTTTCCATAGCTAATGACAACAGAATAACTGAACTACTAGTTTTCTTTTTAATTTTACTTCTTTTAGTTTTCCATCTGTTTTTTTTTTTTTAACTTGGCAAACATTTAAAATGACTAGATGTATGTATAGCTCTGTATTGTTGCATTTAATTTAAAATATGGATGAAGAAAAAGTTCTATAATATGACATACTTTGATCATCTGAGCTTCAAAAGAACTACAAAGTAAATGAAATACTGCACTATGGTTTTCTGGAGCATGGAAGATACAGTATTGATGAAAAACTATGGATTTCTATTCACTTTATTTATATCCATTAATATTGCTGCAAACATGCCACCCAGCTCACAGCAAAGCAAACTTACAACTATATATGTTTTGCCTTATTGACTGCACAGTAAAGTATGCAACGCAGTAAGGCACGGCTCTCCAGGACACAGAACAGGAAACCTTTTGGTATGAAGCATAGTATTTGAGAGGCATGGATATAGATAGGATTGCTATGTGGACTGGGTAGTTGCAGAGCTTAAAGCCTTTCATTCAAGAGAGTACTCACTCCAGGCCACACATTTAGAGCAGACTAGCTATCTTATGGATGAGTTTGGAAATATATATATAAAGCCATTGCTCTTATGCAATTTCATTTTAAAAATTGAGTCGTAAACAAAATCTTCTTTCAGGATAGTAAATTGAAGGTATGTTATCTCTGGCACTGTTTAATTAATAAAATACACTTGAAATCCTTAACTGGGGGAGGGGGGAATGACCAAAAAAGCCCGGAAGAAAACTGACATGGGAAGCTGGTAAAACCACTGCCTTCACTCTGAAAAATTTTCCTGTCTCCAAGATGAGTTAAACTATCCAAGGAACTGGTCCAGGAGTGTCTACGTAATTCATGATATTTGGAACTTAAAGGTTTCAAAAGCTTGTAAGAAAATAATGAAGAATATTGGTTATGTTACAGTTCCTCTATCTTGCTCATTTTTTCTGAGGAAATTACCTCTGGAAAATAAATTGATAGGGCTAAGAGGGCCAAACAAATAGACCGAACTCTTCAACCAGGAAAAAGGCTTCACCTGTATCATACATAATACAGAGTGCCTCTGAGACTGAAAAGATACCAATCAGAAATTTATCCAGCCATCTCAGGAGACAGGGGTGATACTGCACATATTGTGAGAAATGTTAGGTACTTCTAGCAAAATATGCAATGTTCAGGCAGGGCCATTAAACAAAAAAAACAAAAACCACAGAACAACCTCACCAAAAATAAGTGCAAATATATTCATCTGGGTAAAACAATCACCTGTATCTACACATGCATGCTATCTGCTCTCATTGCTGTCACTCCTGTCAGTCTGAAGTTGATAGGTAATGGCCCTATGATTCAGGGAAACTGCTGAAGTGTGTACTCAGGCTTCAGTCTGAGAGATGGGTTCATTTATCATCATAATAAGCTATTACCATTGATAGGTCACAACTCATTGAAGAGACAGTCAGTCTAATTGGCTCAATTCAGTTAGCTCTGGATGTGCCTCAAGGAGATGAGCAGTGCTTTGCAGGTAATATTCAATCACCCAACAAACCACTTGTTTAATAATTCATCACAGTTCAGACTGGGGTTCTAGCACATGATTATCCCTTCAATATGCCAAATATCTGGTCTTAACCCTTCTGTCTCTTGGGTCCGGAAGACAAAGGCAAATTCATTCTGTAGTTAGGGTAACCCTTGCTTCTAGAAACTTACTGAATATTTGAAATTTCCACTGAGGTATGCTTTCTAAAGAAATTTGTTGTAGTTAGCTAGAGTCTCTCTCTGGAAAATAAAATTTTTGCCCTCATCATTCTCTCCTGTTAAAGGTCAGCTTACAGTATGTAAACTTAATAGGAATGTAAAGTAATGGAGCTCGTTTTGCCTTCTAGAGACTTAACAAAGCAGTATGGCTCCATTCAGAAATCTTTAGCAATCACATAATGATATGGTAGATGAGACAGGGAATAGTCTATGTAAGACACAGGATTTACAGGATTTAAAGGATGCTTCATACTCTCTTCAGATATTGTCACTCACAATATTAAAATGTTTAGAATAATGATTCTATGAAAAGACAAGTTAAAACTAAACCAATAATTCAAGCTTCTGATCACTATTGTATTACTTTCTTGTCAGTTCTGGTTGCCATTTCAGTGTTCAATTCTTTGTCAGTATACTGCAGCCATGCCAAAAACTTCCTCTGTGAGTGCTTTATTGTCAAAAGTTTTAAGGTTCTATTTCTTCCACCACTTTCAATGGTGGTGTGGTTGGTTGACCCTGGCCAGCAGCCAAACACCCATCTTCCTCTCACTTACTCCCCTCTCTCATGAGATGGGGAGAAAATAGAGGGAACGTGAAAAGACTTCTGGATCATTGAGAAGGGTTGGAGAAGAAGTCTTGACACTGTGCAAGCTCTGTTCAGCAAGAGCCAAAACACTGTTTCAGCCACAAATGCAGAGCACAGCACCATACTGTGAAGATGTGAAGAAAGCCACTGTGAAGAAAGTCAACTTCAGCCCAGC
Organism: Athene noctua; assembly: GCF_965140245.1. Taxonomy (NCBI): domain Eukaryota; kingdom Metazoa; phylum Chordata; class Aves; order Strigiformes; family Strigidae; genus Athene; species Athene noctua. The sequence continues at coordinate 62,405,343 of NC_134037.1, read as the reverse complement.
TACACCCAGTATAGATGTTAAAATATTATGTTCATAACAGACTATCTGATGGTCTACCTTTCTCTTTTTCTTATTAAACTGAAATATACAAAAGTGATAATTTTGATACTTTTTGGATGACTGACTGGAAATTTAGTAAGTATGGAATATCACCCTCTGAAAATTAGTGTTTCTAAGGCACACACAACATAATGGCCCTACCACTCACTAATAATTTATGAAAAAGCCAAGATTATATAGAATTTACAAAATTACTCGTTTAATTTTTGACATAATTAGTTGCAGAGCTGGTTACTTCTCCCCATAGATGAACATAAAATTAAAAGCAGCTCTTTGTATATATTTTGAGTGTCAGGTTGAGCTTTCTTTCACTAATGATATCTTAACTGAGTTTGTATCATTTTAACCATTGGTAAACCACTCTCCCTTCTTCTATATGCTAGTGAGTAATGGTGCTTTGTGTGTTAAAAATTAGTGACTCCTGACAATATTTTGTTGTACAAATATACAACCTTTTCGTTAATGATAATGGATGTTAAATGCCATTAGCAAAGTTAGTTGAATACGTCTCTCAGACCTATGAACTGATTAAAAATTCACGACAGCCATACAGTGAAATATGCGTCACACAAATTCACACATGTATATCTCTTAATTGCATCTGTACACAGGTGACTAGTGCTTGGATTTGGGCACCTGTGTTGAGCTGGTTTGGTTTTAAAACTTCTTAATGATAGAAATTAAAGTTAGTCAATGAAGTTTAGGCACCAAAGCTTACTTTCTGAAGACAGATGAGAAGAAAAAGCAATGCTAATTCCTGTATGTAAAATGGAAATAATAGAATTTATCCATCTTGTAGAGAAGCTGCATGTCAAGAACATTTTGAGATTGTCAGATGCTACTGAGCACGCCAGACTTCAAAAACAATATAGTGCAGATTGGAAGTACTACAAATGGTTTGCAAAAAAAGGCTGTTTCCCTTGTGCACCATCAGAAATCCTCAGTACTTTTGCCCTTCTGCATGTCGCCTTTTTGATGTGGAAAAGTTGAACACACAAAATTATAAAACTAAAGCTCAGTGGCATCATGTGATTTTACTAATGAGTTATAAAGTCAACAATTTCATTACATTCTAACCCAAGTTTTTGTAATTCATTTAAATTTAAAGTAATTTGGGGGGAGGTAAGTAAATCAAACAGAAATAGCAACTCAGGTATTCATAAAGGGAAATCTGGAAGCTGAACTGAACGCTACCTCTTTGTGGTTCTCATATTTTGAGAATGACTTTTCAGTAGCCCTTACATATACCCTTTTGGTGATGGGCATAGATTCCTTCATCACCCTTCTTTGTAACCCAGTATCTATCAACTAGATGTCTGGACTAGAAATTCTGTCTGCGTAATGTAAGTGGATAAGTTGCATAAAACTCTATTAAACCCTTTACTTCTAGGTAACCTGTGATCAGCAAGGAACTCCAAATATAATTCTCAAAGCAAATGTTTATTTGCTGAAGTACTTAGCATGCAAAGGGATACAAGAGGAACAAAACCCCCATGTATCTTCTTTTTCATAAACTTCAGTTTTCCTCTGCAGTCTTAAGTAACCACTGTTCAATTTAGCTGTCTTTGTCTTGGGAATCAGCATCACCATACTTTTGTGAATGTTGATTATCCCTCAATAGAAATCACCGGATATATCAATTCTTTTCAACTCAAAGACTTCTCTTCTTTTTTTCCTGCTTTGTTGGATCCTTCAGTATTTTTGTATTTGGGATCAGAGATAAGAAGAGTAAGACTTTTCAATCGGCCAAGCACATTCCCCAATTTGCTTTCTTCCTCATTATTTCCTAACACCCCTCTATTCTCACACTAGCATTCACAGACCTTCTTTTGTGAAACTACTTTATTTCCTGCTTGTTTCTCCATTTTTCAACTGCCACTATTGATTAAAACCCTTGCCTTCAAGGCAGACCTGGGTAAGCAGGTAATGCAAGGGACACTTGAGATTTATGAAATAATTTCACCAACAATAAATTTACTCTTTTCTCTACAGTAGTATAAGATGATTTTAGCACAAAGAAATTAAATGTATCATGGCATACATGAAATACTGCAGTCAGTGGACTCAGCTAGACAGATTCCGAGCCATGTTTCAGCTCATTTCCAAGGCACAAAAAGGCCATAACAGTCTACTGGGCATTCTTGGTTTTCCTTGCAATCACAATGGCTGTACTTGAACTGTCTCAACAGGCTATCCAAACATCATGAAAAGCACTAATGAGGAGCAAAGTGTGCAAAATTTTCTTATGTCTCTTGGTGGTTCTTTACAGTCATGGGTAGCTGAACCCCAAATAGAACTGTACTGATATTGTTATAATTTGTACTGGGGATCAGGCAAAATTTGGCTAGCCACAGCTGTGAAAAGATGCAAGGACCTACCCCTGTCTCATTTTGTGATGCCATGCTGACAGAGTATTTCAGCAAAGATAAAGAATTTAAAACTAATCATGTGATACAAATTAAGAAAACAAAGAAAGCATCAGTCAGTTGTGGTTCAGACCTTTAAAATGTTTTGCTCTTCACTAGTATTCCTGTTATGTTTGTCTCATACTTTCAATATTTGAATTTGCCTATTATCTCAATTTTTAGAAGCTACAGTGAAGTAAATGCTAATAAAATGAATAGCACATTTAGTATAAGTTGAAGACATCTTCATACTGTTGACTAAGTCCGATTACAATGCTGACTTGATTTTAGTCAAGGCAATTTAGATTGTGATTTAAAATAAAATTACATTGTTTATATTAGTTTAAGGTTTACTTGTTAAAAAATAAAAACTAAATAATAAACTATTCATCTCTTTATCAGATGAATGTATTCAAATATGAAAGACAAGAGACACTGAAGTAGACATCTTTACAAAAGATATTTTTCTTCAGGTTCAAATGAATAATTTTCATTTTCTCCCATGTGTTGGCTGTTGACATTACTTAAAAGCTGATGATCTGCAGCAACTCTGAATAACTTCAGGGGCATTACACTGGATGGAGATTTCTTGCTTTCCCACTCAACCTTACAAGACATTACGAACCAATAATAGTCTGTAAAAAATTTGTTTTGATATGTTATACCTTATATTTGAGGATCACATTCCCTACTCTATTTACTTTTGCAATCTTGGGGATGTTCTTTGATACACATTCAAATCTGGAGCTGAAACTCATTTCTGTGCAGAGGGTATAAAAAAGAAAGTATTGGATTTACCATCACTGCAGAAAAATCCTTGCACAGTTAGCAGATACTTCAAAGCACTGACATTATGTTACTAAATGGTGGCCTGCTAGACCTCTGCACTAGGGAACCAAATATTCTATATGAGGGCCTAAACTGTCCATATAACCATCTGAAAGAAAGAAGTATCTTATAAAGGTGCACCAAAGAACATCACATCAGCCCACCTAAGTTTCACTATTTCACTTCACTGACAATAAAAGCAATAGACACATGCTCAAAAAAATCAGTCTGCTGCCTAAATTTAAGACACAGCTGAGTGTTGGAATCATGTAGGCTAGGTCACTCACTGCTTTTCATGAAGCCAATGAATTTCAAACAAACTGTTGGTAGAAAAAAGTGGCTTCCAACAACAATTTCATTTGCATCTCATACATTTATACCGAAAGGTGTTAGATTGTTCTCCTTCTTGAGGCAGGCAGTAAAAGCAAGAAAAAGTCATGGATCTAACTCTATCATGTCCTGCGAACAAGAAAGTCTTGAGATCTGAAACCATGACAATACTAGATGAAGCTTTCTGGGTTTAGATGCATTAATAATTTAGGACAATTGATTCTGGCATTTCTGTTCCAGCTGATTATTGTATTATTTACGCTTCTTTATGTTTTGGGTTTCAACTCCCTCCCTCCCCTCTGGGAGCTGCACACTGCAATTTGCTTTGTATTATTCTGCCTTTTGCATCAGAATTGCCTAAGAAATGAAAACAAATGGAAGGAAATAAACATAAAAGCCATAAGAACCTAACTTATGATTATTTTATAATTCAATATTTAATCCTATGAGGTATTCTGGGCAGTCTGCAACAGATAATATGTCACAAAACAAACTGTTCACTCCATCCCACTCTTCAGCTTTCCACAGTAGAGTACTTTTAAAGGGCTGATAGATTTTTAAAGTTTGTACATATTGACTACAAGCTTATTACATTGTCTTAATTTCTGGACTCAAAGAAACATTGCCTTCTATAAGTCAGCAAATAGGTTACACAGCTAATTATAAAAGAACAGGAAAAATAAATGAAATGACTGTGTTAAACAAGTCCCCTTCCTGTTCCATATGCACTGACTCTGCACAAAACGTTCAGCTGTTGTCTTGGTTTCAACTAGAGGTTAGAGAAAGAGCAATGTATTCACCTTACGATTGCTTAAGTCTATGGAGTTGACAAACAAGATGTGCTAGAATTTTTCCAAAAGATAACAATGCCTTTTATTCAAGCACCTTTTGCTTTAATTTTCAACATATTCTGACATTATGAAGGACCGAATTACATTAACTTTACATACACTGAATGGGATCACACTGCACAGCTAGTTCAAATGACTCCTGTAAAACAACATTTGATGTAAGAACTTCTTAATCTGAGTAAAATCTGTCAGTAAGCATATAGTAGTTTTGCGCAGAGGTGTTTTAGGGCTTACATCCTGTTGCTTGCAGCATTAATATCTGCTCAAAACCCAGACAGAGGAATTAGAGGGGATGTGTTACCTATTTTCTGTATGACTGCTGGGTGTTGAGACCTAACAATGGTCAGAGACCTGTATTCTGGGATGGCTACCACCCAAAGGTTGAACTAACCCATGACTGCTGACCAAGGCCAGTGCCCTAACCATCTGAAAGAGGCAGGGTGAATGTCCACCTTCATGGATAAAGCTGGCCCTTAGCAGAAAAAGCGACATAAAATTTGCAGCAGCAGAGAGAAAATAAAGTAGAGAGACTTTCTCTAAAAAAAAGATGGGTATTTTCTCATGGAATCTTGTCCTGGTTCAGCTAGGATAGGGTTAAGTTTCTCCCAAGCAGGGAGAAGGGATCTCCAGCCGGGTTATTCATACCATGCTGACGTAAGGTCCAGGGCGTCAGTGCGTGAAGCTTTCCTTTGTGGCTTTGCCCTGGGAAGCACGCGGTGGGCTGGCTGTGTTCACTGTGGTATTTCTCTTTATATCTTTTGTCTTGTTTATTGTTATTACTGTTTATTGTTGTTATTATTGTTGTTGTTGTTCAGATTGTTAATTTATTACACGGTTGTATTAAATTTCTCCATATTTCAATCCCGGGGTTTGTGCCCTACTCAGTTCGAAGGTGGGGGAGGGACAACGGCAACGTGGTCTCCGGTCCCGGCAGGGCCTAAACCAGCACAAATCTCAAGTGGCCTCAGCTGTCCCTCATGTGTGTGCATCAGTCATATGTTTATTTAGATATGCTCCATATCATGTTTTCTTCTGGCTAATTGTAAATGGCTTCTACTCAGCATACAAATTATCAAATTGCATTTTGATGAAGTGTCAAAGGAAAAGAGGCGGAGTATATACATAATGTCAGACTTCTGAAACATCACAAACACCTGACTCTTCTACACTGACTTTAAAAAACCAAGCATTTCACGTCATCCTGCTGAGTTTGGGATGAAATTTTTAATTAATTTTATACTTTCCTTTCAGTGCTCTGAACATCATCAGAATGTAACTTACCACTTTCAGAGAAATTTAAAAAATATTTTAGCATGGACACAAGTTTAAAACAAAGTGATAGATCCATTGTCAAAACAATTTAAGAAACTGCTAACAAAAAAACAAATGGAGTATTCAAATACCTAAAATGTAATTACAGTTGATAGAATAAGACAATTTTTCAGTAACTAGAAGCTCTAACAGACTACAAGTCCTCATGATTGCTGCAATCCTTAGTTCAGTAGGCTATGATAAGGTAGGCAGGCAAGAAGATAAACTGTTTTATGATACCTATTAAAACGTTAATACGAGTCATTTTAAATCTGTTCTCCCAAATTGTCCACTAGATATTTTATTTCTAGAAATTAAATTCCTTCAGATTACTCCCAAATGTATTCTGCATCAAAGACAGTGCTCAGTTTTTAACTCCAAATGCATACTATACAGTTAGACATGAAAAATGCCTGACTTTTAAAAAAATTATCTGTACAACAAAGTTGAAGTTTCGGTAGCAGCATTTATATTTAGAAAACTAAAAGAATATGGTGATGTTCAAGTAATATCCTCATGTTATTGTTCCACTCTGATATAAACAAGAATCCTGTACCATCTATAGCCTCTTGTTATTTATAATGTTTCCTTAGAGACCCAAAGACCAGTATCACATAGCCTAGTGTCACCCAGATTTAAACAAAATAGAAAAAGCTGAAGGCTGAACACTCAGAAGCATCCTATTTATAATGCTTCTTTCATCCAAAAGAAGCATTTGGAGATGGATGTAAAACAAGCAGATAGCACACATATGGCAATCAACATTGTGGAGTCATATGCACAACATGCCATCTTTATATTAAAAGAATTATTTTAAATAAGGTTTTTGAGCTATATTTGAAAACTAAGAAATGCAGGACAGTTACTACCTTTTGTTACTCAATTTTATTTTGGGAATAGTATTTAAGAGCAATAATTTTAACAATACAAGAGAAAGGCATTTTTCTATAACACAAGGTTTATAAATTGCAATGGTAGTGTACATCTTGATATAAGATTTCCTAAATGGTTCTCTTATTTCCTACGACTAAAATTCTTTAAAAAGCTTGCCTGCTCTGAGATACATTATTCTACTGGAGCACAGCTAGCAATCACTCTCAAGAAAGGATGATTTTATCTCGTTTCAGCTATTTGGTTTTATCCAGTTACAGCCTGTGCTGGTTTTGGCTGGGATAGAGTTAACGCTCTTCATAGTAGCTAGTATGGGGCTATGTTTTGGATTTGTTCTGAAAACAATGTTGATAACACAGGGATATTTTCATTATTTCTGAGCAGTGTTTACACAGAGTAAAGCCCTTTTCTGCTCCTCACCCCACCCCACCAGTGAGGAGGCTGGGGGTGCCCAAGGAGCTGGGAGGGGACACAGCTGGGACAGCTGACCCCAACTGACCAAAAGGATATTCCATACCGTATGGTGTCAGGCTCACCATGTAAAGCTGGGGAAAAAGAAGGAAGAGGGGGACGTTTGGAGTGATGTCGTTTGTCTTCCCAGGTAACTGTCATGCATGATGGAGCCCTGCTTTCCTGGGGATGGGCTGAGCACCTGCCTGCCTGTGGGAAGGGGTGAATGAATTCCTTGTTTTGCTTTGCTTGCACATGCAGGTTTTGTTTTACCTATTAAATGGTCTTTATCTCAAACCACAAGTTTTTTTCTCACTTTTACCCTTCCGATTCTCTCCCCCATCCCAGCGGGGAGGGGAGTGAGTGAGTGGCTGTGTGGTGCTGAGTTACTGGCTGGGGTTAAAACACAGCACAGCTATTCAGAGAAATGTTTTACTGAGTTTACAAATAAGGACTCTCAACATTCCATCTCCCTTTTCCTTTCCATAGCATAAATCATATGGCCTAAGCATGTCATTATGACTATAATTTACATGATGCAACATGACAGTTAAGATGTACTGTGGTAATTTGTGAGTGCTTTCAGTACTATTGTAGTATCAAAAATTTATATGGTTCAGTTATTAAGGCAAATTGCTTCATTCATACGGAGATATCTGACAGTAACCACAAAGGACCTCCAAATTACACTGAAAAAGTATCTTCTATGTTCAAATACTTTGTGCACATTCTTACCATTATTTTGTTCACTGAATAGAAGCAGGATGAAATTCTGTCTCAAAAAGTATCAGTTCATAGCTCAGGGTAAATTCACCAGACATGGAAGATTATAGAAGAAACTCTCCCTTGCCCAGCTAAATGAGCCTGACTAACAATTTATAGCCATGAACAGGATGCCCAATTCTTTGGAATGATGCTGTTTAGTTTCAACATGCTCACTTACCTTCTGTCATGTTGATTTTCAGCCAGCAGGAAGAAAATAAATAAATAAGACATTGACTAGCCCAAAGAGACTACAGAGGAAAATGTGCTCAAGTGTATTAGCGTTAGCTCTTCTGATAAGTTTTAGCATAATCAGGGTTACGGTAAATGAAAAGCTGTTTAGCTTTCTTCACATTTAGGACTCATTCAGTCCTCAGTTCTACTGTCTGGAAAAAAATGAGATTTTCATGAAGGTATCATGTATGATAGCAGAAAGTGTAAGGGTGAAAAGCCTAACAGTCAGACCACTAAAGCATCCAAGACTTTAGAAAGCAAATATTTGGTATCAACCTGCAGGGCATGACTATGCAAGTACATACACACATGGACACATGCAGACTTGGATAAATATATGCATTAGAACTGGCACGGAGCTCACAACAGCATTTTTCGAGTTCTAGGGCAGAGAGCTCCCCACACATAAGTTTCTTGCCAAACATTAAAGTTTTGTAACACACCCCCACAACATCTGATACACAACTTGCATCTCTGAAAAGCAGACGAGGGAACTGGTTTTCAAAGCTGAGGACAAGGTGGGAAGAGAACAGGACAAGCTGAACCACACACCAGCTAACTCATTCATGCTGCCAACTATACAGACTTCTCTAATACGTGACAGCAGAAGCCCAAAGAGGGCTCAAGGTCAAAGACACTTAGTTAATTTTCTCTAAACTTTTTGCCTCACAAGGATACTCCATACACTTAATTCCTTTCTGCTTGCAACTTTGCTGGTCAGATAGCTACCCAACTTAATCTTCTTTCAGTTCCATCCCCCTTCAAAGGCTTGCTTCTTTCCTCAATAAATCAAATTAGCGTTTAGGCAAGTACCATCTGCACTTACTTTGTTGCCCAAATAAGAACTGGGTGCACTCCAATAATAAGTCTGTGGCAGTACTTTTCGTGCAGCCACGTTGCTGATGCTAAACTGCTGATGTCCATCAAATCTTCTTTGCTTGGGCGTAACTCTGATGAGACCCAGTAAGTCAGTCAAATACCAGCCATTCATGTCTTCTATCTACGATGACAAAAAACCCAAACCAAACCAAAACACATTACAATGAAAATCAGTTCAGCAGTCGTTTCAGTAGTCACAGCTTCTCATTATTCCATTAAAAAAACCCCAAACTAAACCAAAACAAAAAACCTGGTTAAGTTTCTATGATTAATAGCAGTTTAGAACAAAGGAAACAACAAAGCAGTAACAGCAAAAATGTCTCTTATTGTATGTGACTGGGAGTTCTTCTGAGTAACTTCTGAGTACTTTGAAATAACTATAAGTATATGCTTTTTCTGCTTCATGTGGTCCAGAGTGAGGAGGAAATTCTATCGTACAAACATATGCATAAGAATATCTCCAAATACTATAAAAATTTTCAATAAATATCAATCTATAATATCTGTTCAGAGGGTACAGAAGATGAGCTGACAAATGAATATACATTTTCTGATTGTTGTAGACAGCATAATTTATATTCATTTGTAAGTCTAATGCCTTACAACTTACAAGTTCAAATATACATTTTTTAGAACGCCAAAGCAAAGCTGGAAAGTACAAGAACTTGAATTTCTGAAATCCCGTAACTAGAAATGAATCATCAGAGATGTTCATACAAGGATGGCTTCTGGAGCCTGGATACAAGCAGAACAATAAATTAGCTCGGCCATAGGATGGAAGATTTGCCAGATGCTGGCATGTAAATGAGCACACTAGGAATATATAATTTTACTCATAGACTTCCAGTATACCAGTACAGCCAAAACCAGGAGCTAGTAGACCTGGAACACATTTCCCAAACTCATTCTACAGACATGGATATGTAGCACACATCCGTTACAGCGGAATCAGTATCTCAGCTTTGAGAACTAATTTAAAGTTTAGAGTGTATTTGCAGGTTAAAGACATTTTCCTACAGCAGAAATAAGAAGAGTAGTTTCATCTCCCTTTGACATCCTTTCCTAGGAATGCAGTATGCAAAAGAAATTCACTCAAAATGCCCCCTGTAGGGCATCCCTTTTTCTTACATAACCTGTGGTCTGCACATTTAATGTTTCGAAATTCTTAATTATTTCAGGTCTGGAAAAGAGGTTACCCTGTGGATATATTGCATTTAACTCAGGAGTGATTACGTATGCACATTCCAGGACTGTGTTTATGCACATGTCTTTCCTTTTGACTCTTATATCTTTTGCACTTCTCTCTGTTCAACTGCACTTTTCCAGAACTTTCTCACAATGAAGAGAAAAAAAGCTTGTAAGCAATTTCTTTTGGATAAATGAAAAATACACGGGGCATAAAAGAACATGCATGATTTTTATAATAAGAGGCAGTCTGATGGCAATACATAGTGACATCATACAGAAACACAAAACACATGCACTGATATGCTATGATTTTTCTTACATTTCTGTAGGTAAGGTGAGAATGTGTGCAGATGTTTGTTTTCCCAGAGCAGAAACATTCCTCACAGCCTTTGGGATTATTTTGCTGCAGATTGAAGAAGCCTGGTTTGCACCGATCACAGTTTTCTCCTTCAACATGTTCCTGGAAATGCACATAAGAATATTACTTCAGTTGTCATAGATTAGAACTTGAGATCACCAGCTTTATAGTCTGTAGGAGAGTATAAATACAGAACTGTAAAGAAATTTGTAGGAAAGACTATTCTATTTGTGAATATTAGGAGCATATCCTCTACACAATAAAAGTTACTACGGCTGCATATAAGTAACAGGACACAAAATTTGGACATTATAACACTAAATTTTCCTTCTACATGAATGGACATACCTGATTTCAGGAAATAATCTAATTTATCTCCTTTACACTTAAGAGTGTCAGATGGAAGGAAGTATGGACACAATGTTAAGCCTCAACAACTGTGGTTTGTAGGTATGGCTGGAAAATCTTTGTGTGCCCAAATGATGCAAACTACAGGTACATAGTATTAGCTGTACCAATCACTCAGCATATCATTTTTTCAGTGGTCTGCCATTAATATCTGATTTCAGGCTAAATCCAAGTGTTAAAAGGTCTACATTTCTTCTTTCCATAACTACATGTGTTTGCCAGTGAGGTCTGCAAACACCTCCTGAAGAAAGACAGGCAGTAAACATACATGAAGAATTCTAAACTTAGCATTTGGTAATTATATTTTTTCAGAGAAAGCTTATGTTATGCATTAATTAAGTCCTGTTACCTTACAAAATAAGTTGATTTGCCCTACAGGTGAAGATAAACTAGCTCTTCTATAAGGAGTATATTGCAAAAGGCTCACGCTATGATGTTGGCTTAGTAATTTGGTATTTTTCGCAAGATAGCCCAGAAAATTCTTTCCTTTCAAAAGTGTTATATACAGTATCTTAAATCCTGGAGACAGTGCTTTATGGTATGCACACAGGACCTAACTGTTGGCTTCACGTCAGCAGAGACTGAACACATTAAAAAAAAGCCTGCCCACGCTGTGTAGTCTGTGGTTGCTTGAAATACACAGCTCTGAAGTAAGTTCACCAAAAGCCATTTGATAGCCTCCTGATGAAGATGTAGCAAAGATGGAAAAAACAGGGAAAAGTATGTGGAGGTATGGGGAGAAAGGATAGCACACATGGATTAAAAGAAAATATGGGCAATGAAGGGGAAAACGTAAGGATGGGTAAAGGAGAGAAAATTTAAATGTAAATAGATTTTAATCATTAATTATACAGTAACAATATGTGCAGCAAAATATCTTTGCTCTCTCTCTTTATTGCTGTGCTGTATGTATGCTCCTCTTCAACAACACCATACAGATTCTGACCAATAAACCAAAAATCTCTTTAATACAACTCAAGGCTTATCAGTCAATCACTGTTAACTTCAACATTTCATTAATTTAAAGAATGGTATTTTTACATTTCCACCAGCAATCTCAGGATTAATCAATGCATATTATTGCCATAGGTATGCTGAAATCACCCAGCTACTCATGCTTCATATGAAAAATAATAATTGGGAACTCACAGGCATTCAAATGCCCTCACACACAATTCTACTAACTAGACTTATGAAGCCTGCTCCCAAAAGTTTCAGACCCTGCTGACGTGCTTAGTGTGTGTGGAGTGGAAAGGGTAAAATAATAATTAAAAAGAGCTACAAAGTGAAAGTATGTGTTTAAACAAGAAGTTGTCCTATTCTGCAGTCACAAGCATGTCATCAGTGAGTAAAACCAGTATAATTCTATTGAGTAGGCAGCAAATTTGGTGGATAATAGATATATAAAACTGCAAGTTGGAAAGGAGATCTAACCCATCCTTCAGCCAATGAAGCAATTTTCTACAAATTCATTTATTTCTGAATACTGTGTTAGTCCAGTTTTAAATTATGCAAAAATAAGACTTTGACCATACAACTTCAGAGAGTTCTCTGAGACAATTAGTGATAAAACAAGCGTTTACACTTGTCCCTCACCTTTCTGTACTTTAGTTTACTCTGGCTAATGTGGTAAAGATAACAATCTAATGCTCAGGTTGTTACATTTTTCTGCTTACAGTTAGAACTGTTTTTCAGCAGTCAATTTCCTTTACAAGAAAACTATCTTTAGTACATTTAAAGCTCATCATATGTAATTGAAAGATGTGATTAAAAGAAGGGAAGCATTTTGCCTAAGACCTGCTATTAACTTGTCCAGACATCCCACTTTATTCTTCATATGGAGCATAACTAATCCGATGATTTCAGTGTCCCTTTGACCATAATCTACTTTGATTTGAATTTGAAGATTGGTAGTGAAAATAAATGTGTATGTATCTGTATCTCAACTATCTGCAAAGGGTATCATTATTCTCCCACAAGCACTTAAAAAGGGATTAGAGGAGCAGAAAGGAAACAAAGGATGAACAGCGGGGAAAAGGTGTATATAATGTGGATTCTCTGGGATATGAACAGTTATCTCTATTGTGTATTTGTCCATTTTGATCTGATTGTACTAACAGGTCAGTTTGGCATTACACAAATAATGTCATAATAATATCAATCATTCAGCAGTGATTATCCTGTGTTTGGCATACGACGCCTTCATCAAAGCTCCCTTTCAAGTCAGAGTATAGCAAAAGCACCCCTTTTCTGATCTTCTAGACTTGATAGCTAAGGAATTAGAACTGTGATATGGATAGATTTTATTTCTGACAGAAAGCATGTGACCGTTACATAAAGTGAAGATAAGGTTAATTCTCTGAGTAGATTTCAGTGCTATTCAGCTGTCACACCAGAGCTTTATGTGTGCATGAAGCATGAGCTGATAGATTGAAGTATTTTTGTACAATCTTGTATTTAAGGACATAATGTAAGTATTTTTAAATCCACAATTGTGACTAATTCTTTTAATTAAATGCTGGAAGGAAACTCCCACAAGTACAACACAGAAAAACTGACCCACAGTACAGTAAATTGTCCTTTGGGTCTATTCATTGTCACTTACTAAACCGTGGCTTACAGAGCACCACCATTTCTAAAGCATTTCTGGTAAACAGGTATTTTATAAGAAGTGGATGCATGTGGTTTTAGAAGCTTATTTCAATATAATATCTATATATAATTTTCTGGAGGTACATGAAGGCACACAGAGAAAATAATTCTTAAATTTTCTTCCTAGAAATTAAGAAATTCATCCTATAGAAAGGGTGGATTATTATTTTTTTAAATGTGTTAGAGACTTCTAAACAACCATTCCAAGGCAGGAAAGAATGCTCTCAGTTTGGAATTTAGCAAGAAAAGAGGATTATATCCCTAACAACAACTCCTAAAAGACAACTTTGTTGTTTGTTTTAATACATCATCAGTTCAACTCATTTTCTCTTCTGAACTTGTATCACAGGTCAGTTTTAGAGCCCACAATAATTTAAACATATAGTTTCTGAGTAGATGAGGGTGTGAGTTTGAAACAAATGATTCACGGCTTCTTAAGTATCTGTTCATTACAGATTTCTAAGGACTTGCATGACTGGCAGCAGGCTCCTAGGTACCTATGATAATTACAGTGAGTACTGAGACAACACAAGACAATCTAAAGACTTGACAGGACCAAGAACAAGTGTTTTATGAGAAGTGACTAACATTGCTATTAACTCTGGACGGTGGAAAGCTATTGTATGATAGAAAGCCATTAATTGCAATCTTTCAATATCATTAGTATCTTCCTATGGCTCAGAAGAATCTGACATCCATACCTTGCAGATGCAGGGACCTACACAAGGGTCAGCATTCACACTGCCTTTCACTGAGCAGTTGCAGGGCAGGCACTCAGGATATCCTTTATAACCCAAGGCACATCTATTGCAGCTCTCTCCTGCATAGCCAGTCTTGCAGTGACAGAAGCCAGGCAACATATCTGTGGGAAGAGGGAGAAAACATGAGACATATTTGATTTATCATTATTATTATTATCACATATGTGTGTTAGAGTGCTCAAAGCAACACCTTTGGTATGTGTAACATAAGGGTGTTTACTGTGGGTCAGACCATATGTCTGTTTAACTCAGCATCCTGTCTGAGAGGCTAGAATAAAGCATGTAAGAATAGAGCAAGCATACAGTGATTTGAATTCTAAGCTTCCAGAAATATGCATATTAGAGATCTTCTGAACTGAAACATCCTTACTTCCTTGCATCAAACAGTCCCTGAAAAGCTTGTCTTCCATTAATTCACCCAATCGCCTTTGAATATGCTTTTACTTTCAGAAACCATAAAGCTCTCGCAGTAAGTTCCACATTTAGCCATGCGTAGTATGAAAGAAAACACTGATGTGTGTTAAACCTGTATTTATTGCTCTCTAATTTTCATCATAGAAACCAGCAAGTAACCAATTCCCTATTCACTTCTTTCCTGTCATCTGTGATTTCAATATGCCTCCACCATATCCCACAAGACATTTTTATTTCATACACCAAAAACTCCTAAGCCTATTTAATATCTCCTTACACAGAAACTGCTTTGTATGGCTGAAAATCTCCATTCTAATAAATTATTTAAGGAGAAGGGAGTGCATAGCATGGACCTATAAATGGTTTGATGATTTTTTAACTTTTTTTTTTAAACTTCAGTAATATTTCCTAAGGCTCTGTTGACCTTTTTGACTACCTCTGAGCCAGCACTAAGCTGATACATCAGGGCACAGTCCACCGTAATTCTAAGAGCTGTTTCACAACTAGTAGTGCCTAACTCAGAAATCACTGTAATCAATGTACAAGTAGAACTACTTTTCTCTGTGTTCTACTTTTCCTTTAATCGCTACAGAAATTCATGTTATTTTACTACCCAGCCACTGACTATCTTGAGATCTTTCTGAACATTTTGCAGTTCTTTCATTTTTCTATGCTGAAAGATTTTGTACTTGCTAACTTTGTCACCTTCCTACTCATCTCTTTTCCAGGTTAAATATGAATATTTTCAACAGTTCATATTGATCATCACTGTCAAAATGGTCCATTTATTCTTTTAACCAAGTACTAATCCATGAAAGAACCTTTCCTCCTTATTCTATTGCACTTTCTTTCACGATCTTTGGTGAAAGATCTTGTCAAAACTTTTTGAAAATCAAAATATAATATTAATCAAATGAGCCTTTGTTCACATGTTCATTGAATCCTTCAAACAGATTCATAAGGCACATTGGCCTCTACAAAAAACCTGATCTTGAGTTTTGCCCATTTCCGTCACAGTTCAGAAATGGTATAAATCATTTACTGGAGTTCTACTGATTTGCTTGGTACAGAAACCAGACCTTCTGATTCTAGTTTCCTGGAACCCTCTCCCGACTTTTACAAGTTGGATAAAGAGTTTCTATTTATTAATGTAAGTTTTAAAAAGTATTATAAACTATATTTAATGCTTCAAGCAACTCCATTTTTAACTACATCCAGAAGCCATGGAGAAATACAATATATACCTGATAAATTTTTATGCTTCATTTATCAGCTTGCTCTAAACCTGACACTTCTGTTTAAGACAGTTCTTCTGACTTGTCCCCATGAACAGACTCTGAAATGGGAAATTCCCTGAGCTCTTCTATTCACTGATATAAATGAATTAATCTATCTTTTCTGCTGTGTCCTTTGCTTTCTTGAGATCTCTAGTTATAACTTGATTGCAACTTAATCATAGTTAACTACTTTTGAATTTGAAACTCTGCCACTGTTCGTGATTCTGATTTATCTGAAGAAGTACTTCTTAGCAACATTTAAGCATTTAGCAAATTATTCCTTAATATATATGTATGTGTTGAGTATGACTTTCCAGAATCTGTCATAATTTATGTCCTTTCCTATTATTCTCAATTGGCTATAACTTCTGCTTTTTCAGGGAGCTTCTTTTTTATTGTTTAAATAGATTTTTTTTTTCTACATTAATTGCATTGCTTGAATCATTCTGAACTACAGAAATGCATCTTCCCTGTATTGTCTAATATACAGTCTATAAACCCTGTGCTTGCCACTGGCAATCTTGCTCATTTTGATTTTCTTTTTAAAGGTTTTCTTGGTTTGATTAATTCTCATTCCTACAAGAATGCTGAATTTGACTGTGCTTCAAGAGTAAGAGTTTTAAACCACTTCCTCATGCATAAATCCAGAGGTGCTTCTCTTTTTATGGTTTCCCTAGCTGTTTGGAGAAGCAGTCACCTACAGGAGTTTTAAATTATATTATCTGTTAATCTATACAGACATAAAATTCAATCTGTCTTCTCTAACCTTGCAGCCTCTTTGATCTCCTGCAGCACATCATATTGACTGTCACCTTCTTGATCTGTCCTAATTATACACAGAATTTCTGTGCATGAAATTTCTGTTACTTACTATCACGAAATCATATGCATCATAGGTTTTGATGCCTGTGTCCCATCTGATTCTCAAATTTCTGAGTTACCCTCCTCTCAGTTAGCCACTAGTGAGGTCCCATAGCACAGCCGGCCTTACGCTCTTTTGTAATCTAGGTCAATCCTATCTGGACAATCTTGTCTTGTGAGAGAAACTTCTGTTCATTCCAGATGAAAATATGCTGGGTTCAACAGGAAAACACATGGGCCAGACTAACTCTTCAGAAGTGAGCCAGTCTTATTTGAAAGCTTCAAGAAGTCATTCTTAGGTTCATGAGTTATGTCTTAACAAACTCAAATTCAATTAAATGTCTCATCATGGAACAACTCCCAAATACTCATTTAACTCTAAGGTCTCTTCTCCACTGCCCAGTCAGTTCCTTTTTTTAGTTCCCTGTCAAGAACCTTCCTTTATCCTGCTCTTTCCTTTCTCTGAAGTAAGAGACACCAGGATTGGGAACTCCACTGTCACGAGCCCAGCACTATTCCTTCTTACGCAGTATATACACAGTAGTGGATAACCTCAGCCTACCATCTATCAAGAGACCTCACACTCCACAACAGAGAGAGCAAGGTGTAGAAACTACTGTCTTCTATTCTTCCAGCTCTTATGCTTGTTGATACGATTCGTCTGTGTATTTTATTTGGCTCAATGCCTTCTTTCATTTACAGAACTTGCAAGATCTAGGCTGTCACTGTATTACACAGTATGTAAATTCCTGTCAGTGTCCCCACTGGTTATCTTTGACCAGACTTCTGTAGCGCATATGTAGTGCATATTATGTCAAGAGCCTAATTACATTTCATTTCAATTTAGGGCAGATATTTCACGTCTGTCTTTTGTTGTTGTTGCAAAGAACTAACATTTCAGCAGAAGCACATCTTCTTTTGCTTTCGGTCTATTACTTCATAGGCTTTGCTTGAATGCAGCTTTATTTGTTGAAGCTGTTTTCCCCTGTTTTCTACCTGAATATTACCAATTTCTGTCCTATGTTTGAGTGTACAGAGGTTTTGAAAGCTCATCCTAGAGGATGAGTCATCTTGAAATAGGAGTTTTATAAGTCAGTTTTCTCCCAGTCTACCAGTATTTCAAAACTGCACAAAAACAAATGCATGCAAAAGCATGCACCAGACCCTTGAAAAAAACCTGCAATCCCAGGACTGGTGTCTGATATTTTCAATCCTGTTCAACAGTGTATAAATTCCAAAAATGAACTCAATGGAAGTCAGTGGGACTGCTTGCTGAGCAAAGTGCTATGAAGGCTGAATAAAGATTGAGATGTCTGGGCCTCATTTATCCTAAGATGTCAGAGAAAGTTTTTCAGCAAAAATAAACATCTGTCATTTATATTCTACATAAAGAGGCAACAGGGCAATAACTTCATTGCATACTATCATGCAGTTTCTAAACCTCACACCTCTCGCAGGTGCTTAAAAGCCAAGTAAAAAATCTAGCCACTGCAACTTGAAACATTATTAATGATTCACTAAGAAAGACTATTAACTGGAGTACAGAGTAGTTCTGAATGTGCAGGTTCTACCTTTATTTCTGTATGGACAATTGCAAGTGACCAGGATATCAGTAATGGTCAAGTTTACCTATTATTAAGATAGGTTGGACAGAGGTGGACAAGTTCAGTTTAAAATTATGGCCTTTCAGTTACAAAGCTAGAGACATTTTGATCTGTTTATTCTATCAATACCACAGTTTGCTAACATACTATTTATTATAATAATCTGTCTCTACCTTTTCTATATTGCTCATGAAGATACCATACAGCGTTGCTATGAAAGAACATTTGAAAAGCATTTTTGAAGATTCAAACCCCAAAATATACTATATAAGCCAGAATAATAGTATTTAGTTTCAGAATGCCGAGTGAAGCATGTGAGGACATAGTTATACTAGGCTGATCACAATGGATATTATACATGCTTAATATATAAAAATAGTTCTTTTCCTCCTGAAATAATGCCTAGTCAATTATAAAGTGACTCCTTCATGCCCTTCTACTGTCTACCGAAACCAGATGACAACTACAGGATGCAGTCATCTAAATCATCCTGTTGCACTTCATCAGTGTACCAGTTAATATGGTATTTGCTAAAGTTTTCCATTTTAATTCTTGCACACAGAGAATGTACACCCTCCAGCTTTATTTTCCTTGAGAAATGTTCACGGTGACTTTATATCCCCAGTGATTTCCCTTATTATCATATTTCCACTTTAGTTTAATGTTTTTAATCTTCCTGACTCATTTGCTTACCACACATTACCAAGCATATTCCCATCTTACACCAAGCAAACAATTTATCCTTAAACAACCAGCCAGCAAACTCTGAGATGTATTTCAACCTACCCAGTGTGTGTTCAGTCTGGTTCATAGGTGAATAGATAGATTCTTTCAGACAGATCATGCTTTCCAGCCTTTTTTTATGAAGACTCCCCAGTGCTTCAAACCCAACTGTTAGGTTGGTAAGCAGTGTACAGTAAAAAGAATTTTATCAGGGTACCGAACATAAATTTGAAGGGAAAAAGGATAAAAAGTGATCTGCTTTCAGGACAGTTTTATGCTAAAAGTTATACCCAGACCTGCTCTTGATTCTAACACAACTTATTCCATTACCACAAAAATTCTTCCTTAAAAGAAATATTAAAAAGGTTTTGTTTTGTTTTGTTTTTTTCAAATAGCATTACTGTGTCTTTTCTGTTGAATAAGATGTTACAGTAAAAAATCTGGCTGACTGGTCCAAACACTATATTCAAACGTAATGTGTAATAAGTAAGCAGTTTTCCTAACGTTGGAACCTTATTTGGTACAAGAAGAAAAGCAAATAAACAGAACTAGGAGCAAAGAACAGGACCACTTGTAGGCAGAATGGTTACAAAGCCCAGTTATGTGTAGAGCTGACTTATTTTTGTTCTTAGGATCTTAAAACAGATAAATAAAATATGATAAATATCAGAATTGTCCTCTAGCTGCTGTCTAGACAGTGCAAACTGCCCACTTCTCACTGGACTCCCAGGACTGGGCAGGACACAGACAACTGGTTTCAGGAACAAATGCATGGACTACTTTGGAGAAGGAATTCCGTATGTGATGGCTGTTACCTAAATAACAATTGTTGTGCTTGTCATATATGAGAAGAAGTAGTTTAAACACACAGAATAACCTCTACAGTAAATAAGTTGGAAAGAGGAGACATCAGTGGGTTGAAAAAGCAATAAAGGAAAAAAATTACTTCGTGTGTTACAAACAGCAGATTCAACAGAGATTAAGAACACTCTAATATGCTCAAAAGCAAAAGGCCTCTAACCAATTGCAGCTGAATGAGTTAAGTTTCAGGAAGATCCAGAGAAGCTGGTTACAGTCAAAACAGAAAATTATGAGAGTTTTAATTTTGTGAAGAGAACAAAAGAACTCTTTGGTTCTTGGGACTGGAGGAACTGCTGAGACAAAAATTGTTTGATCGCCTGAGGCTAGATGAGCAGGACTGGCTGCTTGCTAATAAAAGTAAAAGGAGGAAAAACAGAGAGGAACAATCCAATTTTGGACATGTTATCTTCAAGATGGTGGCATGACACATTTCTTGATTTATTGGAAAGACACAGTTAACAATCTTCAGATTAAATGAATAGAGACAACAGACAAAAAGCAAGAAAGGAAAGGAAGGGTCCAAACAGGAGCTTTATTCTCTTCTAGAGATGTCCAGATAAGAAGAAAGAGAAGAATTTACTGGAAAGAAAATCAGAGGATTAAAAAGATAGGAGGAGATACAGGAAGCAAGGTTAAAACACAGTACCACCTAGTCAGATTCAGCAAGTGTAAGCAGATTTAGAAAGCAACTATGATATGGTTTAGATCTGTTGAATGCTCAGAGGCAAGAATAAGACATTATGAGAGTTCCTAATGACACATTACTGACAACCAAACAAGATAGAAAAATGTTTTTATCTTTTTTTGCTTCCCTCTTCCCATGAGAGAAGAGCTGACAGCCTATTAACTGCCTTTCAGCTGCCAGGCCCCTAGAGAATGACCCACACCAGCGGCCAGCATGGAAGGTGTGAAAAGACCGCAGCAGTAACAGATAGGAACCGAGACCGAGCAGCTGCTTAACACACAAGTGAGATATTGCATTTCTTTGAATTAATCATTCTTCCATCTCAAAATCATAGTCTCAGTATTTTACAGAAACACGGAATGTCAGTAGTGGCAAATGTTTGAATAAAAGTTGCCCTGTTTAACAGTATGATAGGTTTCTTTGTTGCATTAAGTCTGTCACTGGTAACCTGTACACTCACTCTCACCCACAGGTTTGGTACAGGCATCGCACAGTCTTGCTGTGTTTTTTCCAGCTTTGGGATTCATCTTCTCTTCTGCTTCTACTGTCTCTCCTTATCAATCCATGCGATGTACTGTACCAGCTGTCTGTGCCCAGGCACTGGCAGTGGTGGAGCTGCAGGGTGGCCTCTGTGCAGAGTGGTCGGGGCTGCCCCATGCTGGACACAGACAGTTCCAGACAGCTCTGATGGACCCACTGCAGGGCATGGCTGAGCCCCGCAGCCAAAATGGGTCAGAGGAGGCCTGAGGAGAAGGAGGGGGAGGAGGTGCTCCATGCACCAGAGCAGAGGTTCCCCTCTAGACCCTGGAGGAGACCATGGTGCAGCAGATATCTACACTGCACACCATGGAGGACATCATGAAGGAACAGGTGGGTATTTTCTGAAAGAATACCATGGCAGAGCAGATTTTTTCCTTAAAGCATGGCAGCTAATGGGAAGGAGCCATGCTGGAGCTGGGGAAGAGAGAGTCATCAGAAAGAAACCATTACAATCACAACCCACATTCTCCATTCCCTTGCACCACTTGTGGTAGGGTGGGAGGAGGTAGAGGAGTTGGGAGTGAGGTTGAGCCTGGGGAAAAAAAAAAAAAAAAAGAAAGTGGGGGAGAAGGTGGAAATTTTTGTCTTTGTTTATCACTGTCAGAATCTATTTAAATTTGTAATAAGTTAAATTAATCTTCTCCAAGTCAAGTCTGGTTTGCCCATGACAGTAATTAGTATGCAATCTCCTGGTCTTTACCTTGACCCATGAGTTGTTTCATCTTATTTTTTCCCCTGTCCTGCTGAGAAGGGCAGTGAGAAGGCGACTAGGTGGGTAGTTGCAGCCGGCCAAGGTTGACCCACCACGTATACCAACTGTGAGAGTGATCCGTATCCTTTTATTGAACTGATGTAACCGGTACATGGTTGTTACAGTAGATTTTACACCTCTGGGCCCTGTATTTGCATCTCTGCTATGCTGCTTTTATGTTCCTGGATCTCTATTTCAAAAAAGATTGCTACAACATCTTTTATCAATAGATTGTAATTAATCCAATTAAAACATCTCTTAAGCACTGACCTTGAGTTTTGTTGTTTTCTTCCCACAGTATTTTCAGAAGTTTGCAAACAAAAGAACTAGAAAAATATGGTAATCCATTGTTTCCAAAGCACAAAGAAGCAGTTTATTCTCTATATGAAGACAGTTTTTACAGGGCTATGGTGAACAACTTCCAATCCTACATTAATAATATAGATGGCACATAAATATGACACCTTTCAAACAGATTTTTTTCTAGGTTTCAAATGGAAATATGCTTAGAGAGGAAACATATTAGAACATTCTGGTTGTACTAGTTCTAATCTCTGCTGTAAAAGAAGAAAGCTCTTTAAAGCCAAAATTCTCCAATATATTCCATGGGGAACGCTCTTCCAAATATACCAAGTTTGCAAGCCATGAATCTGAAAGAAGCCTCAAAAAAATTTGGGAATATAAAATCTGCGTTTCCAAAGAAAAGTTTCATATGAAAGTAGATAGATTATTGTTTGCATGAGTAAACTTTTTTTAAAAAGTTATTTTTAAAAAAAAAAGATATATCAGAAATGTGTTTCAGCTTTTCTTTGACCATTGCTGTATTTAAGCTTTAACATCACTATCTTTTAAGGATCTTACCTCCTTCTGCATGTTTCTCATCTTTGACACAGGTATCATGTAAAGACCCATGTGGATCACAGGAACATGGCTGGCATGGATCTGGGCTATCAGGCAATACCTATAAAAACAAAGATTTCAAAACAAAATCTTACATTTAATACTTGGAAGCTTTTATTTACTTCTTAAAAAGATAGGAGACAACGACTTCTGTGTAGGTAGCTTGCACTTTAAAAAAATGGGATGGTTGCCAAACTTAGCCCATGCAGCTTAGGCATTAAAGTTTCATTTTGGATTTTTATTTAGAAACATGTAAGTCATTTAGATAGATATGAATATGTTTTCAACTAAAAAAACAGGTGTAGAGATAATAACAGATGCTTGTATAATTAAAATCAATAAATGTAATGAGGTAGACTTTACGCATTCACTACCTAAAGTAATACTGAGAAATAGTCCAGTTGTTATGGTCAATGTGATTCAAAAAGCTAACTAAAATTAGTTAGTCAGTAATTGAAAAAAAAGTGTAAGTGAAGAAAAGTGAATGCTAGACAATGGAACAATTTCCTTTTGTTCTTGAAAAAGTTACCTCAACCAAAATTAAACTTTAGTCTGATATCATACTGGGAATATAAATTAGAAATTCTCCATGAACTAGGCATATACACATACTGTAGATACACTATACATACACACATATATATAATACCCCATTAGTTGAATGCTAACCTGATTCAGAGACAAAAGTCAAGCATCCTGATGTTGAAGAAATCAGTACTCCTTTTCTCAAGCTCTAAGGCTAAAACCAGTGTATCAAGGGAGAATGTAATTATTGTTATTTGCTGATGTTTTCTGTGCTTGAGGATTGGAAACCAATCAGACTAAAGGCCATGATTTACCCAACTGAAATTATACAGACAAAATATCAGGAATTTAAGCACACACTTATACACTAGTAATGTAGCTGTCTAAAGCACAGGCACAGCCCATATTGGCAATACAACGTAATAGAAGATTAATCTTCTGACAGCTTCAGCTTAGATGAAAATAGTCTTATAAGATGAAACACAAAAACCAATTCCCGCTGCACTGAAAATGAAAGGCATTCATGAGACACTATAGAATTTCAGTGGTTATTAATTCTACATTACATTTAAAAAATAGAAATTACATACTACCTTTCTCCAATATCAAATATAGCTATATTTCTTTGATCTTTGATAACAAATCTTGAAATTCATTACTGAGGCAAAAGTTCTGTTTATGGGAGCACATCCTCCTTTAAATTAAATTGAAATACAAGCTGGAGGCCCTGACCTGAAGTGCATTCCTTCATATCAACACAACTCACTTTCCTATTTTTGTGAGTGTTAACTTTATAGATTTCTGTCTGTGAAAAGCAACGGCTACGCTGTCAGAATTAGAAGTTAACCTTCATAAAATGGCAGTCCAAACTGTGTTATCTCTTTTTAATAACTTAACTCCCCATGCTGAAGCGATGGTTTGACCACTGAGCTTTACAGTGTAGACAACAGGTATGTGCATTTACCCCTTTAGGTCTGAAGTAGCCATCGACACAGGTCTCGCAGTTTATGCCACCAGTGTGGCTTGTACAATTCACACACACTCCGCCCCCAATGTATTCTCCATGGACATTCAAACTCTGATTTCTGTCCGCAACATCCTGGTCATAGTAACAGTCCTCAGTCTTCCCATGGCAGTTGCACGCTAAAAGAGAAGGAACTGTTTTCAGTGAACACTTTTCAGATGGAGATGCCATGCTAAGGTATTAAAAAGAGTTGTTCAATATTTTATCATTGGTGCTGTGTACATTGTAACTGACAGCACATCCAAGCAATAATTTACTACTTCACCATTGAAAAGTAATATGGTCCTACCACAAATGCAGCCTGGAATTCTCTGTATTGTATTTTTTTTTCTAATATAGGGATATCTGCTTCCTTTTATTTATTTTTAACCACTCATGGTAAAACTATAGCTGCAATCCTACAATCAAGTATATACTTATATGTAATGGAGCATTAGATTTTATTATATTCAGAAATATAAGTGGTATGTGACCTCTGGAATAAGATGCTAAAGTTCACTTATAACTATCCTTACTACAGTAAATCTGAAAATGGAATTCCCACACTATAGGAATGTGATTATTTCATGGTACATTTTCATTTCATGTTGGAAAACTAGATGCATTGATTTTTCCATTAAAAAAAATCAGAAACTCGAATTTTGATCATGTAAAAATATTTTGGTTTGGCAAGGCTGAACATTATAATATACAAAAGTGTCATTTATACAAAAATCATACCATTAATGTCTAATATAATGAAAACTCTGTAAAAAATTTTCTTATCAGAATACAGTCCTGTTATTTTATCAAAAGAAAACCACAATTATAAAAATGCAATGAGTGAAATTATTTTTTATGCAGTATTCCACCAGTTTCAGCACTTTACACTAAAATATTCTGAGTACAATAAAACCATGTAATTGTTCCATTGACTTATTTGAGATGGTCTAAATAAGTGAAAACAACTAATTCACAAACAAATCTGGTTAGAAATAAAATTAATAAAATTAATAAAATAAAATCAATTGCAAAATCATGTAGGATCTGATTTCAGTTTTCACCAGCACTTGCAAGGAACCTTCTCTTCCGTACCCCTTTCAACTTACGTTCACATTCATGTTTAAGCAGGAAAGTGCCAGCATGCCAAGGTTTTTGATTGAAACCAGGACAACACTGATCACATGTCTCTCCGCATGTGTTGTGCTCACACTGACAGACGGATTTCTATTTTAAAAGAAAAACAAATATTTACACAATATGATGATTTGAAGAATCTGTCCATGTACTTATTCAGCATTCCAGTTCAAATTATGAAAACATTAACACTAAGAATGGCTATATTCTGCAATTCCTCTGTTTATTCCTTTTTATTCATTTATATATCCTGCATTCACCAAGTGAGAGACAAAGGAGTGTGTTTAACTTCCACAGCTCTGTTTTAAGAAAACAGCCACAATGCAAAGGAAGATAATTGTCCAGAGAATCTAAGAATGTTGGAGAATCTAATTCCAAATGGCTGAAGAAAGGAGGATGGGAGACTGAAAGTTCCCTAATTCAGCAAATAAGACAAAGTGCTGGTAACCCTCAGATACAACTCCACATCACAGGAACACTGATCTGGTGACACTAGGAGTGAGCCATTCTCCACCCTTCCCTTAGATGCAGCAATCCTGCAGCTGCAGAGTGAAATCAATTCTTTTGGTTGACCCAATGGAAGCTGGCTTTTAATTTTAGCTTCTTTTTTTTTTTTTTTTTTTTTTTTTTTTTACTGGGTGAGTCAACTCATCATGTAACCTTCTAATTGCATAACTAATTCTATGTGGGGGACAGCAGAAGTTCTTAAACTACTAAGAGATGAGAGCAGGAGCACCCTGTCAGTCACTTTCCAGTTCCTCAGCAGACAACCTTAGTCCCAGCTTAGTCTGAGCATGAAAATGTTGCTATAGGGAACACCTAAACTCCCTGAGCCACAGAATCAGTTTGGAAAAGATAAAAGTAACAGTAGTGTGGAGAAATGAGGAGCAAAAATTGCCTTTCCCCTAGTTTTTCAGTGGAGGGGATTCTCTGTGTTCCTTGTGAAGCCACTCAAGGTCAAAGCAGCAAGCTAACCTGGAGAAATTCTATGGCTCACAGGACAAAGCATTAATTTTGCAAAACAAGGTTAAGTTAAGAAGTGCTTCAGAAAAGCAAGGCAGTAAATTCAAGCAAGTTTATTCTTTGTAATGCTAGGGGAAAGATTCATTGATATGACTGATAATGACAGTCATGATGTTTATAAGCCAAAGCCCACCTATTTTGGTATGGCTCCGGCTAAATAGTATCCCTGGAGAGCTAAACCAAATACTCCAGATCTCTTACGGCATGAGTTGCTTCATTTATGCTATTTTTTATACTGGTCAGACAACAAATACACATTTGTCATCCTGCAAAACAAGACACTACACTTGTCAAAATGCCTTTATTTTATCTAGTAGCCAAACTATCTGAAGTATGCATTATTCACAATAACAGCACTTATTTTCTGATGCAGGTCCAATTCTAACAGATGGCACTGAGACAATGCTGCAGTTTGATAACTAAGGCCATCTGACACAATAGTTCAACACTTGTTATACACATCATCACAGAAAAGGCTCAGAAGGATTAAACCAAGGAGTTTGTAAAATTTTTACAAGGATCCATGGAAACTGCTTTGAACTGTAAATGCATTCTCTCTAAGATTTCTTCCAGTTTGTTTCTTTTTAATCAGTTCCTACACAATGGCTTAATGTCATACACAAACAAGATTTTCTGCTAAATCCTACATACTTAAGTAAACAGTATATGAAGACATCCCACATTGTGGCACATTAGTAATACTAATAGATTGGCAATTCTGTATTAGTGAAAATGTGTGCATAGATTTGGACCATCAGTAACAAATTGTATTTCTATATTTCAATTATATTAGTTATGTGTTTATCAATGGTGCAAAAAGAAAGCTACAAATTGGAAGACATTATAAACAGTTCATGATTTTCTAGACAAGCTTGACTGATCACTCAATTAAATTTTCTGCATAGTAAATGCACCATTCTAGAGCCATCATTTGTTTGCAAGTATCGATTAAATACTTGACAGTCATTTAGGAAACACCTTGATTAACAGCAACAAGGAAAAGAAAGACTGACTGTTAGTAGTCATCTCTACAGCTAGATAAAGCAACCCAAATTTCTGTTGTTCCTAGGAAACTTCAATATGGACTGAATTATCTGAAACTATTCTTTCATTTCAGAGAAAGCATCCACTGACATTGTATGAATGTTTATTATTCTGATTGCCAGCATTATTTCATCCTGTCACTCCTTCTGACCGTTCTTCTAGGTGAAGAACAGACATAAATTCAGAGAACTCTGAGGAATATCAAGATTTTTTTCTCATGTTCCACCCTATGAATAAGGCATATAAAAAAAACAAAAAAAAAAAGAAAAATACCTACATTGGTCGTTGGATCCAGTGGACAAGCTTTCGCATGGCCTGAACATATACACATGCCTCCAACAGAGATATCTTTTATAGAATAGTAATACTGTAAGACAAAACAGAAATTGAATTGCTAAGTGGATTGTAAAATGCAGGTGCCAAACTGCAGAATTCATTTCTTGTGACAAAACTGTCAGGTCCTGTTTTATTTCTTTTTTGTTCTATTACAAATATAGCAGACAGTGAAATCCAAGCTGCACCTTCATCAACAAATTCAGGCTCAGTGAAAGAAAGTGTATAAATTGGCACAGCTGCAATTGTTTGAAGTCACAAGAGCCATGTCAATTTATACACAGCATACACCAAACACAAGAACAGGAAAAGGCTGTATGCACACTGGATAATGAAAAGTTAAATGCTATAGAATTTATGCCCTTCAGAAACCCTGAAAAGGAAAAGGCATGATGATGGGGAGAAGAGAAAGGCTACAACAAAAACTAAGAAACACCTTTGTTGACCTTAGCTGGATCTTGGGCATTCACTGGACTGTGGAAAGGAAAACTGTTTTCCACGATTGGCCTTTTGAATGATTATTCCACTGTTTTCATTACTGAGCTTTAAATAACTTTTGACCTGTTGCTCTGCTATTTGACCATTTCTATTTTTTAATGGTGGGGATTAGCAGCCCTACCCAGAAAGAAGGATGGAAAGATAGTTACACTCATGTATTATGACATCAGTGAAGAGTGAATCTCACATGCCATTTGTCCACTTTCATCTGTTTTGGCAAGGGTTCTGCAATATCCTAACAATTAGCTAATAAAGACAAACATATGCTATTTGCAGATTTTGCTGTTTCTGTGTTTAACCTCTTATTCAGGTCATTAATGAATACATTAAAAAAAACCTGCAAACTCATACAACTCACAGTTAGCCTTCTACCATTTGTGGCTATCCTTTGTTTCCCGTTTTCTGGAATAGTGGCCTGTCTAATGTCTTCTATAGGGAAAGCCACACAAGGGTGGCAAGTTTCAGTTGCTCCTCATTCCTTTCATGAAGAGATGCCACACAGAAGTTATTCTTCTTCGTTGGTTTGAGAAATCTGTGGATCATCCTGCACTAGGTTTTCATGAGTATACAGTGATTTTTAAAGTGTGAATTCAATTTTGTGTTGCTGTTCACTTAGATTAGATTATTAAATGTACACTCTTACATAAACACAGTTTCCATGATTCACGAGGCTGCAGTAACTGCACTTGATATGAAGGGTTTCTGGGTTTGTAATACAGAACAGAATGGCACATTCCAAAGTTTCAGAAATAGCCAGCACTCCATGTATTTAGAGGAAGAAATGGAAAACAAAAATGAGGAACAGAAGAAGCAAATTTTCTTTGCAGTTATCCACCATTGATAAATGATATTAACTAAAGGCAAGAATAATACTCCCCCTTCATAACAGGGCTTACTACAGTGATACCCTAAACTTTCTAAAAGAAAAATAAGGTGACCAACAGAAAGAGGAAGCGAGCAGTAAGAATAATGTGCAAAGGTATATACATCCCCCAAAACAGCTTTTAAGAATGCTTAGTAGAAAATTCAGAGGAAAAATAGAGTAACACACAACATCTGAGCAGCAGGAAAACAGGAAGGTGTGGCATGGAAAAAAAGTAGAGTTTGAAGAAAGAAGAGATAGAGGTGTGCACACAAAAGGAACAGTGAAGAAGACCAGGGTATGGTATGAGTCTGAGTACTGCATCCATTCTTTTAAGTTAAAGCACAATGTAAAATTTTTACTGTTAGTAACAATCATATAATAATACTAAAAGTGTTGCATTCAGGCCCCACTGTTACTTATGGTACCACTAATAAAAATTCTACTCAAAGTAAGAAGTGTTCAAGGAATGTTAAAGTCAGTGAAGGACTGAGCAGCAGAAGAGGCAAGATGACATTATCCAGCAGCAACCACTTGCTAATTACCTGCATCCAAATGTTTGCAGCAAAGGAGCTATGTGCTTACATTAAAAAGCATGTTATGTATAACACAAATAAGAAGAAAGGTAAAACTGTTATTTCTTCTATAGAGAAGATAACAAAATACTGTGAAGAGGGTATTCTCTAACACCAGGATTTTGACAGATAATGACAGGTATTCATCATCTCCCAAAATTTCCTATGGCAAACAAAGACAGGTACAGAATTTACAAGTGTAAGAGAACTTCTACACATGCATTTCTACTGTCTTGCCAAAACTTACCCTCCTTGTAACAATGGGATCAATTTCGTTTGGATCCTTGTGCGCGAACATCATTAAATCAGCATTTAGTGTCCGTATCCTCTGAAATCTCAGGCGAATAAAGCGAGCAGAGGTGAATTCTAGTAATACGCGTGAAGGATCATCAGCGCTAGGCCGTCCATTAATTAAAGAAGTGTGAATCTGAAGAGTGAATTGTTCAATAAGGAATTAGATTACACCAACACTGCCATGATTATGCCAACAAATAGCATTACAGGCACTGTGTGAATGCCTTTGTAAATGTAAAACACCTTCTTTCTTTAGAAAGCAGATTTCCCCAAAAAATATTGCATGTACCCACAGACCCCAGTTCTGGAGAGGCTTCACAGAAAAAACATTTTGAGCAAAGGAAAGTCATCAGCTACAGAAACACTGTAGTACAAATTGTATATACATACCAAGACCCTACGATAGTGTCCATGCTGAAGGCAACTAATTTCACCTCCTCTAGTCTAAAAAAGGTATTTTCAAGTTATTGAACAATCAAAGGGCTCAACATTTTGCGTTAAGGGAATGGATATTTGGAATGGGACTCAGAATTCAAGAGCGTTCAGTTTGCATCTCTTAGAGTGTTCATCATCAAAAGACTTTTGAACTAGGTGTTTTCTAAAGCCAGGATAAGGTAACTTTTGAAATATTGAAAACTACAACAGCTAGATGAGACAAAAGAAGTATTCATAAGTATCGCCCCTTTCCTACTGTCTCTTTACACAATACATCATTTCCTTTGAATCTTATTCTCAGCAAGTTGAAGCAATTTTCTGGGTTGTGACTGTTTTCACCTGGTCCCTAAGGAAAGTCTTTATTACTTCTGAGAACTCTGTTCAGCATTTGTTTTCCCAAGGACGCTACCAATCTTTGCTTACACTGTGGTTTCTATAAAGATGCCCCCCCCCTTTCTCTGCCTGCCCTATCCTAAAGTCTAGAAATCTTCTAGGTAAGTGTGCTCTTATAAAGAGACTCTCTGACCCCAATTGCAGCATCAAGGGCAATGCAAGGAAAACAAGAAATCTTCTTTCCCTCCTGTCTTTTTAGCTGATCATGGCATACATTAGCCGTGAATCAACAAAATAAAACAGATGGGCTGCTACAGAATTGTTCTTGGAAAAGGCCTTCAAGAAGAAGAATGTCAGGTATAGCAAAATATTGTTAATGAGCACCTAGGGGGAGGGAGGAAAGAAACCATTAATTTTCCTGTATTCTGAAGTGTTAAATTTTAATTGGGGAATTTTTATTACAGGCTGGTAGACTGAAAGAATGTTCGGATGCTGAGCCAAACATGCGGAACATTAGAATGAATAAGAGCATTATTTGGTCTTTGCAACGAACATGTTGTGCACCTTACCCCAGTGCTCTGAGTGAGAGGTCAGACCACACAGCCATTTTCTATCATTGAACATGATTGTATTACCACTGTTTTAGGCAAACAGCTGTACTCGGAATGCCAGCTGGCACTCATTCAGCAGTGACTGCCTCACACCAAGGAAAGCAACCGCAAATCTACTGCTCCCAGAAAAGCAGTAGGTCTTCCTTTCCTGGAGTTTTTGCAAGTGCTGGATAGAAGGCTTATTGAACAACTGCTGTCTTGCACTGGCTATGTGATACTATTAACTTATTTTCACTACCAACAGGGAAACCCTAAACCTCATCACATCCAGCATCCTGCTTCACCGTATCCACAGGTACACAAAATCACTGGGAGCCACTCTGCCAAGATCAACTATCACTCATATATTGCCTGAGTATGAATCAGCACCTCTAGACTTCTGCCATGTCCATATCTCCAGGAACAGGTGATATTGCTACCTCGAGGCTCCTGAGATCATAACAACACTCCCACTTCAAGCTCTGACTCAATTTTGCTCCTGACTACAAGTAATTAAATTAAAGGAGACAGTTGGCTGGAAATGAACAGAATAAAATGCTATGAAAAGACAGGGTACAAACAAAAGATTAAAATAAAAATCCCAAAGGAAGCAAAGAGGAACTCCTGAATGAGAAACATCCGGCTACAAGTAGGACAAAAACACATGACCACAGAGAGCAAACTGCTCAAGTCCCTGCTGAAAAGAGAGAGGGAAACATGTGTGGAGAGTAAACTTCAAAAGAAGCCTGGGGATGGTGGCAATAGGTCCAGTGGAAATTGACAGATCTGTCCAAAAGAAGGAGGATTTTGGTAAGAACACATGCTTAAAGACTTCTCTGCATAATATTTACCTGTGAGCAAGGAAATACATTTCTTTTGAGTGTTTTTTCACACCATCACCTCCTTCCTTTAAACAGGAACCGAGAGATTTCTTCCTTACAGGCATCAAACATAGATGGGTTATGGTTTAAAGCAGTAGAATACTAAAGACTGAACTTCGATATTGCAGGGATAAAGAAGAAATATATCTAAAGTAGAGCTGAAAACATCCCCTAGCTCACCCTGAAACAGCAACGGCACCGTGGCTATAAGCAGCATGGCAGTCTGACTATCCTGTAAAAAAAACACCCCAAAATTAGGCTTTTGGGGGTGGAGGGAGAAAGATGCAGGTAAAAGCCCATGTATCAGAATAAGCAAGTGCCTGCAGGGAGTTACAGGTATGAACCACGGACAGAGCTTGACCCCAAATGACACAGCTGGCAAACAGCAGTCATATATTTTGATTTACATTTTTTAAAACAGAACAAATTTAGTCTTAAGACACCAGTGGGAAAAAGCCCACCACCTTGGAGGGGTAGTTTTACAGAATTAAAATGCAAATAAACAAAATAAAACAATGCTTAATCCTTTTCAGAATAGACTCCCTTTTTAAAAGGTTTCATGGCTCTGTCTGCCAGCAGCTTATCTATTTGGCAGCACTAAACTAGTAGAGAATATGACTTCCGTTTATATTTTCTTTCATGTTTGTGTTTAAATGTTTCACGATTTCATTTTAAAACAACAAATAAATAATTTCTTATAAATACTGAAATGCAGCTATGTCCTGTGCGAAATGTGGCACCTGTTCAAACATGTATACCAAAACGACACAGATTAGGAAATTAAAACTGGGTAATTTTATCAAAATGAATCTGAAGGGAAATTTTTACACAGGCAAAATTAATTACTCTAAATTATTTCTCCTCCTCTCGACATCTGTGATGAAATCATTAATTTCTCCCTAGAAACATTTAGAAACAACTTGAAGAGTGCCAACTAAGTTGTTCCTACTCCTTGAAAAGAGAATAAAATACTGAGAGTACTCTGGGAACATCTGTCATTAATCAGGAATAAACAGTAAGAATTTTAAATAACTTTTTTTAAAGAAGTTTAAGTAGAAATTTTCTGTATGACTCTCACTATGAGACATCACTGTGTTTTTGCACAGCGCTCTTGCTCTTTTTATCCCCCTCCACAGTCTTGTACCTATTTGTAATACACTGTTTGCATGATAGCACGTTTTCTGTCAAGACAATAACATGGCTCCCACCCTCCAAGTATTTTTGAATCAGATCTGAAAACTATTTCAGTGAACACAGTCCTCAATAGCTGTCTACCACTATGCCATTCAAGATCATCATAGTACTTCATAGACAGCTCTGAGTCCTGCAAAGGCTAGCCTCATTTTCACACAGCTAAGGCACTGATGTCCTGCACTAGCTGTACCTGTACTGCAATATGAGCCACACCAGAGTTCTACAGCAGAGCTAAGATCCAAACTGAGACTATCAGGAAAATATTAATACTTTAATCCACCCATTGGGCTGCTACAATTTGGATAATCCAAGTCACCATGAGGGGACTATCTCAAATTTTGCTCAGGTATTACGGACAACTTTTATTTACCAATTCTGAGATTGAAGTAATCACCATTTTGGATTCTAAATGAAATCTGTAGATTTCAACCCTGGAAAAATTCTCCTTAACAAGGAAGTTTTCCAGGATTCTATTCCAACTAATGGGATCTTTGGGGAATATGAACATTCCCTAATGTTCCTAATGCTACCACAATGAAAGACAAATTCTCATTTTGAACAGTATATGATTTGTCAACCAGTTCAACAGTCTTTTCAAGAAAAAGGGTATGATGACCTTTTCCAGTAGCTGCATTAGCAACTGTATGTTCAAAAAGATTCTATCACAGAATGGTTGAGGTTGGAAGGCACCTCCTGAGGTCATCTGATCCAACCTCCCTGCTCAAGCAGGGCCACCTAGAGCCAGTTGCCCAGGACCATGTCCAGATAGCCTCTAAATATCTCCAAGGATGGAGACTCCACAATCTCGCTGGGCAACCTGTGGCAATGCTCGGTCACCTTCACATGAAAAAATGTTTCCTGATGTTTAGACGGAACCTCGTGTGTTTCAATTTGTACCCATTGCCTCTGATCCTGTCACTGGGCACCACTGAAAAGAGTCTGGCTCCATCTTCTTTGAACCATCCCTTCAGGCATTTATACACACTGATGAGATCCTACCTGAGTCTTCTCTCCTCTAGGCTGACCAGTCCCTGCTCTCTCAGCTTTTCCTCATAGGAGAGACGCTCCAGTCCCTTCATCACCTTTGTGGCACTTCACTGGACTCTCCCTAGTACATCCATGTCTCTTGAACTGAGGAGCCCAGAACTAGATCCAGCACTCCAGGTAAGGTCTCACCAGTGTTGAATAAAGGGCAAGGATCACCTCCCTTGACTTACTGGCAATACTTTGTCTAACGCTGCTCAGGGTTCCATTAAACATTGCCAAAGGGCCACATCGCTCGCTCATGTTCAACTTGGTGTCCACCAGGACCCCTGAATCCTTTCCTGTCAAGCTGCTTTCCAGCTGGGTTATCCCCAGCATATGATGGTGCATGGGGTTGTTCCTTCCCAGGTGCAGAATTTCACACTTGAACTTCACAAGGTTCCTGTCAGCCCATTTCTGCAATCAGTAGCAGTTCCTCTGGATGGCAGCACAACCCTCTGGCATTATCAGCCACTCTTCCCACTTAGGTGTCATCAGCACACTTGCTGAGGGTACACTGCCTCATCGCTCAATGAATGGAGATGTTAAACAGGATCTGATCCATTAGAATATATTCAGGTTAGTTTAGTTACCAAGTTATCTATCTTCTGTATTTGTTTCGGAACCAAAACTTCTAACGGCTACTGAGAAAATGCATACCCTAATAAAACTGTAAAACAGAAAAGCCATTTTGTAACACCAAAGGTCTGCTTAACACAATGTCCTGTCTACAACAGAGGGCAGTAGAAAATTATTAGGAAGGAATATAAGAAACAGGGCATTTAGAGTGATCCCTCTGATACAGTATCATCACTTCCTCTGACTGAACAGTCTAAATGCTTCCTGACCTACAGAGTGAATCTGAGTCATAGTGTTTAATGTCTACCATTTGCCCTTGTCTCTATTATTAGTCTACTCCCTTTTTCCACCATTATCTTTTTCATCACTACAGACACTTCTCTCAACAGGATCAAATCTATTTCATTAAAAAAAAACAATAAAAATAACTGGTTCTGGTGAGATTGTGGGTTTTTTTCCTTTTAAACCTGATCATTAATTATTTCAGAGACAGTGCTCTAGTTTTTCTTTTGAGGAAACTGTGAGGTCTCAACATCTTTTGATTTTTGAACTTCAGTATGAAGTTAAATCTACTTCAGAGAACAGTTGAGAATGTTACAAGTTCTCTACTCTGAAGAGAATGTAGTCCAAAACTAGCCCATCAGCATTCAAGCATAATTCTTTTTTTTCTTACATGCATTACGTTGCTTTTAGCAAAACTAATTTTCACATAGTATTTTTCATTTAACATCTGCTAATAGAACAAATTATTTTAAATTTTGCATTACCAACAAACACCCGCTTTTACACAGTTTTCTGATTTTACAGATTGCCCACAAGTATGTTGAACGACACAGACACTACTAAAGATATTCAAAGGGATTCCCCAACAATGGACACTTTTAAGGTTCAGCTGGAGACGGTGCTGGGCCGTCTTGTTTAGACCACAGTTTTGCCAAGAAAGGTTGGACCAGACGACCCTTGAGGTCCCTTCCAACCTGGTATTCTATGATTCTATGATATCTCAGTACATTAGAATATCTGAACAATGTTAGAACCAAAAGACCTAACTAGCATGCTAACCTGCCCCATACAGTAGCCAAAACTGCACGCTAGCATTAAGACTTCCTCAGGGATTTCCTGCGCCATAGGTAGTTTCTATACATTTGGTAAGCCTCACCTTTTAAAATCTACACCCATCACATAATAAGGATTTTCTCAACTCATTTACATGTCACAGGGGAAAAGATCCTTCTTTTGTTTGTTTTAAACCTGCCTCCTACTAAATTTGCATAATAACTCCTAGTTCTTAAACTGAGAGAAATGTATTTTTCCACCAGCTCTAGTTTTCATTACATTTTTTTAACTACTAATTAGCTTGGCACAGGTATCAGGCTTCCAGATCTGTAGTCTCCTTGGTTTCCTAAGGAATCTTTCTAAAAAAGTGGTCTATCATTTGATACCACATACTCCTCAGTTACTGACAATATTTGTAAGTGAGGGGTTAAGTAGTAGCTGTTGTAATTCACCTATTTTAGCCTTGAGTTCTTTTTCACTATCCAATTTATCAATTATTTCTGTGCCTCTTCAGTTAACAACCTAGTTTGAGACTGCTTCTGCAACTCCTCTCCTGTAAATAATGTTTCTAGAGCAGAAACCCTCCTGACAGTATAGCAAAAACTGATTCAAATCATTAATTTAGTTTTTCAGCAATGACCTTATCTTTCTTGAATGCTCTTTGATCATCTCTCAGCCCACCAATTCTCTGGCAGACTTCTTGAATCTGATGTGTTTGAAAAAAGGTTTATTTCAACTTCATACTCAGTCACTCAGAACCTTTTTCACATCTTTAGTGTGGTTTAACATTTCATTTGCTGGAGCTTATTTTCTTACCTCTTTTCCTCATTTGGAGGAAAAGACATGACTTCCATTCATAAATGATGCTTGTTTACTTTTAGTATCTATTATCTTTCCTCAGTTTATGGTTTAAACATGTTGTAGGATTTTTGGAACCATTCTTAAATGTAGCATGAATGAGTGTATAATGCTATCTTTGAATGATCTTTACGTTGTCTGAAATTTTTTTTAGCTGTTTGACCATCTTTTCTATTTTTAAATTGTATTTCAGCAGATTTTATCGCCCTGGGATGTTGCATTTTGAATATTTTCTGAATATTTTTACATAACGATCATTCAACAGTTAATACTTCTGACCAGGATCTGTGCACTGTTTTAGACTAAATCATGAGTTCCTTTATGAGCTGCACCAAGAACATTCAGGTGTTTAAGAAATATTCTTTTGCACGACATTCTATTCTGACACCTACACAGTCTACCAAATGGTTACAGAAGGCTGATACTGTATTCTTAGCCTTCCTTTGGCAAGACTCACCCACTTCCACAGTCTTGTTTGGGCAGTTGCTGATATAACATTAAACCTATACTGTCCCAATTTAGGTGCTGAATTTTATTTCATATAGATCTCATATGCCATTTTATTTCTGCTTTCTTACTTTATTTTATGTTATTCTTAAATCCATACAGACTCTGTTCCACAAGCCACTTAAAACAAATTGTTATTTCTGACAAGCCGAGTGTCACCTCTTTCTAACACCCCTAAAGGGTAGGTATTAATTAGCAGAGTAAGTAACCTTTCCCAGCTGCTGGGTATGGATACTTTTGCAGATACTGGGGTGCATCCAATCCTAGCTTGTGTAACAAAGACACCTGAACGGACTTGCAACGTGCTCAAGCCATTGACCATAAGACCATCCAGCCATATGACTGGAATCTCACAACACATTTCATTGGCTTTCTGCCACTGAGTAGTGACACATGTAGACTGTTTCTGCTGTGTTTGGCATTAGACAAGTCTCATATACTGATGAACACGGACTTACTTAGACTGTACTTGTAGTGGGTCTTCAAACAGAGAGAAGTATCACCTTGCACACCACCACATATTTGTACACTTTGAAAAAAATCTCCCTGAGACTTCTCAAGACTAAGCAACCCCAGCCCCCTCAGCCTCTACTTATAGGATAGACACTCCAAATCCTTAATCATCTTCCCAGTCATTTTCTGGACTTACTCCAAAGTGTCCACCTCTCTCTTGTACTGAGGAGCCCAGAACTTGGCACAGGTCTCCAGGTGTGCTCTCATCACTGCTGAGCAGATGGGAAGGATTACCTCCCTCAACCTGCTGATGACACTAACTAATGCAGCTCAAGATACTGTTGGTTTTCTTTGCTGCAAGTGCACACTGCTGGCTTATCTTCATCTCGGTGTACACCACTGCTGTCACTCACTGCTTCCTCCTGATGCTCCTGGGGGTGATTTAGGCACAGCTGGCTCACATAATCTCACTGAACAGAACTCCCAGCCCATTACCTGCTATCAGGGACTGAACTATTGTGTAGCTGCCCATCTGCAGGCAGAGAAGGAGTCTTCCTCCTGGTGTCAGAAGTCATCAGTTTTCAGTCTTCACCATCACAGGAGTCTCCAGTTCTGAACCAACAGGCACAGACTCTGCCTGCCTTTTATTTTGGTACAGTTGTGGCTTCCAGTTGCAGAGTCCCAGAGAAAAGTCAGTTAATCTCTTTCCTGTCACCTCTGAAGTTGCACAGTCTGCTGTCATCCTCCTGTAGTTCTTTACTTGGTGACACAAGTCCCCAACCACAGCAAACATTCTGCAGCCAAGGACACCAACTTCTTCTGCCTCAACTTCAGCAAGATCCCAGACAGTTCTTCCAAATTCAGAGGGCAAAAGCCGCATCCTCCTGCTGGAATTCAGCCTGAGTTGAGGCCTCTGCTGTACTGGGGTAGTTGCTCCAGGCAGTGCTGAGGACTGTGCCCAGACTCTGCCTCACCACCACTGCTGAGCACAAAACCACTCTTTCTTCTCCTCCTCCTGTGCATGTTTCTGCATGAACTGATGTGCAAACGGGCAGCATGTCAGCCACTTCTATTGTTTTACTCTACAACAGTAAAAATGCTGCTGCTTTGTATGGAAGTATATTATTGACTGCTAAGTTACTTACAATTAACTTCTACAAAATTTTTAAGAATTTTAAGTATGCACAATGTTCTAATTCAAATTTAAAATATCTATGTATGAATCCAAGTGGTGTATTTTTCTACTTAGAGCTTTGGTATTTGAAGTTAGTTAGTTTGCCAAGCAATTTAAGTGCAGTCAATCTCAACCTGTTTGTAGGATATAAAAAACCCCAGCTGTTTGGCTATGTAGCATGGAGGTTTTATGTTCATTTTCCTTTCAAGAAAACAGCATTGCTAACTAGTATGCTTTTCATTGATGCATATCTATTTACCGAATGTTAGATAAACTGGAAGACTTAAATCTTTCATTAAAAGAGAAGGTTATTTAGTGTAGTTTGTCACAGGAATTGAGCAGGAACATTACAATAATTTTTGGCTAGTAGTGGTAAAGAACTCACTTTGTTCAAGTGCTCAGTAGTTTATTTTGGATATCATATCAAGACTGTGAGCTTCAAGCCTGATGCTCTGTGTAAGACAGTGGTATGAACCTAAAATATTGTCAAGAAAGGTCTATTTCTCACTAAAATTTAATTGCAGACAGCAGCATATAGGAGAGAAAAGCTTCTGTCCTGCACAGAGACTTGCTACTTGATAATCAGCAGTGGAGAAGACAGATATGTCAGTCTTAATATTATTTAATGAGAAAGGTACTTCATGATTTACATTCTCAAGTTATGCAAGTACATCAATATGAAGATGGACAATACTGAACATCAATTTTTCCACAGGTGATTCAGTAGCTCTCACAATTCTCCTACCCAATACCAGCTTTAATTATCTGTTGCAAATAGCTCATTTGCAGTAGATGTAAAATTACTGTTGATTAATTAATCTCTTGGCATCTTGTATATAATCCCTAAAGACAGAAGTTCTGTGAGTTTTCTCAGTGCAAGCCCTAATCTATCATTACAGTTGGTTTCAAAATGGAATAGTAGATGGGAGCATATGCCAGAAATCAGCATCCAATTTTTCATCATAAATACACATTTATGATAATTGTATATAAGAAATAGTGTATTTGGCAAGGTTTGCTGTATTTCTAATAAATACCTCACTATCTTAATAAATTAATGGTTTAGTACGTGAAAGCACAACTCCCTTCTGTGCCTTGCTAATGAGTACAAGAGCTGCTTGAAATGCAGTGCTTAAACTTGCATTAAAATGTCAAGGGCTACGCATGTCAAACTTTATCTCAACTAACTCATTCCCCCTAAGAATACAGGCAAATGTCAGCTTAACGAACTGTTTAGCAAATACTATTGTGTCATTGACAACTATACCCTACAGCTTAAGCTAAATAAGGCTTCATCTTTTCAGTTCTGATTAACTTGCTTTTGTCATTTCCCTCTTCCCAATTTCACTTGAAACTTAAATTGCTTATTCTAGCCACTGCTTTTCTATGGTTCCTGTAATTCTCATGCTTGTCATATCTGGACAAGAAACAATTTGTCAGAGACATCATCTTGCACACTTTTAAACAAACTACTCATTGTCAGGCAATAGTTATTAATAAATCACAGAATAATAAGGAATTTTATTACCTTGAAAGTATATTTGTAATGTCAAGTTTTTATTTCTTTTTGTTACTATCTTAACTAAATGGAAACACTATATTACACTGTAGTTTCAGCAGCAGTTATGCATACTGAGTCCATAAGGGATTCAGACAAGATGTGAGGCCTGGAATACTGTGCTTTAACACAACAGTCACTTGTGTTCTATTGGCTCTTAAAAGTGCACTTGCAAGTAAGACTCCATCTCAATACAGTAAAAAGGTATTTTGTGCTTACTAATAACTAACAAGATAGATGGAGAAAAAGTGAAAGGCTTGGCTCTTAAAAGAATATTCTCAAAGATGGAACACACTGAACCAGTATTTTTAAGAGTTACCTACAAGCAGGTAGATTGGCAACATGCTATAGGTTCTAACACATAATACCACAGGTGACTTACGATTTAAAATCATCAAATAATAGCTGTTTTAAATTTCACCATACACAACAGTGGTCTGACCTCTCATGTCTGAAAACGTGTATCGACCAGTGTTGTTCTGGTTTGAGTTTTGTCAGTGTCACACAGCCGCTGCCTAACCTAGTGGCTCTTAGGCAAGCAAATTAGAATAAGAAAAAAAGCCACATGAACTCAATGGCTGATGTCAATAGCAACTCTAGGTGCAAAGCAATTCTGAAAATTATGTTAGTCTGGGTTCTGATCAAGCAGAGGTGAAACACACTGGCATTACTGAGTTAAAACCATCACCTATCATCTTGAGGGATGAATTACAGTGGTCTGTCAAACACATTCTTCAGAAGTAATCAAAAAGCACAACATAAAATTCTAAATTATGCTATTTTTGAAAAAAACACTGAATGAGATGGCATATTATCTTAAGAGGGTATTTTTTCATTATGACTTTTGAAAGTAGCATGTTTCTTTTTGGACTATGATCGTGAATGCGGCAAGTAATTCCAAATGAATGACTAAAACAGGAAAGTTATGTTTTCTTGAAGATTATAATAAAGAGCATTCTGATCCCCAGATTTAACTAAAGGGCTTCTAACTATGACAAACCAAGCAACATTAAAAAAAAAAAAACAAACACCAAAACCACAACACTGACGCCCCCTTCCTTTCCTACCAAGATTTTAGGATTTCCCTTACTTGTTACATGATTGTCCTCAAAATTCATGGCACTTTCCATTAGATTTTTTCCTGAATTAAATGCACTGTGGAGTGCACTGTGGAATCAGAAATTACTTCCAGGACATAATGGTGACCAGTAGAAAGAAAATCCATAGGAACTTGTCCAGCTGCAAGCAGTTGCAAAGGGCTGCCAAACACAACTGCTGATGTAAAAGAGGGAGGATGTGAGGATTTAAGCTGTTCAAACACTAAATGAGCACATCTGCTCCTGAATGTTATCATTAAATAAACTGCAGTAATATGCTTTACATTACTGCAGAACTGTTGTTTTAAACTACAACTCTGAAGAGTTTTGAACTAGGAAAATTTCAACAAAACTTTTTGAGGCTTTTCTACATGGCAGACACGTATGTAGAAAAGCCCATTATATTTACTGTACAGTGTTGGAGCCTAAGTTCTAGCAAAACCTGTGTCATATCATTTAGAACACGCACTGATGAATGCTTTTAAAAAAACAGATGGGATCCCTTTGAATCACAGAATCATAGAATGGTTTGGGTTAAAAGGACCTTAAAGATCTTCTAGTTCCAGCCCCCCTGCCATGGCCAGGGACACCTTCCACTAGCCCAGGCTGCTCAAAGCCCCGAACAACCTGGCCTTGAACACTGCCAGGGAGGGGGCAGCCACAGCTTCTCTGGGCAACCTGTTCCAATGTCTCATCACACTCACAGTAAAGAATTTCTTCCTTACATCTAATCTGAAACTACCCTCTTTCAGTTTAAAACCATTACTCCTCATCCTGTCCCTACACTCCCTGATGAAGAGTCCCTCCCCATCTTTCCTGTAGCCCCCTTTGAGTACTGGAAGGCCTCTATAAGGTCTCCCCGGAACCTTCTCTTCTCCAGGCTGAACAACCCCAACTCTCTCAGCCTGTCCTCATAAGGGAGGTGCTCCAGCCCCTGATCATCTTTGTGGCCTCCTATGGACCCACTTGAGTAGCTCCATGTCCTTCTTATGTTGGGGGCCCCTGAGCTGGACACAGTACTGCAGATGAGGCCTCACGAGAGAGGAGTAGAGCAGGAGAATCCCTTCCCTCAACCTGCTAGCCACACTTCTTGTCATGTAGCCCAGGATATAGTTGGCTTTCTGGGCTGCAACCACACATTGCTGGCTCATACCAAATTTTCCATCCACTAATACTCCCAAGTCCTTCTCTGCAGGGCTGCTCTCAACCCACTCAAGGCCCAGCCTGTATTTGTACTTGGGATTTCCCTGATTTGTGTGCACTTGGCCTTGTTGAACTTCATGAGGTTTGCACAGGCCCACTTCTCCAGCCTGTCCAGGTCCCTCTGATGGCATCTCCCTTCCCTCCAGCGTGTTGACCGCTCCACAGAGCTTGATGTCATTGGCAGACTTGCTGAATGGTAAGCATTCAGTGTCTTTAAAGCCACTTATAATGTTTTAAAAAGACCCAGCTGTAGATTGAATACAAGAAACTTTGAACCCTCTTCCAATCTGAACCTGATCTTTTCAGACTTGGACATATTTTACAGGGGCTAATACAAGAAAAGTCAGGAAAAAAGCCCTTTTCTAAGTAGCACAGAATTAAAATCTCAGGCCAGGAATGGTATCATAAATCTTCTGTAAAACACAGAAGATTAAAGAATTATGTGCATGAAAACAACTTTTTGTTCTTTGCTCCTATCATTAATTGTTGTAACAAAAACAGCAGTGTTTACTTTGGCTACAAAAACTAAACTTGGCAGCGTTTTGTCAAACTCTCAACTGTTTGGGTTTTTCAGATTTCATTTATGATATATGATATAAAATAATATGACATGCATAGTAAACTAGTGTACTGGTTTTGGCTCGGGTAGAGTTAATCTTCTTCACAGTATCTTGTGTGGGGCTATGTTTTGGATCTGTGATGAAAACAGTGTTGATTACACAGGGATGTTCCAGCTATTGCTGAGTAGTGCTTGCACAGCATCGAGGCCTTTTCTGCTTCTTGCACTGCCTGCCCACCCGCAATTTGGCTGGAGGTGCACAAGGGGTTAGGAGGGGGCACAGCTGGGACAGTCCAACTGACCCAAGGGATATTCCATACCATATGACATCGTGCTCAGCAATAAAAGCAGGCAAGCAAGTTTG
The DNA here is from genome assembly GCF_965140245.1 of Athene noctua. Classification (NCBI taxonomy): domain Eukaryota; kingdom Metazoa; phylum Chordata; class Aves; order Strigiformes; family Strigidae; genus Athene; species Athene noctua. Next base: position 62,361,201 of record NC_134037.1, on the reverse strand, counting down.
CCAGGGCTTTTAAACTGTTCTCTTAAAACAGTTCTTCACTCAGAAGTTCCTCTCAACTTCTAAAACAAAGAAAAGCAATATGGCAACTTTATGTTCCTCCATAGGGAGCTCAAGCCACAGAATTCACATGCTACGGACTTACTGTCCTTGACACTCCTATCATATGTACAATTGCCTACCAGATTTATTATTCTGCTGTGTTTGAAAAAGCTTCTCATTGGTTTTTTAGGCCTTCAGCACAGTCTTTTTCTTGATATGGAAGAGTAGTATTTTGATTCTTGCTCTTTCTTTTGCCTTACTGTGATTTTATGTTAATTTGCAAAATTCCTTCTTTCCTTGCTGGGAAAAGATGTTTTCATATGATATTGTTTGGTTTATAATGACTATTATATACTCAGCTATTTTATCTTTTTTGGATACCCTAAGATTTACTCCTTTTTTATAAGTAGCATAAATAAGCTCCTACATATTTAAGAATAAAACATATAAAAATATATTTCTACCTTTAGATATCACTTCAGCTTTTTGACTGTTTTCCCAATTTTCTTAGGAGTACATCAGACAGTGAGAATATTATTGCCCCTTTACAGAATAGTCTTTAAATAACAGTATTTTGAACTAGCCTGTCTTGCATTCTTCTCACAGCATTCTGAGTTGCTTCTCTTATTCTAAGTTCTCCAATTATACTGCTTCTTGGAAGAACATTTAGAGGGCACTCAAAAATCAGTCTCTACTCCATTGTGACAGTTAGTCAGCCTGTGGGAAGCTAACCATAGTTTATTTTTTCATGATGGTGTTTATTTTTGCCTTCATTTTTGCCTTTACAGCCTCCCTAGTTAGTTTCACCACCTTGATTAAGTAGTACTGCAGTCCTAACTTTTTCTACTCTGACATAGGCATGAAATATCAGTTTTCTCGGTGTTGTTTGCTGATGCAATTTGTCTACTTGCCCAACTTGGCTCTATGCTTTTGTCATTTATATTCTAAAGTCTAGACCTCAATCAAAGAATTTGTCCATTGGTATTACAGTGTCTCACTGACTAACTTTCCTTCTATTGATTTTCTGTGACACCATTTAAACTGAAAACTCCAGGTAAACTGGAGCTGTTTAGTTTTGATTTTCTTTTACATAAAATGTCTTTGCACTGACATGAAAGCATAGCTACATTTGACCTCAGGCTGACCTATTTGTATGTCCCTACTTCAGCGCTATTTTATTGATCAAAATTATTCCTCCATGTAGTCCACCCGGATTTTAACAAATTCTACCTTTCAAAAATTATTAATTTTTTGACAATACAGAGTTTTATTATTTAAAGAATGATTCATCTTGAAGTAGGCACTCACTAGATTTCTCCCGGCCGCTGGTTTTAAATTACTTTATAACCTTTACTGCTTCTTCCTCTCTCTGCATCTCTCAGCTGTTTATAATCCTTAACAAGTCTGTAAGCCCTTCTATGCCTTTGGCCATCAGACTCATTAAAAACAAGAATTAAGCTATTCTTTTTCCCAGTAATTATCCATGACTGTTAACAACTACTAAAAAAACCCAAAACAAAACAAAACAAAACCCCCCTTAGAAAGTTGCGTTATAATTTTCTAATCTAACAATAAACCTACACAAAATGCAACGGATAGCCAAGGTAAATAAATGTTTGTGGTTTTACCTCTTAGTGGAAAGTTCTTACAAGTAGTATTTCATTTAAGAAAAATGTTCGGTTAAGTATTTCAGTTGTGTGGGTAAGATCTTCCAGTATCAGTTCCCCTACTCCCAAAACAACCACCTGCTAAAGATCTTCAGTCCCCCTAATCAAGCAGAAGAGAAAAAAACTCACCAAGTTTGCAAGTACCCAGTGTTCTTATTTCACTGCCAGAATGAAATCTACCACTGTCCAAAAACCAACTAACAGACCCAACAAGACAGGTCCGGGTCCTTACAAGTAAATACCAAGACTTAGATGTACCATTTTTCTTTGCAACACTTGAAGAGTATGTTGAGTTATAAACTACATTTACAGGCATCTGTCCTCCCTTTATGATTTGGAAAAACTACTACAGATCTATATAAAGATGTGCCACACTTATCTCTTCAGTAAGCATTGCAATCAATAAACGATGGATGCTAAAGAAAAAAGGTAAATTATCTAATCAATTTGACTCAACTTCAAACTGAAACACTGCTCTGTATAGTACATACTTTGTATACTGCAATTTTATTACTTTTTTAATCTTACGATTCATATGATTAATCAACTTTTCCTTTTTTCCACAAATGGTAGAAATTACGACATAAGTTTCTGCTCAGGGACAGAAGACATGCCAAGATAGAAAAGTGGACTGTCTGACCACCTACACAAAAGAAACTTTCATTCCAACTTGGCCCATATAGATGTACCAGTAATTATCCTTCCTCTTGTTTTCACAATAATGGGAGACTGTTATACTAGTTATACAAAGTTTTCCACAGTTGTTTCTTCTTTAGTGCATAATTTAGAAGTACATTATACATTTTATATCCACTCTTTTTTTTCTGTAATAGTAAGAATCAGAAGCTCAAGTTCGGTATGCACTACCAACCTAAAAATATTTCTGTAAGTTTTTCTTTTTAACAGTGAAATTAACAGGAATATTGCTATAATGAAATCACAAAACTGCAGACTTCCAAGATTAGCTGTACAATATTTTAATAAATTATTGAGATCACTCTCATCATGCATAATAAAATAAAGTTGACTTAAATTCTGGATGTTTTCAAAATTCTCCTATGATATTGAACATGTATGTCAAATGTGTACTTTGTTTTTTCCTTTTACATGTCTATGAATGTCTATTAGGAAATTAGGAAATGTTAGTACCTTTATATTACTGAGGCAACATAGCAAAGTGTACATGGAACATGTAAAATTTACCTATTTATCCATTTCTAGGTAAAATGCTGTCACATGTCCTCCATTCACAGCTTTGTCAAATTATTTTGTCTCTGCATTTTAAAAAAAAAAATAAAATGACCAAATAAAATGTATTCATTTTGTATCACATTGAACAACTCATATAAATCAAAATTAAAATTTCCCTTTTGCTGCTTTGAAAAAAAATCTGAATAATTTAAAATTACTGTTATTCTCCCTGTTCAGACATTGAACCAAAAAATGTTCTTCATAGAACCCTGTTTTGGAATTTCTGACTCAGACTGCATTCATGGGTCTTCGTCTAAAGTCTCTGTCTAAACTGTGACGCTGGTGTAAACTGTAAAGTGTAAACTGATTAAATTTGTAAACAGTTTAATCCATTAAGAATAAATTGTTACCTGGTTTCTTGTATCATCCATTTTTTGCAATGACAACATATCATCAAAATACTGGTACAAGACACCATACTGCCATAACCACAAATACTCAAAGGAAATTTACAGAGATGCACATCAAATATATGGAAATTTATCATACTCATGAGAAATGCCTAGGGTGATTGCAGCTGAGGGCATGGAGAAAGATATTACTGGCATTACTTTTTACTGTACAGATGCCTTTTCTACATCTTACACTATTGAAAAGAAACCTATCACTGTTACTCAAGGGAAACTGACAGTTCAGACTCTAGAAATTTATTTCACAATAAAGACAAGATGCTGAATACATGTTAGGAGCTGAGAGGATCGATCTAAAAATAGGAATTATAAAGACAGTATCAAAACTGCAATCGACAAACTCTTCTGCAGTTTTTTTTTAGAAACACTGTAGTATCTGTATCATTTAAAAAACTCATCACAAAATCTTCAGTCTGCCACTGAATACATTTCAATTTTGATTACTTCCAAGAATTCTCATCCTCTGTCCTCTTGGCATTGACAGTCTCAGAATTCTAGTGAAAAAGGATTAAATCTGTGGGGAGAATGGGAATAAGAGTCCATTTGTAAGTCTCTTTTTCTTCCTTTCCTTCTCTGTGAACCTATGAGACTAGGACATGAGATCAAGACAAGGACTGTGGTATAAAGAGAAGAAAACTAGGAAGAAAACACTGGGAAATGGTGGAGTTCAATGTTCCTGGCATCACTGGTCTGAGGCTAGCTCAGCAAACAGCAAATTACTTGGAGGTGGAGGAAGTTCAAAGTGAGAAGAGATATGCAGCACAGAGACATGTTTAAAAAGGGGCAGACTACTAGCATTCAAGTAGTATGGCAAGTGAATGAAGTAACAAAACATTACTATAAAGGAACTTGTTTCTGTTTATTCTTCTTCTTTATATGTTTAGTACACACTTCAAACTTTCACTTGATTGAACAAAATAAAGACTAATGAATGTGCTCATACAAAATAAAGACTAATGAATGTACCTTTATTACTACAGAAACAGTATTCTGGTTTTTTACATCACACTTGCATTTGCTACCATCACAGGAGCAGTAAGAGGAAGCAGCGTCTGAAGGAGCAGCACTGAAGCATCAGCTTCATTGCCATATCATTCTCACCACTGTAATAACACTGACAGGAAAACTCATTTGCAGAAAAGGAAGGAGACAGGTTACTTAATTTGCACCATAACTCCCCTTGCTGTCAGTCCTCTGCTTCAGCCTTAGTGCTGGCTACAGCCATACAGTAGAGAGGAAGAATTTTCTTATTAAGGGTTAGCATCAGAACTCAGAGAACCTTAGGCTCTGCTGTTCCCACAGACAGCTCTTGCTGAAGTCTTTTGGTCTCTGATTTTTACCTTTGTGTAAGTTAAACACTGACAGTCTCGAGACATCAATCACCTCTCCAGGAAGCCTGTTCCAGGGTTTGACCACCCTCTCAGTAAAGAAATGCTTCCCAGTGTCCACTCTAAACCTCCCCTGGTGCAGCTTTGAACCGTTCCCACATGTCCCATCACTCAATCCCAGGGAAAAGAGCATCTCCCTCTCCACATCCCCTCCTCAGGAAACTAGAGAGCAATGAGGTCACCCCTCAGTCTCCTTCTCTCCAAACTAGACAAGCCCAGAGTCCTCAGCCTCTCCTCACAGGACATTCCTTCCAGCCCTTTCACCAGCTTTGTTGCCCTCCTCTGGATGTATTCAAGGACTTTCACATCCTTCTTAAATTGTGGGGCCCAGAACTGCACACAATACCCAAAGTGAGGCCACATCAATTGAATCTACTGCCTAGTATTATCTCTTGTTTAGAAATCAAGGTCTGAAATTCCCCCTCAGGAAATCTGCAAAGATGATCTGTTAGTATTACACCTCCCACTGGAAACACATGACGTTTTTCTGGGCTGAGTTCTTAGACAGAAGAAAGATAAGGTTTCAAGTTGCAGAAGTCTTAAACTCTTGTAATGCCTGCACAAATACTACATGAGTGCCATATGCTTTCAGAAGAAATAGAGAAGACATATAGAAGTTTAATACCTGGCATCACTCTGGCAGTAGAATCACACTAATGATATTTATACAGATGTGAGGCATGACACAGTCCATTCAAATTATTTAGCCACGACAAATTATTCATACCTGTTGATCTATTCAAATATCTGCACTTCATTCACTGCTTTGGAATCTTAGTCCTTTAAGAACTGTAGGAAAGGTGAGAAAAGTAAACCTCTCAAAATTATGTAAGGTGAAGAAGTAAATTTGAAGCAAAAATTATTTTAAATAAAAAAAAAATTAGAGAGGAAATACATACAATCTGATAGGTAGACATCATAAAGAGGTGAAAAAGGATTAAAAGATCAGCAAGAGACAGGAAATTAAGTGGGAATTCTAACACCTGAAGTTGTAAAGGAAGCCAGCAAGGCATAAGTGGTATAGAATTTAGGGGCAAGCTATTGATATTTTTAAGTGATACCTTATTATTTTTTCCTGTTAGACTTCAATGAACAACAATGCTCAGCAGCAACACAAAATAGCAAGTTGGAAGCAAACTTTTAGGAAATCACAAGTAGGAAACATAATTAGACCACTGTAAATACATGGTTTGCCCACACCTTGAATAGCACTGTCAACTCATCTTAAAATAATCATATTCATATTGGAAAAAGTTCAGAGAAGGTCAAGAAGGTGATGAAATTAATTAATATCTTCCACATAAAAAACCCAACAGAATAGGGCAGGCTTCTTCAGCCTGGAAAATAGATTACTTAAGTAAAAATATGACGGAAATCTATAAAAATATGAATGACATGAGGAGAGTGGTTACAGACTGACTGTTCACCAAGTCTTCCAGTACAAGAATTGTGGTTCAGCAAATTAAACAAGTGGTGGCCAAGTAAAATGAAATAAAAGGAGGTGATTATTTGTACAACAGGTACCAGATATATGGAACTAATTGCCAAAGGATGTTAGGAATGCAAATCCAGAGGACAGGAATCCAGAGGGGTCTGAGGTAAGGATGGAACAGTATTTGGAATATGCATTCATCGACAGTATGAAAAGTATAAAATACATCAGGATGGGGAAATTGCATGAGCTAAAAAAGTACTGGATATAAAATACAGCTATAATAACCAAGTTATTTTAAAATCTATTTTCATGCACTGCTTTATTTATTAAAAAACTATTACAAAAATACTGCACATTCTTCTATGGGTATAGCTTTTTATTTTTAATTTGGTTGTCTACATAGTAAATGTAATGCTGAAAGTAGATTGACAACATTGAAGTACATGACCCAGTGTTTTAACACTGACTAGACATTTAAAAGGTGGATTTAGGCTATGCTACTCAAAAATTTCTAAGTAGCAGATGTGCAACTATATTACCTCCTTTATAACAGTCTGATAGACATTATCAATATAGTGATATTAACTCTCTGATAGTCACATTGACTGCTTCACAAATGCCTCCTGCTGAAAAGAAACAAGCCACACCCTGGGCTTCATTTGATCTGAAGCATCTAGACAACCATTTTGAAAATTTGGTACACTTGGCATACTGTAATTTGGTGTCATTCTCATTTCTAGAATCAGATTACTTTCCTTCAAATATAGGGCTAATACCTTTCAACTATTTGATCTTTAAATGTCTAGGTAGATCATTCTCAGCAACTGATAAGCGTATGAAAACGTGTGAAAAACGTATGAAAAGCATCTCACATAGGAAGATTGTAGATTGTTTCTCATATTCGGTACAAGGAAACATTTACTGAATCCTGAAACTTCACCTCTCTATTGCCTCATTAGCATGAATACAAATATATGGCTTTCTTCATCAACTACAGTTTGTGGCAGAAATACATTTGTGGATTTCTTCTCATGATGCCAAATTAGTATTGCAGCAATTAGCAGCGAGCAATGTTCACAGCATCCTGATACAGCTAATCTACATTTCAGTTTCATTCTTTCATGAAATATGAAATACAACAAAACAAGTAACAATGTGATGTAAAGCCAAAAAACTCACAATTGCACAAGTTTATTTAGTGATGGGGTGGTATAAGATACAAAAAACCTTATTATAAATCTAATTAAGCATTGGGATAAATGAATGTTTAACTCATCTCCCCCACTGCCCCATCCCCCCAACTCTCCATTATTACTGACATTGTTAATGGTTTCAACTCCCCTCCTCCCTGACTACAAAAACTATAAGCAGAACGTGTTACTGAAGAAAGAGCCAGACAGTGTAAGACAGATCTCTAACCTATCTCTGTCTTGAGCAGGAGTCAAAAATATCTAGGAAGAGTTTCAACGTTGTTATCCTGTTCATCTAGTCTCTACGACAAGGTTAAGAGCAAGTGCAGACTACATAACCAGGAGGTAGAAACTAGATAGCAATACTATGCTGAGCAAGAACTTCAGAACACCTTGCATCTGATAATTCTGGCAAAGAGCAACTGGGATTGAAAAAGAGACCAGTTTTATCTCTGTGTCCTGACAAGAGATTTCTCCATTGGTTACACCCACACGCTTACACAAACACTTTTCAAGGAAAAGTATTTCTCATCTACAGCCACTTCAGCTTCTGCTCTCTTAATTCTTCCTTTTCATACTAAATCTGACATACAAACTGACAAACAATACTTGGCATTTGTAAATTCTGTGTAACCTAAACTCTACTCAACTGCAGAAATATCCTTTGAGGCAACATCTTCTGAAGACAGATTCTGCCCACAAAGAAGGAGGGGTTTCTTCTCCTTGCAAGTTTACATACCTTCCGCACAGTTGTTTGAAAAACAACTCTGTGTCAGAACTCCTTTATGTGATGACACTAATGTGGACCAGAGAGCAAATTGGCTATTCCAATTAAGATTTAATAAGGTGGGAATTAAATTCACACCCTTCCTCTTGGTTTTATACTTTCAGAAAGACTCATTGTAGAAAAACTCAGTGTTTTCCAGAAGATGAGATTTTTTCTTCTTCTTGACCTCTTAGTAAAAGCAAGTGCTTTCCTACCAGAAAGAATTACTTTATATTAAAGAAACAATTATTTTTGACGTAGTATTTTCTTCTATCCTATACAAAATACTCTAAATCTGTGTGTTTCAGGAATGCTTTTTGTAAGTGTGATCTCATATTTTATTTCCTACCAAACTACAGGTCAGATAAAATGTGTCACTTCCTATGAAAAGATACACATTTTGCTAACATGTTATAGGGATCAACCAGTGCACCTGAAGCCTTCAGAGGATCCAGCTTTGAAACAACTGCAAGCAAGAGGGAAGATTTCCATGTATCAAAATACAAATATTATACATGCTAGTTCAAAAAGTATTTACTAAAATAAATTTTCATACATCTCACTGGAAAAAAAAAAAAAAAAAGTATTGAAAATTAATGTCCAGTGCCTTACACCCACCTAGTCATCAAGGTAAAGAAGCTGTGACACAAATTATAGTTTAGCAGAAGAATAAAGATTTCAATAAAAAAGGTAAAAACTCGATGTAAACATCAGAGGCTTCTGTGTCAGGGAAATGAAGCAAAAATCACTATGGTAACCCACTAATTTTTAGTTCTCAACCTAATGATCACCTGAGGAAACAAAGAAAAAAAGAAATAACATTCTGATATGGTGCTTAAGTAAAGATGAAAATGTCGCAAAATGGGCATTCTTTACCCAAAAATACCTGCAAGTTATTAACCCTTACATAAAAAAACTCTTCCTCAGCACCAAAAGAAATTACTATTAAAGCAAGAAACACAAATTCAGTAAAAGTTAATGAGTAGCTCACTAATGTAACTGATCTCTTTCAGTTCTTTTTCTGGCTTGAAGACACTGAGACAGTGGAACTTGCTTTTTCATTTTGAAATAGTATTTTGGGAAACTTTAGCATTTGCATTTATGCCATATGAGAAACATAAATATTAAAAATCTACCTTTGCCTGTGTGATACAGAGACACTGGTCTCCCTATGATTTTTTTCACATATTGCTGATTTTAAGACAGTATGGAAACCGAAATGCTAACAATCTTTCTGCATTCAAGTCTACGCTTTCAGAGAAATTTCCTTATTTGAGAATTTCTCAGTTTTGTTCATTCAAAAGCTGTCATTATACAAATTTCCATTAATTCATGAAAATAAATGAAATTATTTATGCAAATAATTTTTGGTCTACAGATAGTTTATTCATATCTGACTGAGACAACTTAAACTTGTGCTAGTTACACTGACCTGAAGATGAATCACACAGGGGTTTTGCTTGTTGTCTTTTTGTTGTTGTTGTTCTAGTTATTGGTGGTTTTAATTCTGTGATTGACTAAGAGTATTTATGGTGCAAATAGTGACACGATTAAATGCCCAATATATTTTGCTTAGAATTAACATTTCTGGAAATACTCCGATCAAGTCACTGACTTAAATGTTTGTTGAAAGTATACATGAGAAGCACATATTCTGCTTTTTCTAAGATAACAAGCTTTAACTTAAGACACAACTGTAGATGTATATTTGGCTTTGGAACTGGCTTGCTGACCTATACTCCTTCTGCACTTCCTCAGGTTTCCTAAGTGGACACCAGAATGGTGTGCCTAAATAACTTCATGGGTTTTGAAGCAAAGGAAATGTACTTAATGTACGTTTCATAACTCTGTCAATCTTACAAAATGTCTGTAATATCTGAAATATAGAACAAAAGTCCTACCCTGGAATAAAAATAAATGATACACAGATGTAGTTTCACTGAAAGACCAGGAGCCAGGCAAATACCACCTACAACACAACTGCAAGTAAATTCGATATTGGTATGAATTGTATTATTTTTCACATTACATGTGTAATGAAATATGAAAAAGAATTAACCTGGGTTAATTCTGTGTTAATGCTACATATTTCATAATGCAGTCTATAGCTACTCAGATGAAACTGTTTTACTTATGAAAAGAATAGTTATAAAAGTAAGCTGATTAATTCATGTGAAATGATACTCTTCCAATCACTATAAAATTAAGCTTTAGGCTTTTCATTTCCAGATATTCTCTCTTATTAGGGCCCTATCTCAGATTAGTAACTACCCGTGTAAGGTAAGATTAATTTAGGATGGCTTAAATAATATGCCTTTCATAGAGTATGCCTGTATCTAACAATTTCCCTTTTCCAAGTGGAATGGAACAGATGAATTCCCCCCTTCAAAGTCTTCTTCCCATTTAAAGAACCTGTTTATCAGATGCTGGTCATTTCCTAGGTTCAGGAGAGAACACTAATTACAGCGTATCAGACAAGTTAAAAATTATTAATTGCGCACTTAAAATTGGAATTAAGTTCCACTCAATTCAGCAGGCCTTAAGCCAGTGTTTTAGTCATGGATATGCTGAATAAAAGCCCTTTGCTGTTTAACTCAGCCAGTGAAGAACAAACACAAGGAGACATTGGTTTAACCAAGACGACAGCAGACTACTAGAATCAATATCTGTCTGCAAAAGAATCAGATAATCAAAGAAATTGAAGAATGTAAATTCAATTAATTATTGGAGTAATTACTTTGGCATTACATTTTCAGTGCAGACTTGTTCTCCTAAAGAAACTATAAAATTTCTTTGCAAGTGATAAACTGCTAATTCATGTTCTGTTCACCTCTCAAAAAGCACCCAGTTGGAAACATTTTGAAAACATAGCACATATGTACGCATTATTTCTTTTAATATCACTTTATCTGCTCCTGCTACATTTTACAGGAACAAATGCGCATTCAAATGATACAGCTACAAATGACACAACTACAAACACAAAGTATTTGCGATGATTTTTCCTAAGATGTGCAACTGATTTCATCTCTGATAACTCATATGAGACTCCTTTAGATCCAAGTTTACATCTTTCTAAAGTGTACCAGCAGGACATTGGCATTGAAAGCTGTATTTTTCTGGGTTTGCAGCTGGCATTGGAAATTTCCTGTGAACATAAACGAACTATGCACATCTATATTCAGTACTCACAAATAATTGCATTAACAATTTTGTATGTGAATGTTTCTTTGCATGTAGAGGAACAAAAGACAGTAAGTTTGTACGTCTTTATATGAAGATAAGCCATTATGGAACATAAAAATTAACAGAAGGATAAATAATTGAGGGTAAAGTTTCACAGAATATCGTTAGACATTAAAGAATCTGTAAATAAATAAATAGTTCAGATCTAGTGCAAATTCAAGTCACGCTATTTCCTTGAATTACCAAGTTGTATGCAAAGCAAGTGTTGGAAAAAAATCTGTGAGAAAAACATAGTTGTTGGAATTTGGTACACATGGCTTTCCCTCTCTTAAGTGGCTGAAAATAGTGCATTTTCAGCTACAGTTGTTACATTTGCCTTGATCTTTCAACCACAGATCTTCATTCTCACCTCTACCACATCTTTTCTACATCCTCAGTTAAAACAAATGACTGGCCCATGATTCATGTGCCTGGAGTCATGTTGAAATAGCAGAGGCCTCTGACAGGAGAAGAATGAATAGGTATATGCATGGGCAGAAGGTCAGTTACAAGCTCTTAAATGCAATAAATTAAACTGTGAGTAAAGTCATTACCATTTAACATCCTAGCTTATACACAGGAACTGAAAATGTGACTCAAAGAAAAGTCTTTTAATTAATTCACTGTGTCCAGGATTTTTCCCAGTACTCTAACCTTTGTTCACAAGTGACACCGGAACATATTTCAAGCACCTACAGTTGTCTGAATGTACTGGTGCCCACTTCTACCTAATGACTCTTTTACCTCTTGGTTTACTTTGTAGAATACGCTTATTAGAGTGCACCTTGTATGCATTTATACAGGACCATGTAAGATGAGGTTTTAGAAATTGCAGGTAGACTACCTTCCCATTTTTCAAGCATCCCGAAACACTCTGTCTACTCAAGGCAGATATTTGCCAATTAAGCAAGAGATTATTTTTTTTTCTCCCAGATTACAGTGCATGGAATAACATCTGATCTTACCTCTCCATTTTCCAGAGGATGGATTTTTGAATAATAAGAAGTGCATATGACTTCATCATCTTTTATATAGGATGGAGTTCCAGGACGGGGGTGAATGTTGTATCGCGTCAGGCACTCACTGTCTGTGATAGCATAATACTGCCATGGTTGATAGTCTACACCATCCAGTGAACGCTCCAATATCCAGTTCCCAGGTCGAGGTGAGTTAGCTGCTTTCACAATAACATAAGCAATCTGGAAAATCTGAAAAATGGATGGACTGTTAAAATATATGTAAATAAAAAATGATAAATTCATTCTGATTTCTTAATAGCTACCAAACAGTAAATATGACGTTTGATTTCTTTTTTCTCTAAAAATGCAATATGGCCTCAGATTCCATTGAAACTCTTTAACTACAGAAATAAATTCTCCATTAACATTTCTGAAAAAAAAAAAAAATTAGTTATATTAGGACAATAGAGATTTTGAAAATACAATTAAAAAGCTACTCAAATTCCAGATAACTTAGTAGGTAATTGCTATGCTGCAGTTTCAGCCAAATGTTTGCAAAGTTTGTTTTCAAGTATTTTCAATTTGTAGAATTGGATTTGTTTCTGTATATGTATTTATAGACATGCACTTTCTGAAATGTTTAAGAGTTGCCAAACTCTGTTACAACTTTATCACTGTTAAGAAAAATACATAGGTTTAAGCTATTGAAATGTAATCACATCATGCTGAAATCATTCTACAAAACAATCTTGTTTCAATCACGTGACTCGTCACTGTGGCCATAAATAAGCTTTATAGGACAGAGACACATCAAATATCACTACAAACAGAATGTAAGCATGTAATCAATGCTCATTATGGTGCATTTCACCAGCCTATTCAATTGATTTATCAAAGTTTATTTCTGTTTACAGGCTTGCTGGGATGCAAGCCACAAACAACACATTTGCAATTGCAGAATGACATATATTAGTGATGCAGTTTTGGTTTGGCTTGGTTTTTTTACCCTAGTAACACCTAGATGCTACAGAGGTAGAACTGAAGCTAAGGAAAAGAAACAACTATTTCCATTAGAAAAGCAAAACATACAGCAAGTTAATATTTTTAAGGCATAGTTCTGTGAGTCTGCACACAAGGATGCCAGAGGGTATCACAGAGAGAACAGTGTTCATTTAATACTTAATGTTTTCTATATTGGATAGTCATTGTAAGGAAGCTGCATGATTCAGACTTAGTCCACACAAAATCTGCTGTGAATACTTACGACAATCAGTAATGCGATGAAAAAAAAAAAACCAGTAAGAAGACTCAAATTGTTTTTTTAATAACCATCAGTATTATTATGAAATAGTAATTATGTTAAGTGGCAGAGTGCTGCAAGTACTACAGTACATTTTATGATGGAGACAAAGAAAAAGTTTATCTCCAATTATCATTCCTGCCTTCTGTGTAGATGCTGAGAAAATTTTAAGATCCACAATAGCTTCAGTCAGGATGTCAAATTACTGACAACAAAAGTTTTTCAGTGGCAATAAGAAGCGGGTGAGGCTGTATTTATTTTGACCTGAAAAACATGTGCATAACTGTGCACTCATGGAGGATTATCTGAAGTTACCAATATTTTTCTTCAATAGCATAAAAGGAAATCTCCAGAGACAATGAAAAACCTGTGTTTTATTCCACTGTTTTAACCATATTCATGCTTCAATCATAGAATCACTTGTCCCATGTTTCACAAATGCCCTTTCCTCTCTTAAACTCATTTATGCATATATTCCACTGGCTGCAAATAACTACCTGTAACTATACTGGATCAGTACTGTTTACAATAAACAGAGAAAATCACAACATTAATATACCTCTCCAAACTGCTCCCCCCCAGTTAAGCTCTTTGCGATGAAAGAAAATAGCTGGAGTGTTTAATTATTTATGTCCTATGGAAGATAATGAGACCAGCTACATTTTAAGGAAATAGTTTATCTAGAGTTATTTTGCACATTGTCCTTTACACAAGTAAAGAATCCAACATACAAAGTAAATTGTTTTTACATCAGCATGATCCAGTCAAACCACATAAACTCTTTCAGTCCCAGCCATTCAGAATGGAGATTTCATTCTAAAGTACATCTAAATACTTTAAAAAAAAAAAAAAAAAAAAAAGTTTTACCCCAAGTTCTCATAAAAAGACTATTCCTTATACAGATAACATATAAGGTTAAACATATTGCTAGGGCTTCTACCATGGAGGATCTGTGGTTTGGGCCATAGCTGAAATAAATTCATAAGCTTAGGTGTGCATATAGAGTTTCCTTTGCGGAAGTCCTAAAATTTGCAAAATTTCACAGAGGATTCAATGTTAAATACTGCCTTTAGTCAAAAAAACATTTAGCTCTGCAAACATCTTGTATGCATCTGCTCTGTAGGGCCAAGAGGCGTAACCAACAGGAAGCCTTTTTTTCCTTGCTTACTTTGAAACACTAGGCTGTGTGGGAGAGTGAAACTTTCTACAGTTGCTTTTCAAATTAGAGCCCTATTTCAACAACATTTCCTGCACATTCTGCTGAAGATTTGTTTGAAGTCCCGTTTCTTACCTTCTGGGATAGTGTACAGTTTGACAGCAATTTATTGTATACCTTGACTTTGGTTATTTTTAGAAACTTTGTAAATGAAACTGCAACAACATTTTATTTAAAAAAAAAAAAAAAAAAGGTACTGGAGAGGAAACAGCATATTGCAGGTCATAGTGGGATGAAATTATTTCTCTAAATCTAAACTTGACAACGAAAAAAGCTTGTTAATGTACACATGAAGAGTTGTTTTTAACTAATGCTCAATTACAGTTTTTGTCCTGATCCAGTCTACTACTACTGTCCTAGCTTCTGAGAGTTCCCGTAGTGGCTTCTGCAACTGCACCAAGCTATCTGCAACCCACTGACATGTGAAACATTCTCTTTTCTCCTTCACGAGTGGAACTGCAGTACTGTTCTGTATAAAACAAAATGATTTCCTGAGCAGAGAAACAGAGCTGTCACTAAAGACCAGAATTTTTAAATCTTGGTAAGCTGCTAATGCTAATTGCAGTCAGGGAAGGTGAGCGAGCACATGCATCAACAACATGCACTGGTTGATGTTATTCCTGATCTTTCTCAGTAAGACTAGGCTGAAGAAAGTACAGGCTTCTAATCCATATTTCTTAGATACATCTTTTCTTTGGGGGGATAACCAGACTTGTAGAGATTTAGCATTAATCAGGAAGACAGTTTTCCCAGCTTAGAGAGGTATTCTACTCATTACCACCTTCTCACAGTGCTGTGACACAGACAACAAACACAGTGTATTCCATGCTTTAATGTGCTTTCTAAACAAGTTGACAATAACAACTAGTGCAGAAAAAACAGACTAAAATTAATGGCAGCTGCATGATGATTCTCAAAGCAAGTCAGTGTCATGGAAGCAACACTGATTTTCCAACCAATTGGAAAACTGTCTTGCTCCAGGTACAAGAGTAACCCTTCTTTTACTGTGGACTTGCTTAGCAAATGGTGTTCTGGTTACTGTAATACAACCAGCTAGAGCTTAGCGGCATGAGAATACTAACATCAGTAAAGTCTAATGTATTACTGAGTTTCTCTGTATTTGTTTCCACAGCCACAAAAAGTGAACCTGCTCAGCTTTCGGGAGCCAAGTTTCCTAGTAGAGCTTCTGTTCCCACAGGGTAATTGATGGAGCATGCCTGGTATACTTTTCAAATAGCATCAGTAATCTGACACTTATCAATTGATGTGATAATTGTACAAACTAAGAGCACATCTGGTTTCGTACAAGCCCAACACAGTGTTACCTGGAGACCAAAGTTTGCTGATACAAATGTGAAAACAGAGCAATACCAAGCTGCCTAGTAGCATGTAATAGTCCATTAACACAGCTGCCAAAGTGCAGCTGGAGTTTTTTTC
The DNA here is from genome assembly GCF_965140245.1 of Athene noctua. Taxonomy (NCBI): domain Eukaryota; kingdom Metazoa; phylum Chordata; class Aves; order Strigiformes; family Strigidae; genus Athene; species Athene noctua. The sequence goes on along the minus strand of NC_134037.1, from coordinate 62,344,918 downwards.
TACTTCTCTGCTCATGTGATCATAGTGTAATTATGGGAGTGGGAGGGAAATAGTCTAAATAGACTTTTAAGCTTTTCCCAAATTATAGACAACACAATCCTCAAGATGAGAAACAAAATGAGTTTTGGGTCTCATTTTCATTGGTAATTGTCTCAGCAGTGAGATCTGCAAAGCACATATTGTGAGGAATGGTTCCATAAGTTACAGCATTGTATCTTCTTATGAATGCCTCATAAGACATAGAAAAGTGCATCCTACTATACAGGATAATTTGCTACACTAATATTATTCAGATAGAGCTGAAGTGAATCATTAATCTGCATAGGGTTAGCTAGTGAAGCAGGAAATCTCATTGTGTCTGACTCCCACCTGTGCTTCTATTTAAAAAATAAATCCCTCTGTTAGAAACCGTTCATGTAAGGCAGTATATCATCAGAGAAAAAAAATACAGTACCACACAATTCTATATTTCCATTTCATTTTCCCAACAGAAGAATGTAATAGCCCAAATGGAGGCTTCCATCAGCAATCTTGTGTAAACTGTGTGTGTACTTATTTACTAGAATTATATTATGTTGTTGATTATTATTTCAGTGGTCAAGTAAACCTTTTATTGAGATGAGTGTAGAATTTGGGCAAGGGTTTGTTTCCTTACAGGCTGGCATAAATACTGTTGAAACTTGTGGCATTAAAATTTCCCACAGATCTATTTAACCAGCCATTCACAAGTGCTGTTAGGGACAGCAGAGCACTGCAGACACCCCTGGTCCCAATGCAAAATCCATCCAGATGAGTCATCTCAGAACACCCTGCAGGCTGATGGGGTTATTGGCTACAGGGGAGTATGACTCATTAAGACAAGAGCAGGGGAAAGAACATTTTTGGAGCATGTAAAACTGATTATGGGATGTGTTAAGGGGATTGTGTAAATGGGTGAGAACATTTAAGGGAGCAACCAGAGGTGGGGAAAGGGAGGGATCAAGGTGGATCAGGGAGGAACAAGTGTAAAATAGAGGAAAAATGTGATAAAATGAACCAGTTGACTGTAAACAGCTAGCTAGTCAGCATGTTTGTCCCGACCTCAGTCACTGATGCCTGCCCTATCTTCTCATTAAATCCTGTTTCTAAGTATCTTCCGTTTAGGCATGCTCCCTCTTTTGAGTGGGTGTGTGTGAACAAGAGTTAACTTCAAGATCAACTAACCAGCACAGAAAGTGGTCTGAGTACCAGCAGTTAGAGTAGGGCGGCAAATCCCTACAGCCGGGGACACCAGTGGGATCTGGAGCCAGCCAGTGGATGGATTATCTAAGGCAAGCTACTAAAGCGTTGAATGTTGTGTATGCATCCAGAGATGTACACAGACACACGCACCCCTAGCAGACTTTAAGCCTAATCATCTGGAGAGAAAGAACAGGGTGAGGCAGCCTGTGCTGTGTTTGTGCTCATGCAGGTGCTGACCGGGCCCTGTGGTCTATTTACATTGCTCTGTGCAGCCCTGTGTGTGTTTCACTCTCTCACAAACATAAGCCCTGCCTTGCTACAGTCTGAATGTGAAGACAGACTCACAGCAGCCTTGCATCCATCAGGCTACCAGATTCAGTAACTTCTAGTACCTAGGATGACCAACAATCAGGAATCACAGATTTAAACAAATTCTCAAGGCAGAACAATGTTCCTGGATCTATCTGTTCAATGTTCCTGGATCCCTTTTCTACCTTTACACTCATATATAAAAACGACTGGACATCGAAAGGACATCATACATCTCAAAATAAGTATCACATTTACACATTTTTCATTTTTGAATAGCCTCTCCTACCGGCTTAAGACATGAAACACAACTACTTCAGCTAATGAGCTAAAGCAGAGGTTTTGTGAGTCTGAGAAACAGCTCTTTGTGTTCTCAGAGGACGATATCAATTCCTTGTGATAATATGGGATCAGTCATCTTTCAATTCACATACGCTGTTACGGATTATTGTTTGTCTCTATTATTTATGAAAGAGAGTAGACAGTTTTGATGCAAGAATTTTCAAAACATTGGCTATTTAAGAACAACTAACCTTCTCATTTTAGTCTCACATTCAATTCAGACAGAGGAAAAAGCCTAATCTAGAAATGGAGTGGCTCTTCAGATTCCTCAAACAACCATCTAGCAGGTATCTTTTTCTATCACTGTCCTGAGAGATAGTGGCCATGGTTTCAAACATTTTGCTCACAGTTAGAAATTCTGTAATTGAAAATGTTGGCATGGGGAAAAAGAAAAAAAAAAAAAAAAGGATGCTTAGCAGGATTCAGTTTAGAGAGCTAAACAGTTCCCCTCCATGCTGCAGTTTGCCTTCTAATGACAATGTCTCTCCTGTTCATCTGAGCTGCTTCCAACTGAAATGCCGCTACCAGATGGGGAATTTGGGCTGAAAGATGCACACACTTGATTCCAACATAGCTGTGTTTTTTTTTCCACAGTGCTGCAAACAACTCTGGTTTCTAGCTAGCAGGGCATTCATTATCTATCCCAGAAAAACTGTAGCTATGAATGTCATGCAAAATAAGATGTCCACAGTACTTTGTGGGAAAAACAGAAAGATTTTACCATAGCAAACCTTGAAAAGCTCTAAGGAGGGTGTCTCCAGATCAAGCCAAGTTTCAGTTAGAAATGTTCCATCTTTTCTAATTAGACAAAAATTCACTCATGTACAACTCCCAGTCTCATTTAGTTAATACCTGCAGAACATGCATTTTTAAAAATCAATTTAAAAATACCTCAACTTAGAACAAGATCAGCTCTCTCCCTCTCCTGTATATAACTGCTAGAGAGGCTCAGGTTCCTTTAAGAATGTTTTCTTCTCCTTGAGAAAAATAGGTTCTTTATTAATACCTCTCAACTTTTGCTCATGTTACATGTAAAAGATGATTATAACTTGTGTCATTTTAAAAAAATAAATAAATAAAAGCAAAGTCTATTAAAACAGTCCACTTTATAAAATGTCCAACTGTAAAGCTCTCAAGTTGTCCAGCTGTTGAGTATCTAAGATGCATTAAGTCAAATAGAGGGAGTCAGTACTTGTAAAGTTTCTGGCAATGTCAACTTTGTTCTTTGTAATTTTCTCTGCTGGTTTTCTCCATTACCCACTGTTCAGCTGTTTATGAAGGCCTCAAAAAGAATAGCTGCTTTCTGTTGACCATTTTTGCTGCTCATCATTGGCCTAGTGTACACCAGAATTGAGGGCTAAAGTTAGTAATTTCTTTTCACAGTGCTTTCAAATAATAGCAGAAAGCAATTTCTTTTCTCTTTATTTCCTAAGGCTAATCACTTCTTTCCATGGAGAGAGAGTATGGTGAGGAAAGGAAAATTGATGGAAATGCCAATATTCAAACCCTTCTTCTTCAAACTTAGATAAAGAAGAATAGAAAATATGCTTTTATTTTGGTGCTAAAACACCAAAAAAAAATTATTTTTTTTTCTTGATGCAAGAACTGATGCTCAGCCTGGGTCCAGTAGTGTTGAGAGTACCCGGGTAAAGTGTTCTCATTTCCTTTCATGAGGTTTCTACACACTGTCCTCTCACCAGCCACATTTCAGAGTGACCTGTCTGTTCCTCTAGCTTTGAGAAGAAAACTATCACAGCCATTTATTAGGCTCCATATAAGTTTTACAATGCACAAACCTTGAAACCTAAACTTTTAAAAACTATTCTCAGTCTTCTCACCTATTACAGGCTCATATCAAGTGTTTACATTTTAATTCCATAATAAGAATATTGATTTTAACATAGATAAAACTATTTAGTCAGATACAGGAATAGCACATTGGTATCTGCTTTTTCTAGAGAACACTTACTTTTCTTATAGATTCATAGAATGGTTTAGGTTGGAAGGGACCTTTGAAGATCTAGTCCAATCCTTCTGCCTTAAGCAGGGACATCCTGAACTAGAGGCTGACTGCTTGGCAGTTCTCAGGGTCCTCTTTATTACCATTTTTAAAACTAGGTGTGATATTCCCTTTTCTCAAGTCACTTCACCTGACTGCCATGACTTAACAAAGCTTGCCAAATATGATGGCTTAGCAACTATATCAGCCAATTCCCTCAGGAGCCCGGGATGCATCTTTGTAGAAATTATTCAGATTTCCTTCTTGGACAACAGAGAGAAAGTTCACACAAGTTTAATGTGAAATTAAAGATCTTTTTCAATGTTATGGTTTCTGACTTTTCTGAGGAGTGCTAAAAAGTATATAAATAAATACTTGCTATTTAGTGAGGTGACATCTATCTGTTACCCACCTTGTAGAGAGGGATACAAACAAACATCTGAAACTGTTGTACTGTTAGCATAGAGCATCTTCTGCATTATCAACATTTAAATCTTAAACATGTCCCTGCTGAAACCTTGACAAGCTTTTATACTGACTTGTCTGGAAAAGGACATGTTATTCACTATATATACTGTATGATAAAAGGCATCGTCTTAAGAAACTGGGATTTTGATTTGATATGGATTGTAAACTCTTTGAGGTTAAGATCATTGATATGAACATGAAATAGGCATGTACTAAATTATACCAGTTCCCTGAATGTGACACAATGTTCTCTCCATCTAGATCTAGAAATATTGTGCAGTATGAAAAACTTACCCAATGAAAACATGAATAAAGTAGTAGCTTGAGCCTTCAAATAAAAAGATATAGACTTTTCAAAAATATTTTTAGCCCCGTTTGCTTCTTTCTTTCCCTTCATACACATCATACTTCATTTCTTTAGTTAAACATGATAGTGGTTAAATAGGCTTAAAAATACATTCTGGCAGTGATTCTAAGCTGTCTTGTGTCACTAAACTTTGGAAATTTCAAAAACATACACAAGGAAAGAAGAAAATGGAAATAAATGGGATTCTAAATCTGATTTTCAGAACAAAAAGGCACATGCATGTTCAATTTTCATTCTTGCTTTTAGTTTTTAATACTTTTTAAATTATGCTGAGAACTGCTTCAGATGTGTATATCTTGCTGTATGACACAGCCGGGGATATACCGAATATAAAAAGTGAATTATGAGATGAGTAATTTTATATATTTCCACCTTGGAGCACCCTTTTAAAATCAGAATTCACTTACAAAGGGACTCACAACAAAGCAAAAGGTTTATCTTCACCATGAAGTCATATGTTCTGTTTAAGAACAGATCAAGTCTATGTTTTTCCATGTTTTGTAGCTGGAGAGATCCAATGCACACCCTTTTCTAAGCTTCTTCATTCACGTAGCCCACATTACTCCAAATCAAACAAAAAGAGCTACATTAATGACCGTTTTCACTGTCTAAACTACATCATTGATAAATGAATCTCTAAGTGCTTCCACAGAGCATGTGACCTGCCGCACATGGACTCCATGGAGCAGAGAGAGACAGAATAATTTTGCCATCAATAGATTTGATGAGAGGAGTGTATACATAATATTCATTCTTCATTGCTCAGAACAAGGGATGATTTTATGCAGCTCCAAGGCCTATTTAAATATTTACTTTATTCCCATTAGTGCTTTTTCTTAGAGTGGTTTTAGATCCACTTTTAGATCCACAAATCAAGACCATTGCATAGATGAGGAAAAACTCTTGGCAAGTCAGATCCAATGCTTTTGAACAAGCTCTGGCCTACTGCACCGTTATTAAGAGCAGCAGCATTTTACCCTGTGCCATATACTGCTATCTGAACAGTTTTACAGCCTGATAGCTTAAACAAAAGACAATTAAAATCAACCTTAAGCATATTTCATCAAATTACTGTATAAATATTGGCACAATGCTGCAAAGCACTACATGACATTCATATCACAAGGTACTTTTCTCCTACTCCTCTAACTATTAACATACAAAACTTTACAAAACACAGATTAGTCAGTTAATAACCTCTTAACACATATTCAGCTGTCCTGTTACGACAGTCTTCATCATGTATATTACAGAATCTTGTTGCCCATCCTGTAGCATAGACCTTACATTTCAATAATAATATTTTGATAAACGGCTATCACAACAGAAGCACTATTTCATGACCATCACTGTCAGCTGCAAAACTCATTTTTTCAAGTTTTTTTTTCATCATAACTATTCAATGGTAACATACTTCTTCAGTAAAAGAGCAAAACCGTTTCAAGACTGAGAATCCTATGATCCCATTATTTGTCATGCCACCATTCTCCCAGGCTCTGTGACTTTCTTTAGAACCAGAATTGCCAATAGTACAAAATCAGAAGAAAACTTTATATTCATGTCAGAATCTATGTGTCACTCTGGATTCAAAGCTTATAATGGAGTATTTAGGACCTATATCCTGAAACTATTTGCCTGAAGTATGGAAAGGTAAACAGCTCCCCTGGTTAGAGCCAGAATTAGAAAAGGAACAGTGGTATGTGTATTTATTGTAGTCATCCAGGGAAAATGTAAGGCAAGTAACCTCAGAAAGAAAAACTATAAATTCTGAAAAGGTTTTTTAATCTTTGTCAGTGTATATTATGAATAGAAGCTGAAAGGATTTGCTTACTTAGAAATCTTTCTGACTAACCACAAAGCAATAAAGTTATGGTCTGATTTAGTAGAGAGCATTAAAAAATTGGGCAAAAGAATCCTTTGGAGATTTATTGTTAATACAACTACTCAACCTAGCTAGCAGCACTTTATATGGTGGGTATTACAGCTGATCTTTCAGGACAATAATGGCTTCTTAGCATTTCAGAATGCATTGAAGAGTACTCCCTCCATGTATTATTGCACCACTCATGAAAAACTTTCTTTTTTAATGCTGCAGGAAAGTCAGCCTTAGTAACTTCACTTACACTTGTTTGTTAGAACAACTAAAAGCTTAATGCAGCAGGCTCTACTGGAGTTACAGCTGGCATAGATCTTTCCTTAGCTAAGAAAAACATAATTCATTCTTCTTTACACTTTTGTCTGAGTGATATTAGTGTGGAAAACTTTATTCTGAGACAAGAACTGAGCCCTGGATGACATCTGTTACCAGGGTGCATATATTCTCTCCTTTCCATGAGGGGAAGAAAGTTACATAATATAAAGTATACTTGCTAATACTATATAAACCTGGTAGTTCTTAAAAATGTTCACTGTGATGTCAAAACATTTACTACAGCTCTGTTTGTTTTCACAATTGCTAATAATTATGTTTTCTAGGTATATTTGCTATAAATCTTCACTGGTATATTTATGTGTTGTTTTCTGGTTTTCCTTTTTTTTTTTTTCCCAAATCATTTCATTATAAACTAACTGCAAATCCAATAGTTTTGCTTTCATTAAAAATATCAGAAGGACAAAGTATGCTTTGTTTCATCCTATAGATATCTGATTATTCCATTACCAGCAAATTGTGAAACTAAAGAAATCAGGGGAATTACTAAAATATTCAGATTCCAGTCTATGAAAGCAAAAAAAAAAATATTTTTTTTTAAAATTAGTATTATAACTAACATCCAGTTACATGTGTAAAAATTGGCTGACAACTTTAATAAAACAGAATAGAGCTCATTCTTTTTTTATATTAGTTCCAAAGTCTCATTTTCACAGCTTCAGTTGCATCTTTTTCAGGCTGTCACTTTAACAGTTCATTACCATTTAGGTATAACTGAGACATAGAACTAGATTTAGGGTTTTGGGGTTGGTTTTTTTTTTGACAGAGAGATAATTAATGCTTTGAATTCTCAAATGTTTACATCAAAACAATGATTCACGTGCAAGACATACTAAAACCAAATATTCACCATGACAGCCCTATGTTGTAGGCATGGACTGTAGCTCACAGATCAGTATTTTATACTTTAAAGTTTTACAATCAGTTGAAGTCAACACAGAGTGCCAGCTGCTCCAGAGAGGTGTGGAACTGTTTTCCCCACCACTTCCAGAAATACATTTCTGCCCCCTCCCCCATGCTGGCATTAAAACCTCACACAGCAAGCCAAATTAGAAAATTGATCTGGCAGAAACCTAACCCCCAAAAAACAAGACAAGACATAGTTTTCAGCATCGAGGTACTGATCTGGTTCATACAAGGTAGAACAAGTGTTAGTGCCAGAATAAGGGAAACAGGAATGTCTCCCTTCAGCCAGTTTGGGGAGGGGATGCAACAGTGGGGGGAACAGCAATCATGGAATTGCATCATTACAGTCTGAAAAGACTTTGCTTCTGTTCACATTTCTCTCTTTAGACAAACATTTTTGACGATGGACAAAACAGACTGGCATTTGTTGGTGAAAAGTCTCAGTTCGGATTAATTTTCATTTCTGTTAAATTACTTTCTGGTTTGGGGATGAAAAGAAGCTTTAAGCTTTACTTTTATAGAAACTGTTTTGAAAGTGTCTCAGACATTTGATACACATAATGGTAGAAAAGAGAAAGAGAAAATATTAACTGAAAACCTAAGCAAAATGTTCAGACATACATACAAATTTAACATATGATCACAGACTGGCCCTTAATTTTACTAATCTGGTTCTTGCATCCCAAGACTAAACAGTGTTATTAACTCTCTCTTTGTTCCTTTAGCTATTCTGGTATGTGATATGAGAAGTTATTCAATAGAAAGCTGTCTGTAATTTTTTTTTCCCCACTGGAAAATGTATTTGGTGTTCCAGAGCAGAGAAAATATAATGTGGAAACCAAGTATCTCCTAGTGATATACATATTCCTTTACTACTGTGCAGTTAATGTGTAAAGGCTATTTTAATACGGTTGTGTTGCTCAACGCATTCTGATTCCTTAGCTACTGTTTGGTGAACTGTTATTAGTTAAAACAAAAATCTATAAATCTGCATTAAAAGAAGCAATGTTGTGAAGTATCTTATAACCCAATTTACCTTCTATTTCACTGTGGCTGTAAGACTGACTTCAGTCAGTCCCTAAAGGATTAGTTTAACTGGATCTAATTGTGGGGTTCAACTGTATAGGCAAAGACCCACACAACAGTCTCCACTAATTTTTTGAACTCAGACAACAGGGAGATGGTTCCAGAATCTAAAAATCATGCAACAGCTTCTAAATGGTCAAGACTCAAAAACCCAGTTATTTCTTCTTCAAGATGAAAATAAATTGGACAGGGATGCAGACTGAGTAAATTCATGGTCTCTGCCACTTAATTTGCAGTATGACACAGTTCCAGGAATAGGTGTTTTCAGACTGACTTTGGAAGGGATGTGAAACATAAACAATCTCATTTACTAGAAAGACAAAGAAATGGCTAGTCAGAAAGGGCAGTTTTACTTCTGAGATTACTAAAGTACTCCAAGACAGTCCTTCCTATAGCAATCTTCTTGTAACTTCCTCAGTCAAAACACTAGAAGGGAGAGGAAAAAAGGCCAAAAGTGGGCAAGAGAATTGGTGATGGAAATAAGAATTTAATTGCTCATATAATCTTTCATTTAAAAACAGTCATTTTTAAAATTAAACGTTACAATAAATACTACAAACAGGTAGCTTGTTTGGCCACACATCTGGGTAACATCTTCAACAGGGTTCTGAAGACAGTACTTGCCACGCTTGCCTCAAGTCATCCTTGTCTAAGAAACATGTGAACTCTGCTGCTGTGTAAGTGATGAACTCTTTCAGAAAAAGAGAGATGTGCTCCCCCAAGAGATCTGGCTAATGCTGTGCATCAAGGGAACTGACAGCTGAAAATAATGTTTCCTTCAAACAGCTATCAACACAGCACACTCATACTGGCAATGCGAAGGAGCAAATAACAAGCAAGGTCTCACAAGCAAGGTCTCTTCGCCGGAGGTTTCTTCTCTCTCATACTTCCCTTCCCCAACAAAGGTCAGCAATATTGCATCAAGACATGGGGGAATACCACCATTTTGGTGTGTGTAGCATCTGATAGGCTTAATATAAAATCTGAAATCTGCTCAGACACAGAGGGTACATCCACACTGGATTTTTAGCTCAGATAAGGAGCATCCTTTTGAGGTGAACCTCACAGCTATCCCAATTTAGCATGCTTTTGTTCACATCATGAATAGATTGTGGAGATCACAAACTAGATTCCCTTCAGAGAAGAACTAAGCCAGCAGAACATGCTTAGACATACCTGATTTGTTTTAGCTGCTAATGGACATTCAGCCCATGGTCTAGAATAGAGCTAGTCTGAACTGGATTTCCTAACAAGTGAGTTGAGTCCTCAGCACCAAATAAACAGAAATCCTCTCCCAAGTCTGTCCCACCTCTCCCCCACTGAGACATGTTCTTTGCTAATACAGGCAAAATTGAAGTATCAATATTCAGATTTTTTCCTCAGCTGGCTTCAAATTTTACCCAAATGTTCAAATTATTGGTCACATTTTATATTATATATAGTAGTCCTCAGCATAGCAGCAGATGTATAAACACATTGTACAACCTAAAATTCAAGCTTTAAAATAAAAATAATATATTTTTTTTTAAATTATAAAGCACAGCAACAAAATAATGAATCACAGTCAATTGTGCATATTGTATCCATAACTCAGCTGTGAAATATTACTTTCATAATTTTATTATATGCTATTTCTCCTATTTGTAGCTGTCCTACACATAGTAGCAAAGTGAAAATGTACGTTCCATGGGACTCTTCCTCCCTAATGATCTTTTTTTCAATTTGGTGGCAACTGTGCAAATACAGATTCTGTTTCTCTTCATTGATAGGAGGGGGGTTTTTTCTCCTCTTTTTTAAGCGCTTCCCAGACTACCACACTGAGCTTTTACAACACTAGTCTGAGTCCTATCCTGTCATTTTCCTGTTCCAGCCTGAATCTCTTCCGTTCACCTTGTCACAGTTTCTTGGTTCTCTCATGTCTCTTTTTCCATAGATCGACTTAGCTGTACAGTCTTGTGTAGACAAATCAAAAGCAATCGCTCAGTTTTGCAATTCTTTTCTTCTTCTTAGCATTACCCTTATCAGGAATATGTGATACATGGTTGTGACTGTGCACATGTGCATGTGTGCGCGTATTTCTGCTCATGGGTATTAAAATAAATTAAATAACAAAAGAAATATTTCAAAACCAGATCAAAATCCTCTATTCAAATTATATTTGGACAATACAGTATTACAAAATAATGAATTTAGCATTAGCAGAATATTGCTGTCTGCTTTTCATAAATGCTTTTCAAAATGCTTCTGAGCAAGTCAAGCATTCTTCTCCTACTTCCAGTTATTCAGTTCTCTGCATAGTTTCAGAAATGCCACTACCCAAAATATAATATGTGCCACTCAAATAGTGAAGTCCATGTGTCTAAAAATTTACACTGTAAAAAGTACTTAAATACACTTCAGAAGAAGTGGGACTGCAGTGATTTCTACGTGGAGTCCGAACACAATTTTTCAGACTTCTTCCTCCCTTCCTACAGAAGGACGGCAGGGGATAGGATGAAAAGACAAGGCAAAAGACTTGGATGCTATCAGAGCTTAAGGAAATTAAAACTAATGAACTGCAATTGCTTTATAGAGAAATTAACTACATAGCTTAATCAGTTATTTTTGCTCTTGCTGTACCTCATGGGGTACACCTTACGAGATCTTACAAGGCTCTGAAGACTGTCAACTTTCCTCTTCTTCAGAAATATATGCCTGGGAAGGATTACCTGGACACTGGACTGATTCTCCACAGTATTAAGATATTAAATTCAGAACTTTCTGCCGGAACATTAACTTGAGCTCCACACATCTACAAGTCACATAAAATATTCCAGCACTATGTAAAAAAAAAAATAGTGTATAGTAAAAAAATCAAAACCCACATAAATATCTCCTGGCACACGTATCTTAGCAATATCAAAGGGTATTGTCAATGTCCTTGTTCCCCACAACAGCAGGGAATTTGTTAATAAAAATGTCCTGATGTGTGTAGAAATCAGAAACAGATGGGCTGACCACCTCACCTCAAAATACCAACTGGTTTCCCATATATTTGTCAATTTTCTTGAAAGAAATTCTACTAGTCTTTCACATCACTGTGAAATTAAACCAATTGAGGATTTGGGATAGCCTGTGGGATAGCATGAGTACAGGGAATACATTCTCCCTGGAAGTCTAAGCATTTATGTTTTGCTAACTCCCTTCTTTGTACTTCTTGAAGTGAAGGATTATTTTCTGTCCTGCTAAACATTGTACTCACCAGATCTGAATTGCTTTTGTTGCAATTGAATTGCCCACCACTCTTAAGGCAAAACCGACAGGTCCTACACAACCAGCAGGACTAAGAGATGCAGAACAGCAGTTTCTCTTGGTAATTTGTGAGTCCTTTATAGATGCAACCTAGCATACTGATGAACCTACCCCGCCAAATTCGGATTTGTAGTTTCACTTTCAGTAACCAGCGTAGCTCAAACTCTTATTTTAACCTTCATTTGTGTGAGCAATTCCCATATAAATCGACATTCATATTTTGATCTCCCATGCGCTTTGCTGGATGAAAAGCACTGTAAAAAAATTATTTCATGTGTACAGCTACAAATGGTGTTCCATAATATTCTTGAAAAATAGGTAAGATGGTGGTAGTCAAAATGGCTAAAAAATCTAGAAGGGTTAAGAGCAAATTAGCAAAGATGCTCAGAACTAAACAGTTCCAGTTTTAGCTCATATTTCTATAATAGATGGGGTACAAATTTCAAATGTACTTTAATGAATTAGGAACCTAGCCTCCATTATAGATAAAAGCTCTTTATAAGTATTATGGTAAACCTCGACTGTTGGGAGAAAAAAAAAAATACAGCATTTTTCCTAACTTGACTGATAAGATTTTGGCTTCTTCTAGGGTAAAATATATTTTACTTTTCCAGTTTATTAGTTATTGCTAACTAGTATACACCATTTTTATATGGCTACACTGCACAATAAAATAAAAAACATGTATCTGCCCCAAAAGGCCCAGCATTATTTAAATGAAGAAATTGTAATTATTTTCCTTATTTTTTCATGAAATTAGGATTACTAAAAGCCTTTCATGTACTATCATAATTATCAGTAATAACATACAAACTAATGCATTCCTGCAATTTTCAGTCCATTACTTGTAGATTTGTCATTTGTTATTTCTATCTCACAAAAAGAAGTTAAGCATTTTTATACTTAAAGCAAGAATGTACCAACACAAACATAGCAATTACCGAATCTCCTATAAGTCAAAGGTAAAGAATGGTATTTCTTTTAAGTTAGGTCTCAAAGGTGACCTTCATCATTCATAGTGACTACTATGCATGACACTAGCTAGAAGAGAAATTTTGGTTTTCACTGACTACTTTAATAAAGCCTACAATGCTGTCTCTACAAAATACCCAAATAAGCAAACAAAACCTCCTAATACTCCTCAAAATCCAAACAATCATTTCTTACTGAGACATCTAAAAGCCATGCAAATTCAAACAGACCTTTTACTACATTTTGAAGAACAAAACTGTTGTTCTGTCCATGTAAGGTGGCGAGTAAACATAGCAGACACTCCTAACTACATGGGCTACTCAGATCATAAGGAGTGTGCCAGACAGCATTAGTAAGAGGGTCTTATCCCCTCTCTCTAACATCCACGAAAACCTCAACAATGCTTCTACTCCAGACAATACAACTGAAAGGTCTTAATAGAAGGTATCAGCTTTAGTACTGCAAATGCATTGGCAAGCTTTCCCTGAACAATAAGCAAGAGAACATGGGAAAGAAACAGGCTCATACTTGAGCCTTGTCTCATTTTATAAAAAAGACAACAAAAAAACCCCAAACCCCCACAACGAACAGTGCAGTATTCTCAGACTGCTGCCAACTGGCACACAAAGAAGTCTTTTAAATACATTAGAAGAACCCATACTTTTTTTTTCAATACAGTCACTGACCCTGTAGTTGATACCTTTTAGTATCCTAGAAAACCCAAAACTTTTAGAAGTGCACAAATTTGCTTATTTCTTATGACAATCTAGATACTGACATGGGAGAAAACATTAGAAGTTGTAAACCCCTAGTTTAGCAGACCTGACCTAAACAACTGCACAAGTAAAATCCCTAAGGTGATGAAAAACAAGGAAGGTAATTTAGTTCTTATGCCTGAGAGCTATTCACATATCAACAGATCATAGTCAACAAGAGGCACAATCCCTTGCTGTAAAGGCAAACCAGATAATAACTCTGAAAGTTCAGAATACATTTTTAAAAACCCAACATTTTAATGCACAGGAGTTTAAACTCAGACTTCCATAAAAAGCTTTAGTTCTGCTGATTGAAAGAGAAATGAACATTGAATACTTTCGCATATATAAGGCCAAAGACACAGATGTAGGATTATTTCTGCCAGTAACGATAAGGGCTCCAAAGCCAGAATGCTAATAATTCTTCCAGGATTTAAAGGCTCTTCCAGGTACAAAGATTACTGCCCTCCAAGTACCTCAGTGTCAAGGATACAAGGTACTTAATTACAAGAATTTTTACCATTAGATCATTTGGATGAATTTTTTTTTACAAGACAAAGGACAAAAACCCAGAAATCCAAGCACTGCTCTTTGTTAAACCTTACACAAGTTCTGAGTGCTGGACTAAGACTAAGTTGGCCTCTTACAACAAAATTGTATATTTTTGATGCACACAGATGTCTCAATGCCCTGCTTTTCATTTAATTTTATTTTCTAACAAATTATGCTTTAGTCATAGTCTCTTTAGTTGATAATTAGCTATTGTCCTCTTTAAATACAGCTAAACAAGAAAGAAGGGAGATAGGGACAGGCAGGTTCTAAGTGGAACTGATAAACCAGTAATGATAAACTGAAATAGAAAACTGATCTCAGTGAAGGGATCACAGAGGAGGGGGAGCAGGGAAGGGGAATCTGTCTCTAGTGAGCCAAAGAAAGGGCCTTCCCTTTTTTCTTAACACCTGGAAAATAGATTACAACACCATTTCCCACAGCATTCTCCTGGACAAACTTCGGGCTTATGGTTTGGATGGGTGTACTCTTCACTGGGTGAAAAAATGGCTGGACGGCTGGGCCCAAAGTGCTGCAGTGAATTGAATTAAATCCAGTTGGCAGCCAGTCACAAGTAGTATTCCCCAGGGCTCAGTACTGGGGCCAGTTCTATTTAATAACTATCAGTTATTAATCTGATATCAGGGGAGTGAATGCACCCTCAGTAATTTTGCAGACCACACCTAATTGGGCAGGAGTGTTGATCTGCTCGAGGGTAGAAAGGATCTGCAGAAAGATCTGGACAGGCTGGATCAGTGGACTGAGGCCAACTGTACGAGGTTCAACAAGGATAAATGCTGGGTCCTGCACCTGGGTCACAACAACCCCATGCAAGGCTACAGACTTGGGGAAGAGTAGCTGGAAAGCTGCCTGGCAGAAGAGGACCTGGGGATGTTGGTTGCCAGCCAGCTGAATATGAGCCAGCAGTGTGACCAGGTGGCCAATAAGGCCAACAGAATCCTGGCTTCTATCAGAAATAGTGTGGCCAGCAGGATGAGGGAAGTGATCATCCCCCCGTACTCAGCACTGGTGAGGCCACACCTTGAATACTGTGTTCAGTTTTGGGCTCCTCACTACATGAAAGACATGGAGGTGCTGGAGAGCATCCAAAGAAGAGCAACGAAGTTGGTGCAGGGTCTGGAGCACAGGTCGTAGGAGGAGCAGCTGAAGGAACTGGGGTTGTTTAGACTGGAGAAGAGGAGGCTCAGGGGAGACCTTATCAGTCTCTACACCTATGTGAAAGAAGGTTGTAGCAAGGTGGGTGTTGGTCTCTTTTCTCAAGTAACAAGCAATAGAACAAGAGGAAATGACCTCAAGTTGCACCAGGGGAGGTTTAGATTGGGGGTTAGGAAAAATGTCTAAACCAAAAGGGTTGTCAAAGACTGGAAGAGGCTACCCAGGGAAGTGGTTGAGTCATCATCTCTGGAGGTATTTAAAAGATGTGTAGATGTGCTGCTTAGGGATACGGTTTAGTGGTGGACTTGGCAGTGTTAGGTTTGTGGTTGGACTCAATGATCTTAAAAGTCTCTTCCAACCTAGATAATTATACAGTTCTGTAATTTCTGGTCTGATTCAAGATGCAGACAAATATGGGTCAGCCACAGACCAGAGAAGATTTTAAGGAGAGGGGTAATAAATTTGTAACCTACTTAATTGAATACCCAAATGGTCAAGTTTAATAACATAATGAATAAATTTGGTACCAGTTAATTGGTTTGTATTTATCTTGGCACAATGAAAATAAAATTATTTACAATCTACCCTCAAAACCTCTTGCTTACTTATCTGGAATTTATGTAGCCTTTTCATAAGCATCAACTAACTGCATTCTGTATAGCTACATCTGTCAAGCAAGATTCCACTAACGAGATAATTTATTTAAGGACCTTGTTAGCCAAACTCCTCCCTTTATCCAGGCTGTCCCTCAAAATAAGCCATCACAAATGCATGTATCCCTAGCACAGCTGAGCTATTTTTAGCGTATTTAAATATTTTTAGTATATTCTGTGTATTTAAGTGTAGAGTACTCTGTTACTGAAACAAGAACAAACAGTATTCTAAACATAAACTTCTATTCATATTAATTTTTCCCTGAAAATATCTTTTGTCTTTAAAGAACCAAACCAGAAGTTATCATGAAAAAAAAAAAATAATATCGCAAATGTTATATTTAAAATAATTTAAAACATTGCTTCATAAAAATATACATTAAATAATTATTTTTAATTTGGTGTATTATGTTACAATGAATGGGTCAGGAAGAATTATCTGTATAAACAACAGAAAGTTACAGGAGAAGCTGAGTGTGTCTTCATAATGTAAAAGCAACATAGAGCAAAATCCAAGTGATCTATTATGCAAGAAAGAAAGCCTTTGCAGAAACAAACAAACAGAAGTCTACCTGTTGGAGGTCCAATGTAATGGTCACATAATGATACTCGATTCCATTCTGGATACTAGGGCTTTGCCACCAAGTGTTCTTGCCATCAATTGCATTTGTTATCGGATGTCGTTCTGTTAGAATAGCAGAAATACATAAATATATTTCAAAATTATTAGGACATTTAAATGGTTTTAGATCTAAAATCTAGATTTAATAAAATTACAGAATTAATGAAGCAGCACTTCAAAATAAAACCCAGGAAATTGATTTTTCTTTTACGCTTGGGGCACTGTCATGCCTATTATTATTGGAATACTCATCTAATATTAGCTGTTTAATTTTAGCTAGGATCACAATAAGGTGATTCAGAACACCTAAATGCACTTGAAGGCTCTCCTGATTCTAGAGAAAATCTAGGCATCTAAATCAAGTGAACACTTCCTGCAGTCTTCCTAAGTTTCAAGTACTTTAAATTCATTAAATGTTGCAACAGAAACAACAAATCAGGAACCTGAGATACGGTGTGCAAGGAAAGCAGAAATTAAAGCAATACTGGTACTTATGCTTCTAAGGCATTTCTAAGCACACATGGAAATAATTCAGACATCATTACAGAGGAAATTATTCAGAAATCATTACAGAACATATTTCTCAACTGGAAAATTGTCTGACTCACATACATGCATTTAAAGAAGGTTTGCTTGGTTATAATCCATGTCTAAGATGTATTAGTTTTCATGTCTACATTCATTCTGCTGCAGTGTCCCAAAAGAATCCTACATAATAGGGATAAGAATTTATTTACAGAATTGAATTCTTCCTATAGTTCAAGATTTTCTAAATTATTGATGTTTGCTTACATAGTATTTCAATGTTATTCAGACTGAGAAATATCACACTCAACATTTCCAGGTTACTTTTTGTGGCCAATTTGTGTTTCTCTTATGTACAAAATGGAGAATTAACATAACTTCAATTTTAAAAGTACAGCGATCTATATTTTGAAGTCCCTAATTGCCTAGAGCAAGTCTGTACATTATGGGGAAAATAATAACCCAAGGAAATTCAAATATAGTAGGTTTCTTCTATGCAAGTTCTGTCTGCAAGAATGTAACAAGATAGGAGAAATCCTACTCCTCTCATTAAGGATGGCTTTCTAAACTGACATTTTCTTGATAGAAAACTGGAATATACTTCATTACTAGTTAGTCCTAGAATTGCAAAAAAATTAACTCATGAACTGATTAATTTACTTGTTATTTTAATTATTACTTAAATCAACCAACCAGATTGATAGTCTTTGTGTCTCTGGTCTTTTGCTACATCAACCACCTGTAGAGGACAGGAGTCCTAGCTCATTAAGGAAAGCCAGAATGTCTGAACATATTTAAAGATACAATTAAAGTGCTTTGTGGGAGTGAGGGAAGGCATAAGCCCTCAAAATTGAAAATGCCAAAATTTTCATTTAAATATCAGATTATTCAGTGGCATTAGTGGGCACCACATTTGCAAGTTAGAATACTGGTGTTACAAGTGATTTTATTAGTAGTTTTATCTTTATATTGAAGAGAAAAGCAAAACACACCCACAGCTCTGATCATTTTCACAGACCTTGGCTTTAAATGAGTGCTAGCAAAAATCACCTGTAAATCAAACTCAGAGCTCTGTGGTGATTGTGACAGCAACTGTCTAATTGGAAATTTTGATGTAAGTGTCTTCAGGTGAAATTGATATAAAGGTAAATCATGAGAAGGAGGGTTGGGAGAGGAATCAACAATTAACTGTAATCACCATTATGAAAGTTTAATCATAATTAATTTGAAAACACTGATCAACTGCTGTCATGTTTTGCCTATTTAAAAGGTAAGGGAAAATAATATAATATTTGTAAAAAGGACTGTATTGCAAATACAGTTCAAGGACCAATCTCCCTGATGGATGGCATGGGGGAGAACTTGCAGAGTAAGCCCATCAAACTGTGCTCTTTAATTTGGACTCACATGTGATTAACCAGGGAATCTGTGTTCATTTCCTACTACAGTAATTAAGGGGAGGCACTCCAGACTCACACATTCCAGGGGGATCATTTAAAGTCTGGTTACATTACATGGTTCTCCTATTAATGAGCAATCTCTGTTTAAATAAGGCATTCCTTATGCCAAATGAACATTTAAAACCTTAAAATGAGATGAGGTTGGCAACAAAAGACCAGACATTATGAAGCTGGGCAGATTCAAGTTTTTAAGAGGGTAGGAGTGAGGGGAAACACAGATATAAATCATTTAGATAGGGTTTACATGTATGTACACATGTATATGTATACATACATATATGTATACACACATACAGTATCCGTTAGTGTACACTGATATCATGGATAGGACATAGGAACAAAGGAGTCCAGCTCTGGTTTGGGTTTTGAATTAAACAAACTTGATATAGAAAAATACTTGTATGATGTGTATATACCTCTAAATAACCATCTACAAAGAAGGGAAAGAATTTATTGCACAGTGTTTCTGCCAGTCAGAATGGTTCCAAACCCCCTGAAATCTTGTCTGAGTGAGACACTGTACTATAGTAAAAAATACTTGAATGCTTATATTGCTACAAAATCCCATGACCTTTCCTCAGAAGACAGCATTTACTACAGTTGATGCTGAATCTCAGAAACGATCTTGGAAAAAAAAAAAAAAAAGAGGTTGCAACTATGTTTGGACAAATGAAGTAGTCTATACTGGGGCGATTATAATTAGGTTCGCAAATATAAGATGGGAAGCAAAGGGATAGGTGGCCATTTAGCAAGAAAGTATCTGGAGGTTATAAGGGACAACTAGCAATGTATCTCTCAGTATCTTCCCCTCTTAAAAGGGGAAATACCTAAGTAAAACGTGAGCAGAAATATATTCTGTTCATTCTGAAGCAAACCTGCATCTCTATGCAGTGCTGGTAAGAGTTCAGGTGAATTTTAATAAACATGAAAACCTCTAGAGAGAATTCAGAGAACTGCAATTTGCACAGTTAGAGTTCTAGAAAATACAACCTATAGAAGAATGAAAGAAAAGAGATAGTTTAGTGTAGAATCTGAATAGAGCAATACCATCAACCCTCAATTAAGTAAAATACTTAAAATAAAGAAAAAGGGAATAATGCGTTCCTTGTACTGACTGAAGTTAGGAAAAAGGTAACATTAATTTCTGCAAGGAAGATGCAGATTAGCCATTAGGAAAAGACTTTGGAATAAGTAAAATAACTCTAGGAAGGATGGCCCTAGAAGGAAGTTTCTGAGGAGAAGCTAACAAGTTCTGTCTGAAAAACTACAGATATAGATCTTGTCTTTAACTAGCAGATAGATTAAATGTCATCTTTTTTCTTCTCCTGTGCTTTTAAGCACATGTTTAAATGTGCTTTGTCATGAGGTGTAAATATATCTGAGCTGGGTTTTAGAGGAAAAACAACTGGAAAAAAAGAGAAATTGCCTCCATTCTTCTGCAGCTGTGGTTCTTCCAACATTTCATCTATTCCATTAAAAGCTGTCTACACCCTCTACCATCTACAGTGCCAATACATACTCACAAAAATCTAACAACATTAACGCCGTTCATGTCTTTCACTGCAAGGTCACATGAAATTAAACTTGTATGACTTGACTAAGAAATTTTCTCAGTTCTAATCTTCCCAACTATTAGAAATATGCATCTCTGAAGCAGATGATAATGAATTTATACTTGAAAACTGATTTTGCTTCCGGCTAGTCTTTAAGAAAGCAGTGTTAGCAAAGATCGATTTTAATATGAAAAACTAAGCAATTAAACCAAGCAGTGCTCCATTATCTTATCTTCTTTTTGCTGGCTCATTGAAACTGAATTAACATCAAAGAAGGAAAA